>NC_083243.1:21178995-21832120 GCF_032191835.1 Heteronotia binoei | reverse complement strand
ATCCGGCCCTCATAACAAAATGAGTTTGACTCCCCTGAGGTAGTAGGTGATGTGAAAGACCTTCACATGAGACTGTGGAGAGCTGCTGCCAAACTGAGGAGACTTGGGGTGTCAAACGTGCAGCTTGAGGGCCAACTCAGGGCAGCACAAGGCTCCTATCAGGCCTGTGAGCAACTCACTGACATCTGCTTCCCTCTCTGTCTCTCTTGCTTCCCTTTTCATCACAGCTTGCCTTGCCAGGGTTGCTCAATTGCGCAGGAGCTACAGAGCAAAGCCTCTATTTTCTCCATTGGCTGACCAGCACATGATGCAGCTTATGTACAAAAGCTCGCAATGCCCAGCCATTTCATGTTTTCCCCTGGATTTTAGGATCAAAGCATTGACTATGAGATTTCTGTCATGAATTTTAATCAGGGGTCATTTTGCAGAAAAATAGGTGGTGGAGCTGATCCAGGGATTGTTATGCAGCTGCACCTACTATTCAATGGACAAGGTAGGTTAGGTGGGGATGAGGAGGGGGAACCCTCAGAAAGGTTCAGGAGCTGTGCTCCTGTGAGCTCCTGCTGAATTCAAGGCCTGATTTCAATAAATCAAAAGTAGATTTGCAACTTACAGACCCACACCTGAAGAACACCTGAACAGCATGCTCAATATTGCTACAGCACAGACATTGTCTCCAGATTTTGATGCAATGATTCAGAGAAAGAGGTGTCAGTTATCAGAAATTGTTAAATAAACAAAATATTACAAGAGTACTAATTGTTGAAACATACTTTAAGTTCTGAAAAAAATATTTGTGTTCATCTGTATCCTTTATGAAGTTTATTTCTCTGCTACCTGGCATTATATTTTATGACACACATAGCCTGGACCGACAAGGTTTCATTTATGTCAGATCTGGCTGTCATAACAAATGAGTTATGACCCCTGGAGTAGATAAGACTAAACTTGATAGACTGCTGGTCTGTTTCAGTATAAGACAGCATAAGAACATAAGAGAAGCCATGTTGGATCAGGCCAATGGCCCATCCAGTACAACACTCTGTGTCACACAGTGGCCAGTATATGTGTGTGTGTATACACACACACACACACACACACACACATATATATATATATATACATATACACATATACACACACATACTGTGGCTAATAGCCACTGATGGACCTCTGCTCCATATTTTTATCCAATCCCCTCTTAAAGCTGGCTATGCTTGTAGGCGCCACCACCTCCTGTGGCAGTGAATTCCACATGTTAATCACCCTTTGGGTGAAGGAGTACTTCCTTTTATCTGTTTTAACCTGACTGCTCAGCAATTTCGTTGAATGCCCACGAGTTCTTGTATTGTGAGAAAGGGAGAAAAGTACTTCTTTTTCTACTTTCTCCATCCCATGCATTATCTTGTAAACCTCTATCATGTCACCCCACATTTGATGTTTCTCCAAGCTAAAGAACTCCAAGCGTTTTAACCTTTCTTCATAGGGAAAGTGTTCCAAACCTTTAGTCATTCTAGTTGCCCTTTTCTGCACTTTTTTCAATGCTATAACATCCTTTTTGAGGTGCGGTGACCAGAATTGCACATAGTATTCCAAATGAGACCGCACCATCGATTTATACAGGGGCATTATGATACTGGCTGATTTGTTTTCAGTTCCCTTCCTAATAATTCTGAGCATGGCGTTGGCCTTTTTTATTTTAATCACACACTGTCTTGACATTTTCAGTGAGTTATCTACCATGACCCCAAGATCTCTCTCTTGGTCAGTCTCTGCCAGTTCACACCCCATCAACTTGCATTTGTAGCTGGGATTCTTGGCCCCAATGTGCATTACTTTGCACTTGGCCACATTGAACCGCATCTGCCACGTTGACGCCCACGCACCCAGCCTCAACATATCCCTTTGGAGTTCCTCACAATCCTCTCTGGTTCTCACCACCCTGAACAATTTAATGTCAATCTGCAGACTTGGCCACTTCACTGCTTACTCCCAACTCCAGATCATTAATGAACAAGGTAAAGAGCATGGGACCCAGTACTGAGCCCTGCAGCACCCCACTGCTTACTGTCCTCCACTGTGAAGACTGCCCATTTATACTCACTCTCCGCTTCCAGCATCATGCATTCATGTGTTCAATTGGAGAGGTATTTGCAACAGAGCATCCACATGGAAATCTCCTCCGGACTTTCCTCAGTTCTTTTGACCCCATTCCATATCAACAGAGGCCTTTTTTCCCAGATGATTAAGATCAATAATTGCAGATCGTTTCAGAGGGTAGCTGTGTTGGTATCCAGTAGAATGGCTAGATTTCAGTACAGTGAAACCTTAGAAACCAACAACATTTTTTGCGGCATAAGCTTCCAAGAGTCAAAGCTCCCTCTGCATATCAAAAACGTATACCTTAAAAATCTTATTGGTCTACTGGAACTGAATCTAGCCATTCCACTGCAGCTCAACACACAGCTATCTTCAGAAGCTACCCCCCGCCCCCGCTTGTGCGTATGTGTGTGGTTAGACATTTGTTTAGAGTGTTTATATTCTGGTTTTCTAGAGACCTGCTTTATTGGGATGCCAGCCTCCAGGTGGGGCTTGGGGAATCACCTGAATTACAGCTGATCTCCACATCACAAAGATAAGTTCCCCTGCAAAAAACGGACACTTTGGAGGGTGGATCCTATGGCCTTGTACCCCCCCTGAGGTCCCTGTCCTCCCCAGGCTCCACCCCCAAATCTCCAGGAGTCTCCCAACCTGCGACTGCCAACCTCACTCCCACCTCCCACAAACGCCAGCGGCCAAGAAGGACTTGGCAGCCCTACTTGCTTGAGGTGGCTTCCAAGTAGAAATAATACCATAAAATCATAAATATCAGTATATCAGCTTCTAGCCCCACTTGTGAACCTTCTGATAGCACTTGGGGTTTTTTGGGCCACTGTGTGACACAGAGTGTTGGACTGGATGGGCCATTGGCCTGATCCAACATGGCTTCTCTTATGTTGTTATGTGTGGCACAGAGTGTTGGACTGGATGGGCCACTGGCCTGATCCAACATGGCTTCTCTTATGTTCTTATGTGTGACACAGAGTGTTGGACTGGATGGGCCATTGGCCTGATCCAACATGGCTTCTCTTATGTGTGACACAGAGTGTTGGACTGGATGGGCCATTGGCCTGATCCAACATGGCTTCTCTTATGTTCTTATGTGTGACACAGAGTGTTGGACTGGATGGGCCATTGGCCTGATCCAACATGGCTTCTCTTATGTTGTTATGTGTGGCACAGAGTGTTGGACTGGATGGGCCACTGGCCTGATCCAACATGGCTTCTCTTATGTGTGACACAGAGTGTTGGACTGGATGGGCCATTGGCCTGATCCAACATGGCTTCTCTTATGTTCTTATGTGTGACACAGAGTGTTGGACTGGATGGGCCATTGGCCTGATCCAACATGGCTTCTCTTATGTTCTTATGTGTGACACAGAGTGTTGGACTGGATGGGCCATTGGCCTGATCCAACATGGCTTCTCTTATGTTCTTATGTGTGACACAGAATGTTGGACTGGATGGGCCATTGGCCTGATCCAACATGGCTTCTCTTATGTTCTTACATCTGTTGATCCTTCACCACAAAATGGAGCACTTGCCCATCTATCTAGGGTTGCCAAGCCTGTCGGCCCTGTGGGTGAGTGGAGGGAGAGAGGGAGGGTTCCCAGGAGCAGGAAGTGATGTACTTGGAAATAATCATGACATTTCCATATCATCCAGAAGTGATATAGGTATGTCAGTGACATTAGGGAGTGATGCTTTGGGTTTTTTTGGCAAAATTCTATGGTAAAATTGACTTCAAACCAGTGGCAGACTGGGTCTAAGAATATTGGTTGCCCACCCACAACTAAAAGGTTATCGTTTAATTTTTATAGGAAATAAATAAAATTTTCAAAAATACAGAAGTGGAAAGAAGAAGAAGAAGAAGACGATATTGTATTTATATTCTGCCCTCCACTCCAAAGAGTCTCAGAGCGGCTCACAATCTCCTTTACCTTCCTCCCCCACAACAGACACCCTGTGAGGTGGGTGGGGCTGAGAGGGCTCTCACAGCAGCTGCCTTTTCAAGGACAACCTCTGCCAGAGCTATGGCTGACCCAAGGCCATTCCAGCAGGTGCAAGTGGAGGAGTGGGGAATCAAACCCAGTTCTCCCAGATAACAGTCCACACACTTAACCACTACATCAAACTGGCTCTTCAAGGAACAATTAAAACATTTGCAAAATAAATGTATATACATTTTAGTAATTACAGTGTTCATATATTGTTCATGTTATTGGCAGTAAACAGTAGATACTAAATGTAAACACAGACTGCATTTTCTCCAGGGGGGCTGATCTCTGCCAGCTGGAGATCAGTTGTAAAAGTGGGAGATCTCCAGGCCCCACCTGGAGGCTGGCAACTCTAAATACAGCATAAATTTTAGTTGCATTACAGTAGTAATATTGGAACGTCTATGATATTTTCAAGCTACTGAAAGGTCATGAACATTTTTAACATATTGTCTACAGTTTAAGGAGGCCCACTTCATCAGGGGCCCACTTGCCACTGGGCAAGCTGACACGCTGGCCAGTCCGCCAGGGCTTCAAACCATAAAGTTTTGCGCTAAGACTAGGCGCCCCCCTGACATCATCAACATGCCTGTGTCACTTCCAGGTGACATAGAAACGTTGTATTTACTTGCTGCCAGGGCTTTTTTTTTGTAGCAGGAACTTAGGCCACGCACTCCTGATGTAGCCAATCCTCCAAGAGCTTACAGGGCTCTTAGTTCAACGCCTACTGTAAGCCCCAGGAAGATTGGCTACATCAGGGAGCTGTGGCCTAATATGCAAAGGAGTTTCTGCTACAAAAAAACCCCCTGCTTGCGGCTTGGTAGGGGTCTGGTGTCCCTTTCCCGCCCTTCTTCCTGATAGCCCTGAAGCAGAGGAATGGGCTCCAAATATGGGGAACCCCCACCCTCAACTGGAGACTGGCAAACCTAAATCTGCCCTGGAGACTAGAGGCTAAATCGATTGGTAACATTCCAGGCGCTAGCCAATAGTCTCCTTCCAAGCCTGGCTTTTCCCTGGTTCAAACTAAACCATGCTGAAAACCTGCAGATCTAGTTTTTCACAAGTTACCTTCAGGGCAAATCAGTTAGTTCACACTGAACAAAGGGAGGGTGCTTTGAATCTGGTCCCAGAGTTCTTAAAACATTGTGCCGTAAAAAAAAATAAATAAATCCTGAATTGTAATTCCAAGAGTTGACTGACTGAGGCTTTAAGTTCTTGGATCAGTCATCTGGTTGTACAAAACAACATGTTTCCCATCTCTTCAAACTGTTCGCTGCTTTTGTTTTATGACTGCTTAGAGATGCGTCTAAACCTACCCTTTTTTATATCTAATTTGTTTGGAATGACAGGCATGTTCTGACTACCAAAATTAATTCTTCAGGGCACTATAACTTGTTTTATTATGCAGGAATTTGCCTTTGAAAAGGGTGGTGGTGGAGAAACAAGAAAAAAAAAAAGAAGGGGGAAAAAGACTCCATTTAATTAGGCCTGTATCTTAAAGAACTTAATTTGATCTTTCAGCAGAAGTGGGAAAAATTTACAGGTTAAAGTAAAGATTATATGCTCAGTACAAAGAATGCAGCTCGTTTTTTATGGTGGTTTCTGCAAAGCTTTGATGGAGATTCTTCCTTTGTTGGGGAAAAGGTGATTCATTTGCTTGAGAAAGCCTAGGCTTAAATAGAACCCAGGATACTTGTATTATTTATTTGCAGTTAATTCTTCAGGTTTTTTTTTAAAAAAGAATCAGAATATTGGGAGCTGCAAGAAAATCTGTTGCTTTAGGATTATTCTTTAGGATTATTTTTATTATTGAGCTATTATCTCAAGAATGATTCTCAGCTCTCTCCTACCTACCTCACAAGGTGTCTGTTGTTGTGAGAGGAAGGGAAGGAGATTGTAAGCCACTTTGAGGCTCCAAGTGAAGGGTGAGGTATAAATCCAATCTCCTCCTCCTCCAAGTAAAGCATTTTCTTGTCAAGCACAGCCAGTGGGAGTCCAGGGGGTGGGGTTATTGGTGATAGTATGACATCACTTCCAGAGGGAACTTGGAAGTGATGATATCTCTCTATGAATCACCAGAAACTCTATGGTTTTACCATAGAGATGGGTGGACAATGGGGCAGGGAATGGAAATCTCTCAGAATAACTACTGATCTCCAGACTACAGTTCTCCTGGAGAAAATGGGTGCCTTGGCGTTGGACCCTATGGCATTATATGCCACTCTTTCCTCTCCCCAGGCTTTACTCCACCTCAAATCTCCAGGAATTTCCCAACTCAGAGCTGGCAACCCTGATTTGCTTGGCCCATGTTCAATCCCCAGCAACTTCACCTAAGCAGATCAGGTAACAGGTGATTCAAAAAACATCTGCCTGAGACACTGGAGTGCTGTCACCAGTCAGAGTAGACAATACTGACCTTGATAGACCAATGCTATGACTCGCTAGTCAAACATCTGCTTGGTATGCAGAAGGACCCAGGTTCAATCCCTGGTATCTCCCATTAAAGGTTCAGGTAGGAGGTGGTGGGAAGGTAGGGCTGCCAAGTCCCCGGTCCGGGCAGGGGTTCCTCCACCCAGGAGGTTCCCAACCTACCAGCCCACATTGGGCCGGCAGGGGGAACCTCCCCCTACATCACTGGCGTGATGGCGTCACCTGGAAGTGACGTTATCGTGATGGCGATGGTGTGCAGCAGCCGCTCTAGGCATTTCCGGGGAAACTATATGGTTTCCCCAGACACTCTAGCGATTTGGAAGGGAAAACTCTATGGTACAATAGGTACCATAGAGTTTTCCCCTCCCAAATGGCTAGAGCGTCCAGGAAACCATAGAATTTTCCAGGAAATGCCAAAAACAGCCACGTGCAGCATCGCTGGTGTGATGACGTTACTTCTGGGTGATGTCATTGTGTCGCATGTGCAGAAAGTCCCCCGCTCCGGGATGCAGGGGACTTGGCAACCCTATGGGAAGGACCTGTGCCCAAGACCTTGGAGAGCTGCTGCTGGTCAGAGGATGCAATGTCAGATACACACACCCGAAGATGCAAAAACTGCCTTATACCAAACCAGACCCTTGGTCCATCACACTCAGTCTTGTCTACTCAGACTGGCAGCAGCTCTCCAGGGTCTCAGGCAGAAGTCTTTCTCATCACCTACTGCTTCTTCCATTTTTAACAGGCGATACCAGGTATTGAACCCGGAACCTTCTGCAGGCCAAACAGAGGTTCTACCACTGAGTCAGTCTCTCCCCTAATAGACCTAGGCTCTGGCTCAGCATAAAACAGCTTCATGTCTATCTCATCACTTCACTTCTGTCCTCCTCACTCGGAATATTATCTAGGCTTGCTCTTTCCATCCAACAATTCTCCCGCCTTTTTTGCATATGCATGTCCTTCTGGCATTCTCTTTTTCCCCCCTCTTCAAAATATTTTCTTCTTCTTCTTCTTCTTCTTCTTCTTCTTCTTCTTCTTCTTCTTCTTCTTCTTCTTCTTCTTCTTCTTCTTCTTCTTCTTCTTCTTCTTCTTCTTCTTCTTCTACTACTACTACTACTACTACTACTACTACTACAAAATATTTTTCTACTACTGTACCCTCTCACTGCAAAAACAAACCATTGTCTCTTCATCTCTCCCATCCAAGCTGCATCGCTGGCTATTGCACTGTTGTTGCACCATAGTGATAATTCACAACTGGATTTGCCTATGTGGACAAGCCAATCCCATTACAAATGGTGACTAATGCACAACAACAGCAAAATGGCATTATTTATCTATTTTGTATACTCTCAGCTAATACAGAGAGTTGTCCTGCTGGTTTTCTTCCCTACCAATATGACCAGCACTAATCCTGTCTACATTTGGCTTATTCTGGATGCCGCCCTGCTGTAGGGTTGCCAAGTACTTCCGCCACTACAGCAGGGGACTGTTCTCTCTCTCTCTCGTAGCATGATGACATCACCCCGGAAGTGTCATCATCGCACTGGGGACATCACACTGGGGACGCTCTAGGACTCGCATTAAAACTCTATGGTACCATGATAACATCACTTCTGGCTGATGTCATTGTGCTGAGGACGGTGTATGGCAACAGGGCTCTTCAGGGGTGGGGATTCCCCCCGGCAGCATGCTCCCTGCCAGCGGGTCGGGGCCCTCCAGACCAGGGGATTCCCCACCCCTGGCAGGAGCTTAGTAGCCCTACCCAGTTGTGGAATGCCTTTGCCTACATGATAAATCCGGCACCCTCCCTTTGATATTGCCATCAACTTTGTCTCTAACCACCAATTCATGTTCTAAAGAAAGAAACAACTGAAGAAACATCCTAATATCCCAGTTCTGATACAAACAGCTCTGAGACATTAAAAAAAAAAAAAAAAAAAAAGGTTCTCTCTCCAGATCCTCTAACATTGCTGGCATTTCTTGTCTCACTTTTTCCTGAGCTTTGGATCTTGTTAAATCAGAGAAAGGGTTGCTATTTCCCCAAAAGTGGAGTCCAAGAGATCTCAGGTATGTGATCATTTTTATTCACGAGTTTTATGCAACACACAGCCACTTTTAAATCAGTGGAAGTCTCTGCCTCTACTCCTCCCCAACTAAAAATCATTCGAGACCACAAAAGCCACTTTTTACAGAAGTCGGATTTCTGGGAGACCGCCATTTCCTAGCGGAAAGATCACTCTCTCTTTAAAAGCAGAAGAAAACTACCGTATTTCCTGAAAAAGCAGAAGAAAGGGAGAAATACATTTATTTTCCTTCTCTCTCTTTTTTTAAATTAATGCCCACCCGGTTTCTTTTTTTTAAAATGGCTCATTGTGGCTTTTACAAGTTGTCTTTCAGATGAGACAAAGTAAAACAGGGTTACATCCCAAGCATGTAGGGGCTTAGCTACTGTTTAATTATGTCTCACCCCTGTAATTAAGAAAGCAAATGGAAGACTCGATGCCTTTAAACCATGGAAATGTGAGGTTTCCTGGCAAAATGTTTGGCTAGCAGTGCACAGGGTCTTTGAGTAGTCCATCTGTGAGGGGATTCGATGCCAGGGAAGACTGATGGTTGGGCGAAAGGCCGAAAGAGGTCTTTTACTCTGCACACAGGAGCAAAGGGAGATAAGGGCGTGGAATGGCTGCCTGCTAGCTTTGGCACAGCCCTTCCCTTCTGGAGTCCTCGGATGCTGCCAAGCAATTTATGCCAAGCATAGGCCCTCCCTGTGCTCTTCCAGCCAGGCTTGGAGCCCTCGGGGTGCCAGGCAAGGGCAGAGAAGAAGCAGAAGAGGCCAGAGAAGATTCTGATCTTGAAAGTGCAATGACAGAATCCAGAAGGGTTGCTGCTGACCTCTGTGTGGAACCTGGAGATCTTCCAGAACCAGGGGTGGAATTCTCACAGGAATTCATTTGCATATTAGGCCACACACCCATGATGTAGCTAATCCTCCAAGAGCTTACAAAAAAGAGTCTTGTGAGCTCTTGGAGGACTGGCTACATTAGGGGTGTGTAGCATAATGCTAGAATTCCACTTCTGATTATGAGTGACATGAGGATTTTGAACTGGGCACATTGTGCAGGGGCTACTCTAGCATTTGGGTAAAAACTCTAAGGTCCCCCGCTGAGAGCCAGGTAAAACCTGGCACCCCTAATTCTAGGAGACACAAAAATGCCCTCTGAACTTGGGGTGTCAGCCTCCAGGTGGGGCCTGGAGATATCCTGCTTTTACAACTGATCTCCAGCTTCCCTGGAGAAACGGCTGCTTTGAAGGGGGGACTCTATGGCATTGCACCATGCTGAGGCCCCTCCCCTCCCAAACCCTGCCCTCTCCCAGATCCACCCCCAACATTTCCAACACAGCCTCAGTAACCCTGCCATGAACATCTGCTTCAGAGTCCTCATGCTGTCACCCAGGGAACATGAGAACTTCAGTGACTCTCCTGAGGCAGGCTATAAACTCCCCTCCCCGCCCCTGCTTTCTTTTCCTGAGGTAAATTTTCCTTCAGGAACAATTTCAGAAGTCCAAACCTTTTAATGGTAATGAGAGGACGGAACAGTCACGGCCCGGTCCCCGTTACCATGGCTACGGTTTTATTGTCATTGTTATTGAGCATCCGAAAAAATAACCGTTTAAAGCCCTGTAAATACAAGCTCTTGTTTGGATATAGAATATAGGTAGCTCCAGCCCTTTCGGTGGTGGTTGTTTTTTTTAAAGGGAGACACAGAATTGTCTGTGTGCTGGCTTGGGACTATTTCCCTTTGGAAAGTCTGCCTTCCATTCCAGCATTGTGGTCTGCTATCACGGCCGGATTAACAATTAGGCAAAGTAGGCATTGGCCTATGGGCCCCCACACCTTTAGGGGCCCCAGGCCAGGTTCTCCCCTTGGTTTTCCTTCTGCTTGCAGCCCTCCCAGCCTCCTCACGCAGCCAGCAACTGGGTCACTCTTTGCCCTACTTGCCTGGCGCGGCTGCTAGCGTTGTCGCCAAGTTTGCCTCTCTCTACCTCTCCCCCGCAGCTTAGTAAAAGGGGCTTTTAAGAAGGTGCCTGCAGCAGGGGCCATGGGTGGCAAGGCAGGCACTCAGACTCTGAGATTATTTGCAAGGGCTCCCCCAAGATTTGGACTGCCTAGGGGCCTCCACAGGGGCCCCGTGGCCCAGAGCGGTAAGCTGCAGTACTGCAGTCAAACTCTCTGCTCACAACCTGAGTTCAATCCCGGCGGAAGCTGGGTTCAAGTAGCCGGCTCGAGGTTGACTCAGCCTTCCATCCTTCCGAGGTCGGTAAAATGAGTATCCAGTTTGCTGGGGGGGGGGGGAGTGGAGATGACTGGGGAAGGCAATGGCAAACCACCCCGTAAAAAGTCTGCCAAGAAAACATCTTGATGCGACGTCACCCCAAAGTCGGAAACGACTTGTGCTTACACAGGGAACTAGCTTTACCTTTTTAGGGGCCTCCTCAGGGTTTAATCCAGCACTGTCTGTCATTGTCTGCCTCTGGACTTTCTTGGTGGTCCATATCCAAGAGCTATCCAGGGCTGACTTTGCTTAGGATTTGAGATCCGATGTGATTTCACTAGTCTAGGCTATCCAAGTCAGGGATAAAGGAAATATGAGTATTTTTATTGTCTGTGAGGAAAAGGTTTTGTTCTCCTCCCCATTCCAATCCCACATTGTTTGTTGGCTGTTTTATATGGTTTGGATTTCATTGTTCACTAATTGTATAATCCCCTTTTATTGCCTGTATTATATTGTTGTTATTTCTGTGTTCTCCAACTGTGTAAACCTGTTTTTTATTGCGTTGTTTTAAACTGCGTGAATTATACGGGTCTTTATGACCCTGTTTTGAATTCTGTAATCCACCTTCAGCTTCAATGAGAAAGAGGACTGAAAAGCAAAGTCAAATAAAATGTTAGATTAAATAAATTGAACCAGGCACATTGTTAGAAAAAGCGTGAACTGAACCTGAGTGAAGGCAGGAGAGGGAGCGGGTGGTGTAGTGGTCAAGTGCGTGGACTTTTATCTGGGAGAACTGAGTTTGAGCCTCCACTCCTCCACTTGCAGCTGCTGGAATGGCCTTGGGTCAGCCATAGCTCTGGCAGAGCTGTTCTTGAAATGGCAGCTTCTGGAAGAGCTCTCTCAGCCCCACCCACCTCACAGGGTGTCTGTTGTTGGGGAGGCAGGTAAAGGAGATTGTGACCGCTCTGAGACTCTGAATATAAATCCAGGGTGGAATTCTAGCAGGAGCTCTTTTGCATATTAGGCCACACACGCCTGATGTAGCCAATCCTCCAAGAGCTTACAAAAAAGAGCCTTGTGAGCTCTTGGAGAATTGGCTACATCAGGGGCCGGATCCCTCTGAGACAGTTGTCACATATCCTACTCAAGGGTCTTTTCAGTGCAGGCCCCTCCTAGAGACAGGGGCTCCTTATCCCTGGCTCCTGTTTCCCACCACTGCTCCGAAGGACACTGGGAGAAAATCCAGAAATGATGCCTAGTCCTTTATAGGAATCACTGGAAACTCTATGGTTTTAGTATCTGGCAATGCCTAGAGAGGTGAGGAAAGCCCAGAAGTGATGTCATGCCATCATGAAAAATCTGTTCCTTGAACCAACTGCTGTCCATTGAAGGGGGAGGGACACCCTTACAATTTTTCCACATTGAAGTGGAGTTCCTTGATATGTTTATTTAAGCCAGGAGTAAAATTGACAAGTAAGTAGTTCATAGACTCCAGAGAGCAAAGGGAAAATGACACCGAGAAAAATCAAAGCCAAGCTGACCTTGCGTTAGATCTGCCACTGTTAATCCCAGTTGACGTTTGAGAGGCCGTCAGAGGAGAACCGTAAGAGGTCAGCTGAAAACACACACACTAAGCCCTCCTTAGATGATACTGACAAATACAGTTCCACTAGGAGCTGGGGTCTCTATCTTAAAGAGTCTGAAAGTGGCTTACAATGGCTTTCCCATCCTTTCCCCACAACAGGCAGCTTTTGAAGCAGGTGGGGCTGAGAGAACTCTGAGAGAACTGTGACTAGCCCAAGGACACCCAGCTGGCTTCATGGGGAAGAAGAAGAAGTCTACAAATTTTTACTCTGCCCTTCTCTCTGAATCAGAGACTCAGAGTGGCTTACAATCTATATCGTCTCCCCCCCACAACAGACACCCTGTGAGGTGGGTGGGGCTGGGAGGGCTCTCACAGCAGCTGCCCTTTCAAGGACAACTCCTGCAAGAGCTACGTCTGACCCAAGGCCATTCCAGCAGCTGCAAATGGAGGAGTGGGGAATCAAACATGGTTCTCCCAGATAAGAGTCTGCACACTTAACTACTATACCAAACTGGCTCTCCCAGCTGCCCTTTCAAGGACAACTTCTGCAATAGCTATGGCTAACCATTTCAGCAGCAGCATGTAGAGGAGTGGGGAATCAAATCCAGCTCTCCAAATCAGAGTCGGCCGCTGTTAACCACTACATCATGATGGCTCTCCCCACAACAGTGAGCCAGGTGGGGCTGAGAGATTTAGTTTTCAGCAATATGTAGCTGACACTCTGTTCCATCTCTCCAGTGCGGTGTAGTAGTTAAGAGGAGCAGACTGTGATCTGGAGAACAGGGTTTGATTCCCCACTCCTCCTCCACATGAAGTCTGTTTTGTGACCTTGGGCCAATCACAGTTCTTTCCAAACTCTCCTGACCCCACTTGCCTCACAAGGTCGCTGTTGTAAGGAAAGCCAGTATGATGTAGTGGTTAAGAGTGCCGGAAGTTCCTGCAATATTTTTGAAAAAAAAAAAAAAAACATAGCCACTGAGCTCAAGAATATATGGAGAAAAAAGAAACAGCGCTAAGGGGATGGTGTGCAACCCCTTGTGCGAAATACGGGTGCAGGAGCATTTGATTGCGATTTGTCCACTCCATTTTGGGGGGGGCACAATTTGTGACATCTCCCATGCAAATGGAGCTGCCAGCCATAGTGAGAGGAACAGGGGTGGAATTCTAGCAGGAGCTCCTTTGCAGATTAAGCCACACCCCCTCGGATGTAGCCAATCCTCCAAGAGCTTACAGGGCTCTTTTTTGTAAGCTCTTGGAGGGTTGGCTACATTAGAGGGGTGTGACCTAATATGCAAAGGAGCTCCAGCTAGTATCTATCTATCTATCTATCTATCTATCTATCTATCTATCTATCTATCTATCTATCTATCTATCTATCTATCTATCTATCTATCTATCTATCTATCTGTCTGTCTGTCTGTCTGTCTGTCTGTCTGTCTGTCTGTCTGTCTGTCTGTCTGTCTGTCTGTCTGTTATCTATCTATCTATCTATCTATCTATCTATCTATCTATCTATCTATCTATCTATCTATCATCTATCTATCTATCATAAGATTTATATCCTGCCCTCTCCTGACAGGCTTAGGGCAGTTAATTCAGGGCGAATTCCACCCCTGGAGAGGACTATCCATAATAATTCATATTCAGACTCCAAACAAATCAGTTAATGCATTCCATTTACATACCCTTCCAGTTGCTCATTTATAGCTCAAGTATAAAAGAGCCCAAAATACTTTCCTTATAGTCAAGTAGTTACAGGGCATTACAGCTGAGTCTTGCTCATTTCCTACATTGTGGGGTGATGGAATCTGTAACTTCCTAATTGGCGTTTAATGTAGTCTTGATTCGCATGGGTGAGAACAGCATATGATCCGCAAATGCACAAGGTTGTAACCAGGTCTGTGAGTACACAGTAATTCAAGAGGCATGCAGTGAAAGCACGGAACATAGTACTGGGGTGGGGGTAAAGAGGGATGTTTGAACACCAACCAGTTCAGCTCCCATATTGTCCGCCAGCTGCAAACAGGGAACTGAGTTTTCAGTGAGCAGTTGTGAGAAAATGACCCCTCTGTCACACACATACGGTTGCCAGGGCGCCTGGAGAAGTGAGCTTGCACCCGCCTGGCCAGTAAATGCGAGTAAAGCTATCCAGGGACTACGTAGGACTCATGTGTACCATCTACTCATTATGCAAGTGCTTGAGACAGGCACAGAGTGTCTGCAGACACACACGGACGTTTCCCCGCTACCGCGTGGAACCCGCCATGGCGAGGAGGAGGCTACGCCGCCACGGAGCTGTCCAGGCGAACGGTGTTGAAGCGCCAAGCATGGAAACCACTGTGTTTCGCTAACACCACATGTAGCCATCTTCCTGCCTGGTTGGGCTTCATTCCTTCTAAGTGGGGACCTCACGTACACACCTTGAGTCATTCCTAGCCTGCAAGCAACCTATCTAGTTTATGAATGGATTAATGGTTCCACTATTAATCCTGATTGCCAAGTAATATCCTGAACAACAGGCTTCCCCCAGGAGATGATGAGAAAGAGGAAGGATCTCTCCTGATACATCCAAGCCTTTTTGTCTACACTGGAATACCTAGGTCCATATCTGATTCTCTATTGTCACATTCCCAGTTAATCCCATCTCATCCCAATCACCCAACTATCTACATACTGATATCACCGGAGCCGCCCCAAGCCCTGTCGCAACTTGGAAGTTTCCAGGATGCCCAGGATGAAGGTGATGTTCATTGGTTGAAGCATGCACCCAATCAGGTGTCGCCATGGACTCGCCATTGGTCTAGCCGATGTCCAGCCTTCTTGGTCATCAGCAGACCCGCCCATTAACACTCCCAGTTACCTCCCATTCCCTCAGGACTAAGGTAACCCTATATAACCTGTGGACTAGCTACCCACAGGTGTGCTCTCTATGCAGCAACCCCCTTACCCCGCTGTATAGATCCATCCCCGATTCCTGATCAGTTTCGGGTCCATCCCCCAGTCCCTCATTTGTCGCCATCGAAGCCTTCCTTGGAGTCTGCGAGAGGTAGTATTACCCTGTATGTCCATCCCTTTATGTTCCCCTATCGATCTCTCTATATTTCCTAGACCTGTGTGAATGTGTGATTGATTTTATACCTTGTGTGGAAGAACTATTGTTTCAAATAAACTACAATTGATTTTATTAAATTAGAGTCCTTTATTGAGCATTGACTCTCTGATCGGTTAAGCCTGGTATACACAGATAACAAAGATTCCTATTGGGACAGCTGTCTCTCAATCTAATTCCCCAAGTTCTTTTGAGAGCAGTTTCCCTAACAGAAATTGGTGGAGAAAGCTTGGGCATTATCCTGTTTGTGTGAACGCACGCGAGTCGACACGCGTGTCTTCATACAGACAGACGTAAGGTTGCACCGTTCAGAAAGTCTTGCTAGCGAGGCTATTGCGTGAGTGATTGAGTGAATGAGTTCTGTGTGAACGGCTCTAGTGAGCATCTCTATTATTGTGGGTTGGGCTGCCCCCATTTCTATCATTCAACGTGGACTTCTCAGCCGCCCCTAGGAGGCCAGACACCTCGAAAGAGGACTGAGCCCGATAGAACGCAAGGGGGAAGTCCCGTGAAGTCTGGCCGCCGTCCCGAGGCCTTCTAAACGCGTCTATCGTGGGAGGGAATGTCAGGACAGGCTAGGATTGTTTAAGACCTGGATAGAGCACCCTTCCCTTCTCCCTTTTCTTTAGAGCTTAGTGCACACACGCACACACACTACATACACACTCATACACTTACACACACACCATAAGTCCTTACACGAACCTAGGCCAAGGCGAGTATAAGGCACCCGACAAGCCTGAGAACGCAGGGGTGACAAAACCAGTGTGATCAGACTGTCGGACAGGATTCTAGGGTTTGGCCGAGACCCTGCCGTTTGGCAAACTCGATGAACTTAGGTGGCCGAGTGCAGCCTTAAGCTGACTCGAAGACTTTAGGGTTTGGCCGAGACCCTGCTGTTTGGCGAACTCGATGAACTTAGGTGGCCGAGTGCAGCCTTAAGCTGACTCGAAGACTTTAGGGTTTGGCCGAGACCCTGCCGTTTGGCGAACTCGATGAACTTAGGTGGCCGAGTGCAGCCTTAAGCTGACTCGAAGACTTTAGGGTTTGGCCGAGACCCTGCCGTTTGGCGAACTCGATGAACTTAGTTGGCCGAGTGCAGCCTTAAGCTGACTCGAGGAATTTAGGGTTTGGCCGAGACCCTGCCGTTTGGCGAACTCGATGAACTTAGTTGGCCGAGTGCAGCCTTAAGCTGACTCGAGGAATTTAGGGTTTGGCCGAGACCCTGCCGTTTGGCGAACTCGATGAACTTAGTTGTGGCCGAGTACAGCCTTAAGCTGACTCGAGGACTTTAGGGTTTGGCCAAGACCCTGCCGTTGGCGAACTCGTTGATCTTAGTTTTTAGCCGAAGCTCAATTGGAGATTAGCGGTAGGTGAAATAGAAGGGAACCAAAAAAGAGAAATCCCCACACGCCACAATGGATATTCTTGCCCAAAAGGAAGAGATCCCCAAATTGGACAAGTGGCTGATAAAGAAAGGAGATAACCCCTGGAAAAAGGGACTCTCCTCAAGAATGCAAATATGCGCTTAGGCAAGAAAATGCCTCCGCTTTTGTGTATTTAGGAAGAGGATGTGCTTGCGTGAGGACACATTGTGAGTATCTCATCATAAATACCTTCCACATCCAACCCATGTTGCCAGGTGTCAACAGATGTTTCTGCAACTTATCCTCCATTGTAGGATGTGATATAGAATTCACAGTCCCCATATGGACTAGGGAGGAAATCCTGTTGGCCCCTAGCCTGTTTAAATTTATTCAACCAGTCTTTCTGGGCATGGGGCTGCGAGCGATTAGATCCTTGCTGTCTCATCCCCTTTTACGACAAACCTTGCAAGACATTAAGAGGAGCGGAGATACAGCAGCCATGGTGGTTAAACACGATGGGCATGAAATCTCCGGGCTTCTAACACAAATCAAGGACACGGGAAAGCACTCGTTCCTTGACACGCTTCTTGGCTGGAGCCCGACTGGGTCAGCTGTGCTGAACGTAGTTTTACACCCCATCGTGGTCGTCCTGGTCTTCCAAATTATACTCGGTATTGCAATAATTGTCTTGGGGTGCTGGCTGAGAAAGCAGCTAAAGAAGGTAGACGAGCTCCAAACCATGTGGAGGTATCGTCCCCTCGTCATTGAGAAGCCCTAAGAACCCCCTTTTAACCCCCTTCCCACTCGTGCGAGGGGGGGGGGATTTCCCCCTCATTCCTTTTCCCAAGATCTTTCTTTTACTTGTAAGGGAGGGCTGTGTAGCCCAGGGGAAGGGGAGAGGGAAAGAGCGACAAAACCGAACCGTGGACTGCGGACCAGCAGTGGCAAGGTAAAACTTGCAAGGGATGCCTCCAGAGGGTTCAGAAGTGTTCATCGGAAGACTGCCACATGGTGCGTGGTCTGCCTTGCCACTTCAGGCTCCCATCTGAACTGGATTGCGCCGGGCGCTTCAGTTCAACTGGCCCGCTGAGACCCCCGGTTCTGCAGCCCCACATGTTTCACAACAGCGGGGACCGGTCGGGTCACAGGCTAAAGCCTCCCGATCATCCCCCTCTGGTGCCTCGATCCCACCAAGTGACTAAAAGGTCATAATAAGTCAAATGGCGGCTCAGCCTACACTATATTCTAAATCCCTGCATCATGTTTATAGGTCCGGACAACTTCCCCCTCCTTATTCACCCAGGGAAAAGGGTTTAGCGATTGAAAATCCCCACTGCCCCGTCGCTCCCAGGTCACCCTAGACTTGAGGCATTTGCATAAACCTCTTCTGCACATGCCCCAACTTTTGGGCTGGGAAGCGAGGGACGATGGGAAATGTAGTCCCCACAGCCAGGTTAAAATTCTGAATATCCCCCAGCCCCTCACTTTGCTCCTATGGAAAGTTCTATCTTTTACCATGTAAAGGGTGGGCTGGTTAGCCCAAAAGGGGGTGGGGTGAGGGAAGCCCAAATTGGGCAGAACAAACTCAGGGCATTCTTGCAAGTGTTGAATCACTTCTTGATGGCCAGGTGTCAACAGATGTTTCTGCAACTTATCCTCCATTGTAGGATGTGATATAGAATTCACAGTCCCCATATGGACTAGGGAGGAAATCCTGTTGGCCCCTAGCCTGTTTAAATTTATTCAACCAGTCTTTCTGGGCATGGGGCTGCGAGCGATTAGATCCTTGCTGTCTCATCCCCTTTTACGACAAACCTTGCAAGACATTAAGAGGAGCGGAGATACAGCAGCCATGGTGGTTAAACACGATGGGCATGAAATCTCCGGGCTTCTAACACAAATCAAGGACACGGGAAAGCACTCGTTCCTTGACACGCTTCTTGGCTGGAGCCCGACTGGGTCAGCTGTGCTGAACGTAGTTTTACACCCCATCGTGGTCGTCCTGGTCTTCCAAATTATACTCGGTATTGCAATAATTGTCTTGGGGTGCTGGCTGAGAAAGCAGCTAAAGAAGGTAGACGAGCTCCAAACCATGTGGAGGTATCGTCCCCTCGTCATTGAGAAGCCCTAAGAACCCCCTTTTAACCCCCTTCCCACTCGTGCGAGGGGGGGGGGATTTCCCCCTCATTCCTTTTCCCAAGATCTTTCTTTTACTTGTAAGGGAGGGCTGTGTAGCCCAGGGGAAGGGGAGAGGGAAAGAGCGACAAAACCGAACCGTGGACTGCGGACCAGCAGTGGCAAGGTAAAACTTGCAAGGGATGCCTCCAGAGGGTTCAGAAGTGTTCATCGGAAGACTGCCACATGGTGCGTGGTCTGCCTTGCCACTTCAGGCTCCCATCTGAACTGGATTGCGCCGGGCGCTTCAGTTCAACTGGCCCGCTGAGACCCCCGGTTCTGCAGCCCCACATGTTTCACAACAGCGGGGACCGGTCGGGTCACAGGCTAAAGCCTCCCGATCATCCCCCTCTGGTGCCTCGATCCCACCAAGTGACTAAAAGGTCATAATAAGTCAAATGGCGGCTCAGCCTACACTATATTCTAAATCCCTGCATCATGTTTATAGGTCCGGACAACTTCCCCCTCCTTATTCACCCAGGGAAAAGGGTTTAGCGATTGAAAATCCCCACTGCCCCGTCGCTCCCAGGTCACCCTAGACTTGAGGCATTTGCATAAACCTCTTCTGCACATGCCCCAACTTTTGGGCTGGGAAGCGAGGGACGATGGGAAATGTAGTCCCCACAGCCAGGTTAAAATTCTGAATATCCCCCAGCCCCTCACTTTGCTCCTATGGAAAGTTCTATCTTTTACCATGTAAAGGGTGGGCTGGTTAGCCCAAAAGGGGGTGGGGTGAGGGAAGCCCAAATTGGGCAGAACAAACTCAGGGCATTCTTGCAAGTGTTGAATCACTTCTTGATGGTCTAGATAGCAGTCCCACCAAGTGATCCATCACTACAAGGCCCAAAGTGACTCTGAGACAGAACCTGTTCTGACCCAGAGAGACTCCCAGTATTCCAGTATTTGAGCTCTGTGGCTCTTCCGGCGCTCCGTGATCCTGAAGGAACACAGGGAACGGAGAGGGGAAGAAGTTGCAGACGCTCAAAGCATCAGGAACCTGGCGCAGCCTCTGTTCTGACCCATTGGGACGCCCGAGCGTGCAGCCCTACCCACATAACTGTGGGAGGGACTCAGGCTGTGCATGAGCACCCGAACCGAGGAGCTTAGGGGTACCACCTCCCTCAGGCACCCTGCGTCCATCAACTAGCTTTTAGATTTAAGGCAACCCAGGTGAAGAGTGATTTCGGGGTCATGGCTACACCGGGACAGGGACCCGTTCCACGAGCCGCTAGTCCCGCAGGAGCGGACTGAACCCAAGTCCACTTATTTGGAAAATATTGTACAAATGTCTTACTCCCGACCTGCCTCAGGCTTAGTTCATCTGCATAACCGCGCCATGCGCATGCACTAACCCAAAAGGCAGGGCTGGGGACATCTGGGACATAGAGTTCCAACGCCACAAGTTGGCCATGTGCTGTTGATTTTGAGTTATTTTTCTATCTTTTACCAGTGGTGTTGGGCCGCCGAGGTGACCCTGAGGGTTAAAAGAGGGCAGGCAGTGACACTTGCCCTCCGGAGCGCGGAGCTCCAGCTAAAAGTTCCGCCCACCTAAGGGTCTCAGGGGGCCAGAACAGACTCTGCACCAGGTGCCATACTTGTAGGGGCACCCTGAGTTTGTAAAGGCGCACGCGAGACCAGGCGGAATGCTTGAACCCGGCCCCCACCGGGAGAGCCAAACGCGCGA
Source organism: Heteronotia binoei (assembly GCF_032191835.1). NCBI lineage: Eukaryota > Metazoa > Chordata > Lepidosauria > Squamata > Gekkonidae > Heteronotia > Heteronotia binoei. The sequence goes on along the minus strand of NC_083243.1, from coordinate 21,811,399 downwards.
AAGCACCCTCAAGTCACAGTGACTCTGGTATTCCCCAAAAGAAAGAAGTGCCCCATAATAGGAAAACCGCTTGAGGATGACTACAAGCCTTTTTGGGGTGGTTCTGAAAAAGGGGTGCCCCACAATGGCCCGAGAGACCCATTTCAGAGCAAAAGGATATTTGCATAGGTGCCTCCCACTTGGTCTGCGTAATGAACTGTATGTCATCATTGCCTGGCGCCTCTGTAAACCGCCCTGTCTGCTGATAGACGGCGGTGCAATGCGGAAGAGGTGACGTGGCAGTATATCAGTTGCCATCTCCCGGGCGGGAGGGGTAACATGAAATGGGGTCTCGAGTGGTTGTACTCATGTTTGTATGTTTTAAGATCTGTTTTTTTTACCAAGAAAGGGTGCCCGCCCTTGGGTGGGCAGGCTTTTGGAAAAATTAGCAGGCTTTTTGGAGGAGTTGCGGGGCCGAACCAGGGAGTGCGGAGTTGGAGGGTGCGAGAATCAAGTTACCCCTTTTTGCAGGGGCTCTTTTCTCGCTTCACCAAGAAACATCTCCCAGGCAAGGGCCTCTCCTGACGTGGTAGGTTCGGAGAAGCCCACCCAATGGAGTAACCGGCCAGCCTCAATACACTCCTCTCCATGATTTCCACCGCATGGTCAGGTTAGCGTGAGGAAGGGAAAATCTCCCACGCTGCTTTGCAAGGGGTCATTTGCATCTCCCATGCCCACCGACGGGTTGTTGGCACCAGGATATGGGCACGACCTCACAGGAAGTGGGAACCAACATGCAACTCAGATCCCACCCCTGCCGGCCAGAAACTTGACTGACAGGCAGGGAACCTTAGGCCCAATACCAACTTGGACTAAAGTTTTCTTGTGTATATGTTTTACTTATTTATGTTTATCTATCTTTTACCAAGTAAAGGGGGAGTCCCCCCCTCCCAGCCAGGGAGGGACTCCAAGAGGCCCTAAAAGAGAGCCACGCTTATAGCGGGCTCTCCGGAGCCCACACGGGCTCCCGATTAAAATAGGGAAAGCGGCCCTTGGATCAACTTCCCCGAACCTACAGCAACAGGAGAGGCCTTTCCGCGGCCGTGCTCCCCGGTTCGGAGTGCTGATCCATGGGCCCGCACTTCCAGGCGTATGCTTTTCCCCTCTGCAAAGCCGGGAAGGCATGAGGAACAACATGCTTTGAGGTTGAAGGAAGCAATCTAAAGTTAACTAGAGAAGACTGTAAACTCATTAGGCAATCTGGTTTTGTAGAAATGCTTCAACAGAATTTGCTAAATGTTGTCCAACAGATGTATAAACTTAAGCAAATATGTGAAGATTCCTCCCAGAATCCTATTGTCCCTTCATTTGCATGAGTGCCCTGGAGACCCCTCTAGATAGGGTCTCCCCAGGTCATGTGAACGGACCCCCGACGAGGTCCGAGCAACGTCGGATATTTCCGTTTAGAGCATGCTCCGATAGGAACTTGGCTTCACTGTGGGCAGCCTGGATTCAAGGGGGGGTGGGATAAGCGACGCAGACTACTCGGCTCCGCCAGCCTCCTCCCCTCCAGGAAAAGACTACAGACAAGCCTAAAGAAAAGGGAAGCCTCTTCTGTCCCCAGCGTTGAAAGTTATCGGGGGGGGGGGGGGAGAAGAAGAAGCCTGAAGACCAAAGGTCGGAAAATAGCTAGATGAATTGTGTATTAGCATAGTGTTAGGATTTTATAAGTATGAAATGTAACATGGAGATCTCGAATGATTTGCCTTACGAATCCGTTGATGATATGTAATGTTTATTTCCTATCCAATCAACTATTGCAGCCTAGCCGGCCTAGACTACGCGCATGATTTTGCTTTTAAGTAATCTTTGATTCAAATACTTTGTATTATGTGATTTTACCATGTGTTTTTATGGATTTTATAATGCTACATGAAATGCTGAGTATGCACAATGTATCCCAACAGGCCTCCCTGTAAGCATGAACGCCAAGGAAGGATCTGATGGCCCATTGGCATTTTTAAAATTGTGTTTTGAGTAGTCTTAAGATAGTGGCTCCAACCTTTTGCAGGTAGCCGGTATTCCCTAGTAGACACCTCATGCTTCAAGGGCTCACCGCCCGCTTACTGAAGCCCCCGTTTTCCTTTTTCTATCTTTTATGTATACGAGACTTTGCCACTAGACGGTGACGTCAGTCTCGAGGGGGGGAACTGTGAGAAAATGACCCCTCTGTCACACACATACGGTTGCCAGGGCGCCTGGAGAAGTGATCTTGCACCCGCCTGGCCAGTAAATGCGAGTAAAGCTATCCAGGGACTACGTAGGACTCATGTGTACCATCTACTCATTATGCAAGTGCTTGAGACAGGCACAGAGTGTCTGCAGACGCACACGGACGTTTCCCCGCTACCGCGTGGAACCCGCCATGGCGAGGAGGAGGCTACGCCGCCACGGAGCTGTCCAGGCGAACGGTGTTGAAGCGCCAAGCATGGAAACCACTGTGTTTCGCTAACACCACATGTAGCCATCTTCCTGCCTGGTTGGGCTTCATTCCTTCTAAGTGGGGACCTCACGTACACACCTTGAGTCATTCCTAGCCCGCAAGCAACCTATCTAGTTTATGAATGGATTAATGGTTCCACTATTAATCCTGATTGCCAAGTAATATCCTGAACAACAGGCTTCCCCCAGGAGATGATGAGAAAGAGGAAGGATCTCTCCTGATACATCCAAGCCTTTTTGTCTACACCGGAATACCTAGGTCCATATCTGATTCTCTATTGTCACATTCCCAGTTAATCCCATCTCATCCCAATCACCCAACTATCTACATACTGATATCACCGGAGCCGCCCCAAGCCCTGTCGCAACTTGGAAGTTTCCAGGATGCCCAGGATGAAGGTGGTTGAAGCATGCACCCAATCAGGTGTCGCCATGGACTCGCCATTGGTCTAGCCGATGTCCAGCCTTCTTGGTCATCAGCAGACCCGCCCATTAACACTCCCAGTTACCTCCCATTCCCTCAGGACTAAGGTAACCCTATATAACCTGTGGACTAGCTACCCACAGGTGTGCTCTCTATGCAGCAACCCCCTTACCCCGCTGTATAGATCCATCCCCGATTCCTGATCAGTTTCGGGTCCATCCCCCAGTCCCTCATTTGTCGCCATCGAAGCCTTCCTTGGAGTCTGCGAGAGGTAGTATTACCCTGTATGTCCATCCCTTTATGTTCCCCTATCGATCTCTCTATATTTCCTAGACCTGTGTGAATGTGTGATTGATTTTATACCTTGTGTGGAAGAACTATTGTTTCAAATAAACTACAATTGATTTTATTAAATTAGAGTCCTTTATTGAGCATTGACTCTCTGATCGGTTAAGCCTGGTATACACAGATAACAAAGATTCCTATTGGGACAGCTGTCTCTCAATCTAATTCCCCAAGTTCTTTTGAGAGCAGTTTCCCTAACACAGTTCCACTGTTCGTTGACCTGTTCGTGACTGTTCGGCAGCTTGCTTCGTTGTATTCCTTCCTCACAGTGCGATGTGGTGTAATTGACTTTTCACATTTGTATGTTCTCACAAGCTTGATCAAGTTCCACTATGCCCCTTCCCCATTTTAGCTGTGCAACTGTTCTGCTCAGGAGGCATTGCATAAATAGACAATCAAATCAGACACAAGGAGGCCTCAGATTCAGCAGGAGCTCACAGGAGCACAGCTCCTGAACCTTTCTGATGGCTCCCCCTGTTCCTCCCCACCAACCTTGTCCATTGAACAGTAGGTGCAGCTGCATAACAATCCCTGGATTAGGAGAGCAGGCAGCCAGCCAGCCACCAGGGTAGGGTTGCCAAATCCAATTCCAGAAATATCTGGGGACTTTGGGGGTGGAGCCAGGAGACTTTGGGGGTGGAGCCAGGAGACACTGGGGTGGAGCCAGGAGACACTGGGGTGGAGCTAGGAGCAAGGGTGTGACAAACACAATTGAACTCCAAAGGGAGTTCTGTCCATCACAATTAAAGGGACCTCACAACTTTTTAAATGCCTTCCTTCCCTCCACCCTCCCCTTCTCTGATTTCACCTCAGAGGCGGAGCGGAGCGGGCGACGCCGCTGCGCGGCTGCCGCCTCTTCTCCGCTTCACCGTAGCTGCTCCTCCGAGATGGGCTCAGCCTGAGCTGAGGGGCTTTCAAGGCAAGTGAGAAGTGGAGATAGTCGGCCACTGCCTTCCTCTGCAGTCTTCATTGGAGGTCTCCCATCCAAGCACTGGCATTCTGCTTAGCTTGTGATGAGATCCAGCTATATTTTACCGTTCTGTACTCACTCACGTAAATAAGTCAGCAATAAATCCTATGTTTGAGTAAAAACCCTGACCTTCAGTGCTTGTCTAAGAACTCCCAAGTGGTGCGAATCAGTTGGAACGGGCAGCATTTTTGCACATCTTTGTACACAGGGGTGGAATTCTAGCAGAAGATCTTTTGCATATTACGCCACACACCCCTGATGTAGCCAATTCCCCAAGTGCTTACAAAAAAGAGCCTTGTAAGCACTTGGAGGATTGGCTGCATCAGGGTGTGTGGCCTAATACGCAAAGGAGCTCCTGCTAGAATTCCACCCCTGGTTGTACGTACGTAATTTTTCAAAAACATGATGCAAACCTGCTCAGCAGTCATTCACAACTGTTCAGCACAAACCCAACAGGCTGGGTGATTGATTCACATCTGACTGACTCCTGAGAACATAGCAAGTCTGACCTTCGAACAGATTCTCTGCAAACTTCACAGAATCCCTAGTGGAAGAATAAGCTTCCTTAAAAACTTAATTATTCTTGGCAGGGGTGGAACTCTGGCAGGAGCTCCTTTGCATATTAGGCCACACCTCCCTGATGTAGCCAATCCTCCAAGAGCTTACAGGGCTCTTTTTTTGTAAGCTCTTGGAGGATTGGCTACATCAGAGGTGTGTGGCCTAATATGCAAAGGAGCTCCTGCTAGAATCCCACCCCTGGTTCTCTGAACTTTCTCAGTCCCACCTAGCCCTCCCGACACAGAAACATGCTTGAAAATGCATGGACAGCTGCCTTCTGAAATCTCAAAAGGTGAAGTGCCATCTGAATATGATTTCCACAGGTTAGGTGGTGAGGGATTTGTCCCTTGTGTAGCCCCTTGCTAAAACCATACAAAATAGTAACGAAATTTCCCAGCTTGCATAATGTATAAAAGTTGCAGAATCCCAGCTTCTGTTAGTGCAGAATTTGGATTCCCTGGGTGCAGAATTGTATGTGTTTTTTGACACAGGTTACACACAGCTCTGTTCATGATATTCATGTACTGCATCAAGGAATCCAGAGCCTGGCCCACTTTCCCTTGATATTTCTGGCCGGGTCCTTGAAACCGTACATGAAATCCACAGCAAGGCCGGCTCTGGGCGGACTGTTCTGCCCACAGTGCTAACTCAGGACAGAAGGTGGATTTGCACAAGATTCCCATCTTCCTCCGCTGTTTCGTCCCCTTTCTGCCGAGCGCTGGGCAAATGCCACTTGAAGGATCACTGGGTCCGGCAAGCAGCTGGTTTCTGCTGCTGGATAGGGTTACACAACCTTTGCTGGTTTGGGCAGCGCAGCCCGGCTGCGAAACATTCTCACTGCGGATACTCGATCCCGGTGTAACAGAAGCAACCGCAGAGAGCCCTGGGTGTCTTTTTACTAGAGCCGTTTGGCATGCGGGAGATTCCAAGACACCTCAAAAACCAACAGTCAAAATGCTTGAAGAAGGCTCCTTATGATTTTGTACGGAGGATTTCGACTACCCCAAACGGATCTTTCCAGCTGCAATACCCCGCCTGCGGGGCTTTATTTTTTATTTTTATTTTGCAGAAAGTAATTCTTTATTCAGAATTTCAAAATTACAATGAATATAACAATAAAAGTTAAATACATAATATTCACTTGAGATTCATACTTATGATACAATTAAACTTTTAACAGATGAGAGGTTCATGGAGTGCCATTAACGAGACACGCTCCTCTTGGGTCACTGTCTTGAAACAAGATGCGTTCCACCGAAGGAAAGGTTCCCACTTTTGGCGTAGGTATGAATGAGTCCGAGCATCTACCTTACTTAGTTTACATTCAGTCATTTTACCCAGTAGGAAATATTCCCACGATTTTAGTGCCCATGTGTGAATTGAGGGTGGAGAGGATGACCGCCACTGAATAGCAACGGCTTCATCAAAATGGCTGTTGCAGGAGCTATTTGTGGCCTCGACAAAACTAGGGGGGGGGCTTTCTACCCTCCTTTCCAATACACCGGCTCCTCTTCCCAGCTCTCCGCACGCTCTCCCCCTCCCTTCTCCCGATGAGCTCACTTAATAATGCATAACCAGGAGCCCGGGCAGTTTGATCCGCTAGCCCAATAATAACACAGACCGTATCCTCTCCATTAGGAGTCGGGTTACTGTCATTCGGGAATCCGACAGATGGAAACGCTGGGATTCTTTCCATGGCGTTTCTGCTTTGGAGGTCTCCCACTATAGTAAATTACAGGCATGTCATAATCCCAGCGTAACAGGTCTGGGGACTGGGGCAGTGGAAGGGGGGCGGGGAGAGAATAGCTCGTTCGGGGGGGGGGGCTGCAGCGAATAATGTCGCTGTTTAGCTCATGATGCAGCAGCCTGGCTGCATTTAAGTCTGGGAAGTGCAGGATGGGAGACCTCCTGGGACCTCGGGGTACCCTGTCTTGAGCACCATGAAGGGAAAGTGGGGGAACTGTCACAAAAAAATGACAGCAGATCACCAGGGCTTTTTTTTTTTGTAACAGGAACTCCTTTGCATATTAGGCCACACACCCCTGATGTAGCCAATCCTCCTGGAGTTTACAGTAGGCCCTGTACTAAGAGTATTGTAAGCTCTTGGAGGATTGGCTACGTCAGGGGTGTGTGGCCTAATATGCAAAGGAGCTCCTGATACAAAAAAAGCCCTGTATGTATATACAAACAAAAGCCTGCTTTTAAAAAAAGATAGCATCTCCCAGTGACATCAGAACTGGCTCGTTAAGATAACCGACCTTTAGCCCACCGTGACCTTCTTTTCTGGATCTCTGGGGTTGCTTTGCATGTTCCTTTTTCTCGGACGCTCTAGCCATTTGGGAGGGAAAATTCTATGGTACAAGAAAAGAAAGTCCCCTGCCGGAGGCAGCGAGGGACTTGGCAGCCCTAGTTCCTGCTACAAAAAAAGCCCTGCATAAAACAGAAGATGTATGGTGAGTTTTACTTGCTTTCCCCCGTGCAATTATTTTCTGTACACAGGGGACCTCTGTAATGTACTCAGTGACGAGACATGTTGAAGGCAACATACTTTATTAGCTGGTACATCACAAGAGGGCGAAACGTGGTCCGGGTCCCAAAAATATACATGTCCCGGAACAACCCTCCATCTGGCCAGGTCCAACCCTGGCCAGTTAAACTTCCCGCCACAGATCTTGATAGGCGGAGCGTATTAGCGAGCTACATCCGGGGACCAGTGGGTTGCCTCTGTAGCGTTCGCTGTGTTATACCCGAAGACTTGGATGCAATACATAACAAACTCCAAATCTAATATAATAAACAACGTGGGTACTGTTGTGCCTGCCAACACCTTTTCTGGTGTCCACCGAGTAGGCTTCCCAATCCCCAGGGCCCAGCGGGGGATCCCCCGGTTTTACAGGCTTCCCCCCTCCCCCAGCCAGCTGGCCGGCGGGGGAAGCCCCGCCCCCAAAGCCATTGTGCACCTCCATGAACGAGTCCCATAGGGAATGATGGGGAATTGATCTGCGGGTATTGGGGGCTCTGGGGGGGCTGCTTTTTGAGATAGAGGTACCAAATTTTCAGTATAGCATCTAGTGCCTCTCCCCAAAATACCTCCCAAGTTTCAAAAGGATTGGGCCAGGGGGTCCAATTCTATGAGCCCCAAAAGAAGGTGCCCCTATCCTTCATTATTTTCTATGGAAGGAAGGCATTTTAAAAGGTGTGCTGTTCCTTTAAATGTGATGGCCAGAACTCTCTTGGAGTTCAATTATGCTTGTCACACCCTGGCTCCTGGCTCCGCCCCCATGTCTCCTGGCCCCACCCCCAAAGTCTCCTGGCTCCACCCCCAAAGTCCCCAGATATTTCTTGAATTGGACTTGGCAACCCTACCACCGAGTGTTTTTAGAAAGTGGAAGGGGCCGGGTGGAGTTTTTGCCCAGCATGGCTTCTGATTGGCTGTTGATTTTTTTTTTAATTCCGTTTGCAGCAGCTGCCATCACAGCACAAGGATCTTCAGTGTGTGACTAAAGTAAGAACATAAGAACATAAGAGAAGCCATGTTAGATCAGGCCAATGGCCCATCCAGTCCAACAGGTGGCCGTTTTGTGGCTGGCTTCACCTCCTGCAGTAACCATTTTTGGCAGCCATTTTGTGGTGGTACCCACCACACTGCACCCACAGGCTGAAAAAGGTAGGGGACCCCTGCTTTAGATGCTTATACCCTGCTGTTCTCCCCAATCGGGAACGAAATCCTTCCCTTCTCCTCCATTTTATCATCAAAACAAGAACCCCGAGCAGGAGGCTAGATTGATGGTGTGTGATGGGCCCAAAGTTGCCTAGAAATCTTACCCCAACAGGGATATGAGCTTCTGTGTGTAAGCTCACACCTTGAATAAAACTTTGTTGGTCTTAAAGGTGCCACTGGACTCTTACTTAATTCTGTTGCTTCAGACCAACATGGCTACCCACCTGGAACTATCAACAAGATGAAAGTAAGTCTTGCAAATTACTACACCTAAGGGTCTGGCAATCAGCAGAAGGGTGCGGACATGGGGGGTGGGGCGCCATCAGCAATAATGTGACATCATTTCCTGGGAAACTGAGGAAAACCTAGGGAATGACACCAGTACTCTCTAGAAATTGCTGAAATTGCTCTGTAAAGAAGTTGGAAGTTCAGCAACTCGTGAGTAGAGATGCCAGTCTCCAGGTGGGAGCAGGCTCTCCCTCACTTCAGAGTCATCAGAAACAGGAGGGGGGGGGAGAGAAATGTCTGCTGGGCATTTCATTATTCCCTATGGAGATTGGTTCCCATAGGATATAATGGATAATTTGATCAGGGGGTATCTGGGGCTCTGGGGGTATCTGGGGCTGTTTTTTTTGGGGGGGGGTAGATGTACCAAATTTTCAGCATAGCATCTGATGACTCTCTTCAAAATGCTCTCCAAGTTTCAAAAAGATTGGACCAGGCGGTCAAGTTCTATGAGCCCCAAAAGAAGGTGCCCCATCCTTCATTATTTCTAATGTAGGGAAGGCATTTAAAAGGTGTGCGGTTCCTTTAAATGTGAAGGCCAGAACTCCCTTTGGAGCTCAATTGTGCTTGTCACAACTTTGCTTATGGCTCCACCCCAATGTCTCCTGGCTCCACCCCCAAAGTCCCCAGGTATTTCTTGAATTGGACTTTGCAACCCTAGAGATCCCCCACCTCCACCAGGGACTGGCAATCTTAGGGAAGAGCAGGTTGCAGTCTCACCCCATTGAGTGGAGAGCCAGTTTGGTGTAGTGGTTAAGTGTGCGGACTCTTATCTGGGAGAACTGGGTTTGATTCCCCACTCCTCCACTTGCACCTGCTAGCATGGCCTTGGGTCAGCCATAGCTCTGTCCTTGAAAGGGCAGCTGCTGTGAGAGGGGAGGAAAGTAAAGGAGATTGTGAGCCGCTCTGAGACTCTTCGGAGTGGAGGGCAGGATATAAATCCAATATCTTCATCTACCTCACAGGGTGTCTGTTGTGGGGGAGGAAGGTAAAGAAGATTGTGAGCCGCTCTGAGACTCTTCCGAGTGGAGGGCAGGATATAAATCCAATATCTTCATCTACCTCACAGGGTGTCTGTTGTGGGGGAGGGGAAGGTAAAGGAGATTGTGAGCCGCTCTGAGACTCTTTGGAGTGGAGGGCGGGATATAAATCCAATATCTTCTTCTTCTTCTTCTTCTTCTAGAGGGAAACCAGACAAATCTGGATGTGCCCAAACACAATAAAAAACTTGTGTCCAGTTTGCAGGGCTTTCATTATAGCAGGAACTTGTTTGCATATTAGGCTACACCCCCCTGATATAGCCAATCCTCCAAGAGCTTACAAGACTCTTCTTACAGGGCCTATTGTAAGCTCTTGGAGGATTGGCTGCATTAGGGGTGTGTGGCCCAATATGCACAGGAGTTCCTGCTACAAAAAAAACTGCCAGTTTGACTTTGGCTCTATATCTTGGGCATCACCTAAAATCGATCTTGGACAGTGTTACTATAAAGCCTACTGGATACTTCCTTCTTTTCTCAGATTTCAAGGGAACAGTGTGTCTCATCTGGCATTTGAAAGCTAGCTGCACGGACTTTCTCAGGCTTTTGTATTTCCACTGACTGGACAATGAGTGGAATCCATTACTTGCTGCTTCTTTTTCCCAGAGAACAAGCTGTAAAGTGAAACCAGCATCAAAGGAAGCTGCATGCCTATTTAGCATTTAACAGAGAAGGCCAGCAACCATGTCTTGACATCATGACTTGTAAGATTCAACCCTTCCCCCCCCCCCAAAGCACTGTTTTTTAAAAATAAAATAAAATTGTAAGACCTTGCAAGATAATCATTCTGGTGCGCTAAAAAAGCTTGCATGATGTTTTATGCCAACCTGGTTGTTCCTAATAGAAGGTATGACATAGATTTTGTTCTTGGGGTATTTTTTGTTCGTTCCTTTTTGCTTCCTGGGCCAGCTGACCTCTTGAGAAAAGAAGGAACATTCATTCCCAGAAATGACTGAGGCTGATTCTGCACTAACCTTGCTCTGCGCCAGGTTTCTGTTTCTCTCCAGAGCAAGCTAGCGATTTCACACTAGCTGCTCCTAGGGTTGCAAAGTCCAATGTAAGAAATATCTGGGGACTTTGGGGGTGGAGCCAGGAGACATTGGGGGCGGAGCCGAGAGCAAGGGTGTGACAAGCATAATTGAACTTCAAGGGAGTTCTGGCCATCACATTTAAAGGGACTGCACAAATTTTTCAATGCCTTCCTTCCATAGGAAATAATGAAGGATAGGGGCACCTTCTTTTGGGGCTCATAGAATTGGACCCCCTGGTCCAATCTTTTTGAAACTTGGGAGGTATTTTGTGGAGAGGCACTAGATGCTATACTGAAAATTTGGTGCCTCTATCTCAAAAAACAGCCCCCCCCCTAAAGCCCTCGATACCTGCAGATCAATTCCCCATCATTCCCTATGGGAATGGTTCATAGAGGTGCATGATGGCTCTGGGGGCGGGGCTTCCCCTGCCGGCCAGCTGGCTGGGGGAGGGGGGGAAGCCTGTAAAACCAGGGGATCCCCCTCTGGGACCTGGGGATTGGGAAGCCTAGCTGCTCCGCACCACCATTTTGCGCCAGGGCAACCCGCGATTTGCTGCACCACAGTGTAAACCTGTTTTTTCAGGTTTGCGCTGCTATGCGGCAAACTGCGGAATCAACCTGATAGAGGACATGATAGAGGTTTATAAAATTATACATGGGGTAGAGAGAGCTGACAAAGAGAATTTTTTTTTCTTCCTCTTCCAAAATACTAGAACTCCAGAGCATTCAACTAAGCCGATGGGCAGCAGGTTCAGGACGGGTAAAAGGAAATGTTGCTTTACACAGAGAGCGATTGAAATGTGGAACTCACTGCCAGTGGATATAGTGGTGGCCACAGGAATAGACAGATTTAAAAGGGATTAGATGGACTCATGGAGGACAAATCTAGCAGTGGCTACTAGCTGTGGTGATTGAGGGTAGGGTTGCCAATCCCCAGGTGGGGGCAGGGGATCCCCCGGTTTGGAGGCCCTCCTCCCACTTCAGGGTCGTCAGAAAGCGGGGGGAGGGAAGGGAAATGTCTGCTTATTATTCCCTATGGAGATTTATTCCAATAGAAAATCATGGAGAATTGATCTGCGGGTATCTGGGGCTCTGGAGGGGCTGTTTTTTGGGGTAGAGGCACCAATTTTTCAATATAGCATCTAGTGCCTCTCCCCAAAATACCCCCCAAGTTTCAAAAAGATTGGACCAGGGGGTTCAATTCTATGAGCCCCAAAAGAAGGTGCCCCTATCCTTCATTATTTCCTATGGAAGGAAGGAATTGAAAAAGTGTGCCGTCCCTTTAAATGTGATGGCCAGAACTCCCTTTGGAGTTCAATTATGCTTGTCACAGCCTTGATCTCGGCTCCACCCCTAATGTCTCCTGGCTCCACCCCCAAAGTCTCCTGGCTCCACCCCCAAACTCCCCAGATATTTCTTGAATTGGACTTGGCAACCCTAATTGAGGGGAACCTTCACATACAAATCCACTAAGCCTCTGAATCCAAGAGCCAGGAGGCAACATCAGGGGAAGGCCTCGGCCTCTGTGCTCTGTTGTTGGCCCTCCAGAGGAACTGGCTGGCCACTGTGTGAGACAGGATGCTGGACTAGATGGACCACTGGTCTGATCTAGCAGGGCTCTTCTAATGTTCTCATCAGGGGAAGGCCTCAGCCTCTATGCCCTGTTGGTGGCCCTCCAGAGGAACTGGTTGACCACTATGTGAGACAGGAAGGTCTCAGCCTATGTGCCCTGTTGTTGGCCCTCCAAAGGAACTGGTTGGCCATTGCTTGAGACTGGATGCTGGCCTAGATGGATCACTGGTCTGATCCAGCAGGGCTCTTCTGATGTTCTTAAGTGCTAATGCGGTGACTGCCAAAATGTCTTTGTGATCATATAGCTGAATTATCCCTTTAAGTCTGTAAGACTGTAAAGTTACGCCCATATTTACTAATTTATTATTACCCCTGCCTTTCTCCCCATGGAGTACCCTAACAGTACAATCCTAAAGAGACTTACTCCAGTCTAAGCCCATTAAAATGAATAGGCTTAGACTGGTGTAACTCTCTTTAGGATTGCACTGTAAGTGACTTACATCATTCGCCTTTCTTCTATTGTATCCTCACAACAACCCTGTGAGGTAGGTTACGCTGAGATTGTGTGACTGGCCCAAGGCAGAGTGGAGATTGGAACCGAGGTCTCTAGTCCTTGGGGAAAAGCAGGTTGCCGGTTGGAATATTCTAGTTCAGCGGTGGCCACACTTGCTTAACGTAAGAGCCACATTAGAATAAACATCAGACATTTGAGAGCCGCAAGACATGAATATCAGATATTGGAGAACTGTAAGACAGGAAGGAAGGGAGGCAAATAAATGGGGAGGAGGGAGAGAGAGAGGTAGAAAGAAAGCAACTCTAATTTTAAATGCATTCTCCAAGCTGCCAGCTGGCTTGGCTTGGAGAAGTGATTTTAGGAGACAAATGCCTTCTCCAAGCCAGCCAACTGGCTAGTGGGGGCTTTGAGAGCCACGCAATATGTGTGAAAGAGCCACATGTGGCTCCCGAGCCACAGTTTGGCCACCCCGTCCTAGTCTAATGCTGTAATCACTGCACCATGCCGGCGAGGAAGCATTCGGCCTCTTGACCTTTCTCTCTTTTCAGCCCTGTGAGAAACAAATTTTAGGCTTTCCTGAGCTCAAGGACGTATCCACCCAGGTTGCCTGCTGCAACTCTGAATGAATCACTGTTCAATGTTGTGCGGCACTCCAGACATCTTGGATCCAAGTGAGGGGAGCCCAACCTCTGCTGCACCACATTTCTGGCTTGTCCTGTTCGAGGTGCACACCAAGGCGAAGTCTTCTCCTGTTGATGGACGCAGCAGAGAAACCACAGTTGGTACAGTGGAAACGTGACTTCTGACTGACCTATGTCAGAGAGAGAGACAGGAGGACTTAAGAGCACTCGCAAAGAGAATGCCAGCAGGCAAATCCCTAAACCCCCTGTCCAGCTTTTGGCCCCAAAATAACCCAACCGAGATCATTTATAGTTCAAATCGAAAGGGAATGCAAGGATTACAGAAAAGGTCTTGCCTCTTCATAGGGCAGTCCTAAGTACGCACTGCAAAGGGATCACATTATCTGCTATTCAAACACCCCCAAGGGTTTGCAAAAGATGTTGAAACCACAAATCCATGCATGGCATTCCAAGACACATCCAGGTTTAAGGATAAGATTTGGCAGGGAGGAGAAAGCTAGAGACCTAGAAGCACGCAAGCATTTCTGTAAAAGAAGGCCTCTCACGCAGAGAGGGTAACTTCCCACCCACAGAGGGTAAGGGAGCCAGTTTGGTGTAGTGGTTAAATGTACGGACTCTCATCTGGGAGAACCAGGTTCGATTCCCCACTCCTCCACATGCAGCTGCTGGATTGGCCTTGGGTTAGCCATAGCTCTCCTAGAGCTGTCCTTGAAAGAGCAGCTTCTGTGAGAGCTCTTTCAGCCCCACCCGCCTCACAGGATGCCTGTTGTGGGGGAGGAAGATATAGGAGATTGTAAACTGCTCTGACTCTCTGATTCAGAGAGAAAGGTGGGGTATAAATCTGCAGTCTTCTTCTTCTTTTCTCACCTCTCCCTCCTGCTGCAGCCCCTATTGGCCCTCAAATGCTGCTGCTGGGGGACAGGTAGAGTTGCCAGACTCCAAATGGCCCCTGGAGATCTCTCACTGTTACAACCGGTCTCCATACTCCAGAGTAGGGTTGTCAGGTCTGACTCAGGAAATATCTGAGGGCATTGGGTCTGGAGGCAGGAGACTTTAGGGTGGGGCCATGAGCAAGATTGTGACAGGAAAAACTGAACTCCGAAGGGAGTTCTGGCCATCACATTTAAAGGACCACCTTCCCTTCATTAGAAATAATAGAGGATGGGGCACTTTTTGGGGGGGCTCATAGAATTGGATCTCCTTTTTTAATCCTGGATGTTTGTGCGTGTGTGTGTGTTTTTTTTTGTTTAGGAAAGTCTCCAGATTCTATGCTGGGAATTTGGAGGTTCTGCCCTCCAAAACACCCCTCCCCCAGCCCCAGATACACACAGATAGATTCTCCATTGTACCCCGTGGCAGGGGTCATTTTGTAGAAAAAGAGGTACCGCAGCCAGTGTTCCCTCTAAGCTGAGTTAGTGTGAGCTAGCTCACAATTTTTTAGCGGCCAGCTCACACATTTTTGTCTCAACTCAGGAAAATGGCCCTAGAGCTAACCAATTTATGCAATAGCTCACAACTTTAATGCCAGTAGCTCACAAAGTAGAATTTTTGCTCACAAAAATTCCACAGCTTAGAGGGAACATTGAATGCAGCTTATTAGCACAACTTATTTGCATATGCTACACACTCCTAACATCACTGGAAGGTGTACTAAATTATATCAGCTCAGCCTCTACCTTAAAATGCTTCTTGAATTATAATGGTCATGATAAAACCTCACTCCCATCATACTTTTAAAAGGACTTTTTGCTATGTGGCCACAGTGGTGTGATGAAGATTTCCACCTGTCTGCTTGATATGTTTTGGTTATTTTCCCATTTTTTGTGGGGGAAAATATTAGAAAGTTTATCAACTCTTAGTTTATCAAATCAGCAAAATTCTCACAGGGGGTTTGAACAGTGGAGCCCAGAAGCAAGTATTTAGGGGGGGGGGGGTTAAGAAAGAAAGAACACAATAAAATTTATGGGTTCTGGAGCTCCGCTCCTGTGAGCTCCTGCTCAAAATGAGGCCTGCCCTATGGGAACCAATCTCCAGGGGTGGAATTCTAGCAGGAGTTCCTTTGCATATTAGGCCATGCCTCTCTGATGTAGCTAATCATCTAAGAGCTTATAGAGCTCTTTTTTGTAAGCTCTTGGAGGACTGGCTACATCAGGGGGTGTGGCCTAATATGCAAAGGAGCTTCTGCTAGAATTCCACCCCTGCCAATCTCTATAGGGTATAATAGAGTGCCCAGCAGACATTCACCTCCCTGATAACCGTGAAGTAGGGGGGGGGGGGAGAATCAGGTTGTCTTATCCATAATATGTGAATCAGCCATCTCCAGATGGAAGATTCCTGGAATTTGAGGGTGGAGTCTGGGGACAGCAGGGTGTTGGGAAGGGATGCCAGCCTCCAAGTGGGACCCCAGAATTACAGCTCATCTCCAGACGACAGAGATCAGTCCCCCTGGATAATGGGTGCTTTTTGGTAGGGAGGAGAACAACCTCAGTAGAAAATAATGCCATAGAGTCCACCCTCCAAAGCGGCCATTTTCTCCAGGGAAATGGATATCTGTAGTTTGCAGACCAGTTGTAATTCCAGGAGATCTCTAGACACATCTGGAGAATGTAGGGCTGCCAAGCTCCCACTGGGGTCGGGGGATCCCCCGCCCGAAAGGGCCCCAACCCGCTGGCAGGGAGCAGGCCGTCAGGGGGATCCCCACCCCCAAAGAGCCCCGTTGGCGTGTGCTGTCCCTGATGCAATGACATCACCCAGAAGTGATGTTATCGTGCTGGGGACACTCTAGGACTCACACTAAAAACTCTATGGTGCCATAGAGTTTTATTGCGAGTCCTAGAGCTTCCCTAGCGCAACGCCCCCCATGCAATGACATCACTTTTTGGTGACATCATTGCACTGTGCGCGCTTTGCGTGCACAACGAACAAGTCTCCCCCCACCCTCGCAGCAGAGGAGGGACTTGGCAAACCTAGGAGGATGGCAGCCCTAATGGCCCTCTGAGTCCCTTTCCAGGCCTCTCAGATGTTTTGCATCTTGGGCACATCTTTGGTTTTTCAACACTCTGCTACCTGGGGAGCCTCTCCTCATTTGTCATTCTCCTTTGAAGCAATGAAGTAGCTTGGCTCATTGTTTTGGGATGCTCCAGACCCTGCCTGTCTGCCCACCCCCTTGTTGCTCTAACGTAGTACATCAACCTGAGGGTCCTGCATGAAAAAAAGAAACCCTTGTAGATAACAAGGTTGTTTGTGTCTCCGGCACACTGACGGGCTCACACCTGCCCCTTGCTCTTACATGCCTGCACACTTCCTTCTTGGAGAACAATATTGTCTTTAGGAATGGCTTGCGTAGGTGAGGATCGCAGAACCTGTCGGGGCATGCCACCGTAACAGAGAGACCTCTTTTGCCTGCTGCTAAGATGTGTGGTGCCGAAGTCTCCTTCCTTGCCGTATAATCCAAGGACTCATCCCTTTTGTGCCGTGGGCCCAGTCGCAGCACTCGTGGCAAATGGAGGCAGTAGAATGGAATGTACCACGGGGAGGGGGGGAAGTACTTTTTAAAAAATATTTTCCTATGCTCAAAGAAAGACTTCCTGCAAAAGAGAGAGAGAGAGAGAGACGGAGAGAGAGAAGAACATCAAGCAAAGAGCTGGGTTAGAGTCTTTCTTCTAGCTGAGGATTTTTACATTTGAGAGAGGCGCTTAGTTTATTTTAGTTTATTGATATTAAGAACAGAAGAACATAAGAGAAGCCATGTTGGATCAGGCCAATGGCCTATCCAGTCTGTGTCACACAGTGGCCAAAAAACCCAGGTGCCATCAGGAAGTCCATCAGTGGGGCCAGGACACTAGAAGTCCTCACACTGTTGTCCTTCCCAAGCACCAAGGATACAGAGCATCACTTGCCCCAGACAATCCTTAGACCAGATATAAGAGAGGTACTTATTTTTTTTAAATAAGGGAAGCATGCAAAATTTCATCCCCTACCTACAATCCAAATTGATGCAATGCTGTCTTTCATCTCTGCAAAAACCCGCAAAGTTTGGTGTAGATAGAGCCAGTTTGGTGTAGTGGTTAAGTGTGCGGACTCTTATTTGGGAGAACCGGATTTGATTCCCCACTCCTCCGCTTGCACCTGCTGAAATGGCCTTGGGTCAGCCATAGCTCTGGCAGACGTTGTCCTTGAAAGGGCAGCTGCTGTGAGAGCCGTCTCAGCCCTGCTCATCTCACAGGGTGTCTGCTGTAGGGGAAGAAGATATGGGAGATTGTAAGCTGCTCTGAGTCTCTGATTAGGGTTGCCAAGTCCAATTCAACAAATATCTGGGGACTTTGGGGGTGAAGCCAGGAGACTTTGGGGGTGGAGCCATAAGCAAAGTTGTGACAAGCACAATTGAACTCCAAAGGGAGTTCTGGCCACCACATTTAAGGGGACCACATGCCTTTTTAATGCTTTCCCTACATTAGAACTAATGAAGGATAGGGGCTCATAGAACTTGACCCCCTGGTACAATCTTTTTGAAACTTGGAGAGCATTTTGAGGAGACTCATCAGATGCTACACTGAAAATGTGGTACCTCTACCTAAAAAAACTCCCCCTCCAGAGCCACAGATACCCCAGGATTAATTCTCCATTATACCCTATGGCCCAGCAGACATTTCTCTCCTTCCCCCGTTTCTGATGACCCTGAAACCCTGGAGTGCCTCCAAATCGGGGATCCCCTGCCCCCACCTGGGAATTGGCACCTCTACTCACGAGTTGCTGAACTTCCAAGTTTTTCACAGGGCAACTAAAGGTTCAAGTTTACCTTCACACTATGCAAACGACCTCTGTGGAAAAGATTGTGGAACCAACAGAGGGTCTGGGCTGCTTTTACAGCCATGATGTTCTTCTTCCCCCGCCCCTCGCTCCCCTTCAGCCTTAAAGACATAGACACCATCCAAAGAGGGAGGCTTTCCAGGTGGAGAGACTGGAGCCTCTGGAGGTGGAAATGCACATGATGACTGTGGGGGCGGAGCTGGCCAGCTGACTGGGGGTGGGAAGGAGCCTGGGAAAGCAGGAGAACCCCTGCTGGGACCTGGGGATTGGCAAGGAGAACCCCTGCTGGGACCTGGGACCTCTCTGATTCAGGGAGAAGGGCAGGGTATAAATCTGCAGTCTTCTTCTTCTTTGCAGGGCCGGCCCTGCCACTAGGCAAACTAGGCAATAGCCTAGGGTGCTGTCCTTCTGGGGCTAATTAATTGGGCGCCCCCCCCCCATGTGACTGAGTGACGTCTTGTGGGGGCATGCCAGAAGTTAGCCTTGCTTAGGGTGCCAGACAATCTGGGGCCGGCCCTGCTTCTTTGCAAAAGGGGAGGCGGCTGAGAGGTGATATGATCACCATCGTCAAGTCCTTGAAGGGCTGTCCTATAGAGGATGGTGTGGAAGTTTCTTCTGTGGCCCTGGAAGGTAGGACCAGATCCAGTGGGTTGAAGTTAAATCAAAAGAGTTTCCGGCTCAACATTAGGAAGAACTTCCAGACCGTTGGAGCGGTTCCACAGTGGCACAGGCTTCCTCAGGAGGTGGTGGGCTTTCCTTCCTTGGAGGTTTTTAAACACAGGCTAGAGGGCCACCGGACAGCAGTGAAAGTCCTGTGAATTTAGGGGGAGGTATTTGTGGGTTTCCTGCATTGTGCAGGGGTTGGACTAGATAACCCTGGAGGACCCTTCTCGCTCTGTGTTTCTATGTTTGCTTAGAAGCACAGTGCTGCATGTTCAAAAGGCCACAAGAGGCGTCTGCTTCTCATCTAAGGTCTCCAAGATTTCCAGGATTGTACTATGGCTATCAGAGCCCAAAAGAGCCCAGCCCCAACACATACAGAGGTGGGCTCTCCTTCCTTGGAGGTTTTTAAACAGAGGTTAGATGGCCATCTGACAGCAATGCGGATCCTGTGAATTTAGGGGGAGGTATCTGTGAGTTTCCTGCATTGTACAGGGGGTTGGACTAGATGACCCTGGAGGTCCCTTCCAACTCTATGATTCTACGAATATCATGGTTCCAAGATGATAGCTCTAAATTTTTTTGGAGGAGGATATTAATTTTGGTTCTTATCAATTAAGGGTACCTGTAATATTAATATTTTAAGTATAGAACACCGGCGGGGGTCAAGTAACGGGGGGAAGGGTGGGTATAAAGTAATATATGGGATAGATTTTTAAAAAGTAGTTATTAATGAGGTAAGAAATTGAAATTTATTACCATATGTTACTAATAAAATTGTTTGAAACGACAAGATGATAGCTCTAAATTTTTGATCTGCAGTGGTGATCAGCTACAAAGCAGACGACTTATACCCTTTCACTTCTTCTTTATTTTTTAAAACCGCTTTTGGATTTCTCCACGCTCGACTCTGTTACAAGAGAAGAACAAAACAAGCCTTCCTTTGCTGTGCAGGGAAGTCAGAACCCTCCGGAGGCTGCTGGCATAGCAGCGTCTTGACACAGGAGACGGAAGGCATGGCAGCATTCACCCCCAAGAGACCGCTAAGTGTGCATGGCTTCACAGAGGGACCGAGCGTTTTGGTGACCCTGGAAGAGAGGTCACGGGCAGCAGAGATAGCATCTGTGAGGCCAGGTCTGATCTATGGTGTTTGACACGTCTCAAATACACAATAATGATTTTCTGTGGCCCCCGAAGGTAGGACCCAAACCAATGTGTTGAAATTAAATCAGAAAAGTTTCCAGCTCAACATTAGGAAGAAGTTTCTGACAGAACAGTTCCTCAGTGGAACAGGCTTCCTCAGGAGGTGGTAGGCTCTTCTTCTTTGGAGGTTTTTATTCAGAGGCTAGATGGCCATCTGACAGCGATGCGGATCCTGTGAATTAAGGGGGAGGTGTTTGTGAGTTTCCTGCATTGTGCAGGGGGTTGGACTAGATGACCCTGGAGTAGGGTTGCCAATTCCCAGGTGGGGGCAGGGGATCCCCCGGTTTGGAGGTCCTCCCCTGCTTCAGGGTCATCAGAAAGCAGGGGGAGGGGAGGGAAAGCGTTTTAACCTTTCTTCATTAGGGAAAGTGATAGGAGGTGATGGGAAGGACCTCTGCCTGAGTCCCTGAAGAACCGCTGAGTAGACAATGGCCCTGATAAATGAATGGTCTTATTTAGTATAGGGCAGCTTCATACTGTGGAGTGGGGTTGTGGATGAGTGGTAGAGCATCTGCTTTGTGCATGCAAAAGATCCAAGGTCCAATCTTTGGCCTCTCCAGTTACAAGGATCAGGAGATGTGAAAGACCTCTGACTGAGACCCTGCAGAGCTGCTGCCAGTCTGAGTAGACAATACTGACCTTGGTGGACTGATGGTCTGATTCAGTATAAGGCAGCTTCATGTGTTCATGTGAGTATTCACCAGTGTGTGTGTCTCAACCCTGGGGTTGATGGGTCTTACCTTGCTCTCAGTGGAGGGATCCAGTAGCCTCTTCTGGAGTCCTTGGACATGTGCGTAAAGCGCACACAGCACAATGACATCACCCAGAAGCAGGGATGGAATTCTAGCAGGAGCTCCTTTGCATATTAGGCCACCCCCCCCCCCGATGTAGCCAATCCTCCAAGAGCTTATAAGGCTCTTTTTTGTAAGCTCTTGGAGGATTGGCTACATCAGGGGTGTTTGGCCTAATATGCAAAGATGCTCCTGCTAGAATTTCACCCCTGCCCAGAAGTGATGTCATCACGTTGCCGGTGTCACACACAATGCTCTAGGTTTGGGGCAAAAACGCAATGGGGGTTTTTTAGCCACAAACCCATAGAATTTGTCCAAAACCCAGAGTGCCGCTGCTTGACATCCCTTGCACGATGATGTCACTTTTGAGGACATCAGGTCCCTGTTAATGACATCCCTGTTGGGAGGTGGGGTTTCCCCCGCTGGCCAGCTCTGGGCTCGTGGCAGAGCAGGGGACCCCCTGGCTAGACTGGGGGCCTGGCAGCTCTACTCAATCCTGGTGGCTGAAGCTGTTTGAAGATAGCTTTCAGCAGCTAAGTAGGAGGAGGGGAAAACTCCATATTCAAAGAGTGAGACAAAAATACACTACAGAGATCCATGGTTGTTGTCACTCAGATCTCCAATGTCCTATCAGAAACCGTGCTGGGCAACAGACCTACCTGGCTTCACCCACTTCCTGATCACACTTAGTGAGATAACCAGGTAAGATGGTTCTGGGCACGTGCAATGTTGGGGAGAACAGGTCTAGATGCACCTTGGGTCTGATCCAGCTAGGTTGTCCTTAGGTTGTTGCTTCCCATTTTGCGCTATGGAAGCACAAGCACTTTCCATGTGGATCTGACAGACAACTAAGCTGGAAAGGATCCCAAACATTCCCTTCCTTTCCTCCCTTCTTCTTTTTTTTTTTTGAGATTCCCATGCATTTCTATTAAAATGCCTCAAGACGATGCCACATCTTGAGGCCGCCATTTTGGGACTTGTCTTTTGGCAACTCAGACAGCTCAATGCCCACAACCTTCCCAAACAGTCTTTGATTTGGATGGCTGCTGACAGCCCCTCACCGGGTTGCTGTCATCAAAACATTCCATTCCCTTTCCTTCTCGTATAGACTGTGCAGAATCCATTCCACAAGAAGACTTTAACAGACGGGCGGATACATTTCACATCATTCTCTGGCTGAACACATGTTGATTCAGTGCTAGGCTTGCCTTTGAATGGTTTGGATAAAAAAACATGGGAGGGAAGGAAGGAGGGAGGGAGGGGGAGAGAGAGAGAAGGAAGGAAGGAAGGAAGGAAGGAAGGAAGGAAGGAAGGAAGGAAGGAAGGAAGGAAGGAAGAAAGGAAGGAAGGAAAGAGAAAGAAAGAAAGAAAGAAAGAAAGAAAGAAAGAAAGAAAGAAAGAAAGAAAGAAAGAAAGAAAGAAAGAAAGAAAGAAAGAAAGAAAGAAAGAAAGAAAGAAAGAAAGAAAGAAAGAAAGAAAGAAAGAAGGGAGGGAGGGAGGGAAGCTTTGTTGAAGATTTTTCTGAATGGTTGAGAATATGTGAACACATGAAACTGTGTTATACTGAGTCAGACCATTAGTCCATCAAGATCAGTATTGCCTACTCAGACTGGCAGCGGGTCTCCAGGGTTTCAGGTGGAGGTCTTTCACATCACCTACCCAATCCTTTTAACTGGAGATGCTGGAGGTACATACAACACTGTCTTATATGGTGTGTTCACACAAGAAGAAGAAGATGATGATGATGATATGGGATTTACATCCCGCCCTATACTCTGAATCTCAAAGCAGTCACAATCTCCTTTACCTTCCACCGCCCCCCCCCCCACAACAGATACCCTGTGAAGTAGGTGGGGCTGAGAGAGCTCTTACAGCAGCTGTCCTTTCAAGGACAACTCCTGTGAAAGCTATGGTGACCCAAGGCCATTCCAACAGCTGCATTCCAACAGCTGCAAGTGGAGGACTGGGGAATCAAACCCAGTTCTCCCAGGTAAGAGTCCATGTATTTAACCGCTACACCAAACTGGCTCTCTAACTGGCTTTCTAAATAATGTGTTTTACATATGGATTTTTGCTGTTCTTACACAGTAGAAATCCAGATGTAAAACACATTATTTAATGTAGTGTGAATGCCCTGATACTGAACCAGACCATTGGGATGTCAAAGTTAGTATTGTCTACTCAGACTGGCCTCAGCTTTCCAGGGTCTGAGTTCGAGAACTTGGGAAAGCAAAACCCATCTTGACTAGAGGCAAGTTTCTAGTTTAGAAATGCCCTTGGACTCTATCCCTCTTAACTCTGCTCTGCATAGGCTAGATATAGTTCCAAACTGCTTCCAGTCATGTTGGAAGAGGTCAGTGCTACAGGTCTAGACCACTTTAACAGGGAACTAAACACATTCATGGAGATTTATCAGCAGCTACTAGCCATGGAGGAGCAGCTACTACCTGGAGGACTCGCTGCCGGCGTCCCGGCTTACTGGGCCATGGCAGATGACCCCCAGGTGAAAGGGTGGAGCCAGTACTGCGCACACTGGGCTTCACCTAAAAAATTCCTCTGCGCAGGCCTGAAGGGCATATCCACATACACAACCCACAACGCATCAAGCCCTGCAGCGATGGGCAAGGGGCGAAACGGCAGGTGGAAGGTGCCACTGGAAGCCGCAGTCCCGATCCTGCGAAGAATCGCACTGCTACAGCACCAACCCTAAATCAGACTTTTCCCTGCAGCCACTGTGGCCGGACCTGCCTGTCCCGCATTGGTCTTGTCAGCCACCAGCGAGCCTGCAGCAGACATGGACTATTGCACCCTTCTTAAATCTTCGTTCGCGAAGCCAAGCCGAGAGACTAGCCATGGCGGCTGAGGGGAACCTCCACATTCAGAGACATTGATCCTCTGTATCCCAGAGTCAGGAGGCAACATCAGGGGAAGGCCTCAACCTTCCATGCCCTGTTGTTGGCCCTCCAGAGGAACTGGTTGGCCACTGTGTGAGCCAGGAAGCTGGACTAGATAGACCTTCACTGGTCTGATCCAGCAGGGCTCTACTTATGTTCTAATGGAGGCCTTGGTCTCTATGTCCTGTTGCTGGCCTTCCAGAGGAACTGGTTGGCCACTGTGTGAGCCAGGAAGCTGGACTAGATGGACTTCACTGGTCTGATCCAGCAGGGCTCTTATGTTCTAATGGAGGCCTTGATCTCTGTGCCCTGTTGTTGGCCTTCCAGAGGAACTAGTTGGCCACTGTGTGAGACAGAATGCTAGACTAGAGGGACTACTGGTCTGATCCAGCAGTTCTCTTCTGATGTTTTAATGAAGGCCTTGGCCTCTATGCCCTGTTGTTGGCCTTCCAGAAGAACTGGTTGGCCACTGTGTGAGACAGGATGCTGGACTAGAGGGACCACTGGTCTGATCCAGCAGGGTTCTTCTTATAAAACTGACCTTTTTCAGCAGGTCTACAGTAACTAATGTGGGAGGAACTGTCACTGTTATGCCGCTGAATACTACCATCCATCTATAAGACACCTAATAGAGCAATTACAGAGAATTAAGAACTAAAATGAAGCTGGACTGCCTATGTAGGAAATTTTAAAGCACCATTTTTAAGTTTAAATTATAAATTGTTTATATGTGTTTTGATTTTATAATTATAAGGTATTGTTATTGTTGCATTATGACTGTGAGCTGCCCAGAGTCCACATGTGGAGTGGGCGGCATATAAATTTAAAGTAAATTTTTTTAAAAAATGTTCTAATAGAGGCCTTGGCCTTTATGGACTATTGTGGGCCCTCCAGAGTAACTGACTGGCCACTGTGTGAGACAGAATGCTGGACAAGATAGACCACTGGCCTTGGCCTCTCTGCCCTGTTGTTGACCATCCAGAGGAACTGGTTGGCCACTGTGTGAGACAGAATACTGGACTCAATGGACGATTGGTCTGATCCAGAAGGGCCTTTCTGATGTTCTTATGAAGGCCTCAGTCTCTATGTCCTGTTGCTGGCCCTCCAGAGGAACTAGTTGGCCACTGTGTGAGATAGGATGCTGGACCAGATGGACCGCTGGTCTGATCCATCAGGGCTCTTTCGATGTTCCTTTGAAGGCCTCGGCCTCTGTGCCCTGTTGTTGGCCCTCCAGAGGAACTGGTTGGCTGCTGTGTGAGACAGGATGCTGGACTCAATGGACGACTGGTCTGATCCAGCAGGGCTGTTATGATATTCTTTTGTTATTAGGATAGCTAAAGATGTTATCTAACTACATCGAGTAGAAGAGTGGGGAATTCACCAGGAGATGTTCAGGGATGACCACACTTGCTTCGGGTAACCTATAAATGGGGTCTAATTGTCTGTCTTGCCTGGTCCTGATGGAATTAGCTCACCTGGCCTGTTGTTTGCTGTGGCTCATTCACTCTAATAGCGGCCGGGCCACCGTTGCGAAGCTTTCCTTGTTGAGAGGCATGTCTGGTCTGGCCTGACCCAGGCAGCGGGCATGACTATCCGTGTTCTCCTCTGGAATGCTCACTCGCATGTCTAAAGCCTGCTTGGTTCCTTTGAGCCTTTGCCCGTTGTCGGACCCTCATGTGGAGATTTTTATCTGTTTTATTATCAAAAACGTTTACGTATCCTGAGTGGCCCTTGGGTGCACAGCCTGGTTTAGAGCTGAAAGAGAGGAATGCTCTGTTCTTTTGGTGGTGGGGGGGGGGGTGGAGAAATCTGCTGTTTGTTCTTGATTTCCTTTTGCTGATAACGATCTTGTTCAGAAAAATATATATCCTGGGCTTTTGGAACAGTTCCTTGGATTCTTCCCACTTTCTTCTGTTGGAGACAATTAGGTGCTGTTCTTTGGGAGGGAGCCAGAGGCAAGGAGTGGGTACTTTCCGAGTGTTTAGTGTAGAGCAAAATCATTTCAATAGCCAGTGGCTGATTATTTTAATTAAGCTCATCCTGGCATTCAACATCTTCCCCGTTACCAAAAGAAGCACTTCCCCAGTGTTGGTAGATTCACATATTTGCAGAGATCTGTTTGACATGCCTTCCTCCCAATCCAGTGATTCTCTTGGGTGCAGCAAAGAAAGTGGTGCTCATAAGAACATAAGGAAAACCCTGTCCCTCTAGTCCAGCATCCTGTCTCACACGGTGGCCAATCAATTCCTCTGGAGAACCAACAACAGGGCATAGAGGCTGAGGCCTTCATTGGAACATCAGTAGAACCCTGCCGGATAGATTGCCAATCCCCAGGTGGGGGCAAGGGATCCCCCAGTTTGGAGGCCCTCCCCTTGCTTTAGGGTCATCAGAAAGTGGGAGGGGGAGGGAAATTGGCACTCCATCGTTCCCTATGGAAATCAGTTCCCATAGGGTATAATTGAGAATTGATCTGCAGGTATCTGAGTTCTGGAGGGCTGTTTTTTTGAGGTAGAGGCATCAAATTTTCAGCCTAGCCTCTGATGCCTTTCCTCAAAATACCCCCCAAGTTTCAAAAGGATTGGACCAGGGGGTCCAATTCTCTGAGCCCCAAAAGAAGGTGCCCCTATCCTTCATTATTTCCAATAGAAGGAAAGCATTTAAAAGGTGTACAGTTCCTTTAAATGTAATGGCCAGAACTCCCTCTGGAGTTCAATTATGCTTGTCACAACCTTGTTCCCGGTTCCACTCCCGATGTCTTCTAGCTTCACCCCCAAAGTCCCCAGATATTTCTTGAATTGAACTTGGCAACCCTACTGCTAGATCAGGCCAATGGTCCTTCTGGGCCAGCATAATGTCTCACACAGTGGCCAAACAGATCTTCTGGAGGGCCAACAACAGAACAAAGTCTTGGCAGGGTGGAAACAGGAAACACTTTATCTTGTAGGCAGCTGGTTCTTTAGGAAGTACAACCCCTCTCCCATCCATCTATCCATCCATCCGTCCGTCCATCCATCCATCCATCCATCCATCCATCCATCCGTCCATCCGTCCATCCGTCCGTCCGTCCGTCCGTCCATCCGTCCATCCGTCCATCCATCCATCCGTCCATCCACCCATCCACCCACCCATCCATCCACCCGTCTGTCCTTCCTTCTGTCTCCCACTATCTCCCATCTTTCTCTCTCTTCCTTCTTTTCTTCCTCCCTCCCAATATGAATTCAGGCTGCCAACTTCTGGGTGTCATGGGTGCTGGGGACCCTGCAGAGGAAGTTGAGTCTGACGAGGAAACTGTGCCCCTGCCACCTGCACCAGTGCCCCTGCCTCCTGCTGGAGAAGATCCCAGCCCCCCTGCCTCGCCCTCTCGGGTGGCTCGTGTGCGTGACCGCCTCCGGCAGGACCTCAGGGATCGGAGGAGGGCGGCACGCTCACAAGCAAGACGCTCCCTGAGCCCTGAGTTCTGAGAGGATTCTGGCCCTCCTAAGAGCAAGGATGCTTGAGTTATGACAGGATCCTGGCTGCCTCCCTGAGCCAGCAATTAGCCCAAACGGGCAACAGCCAGCAGAGGGCTATATAGCTGTGGGCTTTGGGAGGAGGCTTTGTGGAAGCAACTAGTCATCTCCCTGACATCCTAGCATCCACTCCGGCTTGACTTTGGTTCCTGACTCCCTGACTTTGGCTTTTGACTTCTGGACTCCCTGACCTCGGCTTCTGGACCCCGGACCTGCGATACTTGTACACTGATTTGGATTTGGCGCCTCAGACCCTCCTGCTTACTGGCTACAGACCTCGGACTGCCTCTGGACTTTGCCTGACCCGGCCCCAGCCGTGACAGATTGCTTCCACCCGACAACCACCCACTCCACAGGATGGATGCTGAAGCAAGTGAAACCACAGAACTACTGGCTGCGCTCCAAGCCCAGGTACAGCAGCTAACACAGGCAGTAGTGCACTTGCAGCAACAACCTGCGGCCAGTGCTCCAGCCAAGTGCCCAGTTTCCCCACCTGACAGATTTGGGGGTGCCGTGGAAGAATTTCCTGCCTTCCTAGCACAGTGTCGGCTGTACTTTGAACTGAGAGCACGGGACTTCCTCAATGACAAGACAAAGGTGTGTTTCATCATCAGTCTGTTAAAGGGGCAGGCGGCCAAATGGGCCACACCCTTGCTGGTCGCATCCTCTCCCCTACTAACTAATTACCAAGGGTTTGAGGCCCACCTGTCTGCTGCTTTCTCTAGCCCAGTCCAAGCAGCCACAGCCAACCGGAAGATCAGGGCACTGAAACAAGGCAAATCCTCGGTGGCTCAGTATGCCACCGAATTCAAGCTCCTGGCCCAAGACTTGGCGTGGAATGAGGCTGCCCAGATGGACCAGTTTACCGAGGGGTTGGCAGAGGAGGTCCTGGATGAACTGGCCAGGGTGGAGCCACCACCCACGCTTCAACAACTTATCACCCTCTGCCTCCGCATCGATGGCCGCCTGGAAAGTCGCCGCCAAGCCAAGACCAGAGGGCGCCAGCTCCCTGCGCCGTGCCACTTGGCTCCTCGCCCATCCTCAGCTCGTACCAGCGCCGAGGACGAGCCTATGCGGCTTGGAGCTGCTCGACCCTGCCTGACCCCAGAGGAAAAGGCCAGACGCCGCACACAGAATCTGTGCCTCTACTGCGGCACGGCAGGCCACTATGCCTCTGGCTGCCCTGCTAAGCATCAGATACCCGGGCCTTCACCGCCACCGCCGCCAAAAGGGCAGCCCCAGGCGTAAGTGGACCCCCCAGCCTGGGGCGACTAGCTGGGTCCTCCGAACAGCGGGCTGATACCCCGGGCCCGTTCCTGCTACCAGTCAAACTCCGTCTGCCTGACGAACGCTGGCTGTTCGTGTATGCCATGCTGGACTCGGGAGCAGCCCACTGTTTTATAGATGCCGCCTTTGTAAAACAGCACCAGATCCCGGTGCAGACAAAAGAGACTCCGTCGCTGGTGGAGGCTATTGACGGGCGCCTCCTCCGTTCTGGGCCTGTCACCCAGGAGACCTGTCCCATCACCTTCCACGTCCAGCAGCACCAAGAACAGCTGCAGTTTAATGTCGCCCGCATGCCTCGCTTCCCACTGATTCTGGGCCTTTCCTGGCTGAAGCTGCACAACCCCATCGTGGACTGGGCCCAGCAGGAACTACGTTTCCAAGACCCATGCCCCCATCTGACTCCTCCCACCACTCTGGCAGCTGGCATCCCGAGTGGTGGTCCTCAGCTCCCTCAGAAGTATGCGGATTTCGCCGATGTCTTCGAAGAGACGGGAGCGGATCAGCTTCCCCCTCACCGGCCCTATGACTGTGCCATTGACTTGGTACCTGGGGCACCACTCCCGGTGGGGCGTCTGTACCCAATGTCGGAGCCTGAGTTGGCCGCTCTGCGAGACTTCCTAGATAAGAACCTGAAACGCGGCTTCATCCGACCCTCAACCTCTCCCCTGTCTGCTCCAGTCCTCTTCGTGAAGAAGAAAAGTGGGGAGCTCCGGCTGTGCAATGATTACCGGGCCCTGAACAAGATCACCATCCGCGACCGGTACCCTCTACCACTGATCCCTGAACTCTTGGATCGCTTAAAGGGGGCCCAAATCTATACCAAGCTGGACCTCCGTGGAGCGTACAATTTGGTGCGCATACGACCTGGAGACGAATGGAAGACCGCATTTGGGACCCGGTACGGGCAGTACGAGCACCTGGTGATGCCCTTCGGATTGACCAACGCCCCCGCTGTCTTCCAGAGGTTCATGAACGACATATTCCGGGACCTGCTCGACCGCTTCGCAATCATATATCTAGATGACATCCTAATTTACTCCCGCAATCCTGCCCAGCACGCCGAGCACGTCCGCCAGGTCCTGCAGCGCCTACGAACCCATGGCCTCTACGCCAAGCTGGAGAAGTGCGACTTCGACCTGCGCTCAGTCGAGTTCCTCGGTCACATTGTGTCCCCACAAGGGATCCTCATGGACCCGAAAAAAGTAGAAGCGGTCCTGACCTGGCAGGCTCCTCAGAATCGCAAAGACCTGCAGCGATTCCTTGGTTTTGCCAACTACTATCGGCAATTCATCCCAGCCTATGCCTCCCTGACAACACCCCTGACTCAACTACTCCGCCCCAAAGAACCCTTCTGCTGGTCCCCAGAGGCCGATAACGCCTTCTCCACCCTGAAGACCCGTTTTGCCACCGGGCCACTCCTGAGATACCCTGACCCCCAGCTTCCCTTTACGGTGGAAGCTGATGCCTCCAACGTGGCCCTGGGAGCAGTGCTGTCCCAGCGCGAGGAGCCGTCTCAGCCACTCCAGCCCTGCGCCTATTACTCGCGCCAGCTCACGGCTGCGGAAAGGAACTATACCATCTGGGAGAGGGAGTTGCTCGCGATCAAGGCGGCTTTTGAGGTTTGGAGGCACTACCTCGAAGGGGCTCGCCACCCTGTTCAAGTGCTCACTGACCACCGGAACCTAGAGCACCTCCAGACCACCCGCCGTCTCAACCAGCGCCAGATCCGGTGGTCCCTATTCTTCTCTCGCTTTGACTTCCGGATCTCCTACATCCCCCATACCCAGAACCGGAAAGCAGACGCGCTGTCCCGGAAACCGGAATACGCCCCTGCTTCAACTGAGGCCGCGCCCGCTGCTCCCATCCTGCCGCCCTCAGTATTTGCAGCCACCTCCACTTCACCCACACTCGTGGAGGACATTCGTGCTAGCCAGGCCAACGATCCCTGGGTCCAGCAACACCTCCAGGCACTCCAAGACGACTCAGCAGGCGAGTTCACGACTCGAGGCGGTCTCTTGCTACACCGCGAACGCCTCTATGTGCCGCCCGGGCCCTTGCGGGCAGAAGTGCTACGCCTGACTCATGACTCGTTACCCGCCGGGCACTTTGGACAGCATAAGACCACCCACTTGCTGACGCGAGAATTCTGGTGGCCACGAGTGCGCTCCGATGTTGCCCGCTATGTCAGCTCCTGTGATGTCTGTCGGCGGGCCAAAGACGTCCCGGCCAAACCCTCGGGGTTGTTACAGCCCTTGCCCACACCCTCAGGACCCTGGGACACCATCTCGATGGACTTCATTACAGAACTCCCACGATCCAAAGGTCAGACTTGCATCTTGGTGGTCGTCGACCTATTTACCAAGATGGCCCACTTCATTCCGTGTCCGAAACTTCCCACAGCTCAGGAGACAGCCCAGCTCTACCTGCAACACATCTTTCGTCTGCACGGACTCCCAGCCCACCTGATCTCAGACCGGGGCCCCCAGTTCTCCTCTCGGTTCTGGCAAGCCCTCCATTCCAGCCTGGGTACTCGAGTGCACCTGTCCTCAGCCTACCACCCACAGACTGATGGTCAGACAGAGCGCACCAATGCCACGCTAGAGCAATATCTCCGCTGTTACACCTGCTACCAGCAGGACGACTGGACCAGTCTGTTGCCGCTAGCGGAGTTTGCATACAACAACGCGGTCCACTCGTCCACCCAAATGACCCCGTTTGCTGCAACCTACGGGTACCACCCTCGGTTCTTCCCGGCGATCCTGCCACCCACGAATGTCCCCGCCGTCGAGGCCTACCTGCAAGAACTCCGCGCCAGCCAAGACTTGCTCCGGGAGCAGCTACAGCGGGCCAAGGAAGCCTATAAACTGGCTGCGGACCGGAAGAGGCAGGAAGGCCCCCCAATCCAGCCAGGGGATCAGGTGTGGCTCTCAACTCGCTACCTGCGCCGGCCTGGTCGGTCTCACAAGCTGGATGCGCGGTTCATTGGACCCTACCCCGTCATGGACCAAATAAACCCCGTCGCCTTCAGGCTCCAGTTGCCACCCCACCTCCGCATTCACCCTGTGTTCCATCGCTCCCTCCTTGTTCCAGCTGCACCCCCTGACCCAGCTCGGCCTCCTTGCCCACCGCCGCCACCACCGGTGTTGGTGGATGACGAGGAAGAATATGAGGTGCGCCAGATCCTGGACTCCCGGTACCATCGTGGAGGCCTCCAATACCTGGTGGACTGGGAGGGATATGGCCCAGAAGACCGGTCTTGGGAGCCCGAGGACAATCTTCATGCCCCGGACTTGGTGCACCGGTTCCACAACGACCACCCCGACCTTCCAGGTCCCTCGACGGAGGGGGGCCCTGGGGGGGGGGATAGTGTCATGGGTGCTGGGGACCCTGCAGAGGAAGTTGAGTCTGACGAGGAAACTGTGCCCCTGCCACCTGCACCAGTGCCCCTGCCTCCTGCTGGAGAAGATCCCAGCCCCCCTGCCTCGCCCTCTCGGGTGGCTCGTGTGCGTGACCGCCTCCGGCAGGACCTCAGGGATCGGAGGAGGGCGGCACGCTCACAAGCAAGACGCTCCCTGAGCCCTGAGTTCTGAGAGGATTCTGGCCCTCCTAAGAGCAAGGATGCTTGAGTTATGACAGGATCCTGGCTGCCTCCCTGAGCCAGCAATTAGCCCAAACGGGCAACAGCCAGCAGAGGGCTATATAGCTGTGGGCTTTGGGAGGAGGCTTTGTGGAAGCAACTAGTCATCTCCCTGACATCCTAGCATCCACTCCGGCTTGACTTTGGTTCCTGACTCCCTGACTTTGGCTTTTGACTTCTGGACTCCCTGACCTCGGCTTCTGGACCCCGGACCTGCGATACTTGTACACTGATTTGGATTTGGCGCCTCAGACCCTCCTGCTTACTGGCTACAGACCTCGGACTGCCTCTGGACTTTGCCTGACCCGGCCCCAGCCGTGACACTGGGTGGGATTCCCAGGCTTCAGAGATCAGTTGCCCTTGACTCCCCGGACCCGCCTCTTCCTCCAAAGTCACTTTGTGGCTCTCAAGCATCTGACATTCAGACATGAAGCAGGTTTGGTGACCCCTGGTCTAGTCCGTTTCACAACTCCTTTCATTTGTATGGGTGCGGGCAACCAGTTTACCATTTCAAGAACTGGTGGACGGCCAACAGCTCAGACTCATCTCCTGAACAAGTCCTGCTGCCCCAGTTATGACCTTTGTCAAAACCTATTGTTGCTATTTATTTGTTTAGAACAGGGATTTTTCTGTAGCTGGAACTCCTTTGCATATTAGGCTACACCACCCCCCCCCCCCGAGGTAGCCAATCCTCAAAGAGCTTATAGGGCTCTTAGTACAGGGCCTCTGTAAGCTCCAGGAGGGTTGGCTACATCAGGAGTGTGTGGCCTAATACGCAAAGGAGGTCCTGCTAGAATTCCTTACAGGGCTCTAAGTACAGGGCCTACTGGAAGCTCCAGGAGGATTGGCTGCATCAGGGGGGGTGTGGCCTAATATGCAAAGGAGGTCCTATTAGAATTCCTTACAGGTCTCTAAGTACAGGGCCTACTGGAAGCTCCAGGAGGATTGGCTACATCAGGGGTGTGTGGCCTAATAGGCAAAGGAGGTCCTGCTAGAATTCCTTACAGGGCTCTAAGTACAGGGCCTACTGGAAGCTCCAGGAGGATTGGCTACATCAGGGGTGTGTGGCCTAATATGCAAAGGAGTTCTTGCTACAAAAAAAGCCCTGGTTTAGAAAATTTGTATGCTGCCTCTCCAGGGAAATTACCAGAGGCCACTGACAAAATGTAATAAAAACAAAAAACATTAATAGTTGTTAATTAAAATCCAGAATCCAGTCAGAGCTCTCCCCACCCCCCTGGCAAACTCAAGCAGCTTAAAATAACAGACAAAAAGCACACAATGAATAATGGTACAGGAAAAGGTTGATTGTATGCTATATTATTTTCATATCTTTTCTAAGTTTTGTAACAAGTTTTAATGCCCGTGGAAATTTTCTTGATAGTTTTTCTAGTATGTATTTTTGTGCTTTATGGTTTTTATTGTATTGCTGGTTTTTAAATTTGATTCTCTGCCTTGAGTCTCTGCAGGAATGGTGGACTATAAATAAAGTAAGTACATAAATAAATTACTGAATGATAAATCCCTATTATCTAGTTGGCAGGTGAATCTATATAGGGATGGAAATCCAGAATCGGGGCACTACCACATAGAAGGCCCTGCCTCTAGCAGCCCTGTCTTATCCCGGAAGGTAGGGGTATGTACAGAAAGGATTCTAAGTTTTTGGAAAGGGCTGTGGGTCAGTGGTCGAGCATCTGCTTGGTATGTAGAAAGTCCCAGGGTCAATCTCCAACATCTCCTGTTAAAAGGACAAGGCAGTAGGTGATGTGAAAGACCTCTGCCTGAGATCCTGGAGAGCCACTGCCAGTCTGAGTAGACATTGACAATACTCACCATGATGGTCTGATTCAGTATAAGAGAGCCAGTTTGGTGTAGTGGTTAAGTGTGCGGACTCTTATCTGGGAGAACCGGGTTTGATTCCCTACTCCTCCATGTGCACCTGCTGGAATGGTCTTGGGTCAGCCAGAGCTCTGGCAGAGGTTGTCCTTGAAAGGGCAGCTGCTGTGAGAGCCCTCTCCAGCCCCACCCACCTCACAGGGTGTCTTTTGTAGGGGGGGGAGGAAAGGAAAGGAGATTGTGAGCCATTCTGAGACTCTTCGGAGTGGAGGGCGGGATATAAATCCAATATCTTCATCATCTTCTTCTTCTTCTTCTTTAAGGCAGCTTCATGTGTGTTCATGTGTAAACTGGTGGGCAGGAATAAATGATAGCAGATGTTTTTTGAAGCTTCCTGTCTCAAATGACTTAAGGCTTCAAAGATAATAGTCACTCTAGAGATCTTGAATACACCAGAAAGCCCATCAAAACCTCACTGTTGGAGACACTATTTGGCAGTTCTTACCAGGCCTAGATTCGGCAGGAGCTCACAGGATCATAAGAACGTAAGAACATAAGAGAAGCCATGTTGGATCAGGCCAATGGCCCATCCAGTCCAACACTCTGTGTCACACAGTGGCCAAAATTTATATTATAAATACACACACACATACACAGTGGCTAATAGCCACTGATGGACCTCTGCTCCATATTTTTATCTAACCCCCTCTTGAAGCTGGCTATGCTTGTAGCTGCCACCACCTCCTGTGGCAGTGAATTCCACATGTTAATCACCCTTTGGGCGAAGAAGTACTTCCTTTTATCCATTCTAACCCGCCTGCTCAGCAATTTCATCGAATGCCCACAAGTTCTTGTATTGTGAGAAAGGTAGAAAAGTACTTCTTTCTCTACCTTCTCCATCCCATGCATAATCTTGTAAACCTCTATCATGTCACCCCGCAGTCGACGTTTCTCCAAGCTAAAGAGCCCCAAGCATTTTAACCTTTCTTCATAGGGAAAGTGTTCCAAACCTTTCATCATTCTAGTTGCCCTTTTCTGCACTTTTTCCAATGCTATAATATCCTTTTTGAGGTGCGGTGACCAGAATTGCACACAGTATTCCAAATGAGACCGCACCATCGATTTATACAGGGGCATTATGATACTGGCTGATTTGTTTTCAATTCCCTTCATAATAATTCCCAGCATGGCGTTGGCCTTTTTTATTGCATTCGCACACTGTCTTGACATTTTCAGTGAGTTATCTACCACGACCCCAAGATCTCTCTCTTGGTCAGTCTCTGCCAGTTCACACCCCATCAACTTGTATTTGTAGCTGGGATTCTTGGCCCCAATGTGCATTACTTTGCACTTGGCCACACTGAATCACATCTGCCACGTTGACGCCCACTCACCCAGCCTCAACAGATCCCTTTGGAGTGCCTCACAATCCTCTCTGGTTCTCACCAACCTTAACAATTTAGTGTCATCTGCAAACTTGGCCACTTCATTGCTTACTCTCAACTCCAAATCATTTATGAACAAGTTAATTGATCACAGCTCCTGAACCTTTCTGAGGGTTCCCCCTCTCCCTCCCCACCCACCTTGTCCATTGAATAGTAGGTGCAGCTGCATAAGAATCCCTGGATTAGGAGAGCGGGCAGCCAGTCAGCCACCAGGGGCTTTGCCATGCCCCAGAAGCCCTCATTAACCCCTGGAGAAGCCCGCACCACCCTTTCTCCACTTCTTATGTGATTTTGGGTGGTGGGTAGCCTGCTGGTCTTTTGACTGTGGTGGGGGACAGTCCAGGAGAGCCCCAGGCTCTCTTTGGATCTCTAGCCAGCACAAGCAGGCCTCGCTTGCCCAGGGCTCTCTTTTTTTTTGCTTTGGCTTGCTTTTGGCTGGGGGGGGGGTGGCATATGCTAATGAGTTATACTAATGAGCTCCTCCACCTATTTTTCTACAAAACAACCCCTGGTTCTTCCGTTTTGCAGAAGCCTGTTCTTGTAAAATGCTGGTTTTGCAGGCAAGATTCACAGCACCAAGGAGCATTTCTGAACTACAGGAGTAAGCACAATTACACAGCCTGTTGGGGGAAAAATGGTGCCCCCCTCCCCTAAAAGCATTTAAGTTACAATAGCTTGAATACGGCAATAGGAGCAGGATATGCTGTGGGGTATCTTCATCACCACACACTTCAGGGTAGCTTTCCAGTTCCTTTCTACTGGCTGATCTTGGCAGAAGATCATAGGGCTCAGTGTAAACTTTGTCCATTGTTAGCCTGGCCTAACATTCTTCCTAGCTGGAACCGCATTTCCCCCCAGCGCCTAAAGCTGAATTGTTACTGTATCCCCCCAAAGTCTGGGCAGCTATTTTTATTTCGTTGGGTTTCCCCTCTTATTCCCTGGAAAAAAAGTTTTTTTAGAAGCTATGTTTTCATAGGTAACCTTTTCTTTATCACTGGTCGACAAGGCAAAAAAAAAAAAATGAAAGCATCGTTTGATGTTTGGTGGTCATGCCTATCCATGAAGAAGCTACAAGAGTTTGCTCTTTTGCAGGTCAACCAACAGATATATTTGCATATGTCCAAAACCTGAACATGAGCTTCCAAGGGAGAGAATTTCTTTACAAGAAAACTCCCTTGCTACAAGTACAGGCTAATATTGCCATCCTTCAAAGATCCCTCCTACCTGTCTTATGAAGACATTTGCTGTCTTCTGCTGCATATATGCAGGGCTTTTTTTGTAGCAGGAAGGACAGGTTTCTTACCTGTAACTGGTGATCTTCGAGTGGTCATCTGTGCAATCACACATATGGGTAATCCGCAGGATTGGTCCCAACCTCGGAGAATTCAAAGCAATCTTGATCGCAGATCTGGCGCGCCTCCCACTCGTCCTGGGGAGGAGGCAGGCACTGCGCATGCCTGGACGAGGGGGAGGCGCCTAGCCACTCAGTTTCTTCCCGCCGCCGGACAGGTGGAAAACGAATGTGCTAGATGAGCGTCCAGCAGCGGGGAAGGCTGGGTGGGTCTGTGTGATTGCACAGATGACCACTCGAAGATCACCAGTTACAGGTAAGAAACCTGTCCATCTTCTTCGTGGTCTCTGTGCATTCACACATATGGGTGATTAGCGAGCTATTTCTTCGGAGGTGGGTGCTGGATCTGTAAGAATATGCATGGTTAGGACAGAAACATAAAGAGTATAGTACTCACGATGGTTAGTCGAAGATGGAGCGCAGCACTGCTTGTCCGAAGGAGGCATCACGCCGGGCACGGACGTCAAGAGCGTAGTGCGAGGCAAAGGTAGATGTAGAGGACCAGACGGCTGCAGCGCAGATGTCCTCTATAGGGATGCCCTTCATGAAGGCTGACGAGGTAGCCACGGCTCTGGTCGAGTGGGCTCGTATGTGTTGAGGAACTGGCTGTTTCGCCAGTTGGTAGCAGAGTTCAATAGCGGCAACGAGCCACTTGGAAAGTCTCTGAGTAGATATTTTGCTGCCCTTGTTGTGGGCGGCGTACGCGACAAAGAGTCTAGGGTCTGTACGGAATTGGCGGGTTCTGTCTATGTAGAAGGCTAGAGCCCTACGTGCGTCCAGGTTATGGAGCGCCCTTTGCCCTGCATCCGCGGGGTGCTGAAAGAAAGCTGGTATGGTTGATTGTCTCCCCAGGTGAAAGGGAGAGACGACCTTTGGCAGGAATGTCGGGTCGGGTCGGAGGACCACCGTGCTATTGTGAAAGATCGTATATGGTGGGTCCGCCCTGAGTGCACAGATGTCGCTGGCCCTCTTGCCTGTGGTGAGAGCCGTGAGTAAGGCTGTCTTCCATGACAGCAGGTGTAGTGGAATAGAAGCCATGGGCTCAAAAGGCGGTTTCATGAGCTGGCTTAGGACGAGAGAAAGGCTCCAGGTAGGAAGAATTTGTTTGACTGGTGGGTGTAGGCGAATGATGCCCTTGAGGAAGGCTCTGGTAGCATGGTGAGAGAAGACAGTCGTGCCCCCAATGCGGGGGTGGAAGGCTGAGATGGCTGCCAGGTGAACCTTCAGTGAAGAGTATGAGAGTCCCGCCCTAGAGAGCGTTAGGGTATAGGTTAGCACCTGGGATATGGTGGCGCAGCTAGGGTCGAAGTTGTGTTGTGAGGCATAGTGAGAGAAACGCTTCCACTTAAGTAGATAGGATTTTCTAGTGGATGGCTTCCTAGAATTCACTAGGACCTGGCGGACCTCAGGGGGAAACTCTAGAAACTGATCCTCCAGGCTGTCAATTTGAGTGATGCCGGGTTGTGATGCAGGACCTTGCCGTTCTGTTGGGAGAGGAGGTCCTGTGCTTGAGGAAGTAGGAGGAATGTATTGTTGGACAGAAGCAGCAAGGTTGTAAACCATGGCTGGCGGGGCCACCATGGGGTTATTAGAATGCAATTCGTGCGGTCTACTTGAATCTTCTGTAGAACTCTGGTGATAAGTGGAACGGGAGGA
Organism: Heteronotia binoei; assembly: GCF_032191835.1. Lineage (NCBI taxonomy): Eukaryota > Metazoa > Chordata > Lepidosauria > Squamata > Gekkonidae > Heteronotia > Heteronotia binoei. The sequence continues at coordinate 21,772,743 of NC_083243.1, read as the reverse complement.
AAGAGGTAGTGGAATGCTCCCTTCCACGTTTGGAGGAAGGCGTCCCCTTTGGAGAGTTGAGACGGAGGACCCCTCATGTAGAAGTGGATGCATTGGGCATTTGACGGTGAAGCAAATACATCTACTTTCGGGGTCCCGAAGATGCTGAAGATCTGTCGGATGTATTTGCTGTTGATGGACCACTCGTGGTTGTTGGTCGAGTGGCGGCTCAGGGCATCTGCCTGGGTGTTTTCGGTTCCTGGTAGGTGAACAGCCGTGAGGAAGATGCCCTGGCTTATGCTCCAGTGCCACAACGCCAGGGCCCTCTTGCAGAGTCTGATGGAGGCGGTGCCTCCCTGCCTGTTGATGTAGAAGACCGTGGCGATGTTGTCGGAGGTGACCTGGACGTGCTGGTTCCTCAGCGATGGGAGGAAGGACCGTAAGGCCTTGTGCACTGCGAGGAGCTCTAAGCAGTTTATGTGGAGAGAGCGTTCGTAGTCTGACCACTGGCCCTGTACTGTGAGGGCTCCCAAGTGGGCTCCCCATCCCCACTTGGAGGCGTCTGTGGTGACAATCACCGAGGGGGGTGCCTGTTTGAACGGCATGCCCTTGCGGAGGTGACGTTCCATTGTCCACCACTTGAGGGATGTTATGATGTGTGGCGGGAGGGTGAGTAGCGTGGACTGGTGCTGTGTGTGCGGATGGAAGGTCCTGACGAACCACATCTGCAGGGGTCGCATGTGGAGCTTCGCGAAGCACAGAACTGCGGTGGTTGCTGCCATGAGGCCTAACATTCTCTGGAATGTGAGGGCTGTTTGAGATCGCTGGGCGATGATGGTGGTGGCCAGAGACTGTATACCAAGTACTCTGTCCTGAGGTAGGGAGGCCGTTTGAGAGACTGTGGAGATGTCTGCTCCTATAAACTGGATTCGCTGGGTAGGAACCAGTTTGGACTTTGATAGGTTGACTTGGAGGCCTAGGGTGGCCAGGAGAGAGAGGGTAGCGGAGACGTCCAGTTGCAGCTGTTCCTTTGAGTGTGCGACGATCAGCCAGTCGTCTATGTACGGGTAAATTGATATGTGTTGCTGACGTAGTGTGGCTGCTACCACTGCCATACACTTGGTGAAAACCCTCGGGGCTGTGGATAGGCCGAACGGGAGGGAGCAGAACTGGAAGTGCTGTTCCCCGATGGCGAACCTGAGAAACCTTCTGTGACGGTGATTGATTGTGATGTGGAAATAGGCATCCTGAAGGTCTATGGACGCCATCCATGCTTGTTCTGGGATGAGCGGGAGGATTGCCTGGAGTGTGATCATATGGAATTTCTTGTAGGTTATGTGCAGGTTGAGTTTGCGGAGGTCGAGGATGGGGCAGAGTCCACCGTCCTTTTTTGGCACCAGGAAGTAACGGGAATAAAATCCGGTGCGATGGTATTGAGGTGGAACTGGTTCTATCGCGCCTTTGTGCAGCAAAGACGCGATTTCCGCCTGCAGGGGAGTGGACGGAGGTGTGGTGAGGAATCTGTGGTGTTTCGGAGTGGATGCGAATTCTATTAGGTAGCCCCTTTGAATGATGGCGAGGACCCAGGAGTCCGAAGTGATGTCTCTCCAGGCAGGGTAGAACGGTTGCAGACGAGTGTGTGTGGAAGGCTGCGGCTGATGGGGGGAAACTGGACGGCTCGGGGCAGGGTGGTCAAAGAGACGGTTTGGAAGTAGCTGCAGGTTTCTTGGCTGTTTGAGGGCGTCGGTGCTGAAAGGAGGGTTTAGATTGTGGTGGTTTGCGTCGCCATGGCTCCTGTTGTCTCGGGGACCTGGTTCCCTTATAATGGCCGGGCCTCCAGTTCCTGTGCCTGCTGAATTGGGTTGGATGTTGCGAGACTCCCAGTCGTTTCGCCCTCTTCCTGCCATCGTCTACCGATGTGAGAATGTCATCCGTAGTTGCGTTGAATAAACCAAGGCCATCGAAGGGCAAATCCTCAACCTTGTACTTGATGTCAGGTTGAAGGGATGAGGATCTAAGCCAGGCGTGTCTGCGAAGGGCTATGGCTGAGGCCAAGGTTTTGGAGGAACACTGTGCAGCGTGACGAGCGGTGTTGATCTGCTGCTTGCTTACTCTGGCTAGCTCCTGCAAGGCATTGGTCGCTGATTTCTGGGATGCCTCGGGCAGAGATGGGATCAGTGTGTTAAGGAAGGTGGTCAAGTTGTAGGCGTATGCTGAGAAGCATGCCATGTAATTATGTATTTTAGTCGTGGCCGTTGTGAGGGAGTATATCTTCCTCCCAATGGTGTCGAGCTTTTTGCCTTCCCGTTCTGGGGGCACTGGGTGCCTGGTTTGTTTGGACTTCGACGAAGAATGGACAATGATCGAGTTCGGAGCCGGGTGTGTGAATAGAAACTTCGAGTCCGGTGCGTGTATCTTATAAAGGGCTTCAACCCTTTTGGATGTTGGTGGTACCGATGCCGGTTTGTCCCATGCTTCCTTGAGCGTTTCCAGAAGGACAGGGAGCATGGGAAGAGAAGAGCTTGATGGTAGATCCGCATGAACTAGGTCGAATACGACGTCCGAAACTCTGGGCGCGTCGGTGTTGAGCTTCAGGTTCAGTGAGTTCGCCATATTCGAGACGAGGTCGAGGTATGACTTTGGGCCCTCTGACGGCGATAGTTCCGCTGGCTTTGCTATGTCGGAGTCCGGAGACTGTAAGTCCGAGCCCGAAGAGTGGTCGGAGTCGGAGAGTTCCTGCTCGGAGTCGTCCTCGGTTTCTTGGTGCGGGTCAGGCTGGGGTTGGAGGGGTGCCGGCTGTTTGTCAGGAACAGCGCGCACGGATTCGAGTGGTGAAGGGAGTTTCAGTTCGGCGCTACGGCGCGTGGGTTCGTCACGATGCCGAAGCAATGTGTCCAAATCAGGGTGATGTCTGCGTGGAGACACATCTCGGTAACGGGTTCGGTCTGGTCTGTCCATGCGGTCCCGGTACCGAGGAGAGTCATGATAGCTGCGGTAGTGACGGTCTCTCGGGTCTGTGCGGTAGACCTCGTAGGACGGAGATCGTCGGTGCCGTCTTCGGTCCCGAGGGGACGGGGACCTGGACCTCGATGGGGAGTAATAATAGTATCTCTCCCTGCGGCGGCTGTGTGACCGTCGGCGACTGCGGGATCTTGGTCTGGTTGGAAGGACTCTAGGAGTCGAAGGCTCTCGGGTCAGAGCGTGGGCATCCAGTGGTTGTGAGAGATCCACGAATTTACGAGGGTCGAGAGGACGGTGACTGCTGACGGATATAGGAGAGTGGGTCTCCAGTATCTGGTCCGGTGGAGAGTTCGATATCGATGGGGACTTGGATGAGATGCGCACGATTTCTAACGGTGTGACAGACGGTGTTGCCGTCGACTTCGATGTCGGAGTTTTCGGGATCGAGCCCGAGCCGTCTGCGGTCGGGTTCGATGCCTTCTGTTTAGTTGCGGTCGAGCTCGTGGTCGGATTCGAACCCGAGTGTTGTCCGGTTTGATCTGATGGCCGGGTCTTAGGCTTCTTAGAGCTTACATTGCCCGTCGGGTCCGCGTGGGCAGAATCGGAGCGGCGGCGCTTTCTGGTGTCATCCGACTTTTTGGTGTGCTTGCCAGACTTGGGCTTGCAGGGACCTTGAGTCGCAGAAGCTGCCGACTGCGTCTCTCCCGCGAGAAGTGGGGAAGATGGCGTGAGTTGTTGTTGTCCGCCATGCGGCGTGGTCGGTCGGAGGGAGGTCTCCATAAGATGGCTCCTGAGCCTCGCGGCACGATTTTTGCGGGCCTGTTTGCCAAACTGGCTGCAGTGCACGCAGGAGTCTGTACGGTGAGTCTCTCCGAGGCAAAAAAGGCAAAGAGAGTGACCGTCGGACGAAGGGATTTTGGAAGCGCAGCGGGTGCAACGTTTAAAAGTTATTTTGTCCCTTCCTTCCATCCGCCCGGGGGGGGGGGGGGGAGGGAGAAGTCCGGAAAAATAGTAGAAGAGAGGTCTTTTTTTTTTTTATACGATACCAAGGAGAAGGTGAAGATTGAAGCGAAGAATTGAAGCGAAGAGAAGGTGAACGTTGAAGATTGCAATGAAGAGTTGGAGATCAGCGAGGAAGGTGCGATCCGGTCGGCGGTAAGGAAGAAACTGGGTGGCTAGGCGCCTCCCCCTCGTCCAGGCATGCGCAGTGCCTGCCTCCTCCCCAGGACGAGTGGGAGGCGCGCCAGATCTGCGATCAAGATTGCTTTGAATTCTCCAAGGTTGGGACCAATCCTGCGGATTACCCATATGTGTGAATGCACAGAGACCACGAAGAAGATCTCCTTTGCATATTAGGCCACACCCTCCTGATGTAGCCAATCCTCCTGGAGCTTCCAGTAGGCCCTGTACAAAGAGCCCTGCAAGCTCCAGGAGGATTGGCTGCGTCAGGGGCATAAGGCCTAACATTAAAAGGAATTCCCACTACAAAAAAACCCCTTGCATATATGTAATGGTAGGAATATTGAGAATCCCTTGGACTGCAAGAAGATCAAATCAGTCAGTCCTAAGGGAAATCAACCCTGAAGTTCCCTGGAAGGTCAGATGCTGAAGCTGCAGATACTTTGGCCACCAAATGAGAAGGGAGCACTCACTGGAGAAGCCCCTGATGCTGGGAAAGACAGAAGGCAAAAAGAAGAAGGGGATGGCAAAGGATGAGATGGTTGGACAGTGTTACTGATGTAACTAACACAAATTTGAGCAGATTTCGGAGGATGGTGGAAGACAGGAGGGCCTGGCGTGACTTGGGAAATGGGGTCGCAAAGTGTCACTTGACTGGGCAACTAAACAACAACAAAGGAAGAAGAAGAAGATGATGATATTGGATTTATATCCTGCCCTATACTCTGAATCTCAAAGCAGTCACAATCTCCTTTACCTTCCCCCCCACCCCCCCACAACAGACACCCTGTGAGGTAGGTGGGGCTCAGTGAGTTCTTACAGCAGCTGCCCTTTCAAGGACACCTCCGCAAGAGCTATGGCTGACCCAAGGTCATTCCAGCAGGTGCAAGTAGAGGAGTGGGGAATCAAACCCAGTTCTCCCAGATAAGAGTCCGCACACTTAACCACTACACCAAAATGGCTCTGAAGACTGCAGTAAAAGAGGTAGCCCTAACATGAGATGGATTGACTCAATCAAGGAAGGCAGGACCCTCGGTTTGTATTGCAACACCTGAGCAAGGCTGTTAGCAATGGGACATTTTGAAGATAATTAATGCACAGGGTCACCATAAATTGGAATCAACTTGACAACATTAACACCCACATGGTATATTATATTGTTTTAATTGTTAGTTGCAGGGCTTTTTTGTAGCAGGAACTCCTTTGCATATTAGGCCACGCCCCCTGATGTAGCCAATCCTCCTGGAGCTTCCAATAGGCCCTGTATGAAGAGCCCTGTAAGGAATTCTAGCAGGACCTCCTTTGCATATTAGACCACGCCCCCCTGATGTAACCAATCCTCCTGAAGCTTCCAGTAGGCCCTGCACTAAGAGCCCTGTAAGCTCCAGGAGGATTGGCTTCCTTAGGGGTGTGTGTGGCCTAATATGCAAATGAGTTCCTGCTACAAAAAAGCCCTGTTTAGTTGCCTTTGGTGCAGCTGTGATTGGGCAGAAAGGAAGGATATAAGTGCTGCAAAATAAATAATAAAGTGATTCCTTCTTGTGTCGTTCCAAAATTAGCACTGTGCATTCTTAGCCTGTGCCCACCCAGTGGTGCTCGCCACAGCGAAAGCAGCAAGCAGCAAGCAGCGTGAGAGTGGACAGGATTGCCATCCCCTTGAAGATTACATGAAGATACACAATAGGCTACACAGAGGAATGAAGTTGCAACCACACAAAACAAACCACTCTGTGAAAAATACTATTACAAAATGTAATTCATACAAGAAAAAAAGTGCATTTCAGCAACCTCATAATTTTACATACTGCATGTGCATATTTATGCATATGAACATATATGAACATATGAAGCTGCCTTATACTGAATCAGACCCTTGGTCCATCAAAGTCAGTATTGTCTTCTCAGACTGGCAGCGGCTCTCCAGGGTCTCAAGCTGAGGTTTTTCACACCTATTTGCCTGGACCCTTTTTTGGAGATGCCAGGGATTGAACCTGGGACCTTCTGCTTCCCAAGCAGATGCTCTACCACTGAGCCACCGTCCCTCCCCCTCCCATATATATACAAAAAGAGCTCCAATGGACCACTAGCAGAGTAAAAGCCCATTTCACATAGCCAGGTCCTTCCTCCAGGGAGCGTCTTGCAAAACTTGCGATATATGTGTAGAATTAACTTGCTGACCAGATGGAGGCGGCAGCGTTCCGATTTTGTGCATGAATTTGTGAGAGATTTGAACATTGTGAATATTTTCTACACATATACTGCAAGTTTTGCAAGATGTTCCCTGGAGGAAGGACCTGGCTGTCCAAAATGGGCTTTTACTCTGCTAGTGGTCCGCTGGAGCTCTTTTTGGATTTATGATTTGGACTTATTAATGATTTGGACTATTTGCAGTTCCCTGGAGGAAGGACCTGGCTGTCCAAAATGGGCTTTTACTCTGCTAGTGGTCCGCTGGAGCTCTTTTTGGATTTATGATTTGGACTTATTAATGATTTGGACTATTTGCACACTGTTGTGCATATATGTGCATAAATATGGACATGCGGTATGTAAAAATATGAGGTTGCTGAAATGCACTTTTTTCTTGTATGAATTACATTTTGTGATAGTATTTTTCACAGAGTGGTTTGTTTTATGTGGTTGCCTTTAGGATTACTGCATCTTCCCCCCTGCACCCTGGATGCCCTAAAGCAGTGTGGAGAAAAATGGTGGCGGTGGGAATATTGTTGTGACGATGCTGCAACATCAGTTCTGGTGTGCACCCAAAAGTAAACTCAGTGCACTGCTCAAGGATTCCTCTGAAACTCTATGGTAACCATAGAGCGTTCCCACCAATGCAATGAAACCACTTCTGTATTTGTGCTGGAAGGGATTGTTGCAGTAAGTGACTCAGCATGCCTGGACATGGGAGGGTGCTAAATTGCTTTCTGTTTATAGATGTTATCTCCTTGCCTGGGATTCTTCTCTTTGTCTTAAAACTTGGGAACTGCCCTCTGACCCCTCTTCTCTCTCTTGCTTTGTCTTCTCACTCTCTGCACATGGTCTTCCACTGAGAAACATGTTTCTGCAGGACTTTCCTTTAGAGATGATGCCCTCGTACTCCCACACACATGAAGCTGAACGAGCTGGCCATTTGTGATAGGGAAAGCACCCCTTAGGTTACATTTCTGGCTCTCCTTTCGACTGCAACCTGAATGTGAGCTGGATAGAATCATAGAGTTGGAAGGGGATATACAGTCATCTAGTCCAACCCCAGCTCAATGCAGGATCAGCCTAGAACATCCCTGACTGGTGTTTGTCCAGCCATTGCTTAAAGACTGCCAGTGAGGGGGAGCTCACCACCATAAAAAAAAAAGGTTTTCCTAATATCCAGTTGGTACTTTCCTCCTCTTAATTTAGACCCAATATTGCAAGTCCTCTCCTCTGCTGACAACAGGAACAGCTCCCTGCTGTCTTCTAAGTGACAGCCCTTCAAATACTTCAAGAGAGCAATCATGTTCCCCCTTGACTTCCTCTTCTCCAGACTGAACCTTCCCAAGTCCCTCCGCCTTTCCTCACAGGGCTTGGTCTCCAGGCCCCTGATCATTCTCATTGCTCTCCTCTGCACCAGCTCCATTCTGTTCACATTCTTTTTGAAGTGAGGACTCCATTTGAAAAAAAGAAGTTTACCTTTTTTTGCAATACCCTTCTTGGGGGATTTATTTACTGCACTCAGTATCACACCTATGACAGGGCAAACCCTGCTATATTAATCAAATATCCTAATAGCGATGGATGCAACGACGGTTTGCAAGTCCCCACCCCAAAATTTCCCGTTGGCTGTCAGCACTTGGGAAGACTGGGTTAACCTTCCCCAACCCCACTCACGAATCCCCCTCTGCCTTCAAGGCCTCCATGTGAGGATGCTAATTACGATTTTGAAAACCCACAAGAGATTCTGATCACAGAACAAGTTTGACTAGGCCCCAGACCTACTGATTGATCAGTGGGTTGGAAAGTTCATTTTCTTGGGGCACAAGGACAAGCAAGCTTTGTGCCCAGCATATATGCAATTGTTGCTATACTTGGAACAGCCATTATGGTGTCATGACCCCCTTCCCCTGGCCTTTAATAATTTAGTTAAAACCAACTACTACCGAGCAGCTAAGAATAGATGCTTTCGAACTGTGGTGCTGGAGAAGACTCTTGAAAGTCCCTTGGATGAGGAGATCAAATCAGTCAGTCCTAAAGGAAATCAACCCTGACTGTTCCCTGGAAGGTCAGATGCTGAAATGGAAGCTCAAATACTTTGGCCACCAAATGAGAAGGGAGCACTCACTGGAGAAGATCCTGATGCTGGGAAAGATTGAAGGTAAAAGAAGAAGGGGACAGCAAAGGATGAGATGGTTAGACGGTGATATCAATGCCACGAACATGAATTTGAGCAAACTTAGGACGACGGTGGAAGGTAGAAGGGCCTGGCGTGATGCGGTCCATGAGGTTGCAAAGAGTCAGACTTGACTGTGTGACTGAACAACAACAAACAACTACACAGTTCTAAGTGTTCATCCACAAGAAAAATCAGCAGTTTCTTGGCCGGCTGAGGGTGGCTAGTACAAACAAGAGGCTGGCAAATGGGCCGGAACGTTACAACCCATTCCTGATGGTGATGGGACATTAACACATTACCATTTTCAATGACTTCCCATATTTTCAGGGCTTAGCTATAGATGTGGATTATGAATGATGGAAAGTTAAGAACCTGCAATAACTTGGGTCTGGCATACTTAAGTGCAGACTGCCAGCTTTGGAATCTACCTCCGTAGGCGCCCCTTTAATATACTTTTGGGCTACAGCAAGGAGCAGGTGAAGCTACATTTAGCTCAGTGCTGTGGAATGCTTCACTTGCCAATTTCTGCATATCAAACCACTGTGAAAGGCACAGGGACTGTCTTCAGGCTGGTTAGCCACGCATTTCATGGTGAACATGCTCGGTAGGCGAACATTTCACATTCAACAGCTTTGATCACCCATGAGCCAAACCATTCAAGCTGCTTGCCTGCCTTGAACAGCTGTGGACAGTTTTGCAGCTGCAAAACAGCTGTAACAGCAAAGCTTTATTTCCTTTTCTTGGCATCTGCACTGTTGGAGAGATGATTCCACCCCAGGGTCATGGATGGTTAGGTCAGGTTAATTGAACTGAGGAGGGAACTATGCCTACTGTGTGAAAATGTACATGGGCAAAACAATGTCAGTAACACAGACTTAACACCAGATGGTAAGACTTCTTTCTGCTGACTGGCTGATTGGCCTCACTGCTGTTTTGTACCATTGGTTGCCCAGTGACATGCAGCGACAGCCGGCCTGTGAGGGAGGGGGAAGGAGGATTCCCTTTGGGTTGCACCTGCACGAACCACTGCCGATTGCACTGACTGTATTGTTTGACTATGTAAAAAGTAACTTGACAAATTGTTATGTATGCGGACCAAAGTGAAGATTGTGATGGGTGTTCCTGCCAGGCTCATTGGAGCCAGGAGGACTGAGCTTGGGGACTTGGGAACAATGGGCAGCAGGATCCAAACCCCGGCTGCCCCGCTTCAATCACGGGTCCCCTGCTGGTTTGAATGACCCAATCATGTGCTTGCGCAGGAATCCAGAGTTGTATATAGTTGGCAACCAGTCTTTTAGTGCAGCCTTATGCTATGCTGTGCCTAATAAAGAGCTGATTATCACCACAACCTTGCCTCCTCAATGCATCGAACCCACTATATGATACGAACCATCCACCAGAAGCCAAAGTGTTTGGTGGAAAATTCAGCTCCGGGTTTGTAACTGGGAAGCGAAATGGTGCGGTCTCATTTGGAATACTGTGTACAATTCTGGTCACCGCACCTCAAAAAGGATATTATAGCATTGGAAAAAGTCCAGAAAAGGATAACTAGAATGATTAAAGGTTTGGAACACTTTCCCTATGAAGAAAGGTTAAAAGGCTTGGGGCTCTTTAGCCTGGAGAAACGTCGACTTGTGGGGTGACATGATAGAGGTTTACAAGATTATGCATGAGGTGGAGAAAGTAGAGAAAGAAGTACTTTTCTCCCTTTCTCTCAATACAAGAACTCGTGGGCATTCAATTAAATTGCTGAGCAGTCGGGTTAGAACGGATAAGAGGAAGTACTTCTTCACCCAAAGGGTGATTAACAGGCCCCATCTAAGAACATAAGAACATAAGAGAAGCCATGTTAGATCAGGCCAATGCCCCATCCAGTCCAACACTCTGTGTCACACAATGGCAAAATTTTTTTATATATACACACACACTGTGGCTAATAGCCACTGATGGACCTCTGCTCCATATTTTTATCTAACCCCCTCTTGAAGCTTCAACCTTTCTTCATAGGGAAAGTGTTCCAGCCCTTTAATCATTCTAGTTGCCCTTTTCTGGACTTTCTCCAATGCTATAATATCCTTTTTGAGGTGCGGCGACCAGAACTGCACACAGTACTCCAAATGAGACCGTACCATCGATTTGGAACACTTTCCCTATGAAGACAGGTTGAAACGCTTGGGACTCTTTAGCTTGGAGAAACGTCGACTGCGGGGTGACATGATAGAGGTTTACAAGATAATGCATGGGATGGAGAAAGGAGAGAAAGAAGTACTTTTCTCCCTTTCTCACAATACAAGAACTCGTGGGCATTCGATGAAATTGCTGAGCAGACAGGTTAAAACGGATAAAAGGAAGTACTTCTTCACCCAAAGGGTGATTAACGTGTGGAATTCACTGCCACAGGAAGTGGTGGCAGCCACAAGCATAGCCACCTTCAAGAGGGGTTTAGATAAAAATATGGAGCAGAGGTCCATCAGTGGCTATTAGCCACAGTGTGTGTGTGTGTGTGTGTATATATATATATAAAACAAAATTTGCCACTGTGTGACAGAGTGTTGGACTGGATGGGCCATTGGCCTGATCTAACATGGCTTCTCTTATGTTCTTAGATGGGGCCTTACCCTACAGACTCCAGTTGGCAGACTCCTGAACAGCCAATAAGCATTCAAGGAATAAATTGTTTTCTGCACATGGCAGATTGGAGCGCTTACAAGGATATCCACCACATTCACACCCTGAGTGTAAAATCCACTCATCTTAGTCAAATGCTTGCAGACTAGGTAGGACAAGCAGGGGACCTGCAATGCTTTGCGGTGAGGAGCATCTCATTTTCCTCCCCCCTCCATTAGTCTCTACATTTTCCCTGCTTTTTTTCCTTCCCACCCACCAGCCAGCCTACATGTACAGCTTTCCCTCCTTCCTTCCTCCAGCAGCCTCTCCCCAGGAAAATTCTGGCCTAGTTGCATGGTACCAACCAGAGAACTGAATTGTGTGGTGCAGAGCAGGCTGGGCTGAAAGACTTGACTTTCCCTTGTAACCCCCATCCCCGCCCTACTTCCTCCTGGCAGCTTCTATACCCTCGGATTTTCCATTTCCTTCTCTCCTTCCCACCCACTCCCCAGCCTTTTATCTGCTTGCTCATCTTCAGCTCCATTTATTATTTACATATACACCAACTTTCTCCTCAGTGGGGAACCAAAGCAACTTAAGCTGTCCTCCTATTCTGAAAACAACCCTGTGTATGTGTGTGACTGGCCAAAGGTCACCTAGTGAGCTTACGTGGCAGACTGGGGGTTGGAACCTGGATTTTGCAGATCCTAGTCTTAATAACTACACAACACTGGCTTTTGTGAGGCGGCTTCTTTTTAACAATAGCAAACTGCCAGACATGGGTAAATCATGTAAACCAGGTGCGCGTCTTGTGCATCAGACACCAGTGAGTCCTGGAAAAGGCTCTGCCTGTTTTATTGACAGAAACCAAGGCTTGAAGGCTGGCAGTCTTGTGTGATTGCCTAGCAACAGCTACTGAAGGCATTTATTTCTTGAAGCCACAAGGCTACTTTTGTCATTTTGGAGGATTTCATTTCTCCAATATACTTTTTTTAGACTTCAGATTTCTCTGCAAACCTGGGACTTTTATAAGCACCGTAGAAAGATTTGCCTTTCTGTCCATGGCCCTCAGAACTTTCCCAGCTGCACCTACCTCATAAGATGCCTACTATGGGGAACATAAGAGAAGTCGTGTTGGATCAGGCCAGTGGCGCATCCGGTCCAACACTCTGTCACACAACAGCCAAAAAACCCCAGGTGCCATCTGGAGGTCCATCAGTGAAGCCAGGACACTAGAAACCTTAAAACATGCTTAAAACATTAGCACTTGTTGGTCTTAAGGATGCTTTCTTTGTGTCTCTCCCATGGGATCCAGGGAACTGGGATCTTTCCTTCTTGGGACTAGGAAGGGGAGGAGCCTCAGCCAATAGAAGTCACAGAAGCTTGGCTCAGTAGCACTGCTGTGTGACTGAGAGAGCCTGGCAAAGCGAGCTCTGCCTCCCCCCCTTCCTTCCCAAGGGAGGAGCCTCAGCCAATGGAGAAATAGATGCTTTGCTCTGTAGCTCCTGTGCATTTGAGCAAGCTTTGCAAAGAAAGCTGTAATGCAGAAGGAAGCAAGACAGACGGAGAAGAAAGCAGACGACAGCCAGTTGCTCGGGGGCCTGATAGGAGCTGTCCAGAGGCTTGATTCGGCCCCTGGGCTGCATGTTTGACATCCACAGCCTACATCTTTGCATTCAGATCACCATCAAATGGCTCAGAATTGTATATTGTGAAGATGTGTGTGATAATCTTAAAAATACAGGCTTGGCAGGGAAAGAAGGCTGCAAATTAATTCCTTTCCTAAGGGAATGAATGTTTTTACAATCAATATACTCAATACCACTCTCCCAGTTCTAAGGATTCATTGATGGAAGTTCTGGAACAGAAGCCTGAGGTGAGAGGATTTGCTCACAGACACACACACACCAATCATAGAATAGAATCAGAGTTGGAAGATGTCTCCAGGGTCATCTGGTCCAACCCCCTGCACAATTCAGGAAACTCACGAATAGCTCCCCCTAAATTCACAGGATCTTCATTGCTGTCAGATGGCCATCTAAGCCTCTGTTCAAAAACCTCCAAGGAAGGAGAGCCCACCACCTCCCGAGGAAGTCTGTTCCACTGAGGAAACGCTCTAACGGTCAGGAAGTTCTTCCTAATGTTGAGCTGGAAACTCTTTTGATTTAATTTCAACCCAATGGTTCTGGTCCTACCTTCTGGGGCCACAGAAAACAATTCCACACCATCCTCTATAGGACAACCTCTCAAGTACTTGAAAATGGTGATCATATCACCTCTCAGCTGCCTCCTCTCCAGGTTAAACATGCCCAGCTCCTTCAACCTTTCTTCATAGGACGGTCTCCAGACCCCTCACCACCTTCGTTGCCCTCCTTTGGACCCGTTCCAGCTTGTCTATATCCTTTTTAAAATGTGGTGCCCAAAACTGAATCAACCTACAGAGGGAAGGAGTGCCCAAATTTGAAGTATTGGTAAAACTGCATTTCATTCATGCCATGAGGCGGGGGGCGGGGGAGGAACAACAACCCAGAGATATACCCTAAGTGACCTGATTCCACATTTAGTTTAAGCTACTAAAAAAGAATGTTGGACTTCCCAAAGTGATTTGATAAATTAACAAAGAGCCAGAGTACCAGGTGAGTAGAAGGGACTTGGAAATTGAGCGGCTTGAAATGAAGAATTGAAAGTAGTGCTATTATGTTCTGCAAGGCATCAATATTTAAAAAGGCAACAAAAACAATTTAAGATGTTGCACTAGAAAAGGGAATAAATCTTTACTGAATAGGAATGGGAAATGAGATTCAGATAGACAAACTTCTTAATTTTACAAAAATAAATAAATAAATCCAGGGTTGAGTACTTAAAAGCCCAAAGTAAAAAAAAAAAAAATCATACCAACTGCCAACATTGTTATAAAATGCTTTAATAAATAGTTTTCTTCCGAAAGCTATCGAAGAACATGTCAAACAAAATGTACTGCACAGAAGTTCCTGCAAAGCAATTCCTGCATTCATGTATAAAATAACTAATTTAAAAAAAAAAAAACATTCAGGGTTACATTGCTGAGTGGCCAAAATGTTGAGAGAGAGGGAAGAGAGACAGACATCAATTTCCTTTTCAATGATAGGACAGCTAAGTAACGCAAGATTATGTTTTCCCAGTCATTAAAAATAAAGATATAGCTCATCTGTTTTAACAGCAATAAAGCCTTTTAAAAACCCACAATTAATGCACAAGCCTTCCGTTATGAATTACCAATTTCTCGTGAGGTATTCTATCTCCTAAAACGGAACCGGATGTTGCAGCAGATGGGGGGCTGCTGCCAAGAAAAGCAGACCCGAGACTCTCCCCCCCTTTCTCGATGTAATCTAGTGACACAATAGGCAAGACATGACATCATTGATGACATCACACCGAGACTTTCCCCATCCCTACAAAAGTAGCAGCCAATGAAGTGGAGTAGAGACAAGGAACCTCTCAGAACAGTGTCACATTTTGGTGTGATCTGAATCACGTGTAAATTCTGAGAAAGGGAAGAGATGATGCTTTTTTTGGCGGTAGCCGTAAGCCTGCTATAACATCTAGTTTCAGGCAGAGTTTTCCAATCTTAAAAAAAGAAAAGAAGAGGTGAAGAAGCACATCAGAAACAAGAAGCATGGAAAGTATTGTTCCCTTCATTAGGCCTGTATTTTAAAAAATGCAAAAAAAAAAGCAATACCATGTGTAATAAACAATCACAAAAGAAAAAAAAATATTGCCTTGTTATCTTTATACTGTACAGTATACTTACTCTCTGCATTCTTGAGATGAGAGGAAAACAGCCTGGATATATTTACACGTGAAACAGTGGCGATACAGTGAAAAGTACAAAAAGAATGACCAACGGATTCCCAACATTGATTGTATGAACATCGTTTTCTATTATGGACATAATACCAAAATAAGTGGGTTTTTTTCTTAAATTTTATTAGAAACTGCCGTAAAACTTTCCCTTTCTGCGACATAAATTAAAAAGGAATGACTTCTTTTTTTAAAAAAAGACCAAAAATATTTTTTTAAGTTATTAACTCAAATATACAGAAGTGATTCATTTAAATATATACATATTTACAAAAAAAAAAAATGCACTCTCACAAATCTGAAAATAAACTGTGTCTGCCTGAGGACTCCAAGCATCCTCTTGCGGTAAACTTAGATAGGCATGGCAGTCTTTGACAGTTGCTATAGAATATTTATTTTATTTTATAATTTCAAGGCACTTTGACGCGTGCTTCAATACTGCAGTCCTAAAGGAAAGGAAACGAATGGACATGTTGAACTTAAAGGCCACTTTCTCCCCCCCCCCAACATAGTTTGAAAGATCTTTATAGACGAGTTTTTTTGTTTGAAAAGAAAAATAAGGCGAATTTTTGAGGGGGAACGAACCTAGCAGTGCAAGAAGTGACTTCTTGTAAGGATTCAAAAACTGTGGAGGTTTGACTTCTGATAACTAACTTCCTCTACCAGGAGGTTTTACAGTCCCCGCGGTTAACAGGGTTTTTTTTTTTTTTTTAGAGAGAGAGAATAGAGTCTGTAAACAGCGTAGAAGTTTGTACGATAAAACTTTTAGGAAATTATCGAAAATAGAAACTTCCCCCCCCCTTCCGCCATACAGCAAGCATATTCTAAGTAGAATTTACAAAAATAGCAACTATCAAAGATTACTCTATCATCTGACAGTCATCGAATAATTTATACAAGGCTAAAAGAAACAAAATAATTTTTTTTATTTTATTATTTTCATTCTTTTTTTTACTGAAAATAAAGTAACTATGAACATTTGACTCCCAGACGTTTTAAAGTTCTTGACTCAAAAGTGGAGATGTCAGTTTCTCCCCCCCCCCCCCCCCCGGCCCCCCGTTCAACCCAGATCGGCGTGGCTTATGGTCCAGACACATATTTAGTCTCTTCCGCCTTCAAGGTTTGCCATGTTCACATTTTTTACAGATCTGTTGTCCATTTTGGTTGTCTGAAGAGATTTCTTAACAGGGCTATCCTCGGATGAGTCAACAGCCTTTGCTGGCAAAGGCTTAGAGAGTTTGTGAGAGAGGAATTTGTCCATTTCCATGACCTCTCTCTCCTCTTCTTCCTCCTCCTCCTCCTCACACTCCGTGTACTCTTCCGCCCCATCGCAAGTTCTCTTTTGAGCTATAAAATTTTTGCGTTCGTAGTGAATGTCTTTGGGACCATATGGTCTGTCTATAGGATTCCATATGGGATTGAGAGGTGCCCACTGGTTATTGGCAGCCTCTTCTGCAGATGGGTGATTTCTCTCGCGCTCTTTTCTCCTCTTCCGTGTCCACCACACACAGATTATTATACAGGTGACCCACACAATACTAAAGACTGCACAGAGGACTGGAACCAGGTAATCTGGGAAAGAACACAAAACCAAAACACACAGCCTGGTGAGCAGCTGAGAGTAAAAGGCAAAAATACAGAGGGAACACACAAGGGATGGGTCTAGATAAGCATTATGAAGAGGTACTACAACGGGGTATCAGAAGGAAGCAGCAGTTCAGCTAAGGTAGCTTTAACCTTCAACTTGACTTCTGAAACAGTTTACGCAGATACATGGGGAATTCGGTTTGGAATGGAAATATACCCCAAATTTAATATAAGGATAAAAATATCTCACAGATGTCCCCCTCCCCACCTTTCGTGGTTGCAATTAGGGGATGTATCTCTCCAAAGAACTTTAAAATGCTTCTCTCAATCACCACTGTCTTAATAAACTCACAGCGCGGAATATAAAAAGGTAAAAGGTAGTCCCCTGTGCAAGCACCAGTCATTTCCAACTCCGGGTTGACATCGCATCACGACGTCTCCACGGCAGACTTTTTACAGAGTGGTTTGCCACTGCCTTCCCCAGTCATCTACACTTTCCCCCCAGCAAGCTGGGTACTCATTTTACCGACCTTGGAAGGATGGAAGGCTGAGTCAACCTTGAACCAGCTACCTGAACCCAACTTCTGCTGGGACTGAACTCAGGTTGTGAGCAGAGAGATCGGACTGCAGTACTGCAGCTTTACCACTCTGCGCCACGGGGCAGAGCGCAGAATATATGTACCAATAAAGTATTTTAGTAACCCATGGGGTAAAAAGCAAACAAACAACCCTTCAGTAAAACCGCATAGATTTTTCTGGGTTTGTTTTCTACCCAGGTTGTTTATTTTTAAAAGCAGAAAGTAAAGTTAGTGGTTGTACTTTGAGGACATAGCTTATTAACTGTCCAGGTGACAGTGCCATATGAGGGAAAGCTCTTCTGTGAATTCTACCCCAAAAGTACAAAGAGGTTTCAAAGCGGTCTGCAAAGTTCAGCCTTTGTGTTCACATGGTGTTACATTAGGTGGCATCCAACTTCCTCAACTGCAATGGCCTAGCCACTGAGTTATCCCTGCCTTTTGCTTCAAAGCAGTAAGGGGATACTGCTTCCCCATTAAGTGACTGAATTGGTTTATCAAACAGTGAGGTGGGGGGAACCCAGCTTTTACGGGCACAAACTGTCCCCAAATGAGCTAAGATCTCTATTCACCAACGGAACAATCGATGCTAACTGAAGATCTAGGCATCCAGCCCGCTCTCGAAGAAGCCGTATCACGCTTGGTGATATTTAGACACCAAAGCTAGACTTTCACAACAGCAAGAACAATGGCGTAATGAGATGCACCAAGGCTATTCGGGGATGGGGACTGAAACTTTATACTGTTGCTTGCTCCTTTCATGCAAGGCATGCTCTTAAAAGACCCTTTTATACTTACCTGATGAAGAACTCCCAACTACTATGGTTTCTATTTTGACTTCTGTTACTGCCAGCATCACCGTACTGTTTTGCCGCTTGGTAATTGCGTTTACTATAGTATTGGCAGCGTTCTGAATGAGGCTGTTATCGGTCTCATCTTGATGCGAGATGAAAGACTGAAATCAGACAGGAAACAGAAGTTTATCAGGGCGCTGGGGCTTTTTGTATTAGCCAGCTGGGCCTTATTTTAGGGACCAGACTCGCATCTGAGAATTCCAGAAACCCAGCAGGTGGGGGTTTGTTCAAAGCCAGTGTGAATTCAGACCAGCATCTGGCCTGCTCAATAAACCTCCAGCTCTAAGGCAGCCAGATACTAACGATATAATCATAAATGGTCCTCTTATGGCATCGCTGCTATGCAAGCAAGGATGTCTTGCCAACCCACAGGGCAGGCTGAGAAGTAAAAACAGCCCTGGGTAAGAGCCGCACCCCCTCTGGTGGGGAAGGAAGAGAGGAAGAGCAGGGGGTCCTGCCCTCCCCATGGGGGATGGACTGTCAGCTCACAGTAACTCTTCCACACATCACATGGGGCAAGGGCTGACCCTCAACTGAGGTCAAGCTGGCTTTATCAGGAGTGTGTGGGCCCACCCCTAAGGCCCACTGGGACTTTCCCCAGTGACCTTACTGGCTAAACCATCCCTGCCAACACTATGCCTTTTAGAATTAAGAATGTTTTCTCTCTCTCCGAGCAATGCTATTTTCTCGTTTTCCGGTGGTCTTCAGATATTAGCAGGCCTTGTACAAATTCCCTCTCCAGCCTCCAGGATGAACTGATGCAGTGGTTAAGTGGTTATCTGGGAGAACTGGGTTTGATTCCCCACTCCTCCACTTGCACCCACTGGCATGGCCTTGGGTCAGCCAGAGCTCTGACAGAGTTGTCCTTGAAAGGGCAGCTGCTGTGAGAGCCCTCTCAGTCCCACCCACCTCAGGGTGTCTGTTGTGGGGGAGGAGGATAAAGGAGATTGTGAGCCACTCTGAGACTCAGACTGGAGGGCGGGATATAAATCCAATATCACCATCATCATCATCTTCATCTTGGGAGGCCAGAAGTATCCTTAAGGCAGTTTGCTTCATAGTAAGTTGAGATTTATACTAAGGATAGTCATTAGGGCCGGTTAAGGATATTTTGCCATCATGTCCATCTGATCCCTGGCAGCTGAGTTCCAGCCTGTTTGGCTTGAGGTCTGGCTGGTGGCAATACAGGCCCAGAAAGAGATGGCATTCACCACCTATGTTGCGGGTGGCTGTGAGTAAATTGAACCCACGTGGGGCACTGGCCCCCTCCTCCTCACTGCGCCACATTAAGAAGTCTCTTGAGCAGTTTGAATGGAGAATCAGCTCTGCTTCACACAATACCTTGCAGTGCTCCTAATACCACGTCATGGAACTGTGCGGGGCCTTGCCCTGCAATAGTAGTAAGGAAAGACTTCCTTACAGAGCCTGTGTGGTGAAGTGGTTTTAAGTGTCCCACTAGGATCTGAGAGACTCGGGTTCAAATCTCAGACACTTGAGCATGTTTGGTTATCCCTTCCGTATGGAAGTGGTCTTCTCCATCTGTTACAATGAATCTTCGGACCAATTTATCACATCCTCAGTCATACCATGTCCACAAACACTTAGGGAAGAAAGCATCTGTAATTCCAAAACTGGTTTGCCAGCACACGGGACACAGTGACCCAGGGCAGGTTGTTACCACTTTGGGGTTTGCTTTTGGAAGGCAAGACAATTATGTCCCCCCCCCCCATGTTCTAAATTTAGCACTAAAAAGGAAGAATTCCTCTCCCACACATTGGCGCTCCTGTGTCTTACCCAAGCGACTGCCTGCTGATTTCAGTCCAATCCTTCCCTTGGCTGTGACCCAACACTAATTCTGCTCCACCTCCCCCCTGTTAAATCTGCTCTTTTTGAACCCTTCCATTATCATCGACTCCTTTCTTTCACCCATGGAAGGTGACAATTGTATTTTTTCCTTTGGCTTGCACCTCTAATCTAATACTCTTCTCTGATCATCCTTTTGCCCATTTCTGGGTCAGAGTGCCACAAATCTGGATTCAGCCAAGCTGCTGCTCCCTGCAGTGTTTTCAACCGCCCTCCCAACAGCCTTATGCCTGAATGAAGGGAGTGCTTTTATTGTCAGAAGCAAAATTAGCCAAGAGAGCTCCGTGATTAAGAGTACAGACATCAGTGGGAAAACATTATCCTGCTCACACAGAAGGATACCCGGTACTTACAATGGCAACTTCTACTGCATTCTCTATAGAGTAGGATGGATCGCACAACAGCAGCAGCATTCCGTCACTCGAAACCGATCGAGTGGCTGGCAAGTATCGGATTTCAGAACAAATGTTTTCAACGGTTGTACCCTGTGAGAAGGACAGAACGCAATCCCCCCTCCATGTGAAACAGGGAACAAAAAGTAAAAAGTACAACTTAGTTTCAGGACAGAACCCACCCCGAGGGACATACTTGTGTTCACAGAGCAAGGCCAAGAGGTTAGTCTCCTTTCTAGCGGCCCAATAATAAAACAAGGGCATTATCAAAAGAGGCGCATACCATGCAATCTCTTCAGTTGAAGCTTCTGGAAGGCGGATGACACAATAATTTTAAAAAAGCTGTTCCAAGTCACATTCTAACACAGCTAGCTGGCAAAAAGCAGTGGGGTATCTCCAACAGGCTTGCCAACCCCGCTCTCCATCCCAGTGCGTTTTGCAGGCTCCTGCCCCAACAATCACCATGTGCCTTTAAATCTACGCAGGCTTAAAAAAAACCCTGTAAACTGCCTGTTTTGGACTGTGTGTGTGCCTTTAAATCTAAGCAAGAGGAAAGCTAAATGGGTGAGGCGAGTAGGCAGAGCCATGTGGGTCTTCCTGGTGAGTGTGTGAAGCATGTGAGAAAGGAAGAGAAGTCAGCACAGTCCCTCTGTTCATTTGGAGGAAAACTCCGTTCCCTAGGCTGCTTTTTGTGTTGTTAGTCTGAATAAATTGGTTGCACAGTAGATGGTTACATTCAACAACTCTTGTAAGAAAATTGCCCCAGTGAGATCACAAAACTGCGTGCGTACTGTGTTTTGTTTTGGCTGCTTTGTAAGAGAGTGGGTGTGTGCATGTTCACTTTCATTTAGTGGAAGTGCAGCTGCTGGGGAAGAAGGAAATGAAGACTGTATTCAGGAGAACTGCCCTGCTGTA
Source organism: Heteronotia binoei (assembly GCF_032191835.1). Taxonomy (NCBI): domain Eukaryota; kingdom Metazoa; phylum Chordata; class Lepidosauria; order Squamata; family Gekkonidae; genus Heteronotia; species Heteronotia binoei. Next base: position 21,751,625 of record NC_083243.1, on the reverse strand, counting down.
TTTTTTTTTTTTTTTAGGGAATGGGAAAGTCTTCTGGCTCCACCCTCAAAATCCCTGGATATTTTCTGAGTTGGGCCTGGGAATCCTAGTCTCAAACCAGCCGCAGACTCTCAGGATCTGAACAGTCCTGCTTCCCTTCCTGCTGCAGTTCATTTGAGCCCCTTGAATGTTTGCTCCAGGGGTCACAAGACCCAGAGGAACAGCATCAGGGGAAAACTTTCATCTGGTGCCTACAATGAAGTTCTAGACCAGCAACTACAGGGAGACAGATCCAGAGGGAAGGTGCTTCTGCAGAAAAGCCCGTCCTGAGTGCCCACACATTTTTACCTCTAAGGGCGGCAGCTCTCAAGAGTGTGCCTGGTGCAGATCAGAGAGGATGCATATATTAGGTATGCTGCTTAATATCTGGCACTGTCATTTATTTCCATTTGTATCTCAAAGGAACATCACTCCTTGTGTGGCAGGGGAACATCAAAGAAAACAAAGAGAAGTTGATTTGGATGAGGCCAATGGCCTTTCCAATACAACACTCTGTCTCACCCAGTGGCCAAAACTCAGGTGCCATCAGGAGGTCTGCCGGTGGGGTCAGAACTCCAGAAGCCCTCTCACTGTTGCTCCTCCAAGCACCAAGAGAATAGAGCATCACTGCCCCAGAAAGAGTGTTCCATCTATAACTTGTGGCTAATAGTCACTGATGGACCTCTGCTCCATTTATTTATCCAATCCCCTCTTGAAGCTGTCTGTGCTTGCAGCTGCCACCACTTCTGAATTCCACATGTTAATTGCCCTTTGGGTATTGAAGTACTTCCTTTTATCTGTTCTATACCGATTGCTCATTAATTTTACTGAGTGCCACAAGTTTTTATTGTGAGAAAGGGAGAAAAGTACTTCTTTCTCTTCCTTCTCTATCCCATGCATAATTCTGTAAACAGTTGTTTCTCCAAGCACCTTTTCCAATGCTATAATATCTTTTTTGAGGTGCAGTGACTAGAACTGTACATACTTTTTCAAATGAGGCCACACTATGGTGCCATGTTGCAAAAGCAGACTGTTGTGAAGCTGCCAAAACATTAATGCCACCAATCTCTGTATAGATTTATACAGAGGTATTATGATAGTAATATTTATTTCAATAAAATTTATTATTGTAAACCATGTTGAACCCCAAGGCATGCAAATATTTCAAAAGACAATAAAATAAGTAAAAGTAGGCAGACAAAAATTTCCAGGACTAAGGATTTCCAGTTCTCAAGAGAGCAGAGAGAAGACAGGGACACTGCATGAAAATACCACCCCTTCTCAAAGAGATTTTCTATAAAGTTTCACTGTATGAAGAAGAAGATATTGGATTTATATCCTGCCCTCCACTCCAAAGAGTCTCAGAGCGGCTCACAATCTCCTTTACCTTCTTCCCCCACAACAGACACCCTGCGAGGTGGGTGGGGCTGGAGAGGGCTCCCACAGTAGCTGCCCTTTCAAGGACAACCTCTGTCAGAGCTATGGCTGACCCAAGGCCATTCCAGCAGGTGAAAGTAGAAGAGTGGGAAATCAAACCCAGTTCTCCCAGATAGGAGTCCACACACTTAACCACTACACCAAACTGGCTCTCCAGCTGGGTTTATTTCCTTGTTAGGAAGTCAGTTATCTAAGAGTTTCTGTGTTTAAAGCTGGAGGAGCAGTACTCTCACCCACTAATGGCTTGATGGACTAGTGTTGGACTAGGCTCTGGGAGACATGGATTCAAATCCCCACTTTGCCATGAGAAACCTGGCCCCGCTGGTGGACCCCCTGATGAATTTTGGCCACTTTATGACACAGAGTTTTGGACTGGATGGGCCAGTGGTCTGATCCAACATGGCTTCTTATGTCTGGGGCAGTGATGCTCTGTATTCCTGGTACTTGATGGGGAGGGGGGGGGGCGCAACAATAGGAGGGCTTCTGGAACTCTGGCCTGCTGATGGCCCCAGGGTTTTGGCCACTGGGTGAGAGAGACAGAGTGTTGGGATGGATGGGCCATTAGCCTGATCCAACAGGGCTTCTCTTTTATGTTCTTAAACCTGCTGGGCGACTTTTAGCCAGTAACACACTCTCAGCCTAATCTACATCCCAGGAAGTTTGATTCTGGGTATAAATAAGCATTTGTAAGCATGCACACTTCATCAGATACATGCACACAAATGCTTATACCCAGAATTAATCTGTGTTGGCCTTAAATGTGCCACTGGTCTCCATCTTTGTTCTGTTGCTTCAGGCCAACATGGCTACCCGCCCAAGTCTACGTTGCAGGGTTACTTGCAACAGAGAATAGTGACAGCAGCGTTGGGGAAGAAAAGTAGGGTATGAATGAAGTAAAATAAAAATTAAATGGAGCCGAGGGAAAGGTTCTCACTGGTGGTGACAGTCCTCTAAAGCAGCCAGCAAGTTCTATGGTGCCATGTTGCAAAAGCAGACTGTTGTGAAGCTGTCAAAACATTAATGCCACTTGAAATCCTCACCTGGGGTACTTTGTCTCTATTAAAAATCAGAGTGATCCTGGCACAGCTGTTGTCCAAGTAGCCTGAACTGGGATGGCACTTGACATTGGCAGGTAGGGGCTCCGATTCACTGCACTCCCCCCAGTCGGCACAAGGTGGTTGGAAACATTTGACATACATTTTTTCTTGACATTCTTGACCTTTGGGGCACCGGTAGGCTGCATGGTCCGGATGACTGGTAAACAAGCAGGATTTTCTCCCACACCACACCTAGAATTTAAATATCTACTGATTTCAACATGCAGAGGTAGCCAAATACACAACGAAAACAGAAGTAAGTAGTCCACTGTTCCAGTGACTTATTTCAAACGAGAATACTCCTTCAGTCAGCCATAAAACAACACACTCTCACAATGGGCACGGAGCAGGGGCCACTGGGGATGTTGTGTGTGTGGGGACAGTATTTGTGAAGTTCCTGCACTGTGCGGGGGTTGGACTAGATGACCCTGGAGGTCCCTTCCAACTCTATGATTCTTTGATAAGGATTGCTCCAGGACACTGTCTGATGGTATTGCAGGTTTTTTTTTTTTTTTTTTAACTTATTCTCAAATAGCCATCGCCATTATGTCACCTTTTGGCTGTGAGAAAGATTGGGGCTTTCTAGAATATTTCAAGTATCTCAAAGTACAAAGTCAAACCCCTTACAAACTTGAATGAAATTGTGTGCGTAACTGCCTACACAGGGCCGTAATCAGGATTCCATGTTTGGTGGGGCCCTCAGCAACATTTTTCATTTTGGGGAGGGAGGCCAGGGGGCCACCCGGTTTGGTCCTAAACATTTTCTCTGCTTCTCAAGCAAAGCTACAGCCCCCCTCACTTGTCTAACTCATTAAACCTTCCTTCAGATTACAAGTAGGCTCCCCCCACAGCCCTTGCAAATCTGAAGCCCCTACAGTAGCAATGCTGCACTTGCTGAGAGGTGGAAAGTGGCGGTGAGCAAAGGGGGCAGATAAGAGGCCCTCCAATGGAGGGGCCATATAGATGGAAGGGGGGGTTGGATGGAGTGGCCTTTTTCCCCCTCAGGCCCCACTGTAACTATGGGCTTGTGCCTAAACCTCTTTAAGAGGCACAGCTTGACTCCTTCTACCCTAGACATAGAGCGCTTGCTGACCATTCAGTGTGCTACCTGGGAGCTTCAATTCAATGCTGACCAAGGCTGTAGATAAGCTTTATTCCCTTGCTTCCTTCTCAAGACATGGAGAAACATCCCAGATGCTTTTCACCAAAACTTTGACACAGAATTGGGGATTTTATTTATCTATGACTTGTATCCCGCCCTTCCCACAAGTGGCTCAGGGCGGCTTCCAGCAATTGATCAACATAAAAATTAAATAATATTTAAATATATAAACCATTAAAAATTTAAAACAGTTAAAACCTTAAAAACCAGTAAACGTTCTAAATACATATAAAACATATAAAACAGAAGTCTGGCAAGCTACATTGAGTTCTTATCTTAGCTAGGTGTAGGCTAGCCGGAAGAGGGTCGTCTTACAGGCCCTGCGGAACTGGACAAGGTCCCGCAGGGCCCTCACCTCCTCCGGCAGCTGATTCCACCATGTAGGGGCCATAACGGAGAAAGCCCTTTCTCTGGTGGATTTCAAGCGGGCTTCTTTTGGCCCAGGGATAGTGAGGAGATTTTGTGTTCCCGACCTCAGTACTCTCTGGGGAACATGTGGGGAGAGATGGTCCTTCAGGTAGGCAGGTCCCAGGCCATATAGGGCTTTAAAGGTAATAACCAGCACCTTGTACCGGACTCGGTATATCACTGGAAGCCAGTGCAGGGTCCGAAGACCCGGCCGAATGCGTCCCCACTTTGGGAGACCCAATAACAGCCGGGCCGCGGCATTCTGCACCAGCTGCAATTTCTGAGTTCGGGACAGGGGCAGCCCCATGTAGAGGGCATTGCAGTAGTCCAACCTCGAGGTGACCGTAGCATGGATCACTGTTGCTAGGTCGTCTCGCTCCAGGAAGGGGGCCAACTGCCTTGCCCGCCTAAGATGAAAAAACGCGGACTTTGAAATCCCACAATCCCATCCAATCCCAGTGGGATTTTGAAATCCCACTGGCCCCAAATCCCCACTCTCCCAATGGGGATTCTTGGCAATGAGTAATATTTGCCAAATTGGATGCTGGGAATTGGAAGTGGGGACCCTCCTGCATGCAAAAGAGCTGCTCTATCACTGAGCCAGGGGCTCTTCCCCTCCCCTCCCAACTGGATTCATTGCAAAGCTGAGATGCTTAGAGATTGCTCTTTAAGAGAGTTCACTCAGCTGTGCTCCAGCTAACTGCACTTATCCTGTGCTATGACTTATCATGCCAGTCCTTAGACTATGGGGTTCTCACCATATGCTTCAGCCTTGAAATGCCAGAAGAAAAGCATTACAGAAATGTTATCTGTAAACAGATACATATTTCATGAACTCTACTGAAGTTTCTGGCAGATGAACAGTGCAAAGCAAGTCGCCTGAGCGTTACAGAAATGAGAGCAGAATCTTAAGTGTTTTACCGGCAACAACAACCTAAAAAAGCCTCCCTCAGATATAATGTGAATTTATATATGATGAAAGCAAATGAGACAGACTTTATAGCATTGCGTGTACCTATTCATATTAGAGGAACAATGGGGGGGCAGTTCTAGGGCTTTGGCTCAACTTCTGTTCTGCAAACCTAAAATTGCTGGGTAGGTTAACTTACTCAAGGGGTGGCATTATTCCTATTCTTTTCATTTTGTGCTATTATATTCTAAGTGGGGGAGGGACGGTGGCTCAGTGTAGAGCATCTGCTTAGTAAGCAGGACGTCCCAGGTTCAATCCCTGCCATCTGCAACTAAAAAGGGTCCAGGCAAATAGATGTGAAAAACCTCTGCTTGAGACCCTGGAGAGCTGCTGCCAGTCTGAGTAGACAATACTGACTTCGATGGACTGATAAGTCTGATTCAGTAGAAGGCAGCTTCATATGTTCAAGTGTCTGAGTGCATTGTTGAATGGAAAGAGGGGCAGGGAGAAGTGGTTAGTTCAAAGGAACTATGTGCAGAAATGCTAAAGAATTAATTCAGACAGCTGGCAGAGGAGCACAGTTGAGGCTTTCAAATGGAGGGGAGACTCAAGACAACACAAAGCATTCAAAAGTCTGACACTACCTTGGTGCAGTCAATGCGGCCATCCAAACAATGGCAGCTGTTGCATTCTTGATCCCATCTACTGCCATGGGGAAAGGACATTCCTTTAATCCAGCAAGATTTTCCAAAACCTATTACTGGAGGGGGAAGAAATTAGTGATAAATTTCAGTTTAAGTACAGAAGCGAGTCAGGTGAACTTTCTTGAACCCTAATGAATGCAAGACACTGCACTTAAAAACATAGTTCTTGGTCCATTTGGAACAAATCTTTCTTAGCTGTCCTAAGCTTTCCATGCCTGCCTCCACGAAACATATTTTAAAAGGTGTAGAAAATGTGAAACCCTTCTCAACAGTTTAGCCTGGCTCAGCCACTACCCAGTCTTCTCACAATCAGTCAGCAACTTTGCAGGAGAAATGGGGAGACACAGTTTTTTCTTTTCTTTTGTATTTCTTTTTTCCTCCCAGCCATCCTGAGGCTATTTTAAAAGGCAGGCCATAAATGTAATAGCTAATACAATAGCTTAAATGATCACAATTAAAAAAAAAAAGCAGATAAAAGACTGGGGGAGCATCTGATATTGTGTTCCCAGTTTAAAGGCTTCAAGTTACCTTCTTGGCATCTGGTTCCAGCTCTTCCAGGGGGACAGGTGCACCTATAGCCATTTATTTCATCAACACAAGTTGCGCCGTATGCACAAGGGGAGGACTGGCATTCGTCAATATCTGGGGGATGAAAAAAAAATTGCCTGAATGCTCGATTGTGCAATCTATTACAATTTTTGGATACAACACAGTTGGATGAGAGCTCACATGGGGGCACCCAATTTGGTGCCCCCAGAAGGTGGGCGCCCTAGGCAATTGCCTAGTTTGCCTAGTGGCAGGGCCAGCCCTGGTTTTCCCAACCCGGAGCTGGCAGCCCTAATTGTCACCAACATGCCCCATTCCTTAGACCTCCTCTTGGCTTCCTTATTAGCACCGAGATGCTTCCATGCATCTCCTTCCTCTGCCCTCCTTTTTTGGTATCTGAGCTTCTGCAAGAAGGCAAATGTTCTGAAAGCCCACATGCCTGGAAGCAGGTCATAGGGTTGCTGACCTCCAGGTGGGAACAATATACAATGGGAGAGGTCACACAGGAAACTAACTAAGGCCTTGAGCCAGCTGAGCATTTTGCCTCTAAGAGTCGTGTGTGGTGAGACATATTGTCCGGCATAAGCATTTGTATTGAGCTTATAGCTTTAAGGATGTTATGGAAATAACATTTTAGTCCCATGCCTGAAGAAAAGTGGCACTGAAACAGGAATTGAAACACCGGCTGTCCTGTTGCACACATGTATTATATATTCATGGGATTAATGGAGATGCAAAATCGTTACATGGATTGGAAAGACTGATACCTTCAGGAAGACTATGAACTTTATGGAAGTACTGTGAATGGTATTCAGTAGTACTGGACTGAGTATTCTTGATGTGTACAATATTTCTATAGTTTGCCTGTTCTTGATATAATAAATATTGTATATATTTTAGCAATTTTTGACACAGTTACTTTTGGTTTGCAGCGTGAGTTTATTGACCTCCAGGTAGGGCCAAGAGAGCTCCTGGAATTCCAGCTGGTTTCCAAAGATCATTAAAATGTCTGCTTTGGAGGGTAGACTCTATGACATTGTATACCCCTCTGCAGGACTTTTTTTGAGCAGAAGCGCCGTTCAGCTGGCTTGGTGTCGGGGTGTGTGGCCTAATATGCAAATGAGGCTCTGGTGGGCTTTTCCTACAAAAAGCCCTATGTGAAACAATGGTGATGACCGGGTGTGTGGCCTAATATGCAAATGAGTTCCTGCTGGGCTTTTTCTACAAAAAAGTCCTGCCCTTCTGAGCTTCCTTTTCCCCCCAAATTTCCAAGAATTCCCCAACTCAGAACTCACAACCCTACTGTAAATAGAGGCAAACTTGCATTATTATACATTCTGAGCACAGTATTCAAATTAGAGGAGTATGCAAAAAACATGGTTACAGCTCCCAGGAACATTTTGCCTTCTGTGGCTCTCTTGGAGCTAAGAGATTAACAAAAAGGCTAACATGTGCTTGAAGAACTGAGTTGACAATTCAAAGTTTATCATTTTAGTGACGTTGGCTGAAATGAAAAAAAAAATATCTGTCCTGAAACAAGAGACTACCCTTGTAAAGAATGGCGAAGTTCAGCATAATGAGTAATTCAGTTAGCTTCTGCTAAGCTTAATGCATAGGAAAGTCAAAGGGCAGGTGTGACAAAGGGTTTTTTGGGTCAATTGTGTGACCCTCTCAGTTCTTTGCCTACACAAATACTTACTGATTCTACAGTCTGGACCAGCAAACCCAGGTGCGCATTCACAGCGAAACCAATTGACTCCATCAACACAGATGGCTCCGTTGTAACTGTAAAAATAATAATGAAGGCTGTCAGGGTTGCTTCACAAATTGAGAGATAAAAAAGTAGTTATTGTATGTAACCTGTGCAAACTGACATTTTGTTGGTATTCAGAGATAGTGTTTAACCACTCAGCCAAGCCAGAATTCAAGAGATACCAGTTTAACTCCACTGGATTAACTATACATAGGGGCTACACTATGAATTCACAATGCATGTCAATTTCAATAAGCCATCTGTATTGGCTTAACTATGCCAGTTAATTAACAGTGGACTACAGTGGCACAAAGACCTCTCTGCTTTCTGGGTGACCAACCACATGCTCTCAGTTTAACCTACCTCACAGTGTTGTTGTAAGGATAAAATGGAGAGACGAGTCTCAGAACAGAGAGGAATCTCCAAGCAGTTCACAATCTCCTTCCCTTCCCTCCCCCGCAAAACAGACACCCTTGTGAGATAGGTGGGGCTGAGAGAGCTCTGAGAGAACTTGTGACTGACCCAAAATCACCCTGCTGCTGCATGTGCAGGAGTGGGGAATCAAACCTAGTCCTCGAGTTTAGAATCTGTCACTCTTAACCACTACACCAAACTGGGCGGAGTGCTGCAGAATAGTCAGATGTTTGAGAGCTGCAAGGAAGGAAGGGAGGAAGTCTGAAGCAGTCGAACAATGTTTGAGTCCAGTGGTACGTTTAAAGACCAAGGAAGTTTTATTCTTGGTATAAGCTTTTGTCTGCGTGCATGCCTCTTCAGGTAGTGTCATGCACATGAAAGTTTATACCTTTAATAAAACTTAGTTGGTCTTAAAGGTGCCACTGGACTTAAACTGTGTTCCACTTTCAACCACAGTATTAGAACTTTTAAGGAAGAAACAATCCTTGAGTACTTACCATGGATGGGAGTTGCAGTCGTTTGTATCTAGACAGAAGATAGTAAAATATCAACGCAGTTGAAGACAATGTACTTAGACATACACAAGAACCATCCACTCAACTGTCAGTACTCATTAAATATCATGGAGAAATAAAAATAGAGATATGCCTAAGAGGGGGCAAAATTTTCACTTTTAAGTATCTATGCCCCGTGGCGCAGAGTGGTAATGCAGCAGTACTGTGGTCTGAACTCTCTGCTCACGACCTGAGTTTGATTCCGGCGGAAGCTGGATTTAGGTAGCCAGCCCAAGGTTGACTCAGCCTTCCATCCTTCCGAGGTCGGTAAAACGAGTACCCAGTTTGCTGGGGGGAAAGTGTAAAAGACTGGGGAAAGCAATGGCAAACCACCCTGTAAAAAGTCTGCCGTGAAAACGTTGTGAAAGCAACGTCACCAGAGTTGGAAATGACTGGTGCTTGCACAGGGGACCTTTTCTTTCCATGTATCTTATGCGCCATCAAACTGATTCCAATTTATGGCAATCCTATGAATTACATTACATCCCAAACATCCTATTGTTAAATAACCCTGCTCAGGTCTTACAAATGGAAGGCCGTGGATTCTTTGATTGAGTCAATCCATTGCCTGGGCCTTCCGCTTTTCCTAGCATTATTGTCTTTCCCACTGGGACTTGTCTACCATAACCCATCAAAATTCTTTTTAAAAGCCCTGTTATTTTCCATTTTTGCTTCTCTTGTACGTAACCACACTTTGTAGAAGTAAAATAGGATGTTGTGTAGTCACAACCGTGTTTCAATTTTTATCATTCTGATCAAAGTACTATAATTTTTTTAAAAAAATACCAAGTTTGTACTGTTATTTGCACAAACGTACATTTGAATAAAGTGTGCCTTCCCTTGATTTCAACCAAATTCAGCCTTCTATTGGCCTGCTGACTATAGCTAACCCCAGTTTAAAGCAAATTGAAGGAGGCTGCCATTTCATGATTCTGATTCTAGATTAGGTAAGAAAAACACTTTGAACAGCTATGGAGAAGCTACTGATCCATGAAGGAACAGCAAAAAAGCAATCTCCAGTCACTGTAGACTTTCCCCCTCCTGAAACCATCCCCCTCCCAGCTGTTTCTTCAAATTTAAGGAAATGATTGCAATTATCACTGTTTATAGTGCCCAAGACTCACACAGCCTAATGAAGGAAGATGCTATTAAAGGTAATTTCAAAGCAGAATTTTCAGATTTAGACTAGATGTAACATTTTGTGCATGTTCCGTCTTGAGCTACACACTCAAAAGTTCTGCCACACCTAAGCAAATCATCGTATTGGCATGCTAGTAAAAAAGCCCAAAATGTAACCTGAATGGAAAATATTCCAAACAAGTTGTATAGCTGGGCCTCTTTCAAGCTTGTGATGAAAGCTGGCCTCAGTATTAGGCCCTCCTCTTATGTTCAACCATCTGGATATTCTGAACACAAACAATGCTGGTTGAAGGGCTAGCCTTTGACATAAATGGGTGGGTGGGGACTTACTTTGTGTGCACGTCCGTCCTTCCCAGCCTTCCTTACAGATGCAAGAAAAGGAATCTCCGCTGCCAACACAGGTTCCACCATTCAGACAAGGGTTGGGGACACAGTTGCTGTTCTTAGCTTTCGTGAAACAGAGAAAGACTTGATGTAACTACAGCGATTTTAACATGCGTTTCAGAGTATGATTTCTTATTTAGATTTGAGCCCGCCTCGGCGGGGAATAAATCGAATTAAACATAAACATTTTGCTTTTCTTTGTAGCAGGAACTTCTTTGCATATTTAGGCCACCCCGCCCCCCGATGTAGCCAATCCTTCTGGAACTTACAGTAGGCCCTGTAAGCTCCTGGAGGATTGGCTACATCAGGAATGTGTGGCCTAATATGCAAAGCAGTTCCTGCTACAAAAAAAGTCCTGCTTTTCTCTGTGATCAGGCACCCAAAGTGGATTTTCACACCCCATAGTCCCCCTCCCCCGCTTAATCCTCACAACAATCTTGGGAGGGTATGCTAGGCTGCTAGATTGTGATGGCCGACTTTCATGGCTGAATGGGGGATTTGAACCTGGTCTTCCCAGGTCCAAGTCTGACACTCTAACCACTGCACCACATCAGCCCCCCAGAGCACATCATCTGTAGGAAGCTCTGAAGGTTGGGCATGTGCCCAGGGAGTCAACTTTCCCCTTTATTCTCATCCCAAGGGCTTTTTTTGAGCAGGAACGCAGTTCTGGCTGGGTTGGCATCAGGGGTGTGGTCTATTATGCAAACGAGTTCCTGCTGGGCTTGACACATGAAACAATGGTGACATCAGGGGGTATGGCCTACTATGCAAATGAGTTCCTGCTGGGCTTGACACATGAAACAATGGTGACATCAGGGTTATGTGGCCTAGTATGCAAATGAGTTCTTGCTGGGCTTTTTCTACAAAAAAAGCCCTGGCTCAACTGAAACAGAGCTGAAGCAGCCAAACTGAGAGCAGAGATTAAAACTGATCCTAATTCCTCACTCCTTCCATGCAGCCAGTCACAACTTAATTATTAATATTCTGAATGTGCAAATCATATTAATCAAATGTTTCCCACCAGACAAACTATGCTTACTCTTTGGTTACTACTGAGATAAAGGATGGGAGAAAAGAGAAAGGTATCATTTTTCTGATACTGCTGAGCAAGGCAGATGTACCTTCTAACTAAATAAAACATTGCTTGGAAAATTCGGCACATACCAATGTTGCAAGTGCTTCCCTTCCATTCTGGAGGACACGAGCATCGGAAAGTATCCCCATCATCGTAACATGTCCCTCCGTTTGCACAAGTATTTGCATCACACTGGTACTCACCTAGAATTTACAAATAACCAATTGCATGTAAAGAACAAAGTTATAGTCCGGTGGCACCTTTAAAACCAACAAAGTTTTATTCAAGGTGTGAGCTTTCCTGTGCAAGCACGCTTCCGCAGACAACGGAACAGGACTAAGCTCAGAGGTTAGATATACTATTATCAGGCCTTGGATTCGGCAGGAGCTCACAGGAGCACAGCTCCTGAACCTTTCTGAGGGTTCCCCCTCCTCCTCCCCTTGTCTATTGAATAGGAGGTGCAGCTGCATAACAATCCCTGGATGAGCTCCACCACCGATCCCTGACTATTATTATCATTTTCATTCACAGCTTGCCTTTCCTCACTGGGACTTGAGGCAAATTACAAGAATTATTTTTTAAAAAAGATGCAGTCAGTAGGTGGATTATATTGGAATCTCAAAGCAAAGATGCCTTCTAAGACAAAATAAACACAGTTGTGTTGGGACTGCAGAATTTGGAGGGGGGGAATGACAAGAGCAGATGCAAACATCTGTTTAAGGCAAGAGAACAATCAGTATAGGAAAGATTTTATGCCTAATAAAAGTCTATGTCTGAGAGCATCCATTACATTGTGACTTTGCTCTTTCTGCAAGAATGCCCTTCTGAACAATTCTGTTTTGCACATTTTGGAAAATAACAGAAACTAAGGGGGCCTTCCTAATACTACATGGTACAACCCTAACATTTACAGGTTGGTTGTATTTGCTGTTTTCACTTTTCAGAAATCATAAGGTTCTTCCAGACTGTGTAGGATAATGTAAATGAATAACTCTTGACTATTTACTTAAAATACCGGTGAAAGCAACTTGTTAAATGGATTCCAAAATGCAACTTGCAAACTGTATTTATAAAATCGGATTTCAAAAACCTGTAGCTTTGCATTTTGCTATTGCACAATTTATAAAATGACTGCGAGCAAGCCTCTCCAGCCTCGTTCGAGACACTGTGCCAAATTTTTAAGTTGTTTGCTCCATTTGGAGAAAGACGATTATCGGACGTGTTTGTGCACGACTTCCTTCAACAAATCCATTTTCCAAGCTGTTTAAAAGCTTCCTTTCCAACTTCTGGTAATTAACATACATAAAGTGGGAACAAAAATACCAGCATATCTAGAAGACACTTACGTGAATGGCATGTTTTGCCTTTCCAGCCATTTCGACATTCACAATAAAAGTCATTCACTAAGTCAATGCACCGGCCATCGTGATGACATGGATTTGGCAAGCAGTCATTGACATCTGAAAATTCAAATGCGTGACATTTGAGCACAGGATTTTACGGTTTTTACAGTAACTCCAAAATGATGGGGGAGTTTGAGAGGCAGTTTAATACAGTAGTAATTCTCTGTGGCTCGTGGAGATCGACATTCACCAATTACCATCGGCTGAAGAGCATTTACCTTCATCCCTGGCTCATATTCTGAACCTTAGGGAGGCTTGCAGCCTGCTCAGTCCTCTGACAGAGGCTGTATTCAAGTCCGGAACCACCCGCCAACCACAAGCCCCGCCTTGCCCGCTTTCTTGAAACATGGGGCAAGCGCCACAATAGGGGACCACAGTTAGAAGAACCACAAGGAGCATGTCAAAGAGTCACATGTGACTCCTGTCCTGATGACACTAAGCAGGGCTTTTTTGGTAACAGGAACTCCTTTGCGTATTAGGCCACATACCCCTGATGTAGCCAATCCCCCAAGAGCTTACAGGGCTCTTAGTACAGGGTCTACTGTAAGCTCCAAGAGGATTGGCTACATCAAGGGGGTGCATGACCTAATATACAAAGGAGTTCCTGCTACAAAAAAAGCCCTGCCACTAAGTATGGCTATTATAAATACCACACACACAGAGTGGAGTGTACCACTTCTGATATGGATTCAAACTCAAACACGCACTTCTTGGATGATCCTGAGATAATGAATGGTCTTTATCAACTCCTAAACAGCACTGGTTGTGCTTAAAGCCCATTGAAATCCATGGACAACATGCACATGTTTTCCATATAGATCGCAGGCACAGTCCCTGACACCTCCAGAATAAGGACGATCCAGTTCCAAGGAGTGATTCCTGTCTGAGTCCCTGGAGAGCAGTCCCCTATGTTTATGATCCCCAGGGAATCTTGTCAGTTTAGTCCAAGTGCCGTTGTAAGTATTATTTGAAGCTTGAGTAGGTAAACTGTTTATAGTGCTACTGTAAATTGTTGAATTTGCAGAACTAAAATACAATTTTAATGGCTGCCAACCAGTGTTAAGAGAGTTCAAGCTCTCCTTAGCAGAACGATCTGGAGAAGAGAGCCATAATCCTGTTTTGACAGGTATTTTATGATCAAACATGCACGCTGCGTCTTTTGTTTGACAGCCAAACAAGAGAGCTGAGCCAGTCACTAAGGCAAAAGCCAATGGTGCAGTGGGAAGGTGAAAATATACTATGAACTAGGATTTATCTGGTACTCTGTCAAGAAGCTTTCATTTTCTCACTGCACTACAGGAATCTGTCTTTGCCTTCTATCATCTTTCGTTTGACACCTATTAACATGATTTGAGAATCAGTTCTGCAGTCCTAAAGATGTTAATTCAGCTCTCTCCACAGTCATCTTGGGTAAAACATGTCAGGAGCTGGGCTATGATGGAGCCCTACTGCCCGCTAAAACACTCGCCTACAGAAATGATTGGTTATACTCACTGATATCACACAATTCTCCCTCCCAGCCATTCTGACAGAAGCATCGAAAGGAGTCCACTTCGTCTATGCAAGTCCCACCATTCTTACAAGGTTTCCCAAGGCAGTCATTGATATCTAAGGACGATAATAAATAATCATCGCTAGAGGTATTTTATCAGGTACAATAAAGCCTTATTTATTTCACTGGGTATATTTCTATCCTTCCGAGGCTGGTAAAATGAGTACTCAAGCTTGCTGGGGGGAATGTGTAGATGACTGGGGAAGGCAATGGCAAAAGGTAAAGGTAGTACCCTGGGCAAGCACCAGCTGTTTCTGACTCTGGGGTGACGTCGCATCACGACGTTTTCACAGCAGAATTTTTACGGGGTGGTTTGCCATTGCCTTCCCCAGTCATCTACCCTTTCCCCCCAGCAAGCTGGGTACTCATTTTATCGACCTCAGAAGGATGGAAGGCTGAGTCAACCTTGAGCTGGCTACCTGAACCCAGCTTCCACAAGGATCGAACTCAGGTTGTGAGAAGAGAGCTTGGACTGCAGTACTGCAAGCTGGGTGACCTTGGGTCAGTCACATTTCTCTCAGACCTGTTCTCTCAAGAGCTCTCTCAGCCCCACCTACCTCACAGGGTATTTGGTTTGGTTAGAGGAAGGGAAGGAGCTTGTAAGCTGATTTGAGAGTGCTTGGGGTGGGGAAACAACAGCAGGAGGACTTCCAATATCCCAGCCTCACTGGTGTACCTGATGATACCTGTATTTTTGGACACTGTGTGACACAATATTGGACTGGATGGGCTTGATCCAACATGGCTTTCCTTATGTTCTTATGAGAGTCCTTTGGATAGTGAAAAGTGGGGTATAAATCTAACTCTTCTTCTGGAAAACTGTTACCAGCATGGGAATGGATTATGTATTTGGAAAATCTGGGAATTGTTTTTCCAAATGATTATTTGTGCTGACACTTCGTGGGGTAAAGATCTCTTACTCCTTATTTCTGTTTCTTCAGAATGGAATATATGGGTCACTTTGTAACAGGTTTGAAGGTGCAGATTACTGCACAGAAGTTCCAGTTTCCACAGAAGAGCCAGTTTGGTGTAGTTGGTTAAGTGTGCGGACTCTTATCTGGGAGAACCGGGTTCGATTCCCCACTCCTCCACTTGCAGCTGCTGGAATGGCCTTGGGTCAGCTATAGCTCTGGCAGAAAGGGAGCTGCTGTGAGAGCCCTCTCAGCCCCACCCACCTCACAGGGTGTCTGTTGTGGGAAGGAAGATAAAAGAGATTGTGAGCCGCTCTGAGACAGAGTGGAGGGCAGGATATAAATCCAATATCATCATCATCATCATCATCTTTTTTGGGGGGGGGGCAGAAGAACTGGACTACAGGTTTGACAGCTATCTTCTACTCCTACTGTTAAGGTAGTCAGTTTGTATGCCATCAGACAGAAGACGGACATTTCACAATGAAACTGGAACCTGACATATTTTAAATGGGTAGAAACAACGCACAGTCCCTTTAAGTTTCCCAAAATGATAACTGCTAGTTAATTAACCAATGGAACTAAATAGCTCACAAATGAACAACCATGATTTAAATATTTATAGAAGCTGGCTGTGGCACTATCTCACTGCACTGCTACTATTCACAGAACGTTCAGTCGCAACCAAGCTCTGAAACGTGAACTAATGACCTCAAAGTGAAATGCTCTTGATCTTAGGAATCTAAGCCCCCACTATGAGTAAGTTTTCAAGTAAAGTTCCTCAGACAACTCCTAACTTTAGAGTCAATTTATATTTAAACAAGTATTTCCCCCTTCCACTTACTTTCATGACAATACGCTCCGATAAAGCCCTTATCACATGCGCAAGTGAAGTTCCCTCCCGGTAGACTGATGCACCGTCCGTGGGGTCCACATACACTGGACGAGATAAAGCGAACGCCTCTCTGGGTAGCATTGGTGAAAACCTCAATTGTACAGCTGTCTATTACTGGGAAAAGAAAAAGGCAGGTGGAAATTTTAAAGCGCTTCCCAATCCCAAGCTACTCTGCAGTGCTACTTTTCACAGGATCCCAATTGACTAAGGCCCTTTCTACACTTAGGTTTGATTCAGATTTGCGAGCACTCAATCCGCCTTGCTACAGATTCGCATCACCTGAAATGATTCTGCTTTAAAAAATTTGCTTTGCACCATTCCAAATGGAACAGTGTTATCTGTGATTTTTTTACTTCTGTATTTGCATTGCTTAACATGCTTCTGGGGCTGTATTTTTAGCATTTTGTGGTTCTACAGGATGTGCGCTAGATGGTGGTACCTCTGCAATATTCCTCTTAAGCTCAATATGTTTAACAAAACTAACTTTGTGCCTTCGTTTAAAAGTGACATTTGTTTTTATTCATCAAAACCTCTACAGATTCTTTCATCGTGTTGAATGTCATGAATGAACTGCCATGTCATGAATGAAGTATGATCCCCATACAAATTAAAATTAGAAGATAGATTGCCGTGGAACACACAATGAGATGTAAATTAACACAACAATTTTACATCTAAATGCAAACTATGGAGGTTTGGGGAGGAGTTTGGAAACCCGAAGGAAAAGTTCTACAATTAAGACTTAGATCTGGATCTGGAGAAAGCTCCAGGTCAAAACAAGCTTTGAGAACTGCAGGGCAACAGCAGGGTGAAAGCGGTGTTGGTACACATTCATACAAACAAATGTAGAAGCTAGAAGAAACTGCGAGGCAAGTCAGAACTGAAAGCGGTATGTAATGTAGAAGGTAGCTTTGGAATGCGCACAAAGAAAGGATCAAACGACTAGTGTAGAAAGGGCCCAAGTGTTCTGGATAACCCAGCACTGGACAACAAAATTTTTACTGCTACATTTGAATCCAGAAGCACCTTAGAGACCATTAAGGTTTTCAGAAAGGGAATGTGCTTTTGAGAGTCAGAGTTTCCTTCACCATATACAGCTGAAGGGAAGCTTTGAGTCTTAAAAATTCATACCTAAAACTCTTATTGGTCTCTAAGGTGTGACTGGACTCAAACCTCGCAGTTCTATAACAGATCAGCAGGGCTGTCCTCTGAAACAAAGCTTTCATTCTAAAAACCATTTCATTTTTTAAAAGTTTCTTTTTTATATATAAATATGTTTTTGTAATTCAGTAGGCAATATGCAATACATAAGGAATATTTAGCAGGTGGGTCTAATACTAACAAAAATCTGGATATAATTATGTTTCAAACACACTCAAGAAAGTTTTGTTTTGTCAGCAGGATAGGTGAAGTGAAAGGCAGAGATTTCCTTATGTATACTGCATTGGGAAGTTATCGCATTCTATCTTTTCACTTTTGCACTGAACATGTCACTTCTTGTCAAGAAAAAAAATCAACATGGAGCAATCTCGCTTTTTGCAAAGTGACACTTTTAAATTGACTTTCAGAAAGCTTGACTATTTGAAAAAGCATCTTTGCAAGACAGAAGATACCTTTGCAAGAATTGTTTTTGCAGTGGTCCTTGAGATGGGAGCAGTTCTTTCCATCGTAGTCATCAGAACAGGCACAATAATAATCCTCCCTCAATTCGTAACATTTAGCACTGTTTTGGCAAGGATTAGGCTTGCAGAGATCGATATCCATCTGAAAATAGATTTTAAAAAGTAAATTATGGCATACATGTCCTGAAGTATGTTGAAAAGTCCTTTGTCACAACCATTTCAGTCTTTACAAATTAGCTGTAAGGCACTTCTGGGAATGCAGCCCCGCAAGGAAAACATTAAGAGTTTTGTGCCTCAGATTAAGAACAGAAATCCAGTGTAGTGTAGTGGTTACAGCATCTGACTAGAACGTGGGAGACTCAGGTCTGAATCTGTGATCTGCCATGGAAGTCTGCTGAGTGACCTCAGCCTAACCTACCTCATAAGGTTGTGGTGAAAATAAAATGGGGAAGAGAATGATTTAATCTGTTTAAGGTCCCCAGATGGGAGAAAGAATAAGCAGACTGCAGATTTATACCCTGCCCTTCTCTATGAATCAGTCTCAGAGCAGTTTACAATATCTTCTTCCCCCCCAACAGACACCCTGTAAGGTAGGTGGGTCTGAGAGAGCTCTCCCAGAAGCTGCCCTTTCAAGGACACCTCCGCAAGAGCTATGGCTGACCCAAGGCCATTCCAGCAGCTGCGACTGGAGGAGTGGGGAATCAAACCCGGTTCTCCCAGATAAGAGTCCACACACTTAACCACTGGAGTATAAATGAAGGAAATAAAATGAAATCTGAGGGCCACTTTCAGGTTTGTATTAGTCTGATCTCTCTGCATTAAGCCACATATGGTTGTTCTCTTATAAATTCTGATCCATTGTCTTTTTAACCCATTCTCCAATGACCTGCCTAACTTACACATGGGCTATTATCACCTGGTGGTCTGCTCCATGTGGCCTCAAAATAAGAGAGGCAAGACTGGTCAGGATACGAGACAGGACATTCTCAGTTGTAACCTCAAATATAAGGGATTTCCCGCTTCCTGAGATCAGTGAAATCTGCTTTATTTAAGGTGATTTCATCCTATAGATCAGGGGTGGCCAAACTGCGGCTCTGGAGCCACATGTGCCTCTTTCACACGTATTGTGTGGCTCTCAAAGCCCCCACTGCTCTGTTGGAGAATGCATTTAAAACCCAATCAAGCCAGTTGCTTTCCTTCCCGCTTCCCTCCCTCTCCTTTATTTCCTTCCTTCCGGCTCTCAAACATCTGGCATTTATTTTATGTGGCTCTCCCATTAAGCAAATTTGGCCACCCCTGCTATAGAACTTTTGTTTTTAATGCTGCTTTTATCCAGTGGCTTGTTTTTATCTGCCGCTGGATGTTCTGAGCTCATTCTGCAAACTCTTGTCAATTTCTACTTCAGTAAGTTTTAAAACTTTTAAAAGGTTTTTGTGTGTGTGTGTGTGTGTGTGTGTGCGTGTCTGTATGTTGCTGCTTTTAATGTTCTACCAGTGTAGATTTTAGTGTCTGTTTCTCCACATTATTAGGTGCAGTGTTGCCTTGGGGAACCTACTTTGGTAAACAGGATGGCATGAGACAGGTCCTCCAAAAACCAATCCCTACCTCATCGCCACGCCTTTCAAGTCATATTCGCTTGTCATTGCTCTAAACCAGGGGTGTCGAACTCATTTGTTATGAGTGTCGAATCTCACATAAATGAGACCTTGTTGGGCCGGGCTATGTGTGTCATAAAATGTAATGTCAGGTAGCAGAGATATAAACTTTATAAAGGACACAGACAAACACAATTAAAGATGTTTTAAACACTTAAAATAAAACATGATTAAAATATCAGCACTCGTTGGTCTTAAAGGCTCTTTCTTTGGATCTCTCCCATGCGATCCAGGGAACTGGGCAAAGAAAACTCTTGCTCTTTCCTTCTTTCCCCAAGGGAGAAAGGGGGGAAGAGCCTCAAGCCAATAGAAGCTTGGCTCAGTAGCTCCACTGTGCAATTGAGAGTGTCTGGCAAAGCAAGTTATCCCCTCCCCCCTTCCTCCCCAAGGGAGGAACCTCAACAAATGGGAGAAAATACAGGTTTTGGCTCTGTAGCTTCTGTGCGATTGAGCAAGCCTGGCAAAGCAAGCTGCGATGCAGAAGGAAGCGAGAGAGAGGGAGGAGGAAGCGGATGACAGCCAGTTGCTCAGGGGCCTGATTCGGCCACCAGGCCGCATGTTTGACACCCCTGCTCTAAACCCTTCTCTGGATGCTTCCAAGCAACAAGGAACATTACTGCCTGCCTTCAGGCACACAGATCTGCACCTCTGCTGGAGCGCTTAGTGGAACTGCTAAGCCACAAGACAAGGCAGAGGTGAAAGCAACAAGAATCCACCTGCCCCTTTTGTCTCTGTACTTTCCAGTGAAAAGAGATTAAAGATGAGGGGTGGGAAGAACAATGGTACTACACAAGGTGAGATTATGCTAGCAGCTGCTTCATGACTGCACTGGAAATTAAGAAACTGGGCACTAAAGCACATAGGGATTAACAGAGTTTTGAAGATAGGCAAGGGGTGACCACTTCTGTGCTGGGGTGCCAGGCCTTCAGCACATCCTCACTACAGAGGTCTACTGAATTTCTTCGTTGTTAGCACTCACATGCCCAGCAACCACATTTTTGTTATACCTTTAGCAGATTCCTATTAACCAGGGCTTTTTTTTTTGTAGCAGGAACTACTTCACATAAAAGGCCACATACCCTGATGTAGCCAATTCTCCAAGAGCTTACAGGGCTGTTAGTGCAGGGCCTACTGGAACCTCTAGGAGGATTGGCTACATCAGGGGTATGTGGTCTAATATGCAAAGGAGTTCCTGTTACAAAAAAAAGGCCTGCAGTCTTAACTATTTGCTTTGCTTCAGTTCCTGATTTGGAGTGGTATCCAGGGAATGCAACATCACTTCCAGGCAACACTATAGGAATTCCCCCAGTCACTATAATCTGGGTTTTAAAGGTTAGGGCAATTCCTAGAGTGGCATGGAGGATGTGATATCACTTCCAGTGCTCTAGGAATCCCCCCAATCTTGGTGGAACTTCTAAGCCACAAGACAAGACAGAGGTGAAAGCAACAAGAATCCACCTGCCCCTTTTGTCTCTGCACTTTCCAGTGAAAAGAAATTAAAGATGAGGGGTGGGAAGAACAATGGCACTACACGAGGTGAGATTATGCCAGTGAGAGTCAGTCTGGTGTAGTGGTTAAGTGTGCAGACTCTTGTCTGGGAAACCGGGTTTGATTCCCCACTCCTCCACTTGCACCTGCTGGAATGGCCTTGGGTCAGCCATAGCTATCGCAGGAGTTGGCCTTGAAAGGGCAGCTGCTGTGAGAGCCTTCTCAGCTCCACCCACCTCACAGAGTGTCTGTTGTGAGGGGGAGAAGATATAGGAGATTGTAAACCGCTCTGAGTCTCTGATTAAGAGAGCAGGGCGGGGTATAAATCTGCAGTCTTCTTCTTCAAGCTCTGAGATTGAGAAGAATTCCTAGAGCATCATCATCAAACACTGCTTCCCCCAACTTCTCAATTTATATCAAGGGTAAGGGACTAAAGGTAGGCCTGGGAGACTGCCTGCTGACACTGGGCAACCAGTAAGTCTAGGTTACTAGGTTGCTTCCACTTTTTTGTTCTGGTAGATTTTAATGTTGGTTTTATTGTCGTGTATTTGGTTTCATTGTTTCACTGTTCATATTTAGAGAGTGTAAAATATATTTGTTAATAAAGTAATAATTCTATAAACAAATTCTGAAAATAACAAAATGTCTAAAGGCATGTTTGAAGTGGAGAATTTAGCAGCAGATTGTTTCTATAAAGTGTTTCAAGTGGTACTTTTTATATATAAAAGACACTTTTCACTACTCTTTCCCAAATGCACATTTATGCAAACAGAATAAGGCTGTGGAGGTCACCATAGCTGCAAAGAGGTTTCATTCCTTTGTCTCAGCTCAATATGCCTCTCATAGTATTTCTTAAAAGCTGTTTGCATTTTGCTCATAGGCTGCAAGCAGATTTTTGGCTTTCCAGTTCCACAGATGTACACACTTGAACCAGGTAGTTTAAAGATGATTTGTTACTATGATGAGGATGAAAAGTGCCAAAACTTAAACAAGTCTCCTACCATGTAAACCTTTACACAGACACATCCTTTTAAGGAAGTGACTAATCTTAACACCGTGGCCTCGTGTCAACTAGGTTTACTTTAAAGCAGCATCTACACGTGAGCAAGTCAGACACAACAATGCTGGAATATCCAGCCGTTTCTATGTTTCTTGATTTGAGCAAGAACAGTTTTCAAAAGGGTAGCTTATCTTCACTTTTGCCATGGTTCTATCGAATTTAAAAACTTAGGTTTTTTTCAATCTCAACTCAACAGCACTTTTAAAGTGTGTGTGTGAGGGTCAGTCCTAGGCTGTCTGGCACCCTAGGCAAGACTAACTTCTGGCACCCCCCCCCCCACTGATAACTTCACTGAGTCACATGGGGGGCACCCAATCTGGCACCCCCAGAAGACCAGGGCTCTAGGCAATCACCTAGTTTGCCTAGTGGCAGGGCCGGCCCAGGGTGGGGGGAGAATAACTACGGGCAGAAAAAAGCTGAGAAAGGTTTTCTATCACGCATCCTTCATTTGTCTCCTACCACCAAGATTCCCTTTTACTGTTCCACTTTAGCAGCAGGATTAAGGGCTTCTGGAAAGGTGCATTTCCTGAAATCTTAGGGGCACACTGCCAAATTCTTTCAACATTATTCATCCGATCATCAAAAAAATTCTAAATCATAACAGGAGCCAGAAGTTAGTTTGCAAATACAACCCTTGTAGAAGTAGCATCTTCTAATTTATGTTCCAATATATTCGGGGGGGGGGGAACCCCTACAGCACCCTGGATACATTCTCAACTCAAAGAATCCAAACCTCATAAAAATGCAATTCAGCCATAAATCTAACAAAAAAGGAACAGAATCAAGGACAGTCTAAAGGCCCACAGAAGTGCCTAGAAATTAGTCCACAATACCAAGTTCCTTACTAGGAGATTGAGCAAAAAGCTGTGTTCCCCTGCTCCTCTTATGTAGAACGGTGTGAGAATTAGGGCCAAACCACATGGCACAAGATTTGGCAAGTTGGATCCAAGGAACCTGGACCAGGCTATTGGCAACAGAACAGCTGCAGGGGACTATCATTTTAAACATCAACAGGGGCCCAGTTCTGCTGAGAATGCTGGAGGTAGCCAACCCCCCCCCCCCCAAAAAAAAAACAAACCCAAAAACCAAATAAATACTTCATCAGTGTTTCTCATATATTTTCTCAGTTGATCACCAGAGGGGCCAGTGATTCAGTTATCTAAAAATGGCTGCCCCCCAAAAAATATTCGAGATTTTTTTGGGGCTGCCGGACAGCTGCAGTTATACTGGGCATTTAAAGGGACCAAGTCAGAGTTCACTTGCCACAGCACAGAGTTGTGCCATAGCTTGGAGAAGGCATTTAAAAGGACCGTGTCTCTTTAAATGTCTTTTCCCCTGCATTAAAAAAATGGAGGACGGGGGCACCACCTTCTGGGGCCCATACTATTGGATCTCCCCCCCCCCCCCGATCCAATCTTTTTGAAACTCGGGGGTGTTTTGAGGAAAGCCACCACCAGCTATGATGCAAATTTGGTGCCTCTATCTCAAAAACCCCCCAGCTTCCTCAGAGCCCAAGATACCCCTGGAACGATTCTCCATTATAGCTTTTGTGAGGACCATGCGTATAATGGCCCCCATCAAGTATAATGGAGCCAGGGGGAAATTGGCAATCCCAAATATTTCCTGAATCCCAATCCCATACTGATATTGGGACTAGGGAATATTGGGAAATAATGCTTTATGCTGGGTTCAATATAGCTGAACCAGAAAAATACCAATTTTTTGGGGGGGGGGGTGCACATCCTTAGTACATGCACATCCCTAGAAAACACAAATATTTTTGGTGTTTCTCTCTGGCTATGTTGGAATGTGATCTACAGGCCATAACAAGGGTCCCTTAAAAGGCGTAACATGAATGCTTCCAGTACTATGCACTCAGAATATTCAGCTAGCAACGTTAACTTCACACATGAACAAGAAGCATGAAGCTGCCTTATGCTGAATCAGACCATTGATCCATCAAGTTAGCACCAGGGGTATCAAACATGCAGCCCAAGGGCCAAATCAGGTCCCCGGAGGGCTCCCCGAGCATCTGGCTGTCATCTGCTTCCTTCTCCCTCTCTCTTAATTTCTTCTGCATCACAGCTTGCTTTACCAGGCTCTCTCAATCGCACAGCAGAGTTACTGAGCCAAGCCTCTCTTCCTTCTATTGGCTGAGGCTCCTCCACCTCCTGGTCCCCTGGGTAAGAAAGGAAAGAGCCAGAGCTTCCTTTGCCTAGTTCCTTGGATCCCATGGGAGAGATACAAATAAAGCACCTTTAAGACCAACAAGTGCTAATATTTTAAGCATGTTTTATTTATTTTTAAAAATCTTTAATTGTGTTTCTTTGCATCCTTTATAAAGTTCACATCTCTGCTACCTGGCATTACATTTTATGACACACATGGCCCGGCCCAACAAGGTCTCATTTATGTCAGATCTGGCCCTCATAACAAATGAGTTTGACACCCCTGATCTAGTCAGACTGACAGGTGCTCTCTATGGTCTCTGATAGAGGTTTTTCACATCCCTTACTGCCCAGTCCTTTTAAACCAGAGATGCTGGGACTGAGCCTGGGACCTCCTGCATGCAAAACAGGGGCTCTTCCACTGAGCCACAGTCCCTTCAAATAATACAGCCACTGGGCTGTACTAGTGGCCAACAAATCTGCTCGTTCAAATGGAGTATTAAGTTAACTGCTCCATTAATCCCCAGGACAGCAGCCTTGACTTGGCTCCAGTGTAAACATGGGATGAGTTTCTTTCCACAACTCAGTCACCATAGCTATTAACAACAATTCCAAAGCAGCCTTCACCTCACAGAATTCTCCCGAAAAGCCCTGAGGGCACACACAACGGAAGCCATTGACCAGATCCTCACAGCGTCCTCCATTTTGACACGGGTCGCTCATGCATTCGTCAACTTCTATTTCACAGTTCTTTCCAATGAAGCCGCGATGGCATAAGCAACGATAGCCATTCATCTCATCCTAAAAGAAAAGGAAAAGCTGAAAGCAATGCCCTCATTTAAAGGGACTCATGGACATTTCCTCCAGATGTAAAAAACCCCCACTAATATCTGCTTGTTTTCCTTTGGTTTCTTTAAAGCAAGCACATCAACAACGTGATGGTGCAAAACACAATCAAGTCACAGCCAATTTCTGGTGACCCCATAGGGTTTTCAAGGCAAGAGATGTCTGAAGGTGGCTTGCCATTGCCTGCCTCTGCGCAGTAAACCTGGGCTTCCTTGGTGGTCTCCCATCCAAACACAAACCAGGGCTGACCCTGCTTAGCTTCTGAGATCTGATAATTCGGACCAAGTCGCTGACAACATGGCCTGAATTAAACTTGACCTCACCTATGTTGTTCTATAGAGTCTATCAGCTATGTAAGCCTGAGGTCTCAGCCTCATGCAGCTTTTTGTCTAGACCCATGAACGTCACCTGCTTCCTTGGGGCCTTCTACTGCCCTGTTCTCTCCACTGTGAAAAGTGACTCTCTGCCTACTCTCTACCTTTAACAAACTGCTCTAGCTAGCTTCTATGCAATGACAACTTCGCTTTTTAGAAAATAACCTACAATAAGGAGGCATGTAAGCCTTCTGAAAGACCGAACACATGTTAAAAGGGAAACTCACCATATGTTCAAATGTGTTACCCACGCTAGGTACTTTCTCTTATGAAATCTAGATCCATTGTTTTTAGTATAATCTATGGTTTAGCTAACTCAACTTCAGTTAACTCAAACTTCAGGTCTGTTGGCAGCATTTTAAAGAAAGGCGGGGTTTCTTTTTCTATAGATGCCTTCCAATCCTTTGGTATAACAGCAAAAAAGCTATAGAGTAGTTCAGCAACGCTACGTTTTATTTTTCCTAAATTATTAGGCAAATATTAATAGAAACTGCTGCTTAATCAGGTGATTCCAAAACATATTTTCAGAAGGTTTTTTTTTTGGGGGGGGGGGAGATTTGTCATGTTGGGAGTTCTTCCAGTCTGACACCTAGAAAGACTCAAAAATGGACTCCAGATATTCTTTTGAAAGTTTTCTCTCAAAATACTACCTATCAACTAGGTGCTCTCACAGAAGGTAAAGTACATTCCCTGAAAGCATTCCGTCCACTACCTGTTCTACAGCAACTGCTTTGGTAGGTAGCAGAACTGATTAGGATTAGTTCCCGTATGAATATACTTGAACACTCGGGTCTTCTATAATCTGAGGCTAAACGGATAGGGAACATATTTTTCATCATGGCCCAAAAGTGCAGATTTCTCTCCACCCTCTTCTATCACTGTCTTTCACTAATGGGTAAAGACCAGGGGTGGAATTCTAGCAGGAACTCCTTTGCATATTAGGCCACACACCCCTGATGTAGCCAATCCTCCAAGAGTTTACAAAAAAGAGCCTTGAAAGCTCTTGGAGGACTGGCTACATCAGGGAGGTGTGGCCTAATATGCAAAGGAGCTCCTGCTAGAATTCCACCCCTGGTAAAAACTTTTGTGTTCCCTCACTGACCCTCACCTGTGTCTGTTTTAATAGTTTTACATATTATGTGTACTTTGAAGCTTGTTCTAGGGTTCCAATTTTTTGCCACCTTGAGGACCCTGAGTTGGGTGGAAGGTGGTTCAGAAATATTTGAAGTAATAGTAATAATAGTTTAGTCATCAAAACAGAAGATAATTGCCTCTCTGTTATCCTTCCCTTACACTTGCCACACAGTAGCCTCTTACTTTGCAGGGGTAGTTCAGAGTTTTCTAAACAAAAAGTGAACATTAAACATTTAGTCTTACCTTACAAGTCCCTCCATTTTGACACTGTCCACGACAATCATTAATATCTACAGAACAAACATGTAAGGTATTAAAAGCTGCTGGAAAAACCTGAGGCCATATTGAACAGAGTGAAGCAAGCAGCGTCTGAGTTTATCATATCAGTGATCAATTTGATGTTTTCCAGAAGGGTTCACAACACAAGTTTGAGAGAACCGAAAGCGCTAATTCTATTTCAAGCTGAAATGCATGAGAAAAGTGACCAAATGGTAAATGTATCTGAGCAAAGTCTTCCAAGGCAAGATTTTAGTTATGTTCAGTTAGTTCATTCCATAACCCGAAAGCTAAGGCTTTTGATGCAAGGAAATAACTGCTTAATAGGAGGCAGCATAAAATGGCTCTTTGAGAAAATTGTGACAGTTCGCAAGTTGAAAGAGAAGAAAGGAATTATAGAGTAACGCTCTAATTTAGTCTATGAGTAAAAAGCTCTTTTAGGGTCAAAGGCAGATATTAAAGTTTAAATACTGACTGATGTGACAATTTAGTCCTTTCCATCCTGGAATGCAGTCACAGTAATATCCACCAATAAGATTTTTGCAAGAATGAGCATTAAGACAGGGTTTCCCTTCACACTCATTAGCATCTGTGAAAGAAGAGAAAGAAAAGCAGGGAGTGAAGAACAAACCCAGCAGCAGGCTACCCTTGCACCAAAGCTAAGCTTTTCTAAATATCAGCCACACAATCAATCGCAAGAGGAGAGACCCAGTGGTGACTCCAATGCAGATCTGCTGATATTTCTTCAGCACGCAGCATCCTCTTCCCTTATAAGCAAGGCTCAGGAATGAAAGGTTCCAAGTTGAAGAAGCCAACACAGGTTATCTGAACAGGCTCACATCGCTCCGAGGGCAATTCAGTATTAGTCTGGGGAATTCTCAGTGGTCAGTCACTGTGGCACTAAGAGGGTTTAACACAGATACATCCTACAATGTTTAGGAATGCATGGAAAAATGGTAGGAAATGCGCCGTTTTTGGAGAAGGGCTATTTATCTAATTTTTACTTTGAAGAAGACAACGACTGCAGGTTTATATCCCACCCTTCTCTCTGAATCAGAGACTCAAGAGTGGCTTACAATCTCCTATATCTTCTCCCCCCACAACAGTCACCCTGTGAGTTGGGTGGGGCTGAGAGGGCTCTCACAGCAGCTGCCCTTTCAAGGACAACCTCTGCAGAGCTATGGCTAACCCAAAGCCATTCCAGCAGGTGCAAGTGGAGGAGTGGGGAATCAAACCCGGTTCTCCCAGATAAGAGTCCGCACACTCAACTACTACACCAAACTGGCTCTCTTTGCCCTTTACCCCAGTGGGGATCCAAAATGGCTTACATCATATTCCTTTCCTCCATTTTATCTTCACAACAACCATTAGAGGTAGGTTAGGCTGAGAGAGTGTAACCAGCACAAGTTCACCCACCATGCTTCTGTGGGATGAGTGGGGATTCAAACCTGGATCTTCCAGATACTAGTCTTACACCACACTCTTTGCTATAATCAGGGCTTTCTTTGTAGCAGGAACTCCTTTGCATATTAGGCCCTACACCCCTGATGTAGCCAATCCTGTAATAAGAGCCCTGTAAGCTCCAGGAGAACTGGCTACAACAGGGGTGTGTGGCCTAATATGCAAAGGAGTTCCTGCTACAAAAAAAGCCCTGGCTATAACGTAATGCAATGTAAGACTCCTCTGTGTTACAAGTTTGCCTCTTGATTGTTGCTTCCAAACTCAAACTGTATACTTGTAGTCAGTCTCACCTGTCAAGGGCTAATACACATTTATGCTCCTGTTTTGACAGATCCATGGAACAAACATGCCACTTTTTCTGGTCCCGAGAGAGTGTTTAATCATGTCCTGTACCCCGTTTTTTTGGAGGGAGGGAGTTTCAAAGGTTAGCAAAACGTAGCCCTTGGCCACTTATTGGCAGGGACTACCTAAATACTTTTGCACAGACCAGAGCCATGCACACACCCCTTGGAGGGGGGGAGATATATGGGTCACGCAAGACGCAAAAACAGAGCACACCAGAGCGACCCAAACCAAAATGTACACCACAACAAGGTCCAAGGAACAGCACAGAACAGCCTTTGTTAACAGCCACCCCAGAGTTAAGCACACTGCTATCATGCCAGAGGTATCATCATCCGCTGCTCAGGTACGCATCAGGGCAGGGAAGAACGCTTCACACTGCAGAGAGCACAGAGCCTTGGAACTCAAAAGTAGTGTTGTGACCAGTTTAAATCAATTCCTGGGAGAATGCAAGGATTTAAATTAAGCAATTAAGACATAAAATTGACCACTTAACACATTATTACCCATGTTTCAATCATTTAAGCGAGTGAAACCCCTCCCCCCGCCGCCATCGTCAAGTCACCTTCAAGTGTCTAGACTTACCAAGCTGACAGGTTGACCCAATCCACTGCTGTGGACATATACATTCAAACCCATTAATGCGATCAACGCAAGTTCCGCCACTGGCACAAGGGTTAGATGCACATTCATCAATATCTGGGGAAGGGAAAGAAGGTCTGACTTGAGACCACATACAGACTTCTTCAAGGCCAAGAGGTATACCCACACACATCTAGAGAGAGGCGCCATCAAACCGCATGGACTGTTCCGGAAAGCCGTTACCCCAAATTCTGATACAAGGGCGTTAGGTTTCTCTCCCAAAGTGTTTCCACATCAAAGAGAACGTTTCAGGTGATATTCATATGCCTACTTAAATCCTTTATGCAGAGCAACTGTTCTAAGCAGACTCTTTGCCTAAACAGGAGGAGAAACTGCAGCAATAATCCTGTGACGTTAAGAACAAATTATGCAGAAGGCCGCTTTCAAAATGCAGGTACTCCAGACCTCACTCAGTAACAGTTTAGCCAAATGTGAAGACATCTCTCCAATCAAGCTTCGGTATTACCTACACACCCTTCCTTCCATTGTAGTGGTAGATCTTACGTGATATTACAAAATAGTTAGAAATCCCAGCTGTGACAAGAGCCTGGCAGAACACAGCAGCACAGCATAAGCAGTCTAATACCAAGGAGCAGAAGAGCATAACGCAATGTCATATGTGCCAGTTAGGAGCAAACAAGTTCAGCTGCTCTTATTAAACTAGTTAGTGCCTTGTTTATGTAGCTGGTAAATTCCAAAAGGACCATGCAGCCGTTGCTTGATTTAGGAACAGGCTGTTCCCTGGTTCAAAACTAAGAACATGCACACCTGCCATTTTTTTTTTAAACTAGCCCTCTGGGTAAGAAACATTTTTGAGCAGGGCCAGTACAAAAACACTTACTAGGAGCCAGGTGAAAGAAAAAGGACTCAGCAACAAGTCTTCATAATATACGTTGAGGCCCTGACCTGGATAGTCCAGGCTAGCCCCATCTCATCAGATCTCAGAAGCTAAGCAGGGTCGACCCTGGTCCAATACTTGGATGGGAGACCACCAAAGATTCACAGGGTCACTCATAGAGGCAGGCAATGGCAAACCACCTCTAAAATGCTGTTGCCCTGAGCTCCCTACAAGGATGCTATAAGTCGGCTGTGATTGGATGGGGGTGGGGGTGAATACACACAACCACACTGACAGCAAAATCACTTGTCAATTAATGAAGGTTAAAGCTCTCAGTAGAGAGCACAGGGTCCAATACCCAGTGCAGATGGGTATTCTGCCACCCATAAAACTCTACCACTTAAAGCAATCTTGCAGCAAAGCTTTTCTTCCCACACACTGTTTTTTGCTGTAATTCTCTAGTTAGCACTTGCTGCTTTGACTATGTTCAGGATCAAACTACACAGTGCCTTTTTTTTGTTTGTTTTTGCAACGTGGGTTGGAAATCCCCACTTCCCCCACAGCAGCTATGGGGAATGTCATTTTAAAAATCAGCGGGGGCTTGATTCAGCTTGGAAATGAGGAACGAAGGGAGGTATGACTCCTGCCTGCTGCTCCTTGTCACTTTCCGTAGCTAAAACATCCCTGGCCAGGAGTTATTGCCATAAATTTGGAGCTGCATGTGGGAGATTCGCTTTTAAAGCACACAGCTGCTACATGGCAGCAAGGAAAGGAAGTCAAATCCTGGGAACTCCAACCCAGCTTGCCGAAAAAGTTATGTGTAGTCTGGCCTTCAGATGGAATCCCAAATTATTATTATTTGCAAAACATGCATGCTGCCTTTCTGATCGATGACACAGCTAACAGTTAACATTACTGCAAACTAATTAAAGCCGAAAATAAAATACACATAAAAACCATGCAGCAAGTAATAAAAAAACATGGTTCTGCAGAGGTCATGCATGAAGAATAAACAAAACTGTGTGGCACTGAAATGTTCCTGACAAGCACACATCTATCAAGCATCTAAAAACAGAATATGGTTCTTTCTTCAAAGGCGCTATTTTGGATAAAATGTATGCAAAGTCAGTAAAAGAACTGAAATTCACAGAATCAAAATTATGTCTGATCAGGGAGAACCCTGACACTGAACACGAGTCTAGCGTAATGAAAGAACAATTTATTACATCGACAATACTAGATCGCACTACTTAGAGGAACAAGCTGTACCTACCAATAGCACACGTTGGTCCACTCCATCCTGCTGGACACTGGCATTTGAATCCTGATGAAATTTCATGGCAGGTTCCACCATTAGCACAAGGATTTGATACACAAGCATGCTCGGCTAAGGAGAAAATAAAATGTTGTTTAGGAGATATGATAGCACTTATATCTGGGTTTAGCACATAAAACAGAGGCATTCCTTCCTGAGAAGTTTTAGAGGGCTTCAAGTATGGTGCGACTACTTGATAATACTTTGCAGATTCAGCAATGCATCTCTCTGCTCTTGTTGTAATCAAGCACCAGAACTCTGGGAGGTAGATGTTGTTTTATAACCCCACTGCTCATAAGAACGTAAGAAAAGCCATGTTGGATCAGGCCAATGGCCCATCCAATCCAACACTCTGCGTCACAAAGTGGCCAAGAAAACCAGGTGCCATCA
Organism: Heteronotia binoei; assembly: GCF_032191835.1. Classification (NCBI taxonomy): domain Eukaryota; kingdom Metazoa; phylum Chordata; class Lepidosauria; order Squamata; family Gekkonidae; genus Heteronotia; species Heteronotia binoei. Next base: position 21,719,651 of record NC_083243.1, on the reverse strand, counting down.
GGAAGTCCATCAGTGGGGCCAAAACACTAGAAGTCCTCACACTGCTGCCCCTCCCAACCACCAAGAATACAGAGCATCACTGCCCCAGACAGAGTTCCAACAATATGCTTTGGCTAATAGCCACTGATGGACCTCTGCTCCATGTTTATCCAATCCCCTCTTGAAGCTGGCTATGCTTGTAGCTGCCACCACCTCCTGTGGCAGTGAATTCCAAATTAGTGTTGTCTACTCAGACTGACAGTGGCTCTCCTAGGCCTCAGGAAGAGGTCTTTCCCATCACCTGTTGCATGGTCCTTTTAATTGGAGATGCTGAGGGATTGAACCTGCAACCTTCTGCATGCCAAGCAGAAGCTCTTCCACTGAGCCGCATTCCCTCTCATGTAGCATGATAAGAATTTCTCATCAGGACTGGGAAGTCCACATTCTGCTGTTCCCCATGCTGTGCCATGGAAGGCTGCAAGGTGACCTTGGGCCAGCCATCGTCCCCTCAGCCTAGCCTCCCTCAGAGTTATAAATATCTTTTTAAAAAATTCATTCATAACCTGACTCTGCCATGAAGAACAGCTGGCAACTTTCAGGCCAGTCTCTCAGTCAAACCTACTCGCCACAACTACTGATGATCAAACAGCAGTGGGGGGAGATCATGATGTATTATTGGCCCGAGTTCCTTGACGCAAAGTAGGGTTAATGAACAGCATAATGTATCCTGGCTTTGCATGAGGTCCTAAGAAGACAGTAGTCTAAGCACTACAATTTAGTTGCCTTTGGGATAGTCACCAGGGAAGTACTGGCAAAATGCATTGATTCCCCAGTTTGAAAATCACTAAGACTGTGTATAGGAATCACTCCCTGTCAATGTTTCCTCTAAGCTGTGGAGTCTTGTGAGCAGAAATTCTACTTTGTGAGCTACCGGCATTAAAGTTGTGAGCTACTGCATACGTTAGTTTGCTCTGGGGCCATTTTTTGTGAGTGAAGACAAAAATGTATGAGCCAGAGGCTAAAAAACTACCAGCTAGCTCACACTAACTCAGCTTAGAGAGAACACTGCTCCCTGTATAAGGTATTCTGGAAGGCTGCTTTCTGTACATTAGGAAAAACTTCCTGACAGAGCAGTTCCTCAGTAAAACAGGCTTCCTCGGGAGGTGGTGGGCTCTCCTCCCCCGGAGGTTTTTAAACAGAGGCTAGATGGCCATCTGACAGCAATGCTGATCCTGTGAACTTAGGGGGGAATACCTGTGAATTTCCTGCATTGTGCAGGGGGTTGGGACTAGACGACCCTTCCAACTCTATGATGCTGTGATTCTATAAGCAAACATAAGAAGGTCTGCATAAGCGTACTGTTAGTGAAAGAAAAGAAAATCCTCTTCTCCTCCCCGTATCACTAGAGGCAGTAAGATATGAGAATGGTGAGGGCATCTCTGAAACTGTGAAGGAATACCCCAGATGCATAGGTACCATAGCTTCCCATTTTTAAAAAATAGGGCATACAGTTAACCAAATAGTCCAGCAGAAAGAGGTAGTGGTATACATATAGTAAATAAATAAGTACCAATTTCACAGTTCTTTCCAGAGTAACCATCTTGGCAAGCACAGCTATATTCATCTGGTTCTGTATTCATGCAGGTTCCACCATTCACACATGGATGGTGATTTCCACAATAGTTTAAATCTGGAATAGAAAGAAAGCGGGGGGGGGGGGGGAGAATCATCTGATATGAGAAGACACGAAACTACTATTGGGAATTCTCTCCTTTTAAAGAGTAAAGACTTAGATATATAGATACACAAGCACACACGAGTGCAAGTGCACACATACTCTACTTTTAACTGATTTTGACTCACTTGTTGCCCTGCCATCTCAACTCTGTTACTTGGGACGAAGTCAAAACTGTCTACATATTGTAACAAAATATAAGAGACAAAGCTGCACCAAAGACAGCAAAAAACAAAATGAAAATTGTGCAGTAGGTGGAAAAACATTTCTTTCAGTTACACTGTCACTACAAGTTTCGCATGCGCTTCTTCAGTTTCGGCTATGCAATTTAACAGGGTAATTGTATATATGTCTAACTTGTGGAAGTCAGAGAGTACTACAAAAATTTTGTTTTAAGGTGTTTCCATCTACCTGTATAACTCCTGAAACATTTTCATGGATTTAAGTTTCTGTAAACATTTATGCACTTTTCACATGCTCAGTGTCTACTACCTTTTTACCAAGTCTTTTAATTCTGCTTTAAAAAAATAGCAACTTTTTTTTAGTTTTTATTTCCATTCACATAGATCTCCCTGAAAAAACGTATGCAAAATGTGTAGGCGCAATATAACTAAGTTAATTGTATTCTTTATTCTTAAATGTGGCTTTATATATTGCAACCCGAGCATGCATGTGGAAAGGGCCCAATAGAAATTCAATAAATCAAATGAAATCAATCGTTTCTTCCCACTGCACAGTTGCTCTTTGGGGGTTTTGACCCATCTCACAGCAACCAGTGCTTTTGCATTGTCATCTTTCAGACAGAGATTGTGTCTGCTGTATTTTAAGCAGGAATGTGGAACAAGAGAGTTAAGAAAACAGATGCTCTTGGTAGTAAACATACAGTTGCATAAACAACTGCTATTCAGTTACCAGTTAGTAATGAGAGTTCATGAATACTATGAATGAGAGCTCAGTACCTTTGTTGCACAGCAGCCCACCCCAGTTGGTTTCGCATTTGCACTCCCAGGGGTCTGTACAACTCCCGTGAGCACAGCCTGGGTAGGGGACGCACTCGTCACAGAACTGTCCTTGCCAGCCGTAATTACACCTAGGGGGTAAGGTAAGTGCATATTGTCAGAAATACAAGGGCTGATTAGATACATACAGACATGGAGCATCACATTTATTCACTGTGCAGCACGTAAGAATGCTGGAGCTCCCCCTTTCAAGATCTGCACCACCCTATGTACAACCACATTCTGCAAAAGAGTCACGACAAAAGTGTTATTTCCCAAGAGGATAATGACCCTAATGAAGACAAAGGGTGTTTTTACATTCAGTTTGATCCAGAGTTTTAGAAGAAGATTAGAAGACACTGGATTTATATCCCGCCCTCCACTCCGAAGAGTCTCAGAGTGGCTCACAATCTCCTTTATCCTCCTCCCCCACAACAGACACCCTGTGAGGTGGGTGGGGCTGAGAGGGCTCTCACAGCAGCTGCCCTTTCAAGGACAACCTCTGCCAGGGCTATGGCTGACCCAAGGTCATGCTAGCAGGTGCAAGTGGAGGAGTGGGGAATCAAACTCAGTTCTCCCAGATAAGAGTCTGCCCACTTAACCACTACACCAAACTGTTTAGAGTCTTCAAATCGCCGCCACCGTTCCACTTTAATTATTTTCCTTTTACATTTGTGGATTTGCTCTGCTCATTTTACGTAGCCATACTTCTCTATTGCCTGCTGAAAGCGTTTCAATTTGCGGGAGGGGAGGGTCTCCGATCAGAAGGCAGCCAGAATACTAGTGCTTAGTTAAATGTATACGATTGCTCAGAAATCATGTCAACACTGCAAAAACAATACAAATTTAAATTACAAGATGAGGAAAGCAATGATATGTAAAAATTTCAGGTGCTTTCAGTTCTCATGCAGATTACTGCTGGCGTGGAGTCTTTTAAAACGCATGAAAACTTCTACAATACAAGGTTGAAACGCCTGTAGAGAAATGACTGGATCAAAACTAGTTTCGAGAATAATGTTGCTGCAGCGGCGCTGGAACCCATCTCACCGAAACAAATGCAGATGCTTCAGGCAGCAACAATGCAAAACAGTTGTGAGAACATTAGGTAGTGTAAAAGGTGAGTTTCCAATGCGGTGATATCAAGAGTCACAAACTGTCAGTGTAAAAACACCTCAGAATGGTCATTTCTCTAACTATGGGAATACAAGAAACAATACAAAAAACATAACGTACATAAAAAACTACTTCAATACTTTTCACACAAACTTAACTGTTGGCATCATGGTGATATAAGGTTTCTGAAAGGCCTGGAAAGAAACGTCCTGCCTCTTTAATGAAGGCACAGTGTGTGGAAATGGGCAGTTGAAACTCTTCATGGCATAGAGATATTTATCACCTGCTAAATAACATCTTGCTGTGTCTTCATTAAGGATAGGGCACTTATCTCATCAGAATTGCTGGCAATCCTGCAGGAAGAGCCTGGGTCATTTTAGAGCAGACCACCTCAGGAGATGGAGGGGTCTCTTTAATTAAGCAAAGGCTGAATGGCCATCTGTTAGGGAAGGGTAGTTTTGCATTCCTGTACTCAACAGGGATTTAGACTACATGATCTCTAAAGGTCCTTCCAAGAGCCTAACTAGACGTTACAGCATCCTCACGTCCATCACAGGGATGTGGAGCTATTTTAAGGCTAAAATGTTCTACTTTCAAAAAGCTGGGGTGGGGTGTCTGATCCTGAAAGCCAACCTGATGATGCCTTGGCTAGGTGGAGACTTGGGCAGTCTTTACTTGGCTGAAAAGTCTTAAAATACTGTAGGGGATGGGGCAGCAGAAAAGACAGGAGACTTGGAAGCAGCAGAAGCGAGAGGTGGTGCTCGCCAGGTGATGGAGACCAGTGGCGAACTGGGTCTAAAAATATTGGTTGCCAGGAGAGAAAGGGGACTCATCCACAACTACAAGGCTATCATTTAATTTTTATAAGAAATGAATAAAATTTTCAAAAAATACATAAGTGGAAAAAAGGTACAAATAAAGCTTTTGCGAAATAAATTTGTATATATATTTAATAATTACAGTGTACATATACTGTACATTTTACTGGCAGTATACAGTAGATATTACATGTAAATGCAGATTGCATTTTCTCCAGGGGAGCTGATCTCTGCCAGCTGGGGATCAGCTGTAAAAGTGGGAGATCCCCAGGCCCCACCTGGAGGCTGGCAACCCTAAATACAATGTCAATTTTAGTTGCATTACAGTAATAATACTGTAACTTCTATTATGTTTTCAAGCAACTAAAAGAACATTAACATTTTTAACATATTGTCTAATGTTTAAGGGGGCCCACTTGCCATCGGGCAAGCTGAGACCCTGGCCAGTCCGCCACTGATGGAGACACCCCCATCTCCACCCTGGCAGCTCCCTTTTTTGCCTAACAAGCACTGCCCCTCCCCTGCCTCTCTCTTTCTTTCCCCATGTGCCATTTTAAAGCCATGGAAAGGGGGGGGACGACCCATCTGAGTCTCCAAGCAGCTGGGGCACCATCTGGATGGCGTTCAGGATCAGCCCCCATAGCCTTTCTGAAAGAAGAAAATCCTTGCCTTAAAATACTGCCAGCACTTCCCTGTGGTGAACAGGGGCGTGCCTTAACACCTAGTTAGGCTCCAAATCTCTATGACTATGAAATGCAAAAGATGAATGGAACATTAGAAGCCGCTTGGGATGAGTCGTAGCGGAATCACAGTTCAGAGGGGAGGGGAATTTCCATTTGAGAAGGAGGTATTACTACCAAGAATTTCTCTGCCAACACCAAAGCTGTTCACTCAATAGAACAAAGAGAGCTACAGGGCTTGTAAAACAGAATCCATTTACATTTTTTTTTACCTACATGCAAAACTACCCACCTATGCACACAGAACTTGCTTTGCTTACAAACGAACAGCTGAATTTATCCAGAAACTGAACACAAAAGCCGCATAATACCTGTGTGTTAGTTGGGTTGGCCTTCATTTTTTGAAAAAGGTATCATATTATGCGGCTTTTGTTTTTTGGATTCTGCTTTGGAATGACACAGCTACCTGCAGCCTCTGTCCAGGAACCAAGTAAACAAATAAGCACGTGATGTCTCCAAAGCTTAGAAATTCCACTCGATCCCATGCAGGGTACAAAGACAGTACAGTGCAAGCTCAACTATCAACGTGTTTCAAGGGACAGCGAGTTCATTTGGATAATTAGAGCATGGGTAAACAGAGGTTGCTAGGTGCCTGCAGAAGACAAAAAAGCACTCTGGCTGTATTAACTTCATCTGTGGTTTGACTATTCATCTTGAACAGCTGCTGATACCACAGAATTTCCCTCCATCTAAAAAGGGTGTAGAGACTGGGCTGCAGAAAAGTTACTAAGTGCCTGAAAACAGGCAGTTAAAAGTTCAGGATCTCCCAAAGTATTACTCCCAAAGAGACTGCAGAATGAGAAGACTGAAGATTCCAACTTAATGGTGCTTGCTTCTCAATTCACAGACTTAAAGTTTATTGCAGACTTTGTTAGTGTTGAAATAGCCCTATGATAGGGCTTTTTTGTAGCAGGAACTCCTTTGCATTTTAGGCCACACACCCCTGATGGAGCCAATTGTCCAAGAGCTTACAGGGTTCTTCTTACAGGGCCCACTGTAAGCTCCAGGAGGACTGCCTACATCAGGGGTGTGTGGCCTAAAATGCAAAGGAGTTCCTGCTACAAAAAAACCCCTGATCCTATCCAAACATTCCATCACTGTATGAAGGATTTGATCAGGTTTGTACCAGCCAGCCCATAGCCCCAGAATATCGAGGCAGTGGATTTAACATGGTCATGGGGGTCTACCTGTGCAGAGGTCAGCATGTGTAGGCCTTTCTTCTGCTCAATTAAGTTGTTGTGACATTAGACCATGTTTGTATATAGTCCTGCATGTGTAAGTGCTGGAAGCAAAGCCCAAATGATCACCCCGGCAGCAAAGGAGGTGAGAATGAGAAAGCAAGAACTAGTGTTTTCAGAAAGTCCTGACTTCAGTACTGAGAAACACAGGTAGAACCAAAGTGCCATGATAAACTTTACAGCCATTGCTAAAATGACAGGGGTGGAGTGTCAAGTCGCAGCAACATCACCAGTGTTAGCAGTTCACCAATCACCTCCCTCTACACCAGGGGTGGCCAAACTTGCTTGATGTAAGAGCCACACAGAACAAATGCCAGATGTTTGAGAGTCACAAGAGATGAACATCAGAGGTTTGATAGCTACAAAACAAGAAGGAAGGCAGGCAGACAGATAGGCAAATAGATTGGGGGAGGGAGAGGTAGAATGAAAGCAACTTTAACTTTAAATGCATTCTCCAAGCTGCCAGTTGGCTTGGAGAAGAGATTTAAAGAGAGAAATGCCTTCTCCAAGCTGGCTAACAAGTCGGTGAGGGCTTCAAGAACCACACAATATGTGTGAAAGAGCCACATGTGGCTCCAGAGCCACAGTTTGGCCACTCCTGATCTACATTGTCCCTAGTGCACAGGAAGAGCCTGGAGTGAGCCAATGCCCAACAAATGATTGTTCCCACAAATGCTCCCCAAATGGCCAGTTGAGCCAGTCAAAATTGTGTTCTGCTGAGAGCGAGAGCACCAATATAGCTCACCCAACTGGATCATTCATATACATCTTCCCTGACACTAAGACAATTTCCCCTACTGTGCCTTTTCTACATGGGTTCATTGGACTTCCTTTTTTTCTACAGATTCACCGAGTGTTAGTAGTAAACAATGACATACCCAAGGCTGTGGCAAGTGGCTATATGCCAGGGGGAATGAAAGCATTTAAATCATTTGCTTGGATCAGGATTCAGAGTGGGACATCTTCAAAGTTATCTTCAAAGAGTTCAGTGCTGCCCTTCCTCTATTGAATGTCTATGTTAGGCATGTGTAAGCAGCTAATAATTGGGATCCCCAAGCTTTTTGAGCCCACAGGCACCTTTAGAATTCTGACAAAGTGTGGCGGGTGCAGCCACAAAATGGTCACCACAGGGGGTGGGGCCAACCACAAAATGGCTGCTGCAGCTTCCCTTCAGTAACACAGTGAAGATCCTTGTGCTGTGGTGGCAGCTGCCGCCAAAGTAATGTTGCAAAAAAATCTGCAAACCAATGAACCAGTGGCCAACAAAGGCTGAGGCTAGCTATTGCATTCTCCAAGGTAGGGTTGGTTTGTGGGTGAGTGCAGCACCGATGTGTGGGACTGCACAGAGACCGTGATGAAGACAGAATCCTGACTGGTCTCGCCACTTTCTAGAAACGCTTGGCAGGTGCCAGGAAAAGTGCCAGACAGTCAGTCCCTTCCATCGGTATAAATTAAAATCAAATTCAAACGAAGTCAGTATTTAAATATGACTTTGTTTGATTTTTATTTATGTCAATAAAGGAGCTGACTTTGTTCATAGCAAGCCAAAGACAAGAAGGAATTCTTGAGAGGGGCAAAATCCCCTCCAGATACAGTGCCTACATTTGAAAGAATCCAATGGAGAGCAGAGTTCCCCTCTCCATACATGTGCAGAAGGTGAAGTGGGCAGGTGGCACAAGCTGGTCATTAGGCAGAAATGCAGGCTTGTGCATGCCCCTGTAGCTCTAACCAGGTTTTCCTTACTGTGCTTTGCAAATTACTTGGAAGTTGGAGCTTAACACCTCTCCCAGCCGCTCCATGGGCTCATGAATCAAGACAGAATCCAACAGCTCAGTGCCTAAGAGTGCAAAAGCCAAGAAGTCCCTTATTTAAATGTCATCTCAGCTATGCAACTAGGTAAGCCTTTTCCTTCCTTTCTCAGCTCCCTCTTCCGCCAATACAGATGGTGGTAATACAAGGATCGCCAAGAACAGACATTAAGCATTTTGAACACACACGCAATATAAATGGTAGTTTTTATCATACGTTTGGTTAACTATTATGCTGAATTTTATGTAACCACAGCATGGAGGGAGATCTGCGCCTGTCTTGGCAAAACAGAGCTGTAAGAATCTCTCTCTCTCTCTCTCGGCAAGAATATAATCTGTTCAAAATTAGACTGCCCGAATTCAGCATTATTAAAGTTTATTCAAACAATACTGTCATAGCCAATACCACACAACCTGTATGCACTATAGAGAACAAGATGCCGAGTCCACTGCTCCCATCAAAACATATTTTGTAAATTATGACTATTTCAGAAGGCATTTGGCAATGACAGGAAGAACTGTATATGCGTGTTGCTAGTGGTTTTGCTTTTTTTAAAAAAAACCTCTGCAAACCTATTTTAAAAATGAGGTATTTAAAACTCAGAGTACAGATGTGATTACATCAGAAGAAAACAGTTTTTACAAGGCAAAAAACAAAACAAAAACCCAGCTGAATATTCAAAGTTACATTTCTATTACAGAAGCAGGTTAGCTTTTGTGTGCAGCATCTCTATTTTACATTTTGCTACTGGAATAGGTCATGTTGTCTTTCTGGAAAAGGTGTACGCAGACCTGCTAGTGGCCACACACTGACCTCTAATGACTACTGTCATTACTGATAAAAAGGATTACTATACTAGCTAAAATTGTTCAAAAACAAGGCTTAACACAGAAGCTAACATTCCTTTCTACCGCCAGTTAATCATTTCTGCAAGGTGGCATCCACCCAAAGAAACACACTGTTTACAAGTCAAGAGGTTACATGCAGTAAACGGATCCATTTTCACATTTTACAAGGAAGGGTGAATTACGATTTCCCGCAAAACAGGAAGTTAGACCACATTCAGGATTAGTAGGTGCCAGAACAGCTTTAGTTCCACTTCCGTTTTGGAAATGGTTGATAGAGATCGCCAAGCATTCCTAAAACATAGCAAAGAGGGAAAATGCTCAAAGAAGCATACTTGATGTCTGGACAAAAATGCCAGTTCAACAGCACAGCTAAGAAGTTCGTTGTGATGGATTCCAAGCATATGAGGTAGACAAGAAAATCTCATCATGAAATGAAATGAGCAGGGCTGGTTCTACTGCACAGCAAAATAAATGCTGCTAAAGTGTTTATTAATGAGCCCCGTGGTGCAGAGTGATAAAGCTGCAGTACTGCAGTCAGAGCTCTCTGCTCATGACCTGAGTTCAATCCCGGTGGAAGCTGGGTTCAGGTAGCCGGTTCAATGTTGACTCAGCCTTCCATCTTTCCAAGGTCGGTAAAATGAGGAGCTTGCTGGGGGGAAAGTGGAGATGACTGGGGAAGGCAATGGCAAACCACCCCGTAAAAAAGTCTGCTGTGAAAACGTGATGCGACGTCACCCCAGAGTTGGAAATGACTGGTGCTTGCACAGGGGACTACCTTTACCTTTTTTAGTGTTTATTAAGACCCCTATAAAGGATAGTACAGCGAATTATGAAGTCAATTCAGCTTAGTTTTTTGCCCTTCTCATTTGACTTCTGCAACTACTGCTGGGCAGGTTCACAGGTAAGAGGTCTGGCAGGGTAGAAGGTGTACATAACTTTGTTATTTCCAGATTTCAACCACACCAATGTCTAGAGCTGTTTTGCTTAACATTAGCTGAACTGCATTAAAATGGCAGCCACTGCAAAACAGAACAATGCACTTGTTACCGATTGGGTGTAGACTACCAAATTTTTAAGGCAGTTTCCAAGCCTTCAACAGGTGCAAAATCCATACAACAGGCCAAGTATGTCCCCATTGTGATGAGGAGAGACTAGCAAGGGTGCCGAACTCATTTGTTATAGTGGCCGGATCTGACATAAAAGAGACCTTGTTGGGCTGGGCCATGTCGGGTTGGGCCATGTGTGTACCTATTTAAGATTAGGTAGCAGAGATAGACATTTTATAAAGGACACAAACAAATATTTATTTTTAAAAACATAAAACATGCTTAAAACGTTAGCACTCATTGGTCTTAAAAGTGCTTTCTTTGTATTTCTCTCATGGGATCCAGGAAACTGGGCAAAGGAAGCTCTGGCTCTTTCCTTCCTTCCCCAAGGGAGGAGCCTCAGCCAATGGAGAAAATAGAGGTTTTTGTACTGTAGCTCCTGTGCAATTGAGCAAGCCTTGCAAAGCAAGCTGTTATGGAGAAGGAAGCAAGAGATAGGGAGAAGGAAACAGATGACAGCCAGTTGATCGGGGGCCTGATAGGAGCCCTCTGGGGGCATGATTTGCCCCTGAACTGCATGTTTGACACCCCTGGACTAACTGATAGCTTCTGTCCATCAGATGACTGTTGTAAGGACATAACCTCTGCCTAGGCTAGCAATTTGCCCACCTATGACTCGTGAACCTTCCATCTGCCCTAATCCCCCGCCCTCAAGAAAATGAGAGGCAGAGGGAAAATAATAAGATACAGGCTTAACAAGGGAAACTAAACACCCACACACAATTTCATTCCATACTGGTGAACTGACACATCCTGCAATAGCAAAAACCATAACCATGCCCCATATTTCTAAAGGATTTTATCTTATTTAACAGCAGCCATCCTGACAAAAGAAAATTCATGTACACATAGCTTCCATCGGAAACTTTAGTCAAAACATTCGAGACAGAAAAAAGCAAGTGGGGTAGGAAGCATTAAGTATCCTAATGACAGAAGCAAACTGCATCATAGCAAGGAAAAAACTGTCAAAACTATTCAGCACTAGTGCTGCACAGCAAAAGCTGAAAAGTTTAAAAGTATGTAGTACTAGCTTTTAAATAAATACTGGATGTTTTGGAGACCCAAATGCAAATTTGTTGCCTGGAAGCTGAAGATCAAAAAACGATTTGGCGTCATCATTCCTAAACTTCATGAGAGATTCAGAAAAGGAAAGAAAAAAAGACAAGGAAACAAACAAAGAAAGAAACAAAAGGAAAGGAAAGGAAGGGAAGGGAAGAAAGAAAGAAAGAAAAAAAAGAAAGGAAGGATATATACTTTTTCCTTCCCAAGCATTTTTCAGTTTTGCCAATAGCCTTTGGAGAGCATATATTTCATAAATACAATGAAATATTCCCTTCTCAATGAATGGAAAATGTTCTTTCTGATAAGGTTTTTTACTCATTCAAAATGTTTGCTATGAAGGTTTTCATAAAATAAATCTGTAGTATTTGATAATGACGATTCTTGTGTTAAAACAATTTTATTGGTAACATATGGTAATAAATCTATATCTTACATCTTTAAAAACTTCTTTTATCTACCCCATATATTACTTTCTACCCACCCCTCTCCCCGTTACTTGACCCCCGCCAGTGTTATTTACTTAAAAAGCAAATACTTAAAGGTACCCTTAACTATTAAAACAAAATTTTATATTCTTTTTAAAACTTAATCATTATCAAAAATTGTCCAATGTCCTTTTATTTTCCACTCTTTGATAATGACAATTCTTGTGTATAGTGTGGACATAATGCTATATTTTGTATTGCTTCAGTGTAATTTTGTCACTTGAAAATAATATACTACTGAAAAACTCCATGTTATTATAATCAACTTGATATCCAGGTATACAATCAGTACTATTGTGCCTGTTTCCGTTAAAGCATTTTTCCCCTACAAGATTAATGTGCTCTATTTCCAACTTCTATTTTCCCCTCTCTCTCGTTCAACTAAATCTCCATCCTAAGTAGAGTCACAATGGGGTTAGAAAGGTTTAACTCTGCTTAGGGTGGCACAGTTAATTTCTTAAGCAATTTAATGCTAATTTATACACAATTTCAGGTTGTAAAATTTTACACAGTAAAATAAGCTTAGGTTTGATAAGTACCGTATTTTTTGGTCCATAAGACGCTCCGGACCATAGGACGCACCTTCCTCCTGGGGGGCGATCTGCTGCCTCCGCCTCCGATCCCGGCGCTTCCCCCGCGCCTGCCTGCCTGCCTCCAGCTCTGCTTCCAGCAAGCGCTGGGATCGCTCCACGCTGCCCCCACCGCAAACCCAGCACTTTGCGAGCGCCGGTTGCGGAGGGGGCAGCGTGCTTCCTCCGTGCCTGTCTGCCTGGCTCCAGCTCTGCCGCTTACAGCAAGCGCCAGGATCGCTCCCCTCCACCCTCTGATCCAGGCGCTTGCTTTAAGCATCAGAGCTAGAGCCAGGCAGACAGGCACGGAGGAAGCACCGGGATCGGAGGCGGAGGCAGCCGATCCCCCCCCCCCGAAGGAAGGTACGTCCTATCTTCCCTTCGCTCCATAAGACGCACACACTTTCCCCCCCACTTTTTTGGGGGGGAAAGTGCGTCTTATGGTCCGAAAAATACGGTATTTCATTTCCCTAAAGTGAGAGAGACTGGCTTTCAACATTTTGTAATAAGAACTCCATTACATAACAGTGATAGTTTTGCAACAAGTATTTTAGCACTGCCTGCAACTGAAAGCTAATGCCTGAGCGATCAGAAGCTAGAGAAAATATCATGTTGTTCAACACCTGATCAATTTTTTGCCACCATCCAAGGCAAATGGCATAAATTCCAATTGACTGGAGTGGCTGCAAGTCAGATAGGGCCTACTGCCCATCTTCAAATGGTAAAAGACTTGCCTGATGCCCACTCACAGTGAATCCTGTCCCCACCATCAATAATTTGAGAAGTGAAAGGAAAAAATGGGGAAGGCATCCACGGCGATGCTCTATGTGCACCACAGGAAGAACTGTGGAACCTACTTGTTGTTAGCTGCTACTTGTTGTTAGCCCTGGCTTTTCTTTTGGTTCTTTGCAGGCAGCCCTCCAACAGGGCTAGATGCTGGGCTGGACTCCACTGACAATGTAGCAACAGCCACCCGCTGAGTCTACAGCGCAACCAACAACAGCAGTTACTAGCGAGGATCAAGCCAGCATGCTGTGGGGGTTGTCAACTCCCCTCACCTGGCCTCCCGTATCACTGCAACAGATGAACTGACCACATTTACAGCCAGGGCTAGCCCTAGACTGTCTGGCGTCCCCCCCCCGCACTGATAACATCACTGAGCCACATGGGGGCACCCAATTTGGTGCACCCAGATGGATGGCCCCCTAGGCAATCACCTAGTTTGCCTAGTGGCAGGGTGAGCCCTCACCACAGCTGACCTGCCAGCTTCCTCCCCCCACTCACTCTCTTAAATTCCCCTCCTTATTAAGGCCCCCATCCACGTCCCACATGTCTTGTTTATGCAAATCCCATGGTCCTTACAGTGGCCAAAGAGTACCTCACCCCCCATTTTCACCAGCAGGAAAGCTTGCTGGATCCAACCGAAGGACAAAGTGATAAAGCCAGCACTACCTGCAATCCTGGAGCCTGTGAAGTTCAGCTTGCAAAGGCAGCTCCACTAAGCTGACACTTTCATAACTCTATTCCTGATACAAGATCAGATCCGGACTTAATTTACCATCAGCAGAACTTCCCTGCTTCTCTCATCTCACATAAATTGCTGCTGCTGGGGACTGGGACCCCTAGACGAATCTGCAGCAAGAAGGGGGGGGGGGGAATCAGTAGAAACTCCGTCTGTAAATTGCCCAGTGTTATCAAAACACTCCATGCAGAGCAGGAAGCCAGAAAATAATTCCTCCTCAGTGCTGTTTTGGCACAGAAAAATGAGTTGCAGGAGAAAAGGCAGGTTCCTCTCAGTGGCATTCTAAGAGTGTTTGGGCTCTCTTATTTTTTAAAAAGCCATTCCCTACTGTTGCTTTGTGACTGCGAAGAACCCAGACACAGCTCCTTAAAAATGTGAAGTGTGACCCAGTATTCCCTCTAAGCCAGAGGTGTCAAACATGCAGCCCAGGGGGCGAATCAGCCCCCCTAGCAACTGGCTGTCATCTGCTTCCTTCTCCCTCTCTCTTGCTTCCTTCTGCATCACCCCTTGCTTTGCCAGGCTTGCTCAATTGCACAGGAGCTACAGAGCAAAGTCTCCATTTTCTCCATTGGTTGAGGCTCCTCCCCTGGGGAGAAAAGGGGGGGGGGGAGAGCTTGTTTTGCCAGGCTCTATCGCACAAGCAACACCCTAGAGGAAGCCATGAAGTAGACCACCAACATACAAAAGAAAGGCATACGGCTATGGATTACTGGAAAATGGATGTAATAAAATTACTTTTTTAGAAAGTGTTTCAGAAAATATTTCTGAAACACTTTCTAAAGAATAATTTTATTACATCAATTTTCCAGTAACCCATAGCCGTGTGCCTTTTTCTCAATCGCACAGTAGAGCTACTGAGCCAAACTTTTCTTCCTTCTATTGGCTGAGGCTCCTCCCCTCCTGATCTCCTGGGGAAGGAAGAAAAGAGCCAGCGCTTGCTTTGCCCAGTTCCCTGGATCACGCGGGAGAGATACAAAGAAAGCTCCTTTAAGACCAACAAGTGCTACTGTTTTAAGCATGTCTTATTTTAAGCTTTTTAAAAAAGCATTGTGTTTGTCTGTGCCCTTTATAAAGTTTATATCTCTGCCACCTGGCATTGCATTTTATGAGACACATGGCCTGAACTGACAAGGTCTCATTTTTGCCAGATCCAGCCCTCATGACAAATAAATTTGACACCCCTGCTCTAAGCTGTGTGTGTGAGAGCAGCTGCTCATTAACACAGGAAGCCCTACTCAGCTGCAATCTGGAGCCATACAGGGTCTTGCACTGCCCATTTTAAGGTTACAGTAGTTATATTCTGCTCAGGATGTGAACTGCATTGCTCAGCAGAGGGGGAGAAAAGAGGGAACAATGGTCTGTCCACCCCAGCCAGTTTAAAAGCTCCAAACAAAAGGATCTGCTCAGCCGCGTAGCTAAGAGCTGTGAAGGGGAGGGGGCTACAAGGGGGCCGCAGAGGGAGGGGGCTATTTAAATAATTCTTCTACTGCTGGTCTTCTGCTATTTGGACCCCACCAATCAGCTGATTTGTGGGCCCTTTAAATGACATGGGAAGGGCAGTGGCTGCTCCTGGGTGCCCCTCCCACCCAATTTAAATTGCCCAGAAGAGAGGGGCAGCCTGGGGGTGAGGGCCCCCCCCAAACTGTCAGGGGGCCATGCCCCGTGGGCCCCTGGTTAGCTATGGGCCTAGGTCTGCTATAAGCAATCAGACAGGCCCGCAACCAGTTTTTAACTCAACAACTCTAGTTTGAGATGTCCTGGTCATTCAAGTGGACTCGCATGCAATATGCACGGCGATGGCGCACAGCCCTGAACAACTCGTACACAGCCGCCTTAATCCGTTCAGACACTAACATAAAAGGGTCTCTGTCATACTAGACCTCACACCTGACAACCACTTAAATAGAATGCTTGGAGCATTGTTGTATTAATGCAAAACACCTGTGCAAACCCTGAAGTTTTGCAGCGGAAGCTTCAACAGATATTTAATTCAGCAAAGGATCGTATCCCTAAAGATCTGTTCAGTTAATTCAATCCCGCTGTATTCCAGAGCATCTGTTCTGAAGATAACTCAAGTCAAAATGCATAACTTAGAGTGGAAAAGAGAAGGGGGAGGGAGTAAGAACATAGGAAGAGCTCTGCTGGAGCAGACTAGTGGACCATCTAATCCAGCATCTTGTCTCATGTAGCAGCCAAGCTTTCCTCTGGAAGGCCAACAACAGGGAATAGAGGACAAGTCCTTCCCCCTGATGTTGTCTCCTGGTGTGTACTAATGTATCTAGAGTTTTGCTGCCTCTGAATCTGGAGATTCACTTTAATTACCATGGCTAGTAGCCACTGATAGACCTATCCTCCAAGATCATAGAAGCCTGCGGCTATCACAATACCCTCCGGCAGCAAATTCCACATTTTAAATACTTGCTGTAGTACTGTACTTCCCCTTTGCTCTCTAACGTTCCTTCCCCACCCCTTACTATAGTCCCCCCCACCATTCACGCACTTTTGCAGCTATTGAGACCAATTTCCCACTCGCCTTATGCCGCTCTGACACTCCTCAGAGGGGCTTCCCTCCAATTTCACACTACCGGCCCCCGAGCTGCAACTAGCATCTGCTTTTTCCCGCAACAAACAGAAACCTCTAAAAGCCAATTTCTGTTTACTGTGTAAAAAAGCCAACGCTAGTTGCAGACCCGGGGCAAATAGTGTGAAATCGGACAGAAGCCCCGCTGAGAAGAGGAGTGTCCGAGCGGGCGTTAAGGCGAGTGGGAAATCGGTCTCAGTTTTAAAACACTGGGTGGGCATTCTTGGTATATGTGTTTGGATGGGAGTACAGTTTAGATCTAGGAACTTTAACTGCTTAGCCACAGAACTGCATAGTCACAGGACTAACATACAACCCGCATAACCAAATGTCAGTCAGCGTCCCACAATCTTTGGAGAGCGAAATTCAATTATGTTTCTTTTTTAAAAATGGAGGAAGTGATATAAATGGGGACATGTTGGTGCTTTTTTTCTTCTTTCCCCAAAGCTGGAGCAGCTTCCTATACTTTTAAGATTCCAAGGTATAAGCAATGTTCACTTCTAAGCCATGTCTTGCGAGCAGAAATTCTACCTCGAGAGCCAAAAGATCCACTAGCCTTAAAGTTGTGAGCTGGCTTACATGTTTAAATGCTTTTTTTTTAAAATTTCAGTTTGCAAACATACAAAACATACAAACACGAAATTTAAATGTGAACTGTACTGACTCTCTGCTGACAAAGGAAGCATGTATATGACAAAGTCCATTCCATGAAAAAAAAGACCCAGACAAGCCCCTGGTCTCCAGCAAGCCAGTTGCCTTCCTTCTCCTCTCCTGTATTGAAAGTAGCATGGGCAGACAACTGACCTGAGAAGAAAGATACTTAAGAGCAGTGTTCCCTCTAAGCCGAGTTAACGTGAGCTAGCTCACACCTTTTTGTCTTAGCTCAGGAAGGATGACCCCAGAGCACACTAATTTATGCAGAGCACACAACTTTAATGCCAGTAGCTCACAAAGTAGAATTTTTGCTCACTCTGTAGCTTAGAGGGAACATTGCTTAAGAGTTTCCTTTTTATGCAACTAACACAGTTCCTTTATTCAACACACTCCATCATTACATTTTACATGTCTTTGCAAGAAGGTGGCTAGAAAGTCATATCAAACCTATGTGTTTCAAGTATCTAACAAGGACCTTGAGACAGAATGTCTCCAGGGATGAAAGTTGCTTATCTTTTTGTACATCCTTCCATAAGGGCAAAGTCTTGTTGTCTCTATTGTTTTAATAAAAGATTTACATTTTAACTGCAAAAAGCCTCCAGTGATATGATCCTATGGGGCCACAGTTCATTAAATGACCCCTGGCACTTACCGTGAGGGGTCCTTCTCCTCAGAGGAAAGGAGGACATTTCGGTGGGAAACACCCAAGATGTCCTCCTTGACTCTGAGGGAGAGCAACCCTTGGCACTTACCATGAGGGGTCCTTCTCCTCAGAGGAAAGGAGGACATCTTGGGTGTTTCCCACCAAGATGTCCTCAGCCTCTGAGTGAGAACAATGGATTTATAATAGCTGTCCTTCAGCCACAATTTATCTAAACATCAGCTAAAAATAATTAGCACTCTGCTTAATCTCTCACGGATGAGCCGTGGGTAGCCATGTATGCCTTCCACTAGCAAAGGTAAAAGACCTTTTCCCACAGTTAACATCTCTCCTCCTCCACAGAAGCAACAGCAGAAAAAGCTCCAGAGACTAAAAGAGGGAACTGAATTCACATCAGAAAAGCAAAAACAATTGAGGATGGTTTTCCAACATCAAAAAATAAAGTTAGGATTTCACAAGTAGGTAATGGCAGATGCTTAACGTTACCGAAAAGATCCCACAGTTTAGATAGAACAACTTTCCACATTGTTCAGAGAACTACACATCTCATAGGCAGGGTTCCCTCTAAGCTGAGTTAGTGTGAGCTAGCTCACAGGTTTTTTAGCCTCTGTCTCATACATTTTTGTCTTAGCTCACGAAAAATGGCCCCAGAGCCAACTAATTTATGCAGTAGCTCACAACTTTAATGCTAGTAGCTCACAAAGTAGAATTTCTGTTCACAAGACTCCACAGCTTAGAGGGAACATTGCTCATATGTTAAAACTTCATGTAAGCACAGCTAGGAGAAAATGGTATAACTATCAGTATCAGTACCCCCCAGTCATTTCAAACAACAAGGAAACTAGCTGGCATCCTTTCCGAGCTTGATACCTTTATAAATGTCCAATTAAAAATACAATCACGCAGGCTTCAGAAAAGCACTCCTGGATTTGACCAGAGATCCATCAAATGCAGCATCCTGTTTCATACGAAGAGCCAAACTAGCAGGGCACAGGGGCCAAGCCCTTCTCCAGGTGTTGCCTCCCAACACTAGGATGCAGAGGATGACTGCCTCTGAATATTGAGACTCCCAAGTCAACGTGTCTAGTAACTGCAGATGGATCCTTCCCACCAGGAATCTGTCTGACCTCCTTGGAAAGCCATTTAAGCTTGTGACCATCGCTACCACCACTTGCCAACTTCCAACTGGGGATAAATACAGCAGCATCCCACCATTCAGGAACAGAGACAGTTAAAATTTGCACAAAACCTCAAAAAACAAACGAACAAACAAACAAAAGGTTTAAACATAGCAGGGGGAAAATACATGTTAAACTTGTGGGCCGTGGGGAGTGGATTGGTCTCAGCTCCAACATTTGTCTCCCAGTCTACAGCAACCGGTCCCCTCTCAAGCAAAGTTCATCCCCAAACCTCCCACTTCACTAAAGAAGCACCAAGCACCTGCAATCACAGTTAACTTCCTCCCCCACCCCACTAATGCCTAACTTGCCCATCTGTTGGGAAAGGGGAGAGAGGTGCAATGAACAAGCCCTCCAACCTTTGGATTTCAGACACGCTTCCTTGGGAAGTTGGGATCAGACAAATCAAAAGAAAACAAAAAATCTGCCTGCATCTTGCAGCTTCTTCGATCTCTTCATGTGTCAGGATTACAGTTTCTCCTCTCTCGTCTACCTGACTTTCCATTCCCAGATGAAGCAAATCTTCACCATTGCACCCTTAGTTCTACAAAATTTCCCTGGTTTTGATGCGGGTGCTGTTGTGGCTCGAGTGCAACCAGTGAAGCCTGGCAGCTGTCTGTTGCTTGCAAACTTTAAGACTTGGAGAGATGAGGAAGTTTTTGAAAGGTTCTGCAAAAGTACCCTGGGCGACTCCATGCAGAGATTCCAGAAAGCCACAGGAATACGCCAAGGAAGACATTCCTTCTCTGGATTGAAAGGGCTGAGGAAATTTGCTTCTTCCCCCATCCTCAGACACCCACCCTGCCAGCTACAAGAAAAAAGAGGGCAGGGAGAAAAACAATGGAAAAAAGGGAGAGAAAGAGAGGAAGGCAAGTCCATGTATATGGGGCAAAGGCAGGCCTGTAGTTACAAGGGGGCTCTCATTAGGAAACGCCCCCTCCCCAATTTGTCCAGCCCAGGCAGAAGACTGATTGTGCATGTCTACTCTGGTAGGGGAGAGAGAGAAACCCTTTTGTAGGTAAAAGCTGTTTTCATAACCCTGCTAGATGACAGCGTATATAATGGAAGTGTGAAAACTGACAACTGTTGGGGAGGTAATTAGCATTTCTAAAATTGGGCTAGAGTTGCTGGAAGTGTGAATTGACCATGGCATTGTTTCTGGCCAGCAGTTAGCATTCTAAAAGGTTAGCCCTGACTTGGAAAAACACTCAGTCAAAACAAAACAAGAGCAACTTCTCCATTCCTTTGCACGGACTGATCCACTTAGAGACTTTTCTCAGAAGTAAGCTCTACTGTGCTAAACTGCCCCCCTCCCCCCGCCAAACCCTCCAAGGAATGAGATGGGGGAAAGTCTGCCTGTCAATAGACAGCACACCTCTGACAGGCAGAAAAGTGGGGGAGGGACATACAGTGCCAGATGCAAAAAACACACATTGCACGGTCGAAGAAACAATGTTGGAGGAAGGCGATTAAAGAAAAAAAGAGGAACTTTTTAAAAAGGCACAAGGAATGCTGAAAGAAAAGACAAATGCAGATGAACAGAATTTTTTGAGAGAGAGAAAGAGTAAAAAAGGGGGAAGAAAGTAACAAAGCCAAGAAAGGGCTATTGCTCAGAGGGATGAAAAGAAAAGAAGAAAGCTTGTCATGTCTGAAAGAAAGGGAAGAATGAGAGAATCAAGGCAGGTGGGAATGTGGAAGAGCCTGAAGGTGCTGAGGTGAGGAGTGGACAGGGCTGCCACATAGTGAGCCTTGGGACTCTTTTTGCTGCCAAATGCAGGGTTTTTCTGGGACACTTCATCCCAGGCAGGTGCAGACAGGCTCCCCAAATCCCAGGGCTGGTAGCTGGCTCTTCCTACAGCAGGAGAAAATCTGACTGGTGGAGCAAAGCACATTGTGGATGGTGCATTGCCCTTGTCAGTTAGCCACCCATGGCTGGTTCTGTTTCTCTTACCTGGGTCCTGAAGCCACACCTCCTGCCAAGCACCCCAAGCCAGTGAATGAAGAAGCCCAGCAGAAGCTCCTGGTGACAGGAGAGAGAGGAGGAGCCAGGCAACTTTAAGGTGGGGAGGGGCAAAGCCAAGCCAGGCAGGCCTGCCATTCCCAGATCTTCACACTGAGCCTGGGAGGGAGGGTGGCTGGCTGGCTGGCTGGCAGAGCTGACCAGCTGGCCACTCTGGAGGAAGCCCACATTATACAGCTGCACTGCTGCTGTTCCGCCCACAGCTGCCATGCCGCGAGGGAGGAAATTTCAATACCTGCCCTACACTGACCCAAAAATTAGTGCGCTGAAGGCTAAAAAAGTGTACACCAGCACATGCTAGCTGCCCAGCTTAAAGGGAACACGGATGGTGTGCAACTCTGCACAGGCAAACGCAAGTCTCAAGTGAAAGAAAGCAACAGTTGTGGGTGCAGACATGCACTCCCACAGTTCAGAGCATTCCTCCCCCCCCCACACTATCCACTGCTGGTGGAAAAGGTGGGTACTGGGGAGGAAAGTGGTTGGAAAATGTAACTTAGAGTTCAGACTACTCATCATAAATCACACAGATCAAAATTCAATCCAAGGAAGAGTCCACAAGGGGATAAAAGTCTGATTGGATGACAGAATCTTGATGCAACTGGATTTTGTGATCCTCCCTATTCAAAATTCAGATGCTTTGTATATTCTCTTTCATTCAAGACCCTTCCGTCGCCAGCCCCAAGCCTTCTACATCACTGGGTAACGCTATCAGCAAATAAGGGGACTTCAGCCATTAGCAGTCACTAATTCCTAGATACTACGAGATACTGCAGCAAAAGTTAAGTCAAAGTTTAGAACAACTAATGGGCTTCTACCCTGACCTGGATGGCCTAGAATAGCCTGACCTTGTTAGATCTTGGAAGCTAAGCAGGGTCGACCCAGATTAATACTTGGATGGGAGCCCATCAAGGAAGTCCAAGGTTCCCATGCAGAGGCA
Organism: Heteronotia binoei; assembly: GCF_032191835.1. NCBI lineage: Eukaryota > Metazoa > Chordata > Lepidosauria > Squamata > Gekkonidae > Heteronotia > Heteronotia binoei. Next base: position 21,697,598 of record NC_083243.1, on the reverse strand, counting down.
GACAAACCAACTCTGTTTGCTTCCAGAAAAGGGCAACTAGAATGATTAAAGGGTTGGAACACTTTCCCTATGAAGAAAGGTTGAAACGTCTGGGGCTCTTTAGCTTGGAGAAATGTCGCCCGCGGGGTGACATGATAGAGGTTTACAAGATAATGCATGGGATGGAGAAAGTAGAGAAAGAAGTACTTTTCTCCCTTTCTCACAATACAAGAACTTGTGGGCATTCGATAAAATTGCTGAGCAATCAGGTTAAAACGGATAAAAGGAAGTCCATGATTAACATGTGGAATTCACTGCCACAGGAGGTGGTGACGGCCACAAGCATAGCCAGCTTCAAGAAGGGATTGGATAAAAATATGGAGCAGAGGTCCATCAGTGGCTATTAGCCACAGTGTGTGTGTATGTGTGTGTATATATATATATAAATTTTTTTGGCCACTGTGTGACACAGAGTGTTGGACTGGATGGGCCATGGGCCTGATCCAACATGGCTTCTCTTATGTTCTTATGTTCTCACGTCCTCTTGGGTTGCCATAAGTTGGTGCTGACTTGATGGCGCTTCCCACACAGAACGCTCATGCCATAGCATTTCTATATGTTAAGGAGTTGTCTGTTCCTTGGTCCTGTCTAATGTCAAATCAAAATTCATGTAGCCCAAGAATGTTTTAAATGATAAATAGGAAATTCCTCTCAGGGGTAGAGCATCTGCTTGGTAAACAGAAGGTCCCAGGTTGAATCCCCAGCATCTCCAACTAAAAAGAGTCAAGGCAAGTAGGCATGAAAAACCTCAGCTGAGACCCTGGAGAGCCGCTGCCAGTCTGAGTAGACAATACTGACTGTGATGGACCAAGGGTCTGATTCAGTACAAGGCAGCTTAATGTTTATAGGGCAGGGGCAGTGACTCAGTAATAGAGCATATGCAATGCATGCAGAAGGTCCAGGGTTCAATCCCCAGCATCTCCAGTTTAAATATCTGGCAGCAGGTAATGTGAAAGGCATCTGCCTGAGACTTTGGAGACTACCAGTCTGAGTAGACATCAGTGTTCCCTCTAAGCTGAGTTAGCGTGAGCTAGCTCACAGATTTTTAGCCTCCAGCTCACAAATTTTTGTCTTGGCTCAGGAAGGATGATCCCAGAGCACAATAATTTATGCAGGAGCTCACAACTTCAATGCCAGTAGCTCACAAAGTAGAATTTTAGCTCACAAGACTCTGCAGCTTAGAGGGAACATTGGCAGACGTTGCTGGCTTTGACGGACCAAGAGTCTCAATCAGTGTAAGGCAGCTTCATATGTTCATAGTGTGCCTACTGTTTATCTGAAAAGAGCCACAAGCTTTACGAGGTTGTGGGGGGTTTGCGTCCTCTGTCAGGAAATGCATTGGATTTGTATAGCATTACATGGGACACTCGATATTTTAGACCAACGTTCACTCGTAAAAACCAGCCTACCGCTTTAATGCAAGTGATTAAGGGTTTCCTTTTACAAGGACAAGCAAGGGTAAGATACTCTGCAATATAGAATACATTAGTAAAAAAAAAATCTAGCTGCTGACAAGACATAGGCAGAATGCTGACTAAGAAGGGAAGGAGTCAGAACTATGGTAGAACACAGGCAATATGGGCAGAAGGTTCAGTCTGTGGAAGATCCAGTCAAAAGCAGCCATTGATAAGTAGTCGACAAGCTATGGACCAATGTCTTGACACAGCATAAAACAGCTTTATAGGGGGCAATGGGATCAACCAAAACAAATCCCACCACCTCTTCATCAGTTTTATTCAAAAGGCCTTTGACTTGCTAAACAAAAGCATATATGAGCAAGGTGGTATGCCTTTAGCAATTTACACAGTGTGTTAGATATCAGAGTTGTGAACTCTTACAAGCCAAAAAAAGGCAGAAACTTTTGGAAACAAGCAAGATAGGAGGCTGAGACCTCTCAAACAAATACTCCAAGACAGACTTTTTAAAGGAAGGATATAACTGTGCTTGACCATTCATTCTTTCCCACAAGAACATAAGATGAAGCCACACTACAGAAAGCAAGTGTTTGGGGGTAGAATATTCAAATACTTACTTGCACTCTCCAGGTACGCTGCAGCCCCCACGGATTAAATTACATCCTTGTTTGCAAACAGCTATAGAGAGAAATTAATCAGTTAGTGCCAGCACTCTGGAAAGAATCAGTCCTGCAAATAAGTCATTTTTCCTATTGTTCATTTTCATGTTTAGAAGCGTCTTTGCAATGACATACTGATCAAGCAATCTAGACTCCATCTCATCATATTCAGATTATATTGATCTGCAGGATGAAAACTAGACAGAGCAGGGGAAGTGGTAGGAGTTGTATTTCAGACAAAACAGAGATGCAGAGGAATAAGAAATGCAAGATGCTAATGTTTTTTGATGCTGTATACCAACAACAGACCCAAAGCTGCCCTTATGTTAACTTCAAATACAATGCTAGGATTGTATTCTAATCCAAGATATATATGGGTATTCCATTCTCCAAAATTACCAAACATGACCAAGATTAAGTCTCTAAAGCAACACAACCCATTCACTTGATCAAGTTGAAGCAACTTGAAAGGAAGGGCGACATACAATAATAATAATAATAATAATAATAATAATATTTTATTTATATCCCGCCCTCCCCGCCGAAGCAGGTTCAGGGCGGCTAACAACATTTCATACAATACATTATACAATGGGTATTAAAACAACATTAATCTTAAAAACATTCTAATTGTAAACTAAAACCGACATTTCTGGTGCTATTCTATCAGCGAATATGATGGCAAGTCACTTTGAGCAAGTCCTTTGATCATTCAATCGGCAAAGGCCACCTTAAAATGGATGGTCTTGCAGGCCCTGCAGAACTGTTCAAGGCTCCGCAGGGCCCGCACTTCTTCCGGGAGCTGGTTCCAGAACATACTCCATAAGTGACAAACTGCACAGTCATAACTGGTGTGCACGGGCAAAAGGGGTTCTGAGACCAATGAAAGCAGATCTGTCAGCACCATTTTTTCATTTTTTAAATGGTACAATGGAAAGTCTTGAGACTCCTTCCCTACATAATGAAAGCCACTTCAGTACAAGAACCATACAGAAATATACATTCAGGTGGATAACCATGTTGGTCTGAAGCAACAGAACCAAGTTTGAGTCCAGTGGCGCCTTTAAGACCAGAAGAGTTTAATTCTGGGTATAAGCTTCTGTGCAAACTTTGTTCGTTTTAAAGGTGCCACTGGACTCAAACTTTAAGTCCAGTGGCACCTTTAAGGCCAACACAAGTTTATTCAAGGCATGAGCTTTTTGTGTGCAGGCACACTTCCTCAGAGACAGACATGGAAGTTTACCTTTCACATATATAGGCAGACGCCTCTGCATAGAAGAACAGCAAATTAGCATACAACTTCAGCTATGTAGAGGCATCTGCCTATATATATGAACTGTTAATTTCCATTTCAATGTGTCCGGGGAAGTCTGCATGCACATGAAAGCTCATACCTTGAATAAACTTTTGTTTGTCTTAAAGATGCCACTGGACTCCAACTCTGTTCCACTGCTTCAGACCAACATGGCTACACACCTGGATCTTTGCTGTACACAGAAATATGAGCCATACATCAGTAGAAGGTCATTTGCATGCAAAAGTCTGCATGCTCAGGGTCAAACTACACAATACACCTGACACGTGAGGGGTCATGGATGCATGACCAGGTTCACAATCAGATCTACATTAAAGGGAACTTGTCTTAAAGCACTCATTTGCTCAATGCTGCAAGTGGGAGAGAAGGAGCTTCTATTTCCCCTCCCACCCCACCTTTGCCACCAGAAAGTATTGGGTGTGTGCTTTTTTGCTCCTTTTCTTGGGTGTTCCATGACCTAGCTAGGATACGTGAAGCTGGAGAGTGGGAGGGGGGAGAAGAGCCACTCCACTGCCCTTTCCACTGGTGAAAGTGGGATGGGAAAACCAGGTCTTTTGCCCCCCTTGTAATGCTCCCTCACAGCACGAAGTGAATGAGAAATTCTTAAGGCAAGTTTCACTGATGTCCTTTCCTTTCCTTTTGTACCTGCAAAAGCTCACTGAGTCATGAACCTTGAACAGCAGAAGACACTTTAAAAAAAATTATGCAAGGGCTAAAAAGACTGAGACAAATTTCACCATTGCTAGAGTGATCTTAGGATCCTTACCACTGAGCCAGGGTTTCCGGAATATGGGGGGGGGGGACGACTGGTTGAATAGTACAGTAATCTCTCATAATCTCAAAAAAAATCTGCATTTCAGCAGAGTGTGAAAGATGTATCAATCCTGCCACAAGTGCAGACTGCGTCAGTGTAGGGCCTGTTCAAAAATCTCCCTTGCAAAAGCCATTGTAGGTATAATGTTCAGCATTGCAAACAAAAAAGCTCTGCAATAATGTGGGATGGTAAGATAATACTTTTAGGGGAAGTAAAGATTTGGGGTAAGAAAGACCAAAATATAGAGGGTTCCACTGATGTACACCTGGCTGCAAGTCCTGTTGCAGAGCCACGACCCAACCGTCATTAGTCGTATAGAGCAGGGTGATCAGCTCTTAAATATAACCATGACGAAAAGAATAACCTTGTGTTTCAGATTCAAACACTGTATCCCGAGGTCAAAAACTGAGAATTGTGTTACCTTGTTTGCAATCTTTACCCATCCAGCCTTCCATACAAGCTTTGTTTCCATTTTGGTCACATGTGTAGTGGCCCACGAAGTCATCACGAGGGCCACAGAATTTATTGCACTGCGGGCCGTAATAGTTTTCATCACATTTCACTCTGATTTGGACTTCAAAATGAGCAACGTGGCCATTGAGCTGCTGTGTCTGCCATCGATCCTCTGGGTTGATCATTCCGGCGTATGACACTCGATCAATGAACTCGCCTTCGTCTTAAAGGAAGAAAATAAGATCATACAGTGAAGCATGCCACCTGTTCCGCACACAAAGACAAGATAGCGGGGTAAGGGCCAACCATTCTACAAGTAGAATTCCTCCAACTAAGGAGTCTTCCTCCAACAGAAGAGCCACTTAAGCTGGAAAAATAGCTCCTTAGATTGGAGAAAGGCTTCATACTTGAGTCAAAAAAAAAGGTGGTATAACTATTTTAATGTAGCAATAAAAATAAACAAACGTGGCTCAGTGGAGTGGTAGGATCCACCCCATTAGGGTCAAGAGAGCCAGCACAAGGTAAGTTGTTGCACTGGCAAATGACAGCTTCAGATAGTGATGCCATTATCAGCCAGAGTGTAAAATAGTGACAAACCAATATCAATCATGTTGACAGACTGCTGCTATAGTGGCATTAGGCTAGAGGGAAAGGATGCAATGGAGAGGGTGGCGGAAAATGTTGTCAAGTCACAGCTGACTTACGCCGACCCCACAGAGGTTTCAAGGCAAGAGGTGATCAGAGGTGGCTTCCCATGGCCTGACTGGGTGTATTAACCCTGGACTGCCTTGGTAGTCTCCCATCTGGTATTAACCAAGGCTGACTCTGGTTAGCTAATTAATAATCATCATATGGCAGAGGGTGTAATATAGCCAGGAGATCCAAAGATTGCCTGGTAGTTTGAAACTTTTAATGGCAAGCTAGGTTTAATGATATTGAATTTATATCCCACCCTATACTCTGAATCTCAGCGTCTCAGAGCAGTCACAAACTCCTTTCCCTTCCCCCCCTCCACACACACACACAACAGACACCCTGTGAGGTAGGTGGGGCTAAGAGAGCTCTTATAGCAGCTGTCCTTTCAAGGACAACTCCTGTGAAATCTATGGCTGACCCAAGGCCATTCCAGCAGGTGCAAGTGGAGGAATGGGGAATCAAACCCGGTTCTCCCAGATAAGAGTCTGCGCACTTAAACACTGCACCAAACTGGTTTATTTTGGGAGTTGAAAGAGTAGTGACTGATCCAAGCTCACCCAGCTGGTTTCAAGTGCAGAAGTGGGGAATCGAGCCTGGTTCTCCAGATTGCAGTCCACCTGTCTTAACTACTACACCAAAACAGCTGGCTTCTGAGATGTGATGAGAATGGGCTAGCCTGGTCAAGACATTCACTGAATAGTACATGCAAGATTTTTCTTTTGCTCCTTAAGGTTCTACTATGGTTCAGCCAGACTCTGAAAATGAACCCCAAAGCAGCAGCAATGTCCTATTAGATTCCAACTTTGGTTACGGTAAGTGTTTTACATTTGCAGCCCTCTAGGGTTTACTCACGGTTATGGAAGCTAACAAAAGTCATGAGTAAGTTGGCATGCTAATGGAACCAGCTTCTCAGAAGTAAACCCACTTAAGAATGCACAGCTAGGCTCTGCCAGAGCGGCTGAACTCAAATTTCATCTCAAACTATTTTAGATTGTTGGGGAAAGTGAGAGGGGGGATTGACTCTCTCCCATTACTCATGGAGAGGCATGTTGCTCATTACAAAGAGCAAGCGTTCAAGTATGCAGTTAAGAAAAAAGGCTGCAGAGCGTCACACACAGAGAGACAGAGATCTCTGCTAAGTCTCTCTGGAGACAGACAAGCGTGTGTGAGTACAAGCTGCAGGATTCCTGCCTACAGCAGTACAGAAGGGGTTAATTCAGCTTGACCTTCTCTTGTTGCACTGGCATTTTGCCCTTCAACCCACCCAGCACCTGTGCTAGCAGAGAAGGGAAGCTAGAATTAGCCTTTTGTATGTGGGGCAGAAAGGCAGCATCCTTACCACCCGGCACATAGTCTTGCAGAAGCATGGCACAGACTCCTACGTCACCTATGTAGGCACAACTCTGTGTTAGTGCAGAGGGAATTCTATACATGAACCTTCAAGTACAGGTTTCAGAAGAACCAGAGATTCCACCTTTGAACACTAGTTGTCTTAAGAAGATAGACGATATTGCAGGGGTGGTCAACGGTAGCTCTCCAGATTTCTTTTGCCTACAACTCCCATCAGCCCCAACCATCAGCCATGCTGGCTGGGGCTGATGGGAGTTGTAGGCAAAAAAAATCTGGAGAGCTACCGTTGGTTATACCCCTGTGATACTGGATTTATATCCCGCCCTATACTCTGAATCTCAGAGTCGCCACAATCTCCTTTACCTCCCCCTACTCCACAACAGACACCCTGTGAGTTGGGTGGGACTGAGAGAACTCTCCCAGACACTGCCCTTTCAAGGACAACTCCTAAAAGAGCTATGGCTGACCCAAGACCATTCCAACAGGTGCAAGTGGAGGAGTGGGGAATCAAACCCCGTTCTCCCAGATAAGAGTCCGTGCACTTAACCACTACACCAAACTGGTTTAAGACATTAAACAATAAACAAATTGTATTCCAAATATAAGTATAATGGCAATCATTACAATTTCAAACAAACAAACAAAACCAGGCACCGGAGGTCTTGGCATTTGGTCAGTGCAGGGGAGTTTGTCTAATACTTTCCCCCCTAAGGTCACTGGTCTTCTAGTTGGGCGGAGACCTGCTGGAATCACAGCTGATATCCAAACAACATTGGCTCCCCCAGAGTAAATGCCTGCTTTGGAAGATGGACTCTATGGCATTATAGAGTTCCACAGGGCCTTGATCAGTTCTGCGGGGCCTGCAAAACTGTCCTCTTTAAACGAGCATACGCCGGCTGCTGAATTACTGTGAATTAAGGACCCGCCAGCATGGTCCTGTTCAAGGACCTACATTATAACAGAATTATTTAAACTGGCAGAACCAGCGTCAGAATGCCACCATTGCTGCCAGATTAACTTAAATTAACTTAAATAATGAATTCTTAAATATTAACTGGTTTTTATAATGTTTAAATGTTTTTATTGTTAAACTTAAAGTTTTTATTTATTATTGCACATGTATAAAAGGTTGTTAGCCGCCCTGAGCCGCCTAGGCAGGGAGGGCGGGATACGAATAAAATTTATTATTATTATATTATTATTATACCCCACTTTGTGCCCCTCCTCCCCCAATCTCCAGGCATTGCACAATCTGGCAACCGTAACTTCCCCAAATATAATTTCTATACAAAAACCATGACTTCTATGCAGCTACTGTAACTCTCACAAGGAAAAACACAAGTGCAGACACTGGTGGGAATCCAGCCACCTTCCAAGCAGCCTTCCCCCAGATTAAGTGGCTCTTCTATTGTACAAAGAGCCACCCAAGTTGAAGGAAGATTTCAGACCTGCGTCAAAAAGGAAATGTAGGGTATAAATATTTTAATACATATATAAATAAACTTTGCTCAGTGAACTAGGTCAGAGCAGGTAGGATCCAACCCACTGCTCACCCTTAGTGATTCTAATGGGAAATTGTGTGTATGAGGGACAGTGATTTAGGCAAAGAAGAGGTGGTGCCCTAACTTTTTTCCTTTAGATTCCTAGAACCTGATTACACATTAAAAAAACTGGCAGAATGTCCCATGTCATGTGTAGTTCAACCTACAGATACCTGCCTCCACACAGTTTGAGAGGCAACAACTTTCTCTCTTCCAAACTGCCATCGAATAACAGAGTAGAGCACCTTCTTTGCAGATTGGATGATGTATGGCAATTCACCACCAGATGGGCAAACTAGAAAAGACACTGGAACTCAGGGGTGGGGCAAAACAGCAAGCCTAACGACAACAGCAACTGCTGTTTGAGAGCTGGAGAACATAGCATTTTAACTAAACTGGGCTTATCTGGATATATTAAACAAGGGGTGGCAAACTTAATACATAGCTGCATTTCCCCCATATAATTTCAATTTCACAATGTCCAAATTCTTTAAAGATGTACTCACCAGCTTTAGTCTCGTTATCCAAGTCCCAGGCTTCAATTATTAACGTGAATGCTCTCTGGAATGAAAGACACATTAAATCAATTACTGGGGAAGAACAAGGAAAGTTACAGTTCTAAAAGCACCACATCTCTAATCTGGTAAAAGAATCCTTTGGCCTGAAAGATGGTTATGTTGATATGTGCAATAATCACTATGGGTCAAAGTGATGTCTGACACTTCGTAACACCCATATTAAGAAGACAGTAACAAGTCCAGTAGCACCTTTAAAGATGTACTCCTCTCGATCGTTTTAATAAGAAAAGCTGTTTAAAAATTTAATCCCCTAATATTTTGTTCATGTTTCTTAGAATTCCTTTAAATCAACAAAAAACGAACTGTTGCGACACACTCAAGGGTGGGGGAGAACAGATGAAATCACCAAGCTTTTAAATTTCAAACAAGCATTTGTTTCTGTACACCCAAACACAGCTTACAGGCCTTTTGTCCCGTTCACTTTCTTATTAAAGGAACCAGCCTAATTATGAAGTAACCTGGCTGAGGCTAAGGAAGTTTTGGTCTGGTCATTTCCTGAGAAGGCCCTACAGAAGAGATAGAAGACCACACATGTATAAGCACTAAAAGAAGATTTACGCAACTATTCTCTTCTCCCAATATAATGCTGCCAGTGATAGACACTTAACACTCCTTCCGCAAGGAATTAGTGTCGAACCAGGTTTAAACTTCATGCCTGATGGCAAAACGCTGTATGTTACTGCTTGTGACAAGTGTCTTTTTAAAACTGGGCTGCTATGCACATAATGTCACTGTAGAGAAGTGATGCTTCATCATCTCTGGTATATTTGTATTCAACACTGGAGGGAAAAATCCCATTCTGCTAAGGTTACGTTAACTCCCTGGTAACTCCCTGGTAGGTAAATGGCCGCAGAGCTACTTCCAGGCAAACTAGGTGGTTAGTTAGAGCGCCGGGAGGAGAAGGATGTCGAATCGGGCTCCCCCCCTCCTGGTGCCCACGACAACAGCCAAGTTTGCCTACCTGCCTCCCCCCCTCACCGCTGCCCGCCCCCTCCCTTGCGCTTTGCTCCCCGCCCAGCGCGTTCAGAGGAACACACTGAGGCTAGACCTCACCGGCTTCAATGCAGCTGATGTGCCATCTAATGCTTTGAAGTGCGCACAGGAGAAGGCTTCGCTCCCTCTCACTTCCAATTCCAGGAAGGAAGGGGGAGAACCTTCTCCCATGCATGCTTCAAAGCATTAGATGGCGTGCCGGCCGCATCAAAGCTGGTAGGGCCCAGCCTTGGCGCAGTGCAATGGGGGGGGCGGGCGGGCGACGGAGTGTGGTGCAGCGTTGCAGCGCTAGGGAGAGAGGGAAGGCAGGCGGTTGCCCGGGGCACCATGGGCCCTAGAGCCGGCGCTGGTTGCTTCCTCAAGCTAGTTTCTCCGCTGCCTGGCAAAGTGTTAATGACGATAAGCCAAAAGAACAGAAGGGCTTTGCTCCTGCAGAATCAGGACCATTAGAGTCTTCTGGAATCCAAAAGCTCAGCATGTTATATCTACTCTGATGCACATTAAAAGGGCACAGGAATGGAAAGAGTTTAAGAACATAAGAGAAGCCATGTTGGATCAGGCCAACGGCCCATCAAGTCCAACACTCTGTGTCACACAGTGGCAAAAAAATTTATATAGACAAATACACTGTGGCTAATAGCCACTGATGGACCTGTGCTCCATATTTTTATCTAAACCCTTCTTGAAGGTGGCTATGCTTGTGGCCGCCACCACCTCCTGTGGCAGTGAATTCCACATGTTGAGGAGAGTGTTCTTCAGACTGGGGGTGTGTTGTGCAGAAGTCAGGTTGGTCTCTTGGCTTTTCACCCAACTTGGAAACAGAGAAATGGGTCTTCAAATGTGTATCCTAGCACAAAAACCAGCACAAAAATGTAAAAACCCTCAGATCAGGTAGCCTTACATACATTCCACCTCTAATTTTATTGCTATAAATAGAAGACATGTTGACCTAGGAACTGGCTTGGATCCAGTGTAAAACTTCTGCTTATGCTGGGACTCCCGCACGCCATGAAAAATACTGCCACAGCCACATGTGCGATGCCTACTTTGTTGTACATCCACTTGCATGCATGCTTATGCAAGAATTTGGGGAACCAATTTCTTGGCACTGAGATCCCTAAGTGGGAAAGTACAGTGTGCTGCAAAGGAGGAACTGCAATAAGTCTGCTTGTGCATCACTGCACATGGTCTGTATCTGTGTTTCCTTTTATGGCTTGCTGTGGTCATTCTGCCCCAAACAAAACAGTCTAAATTTGTCACTATGCTCACCAAGGTATAGAGCAGGGGTGGCCAAACTGCAGCCCAGGAGCCACATGTGTCTCTTTCAGACATATTGTGTGGCTCTCGAAGCCCTCACTGCCCCATTGGCTGGCTTGGAGAATTCATTTAAAGTTAAAATTGCTATCTTTCACCTCTCCCTCCCTTTCCCATCTATTTTCCTTCCTTCCTTCCTTCCAAACATCTGATGTGCATTCTATGTGGCTCTTATGTTAAGCAAGTTTGGCCACCACTGGTATAGAGACAAGGTGGGGAAACTCCCACCTGTATTTAAAGTTGGACTTTCCTATTAAATGCAGAGATCCATATAGGGATACCATAGAGAATTTGGGCTAGTGTTTTAGCTTTGAACACTTTAATTGCTGCTGGGACTAATTGGTTGCCCCTTGCAAAGAAAAATTGTTTGATTTGAGCAACTGAACATTTAGCCAAGTTGATGGTCTTGTTACGATGTGGTACCCAGATTAACTTGTGAGGGATTATTCACTGGAAGAAAGAGGCCCTTCTGCTGGTTTGACTAAATCTATGTTTCTCCTGCTGGTGGCAAGCAGTCAGTGGTTCTTGTTTCTGTTGGGGTTGGCAGAAAGACTGGAGAGATGAACTCACTGAGCTCTAGTACAGTGATACAGTGCACTGACTTGGATAGCCCAGGCTAAACCAATCTAGTCAGATCTCAGAAGGTAAGGAGCGTTGGCCCTGGTGAGTATTTGGATGGGAGACCACCACCAGGGAAGTCCAGGGGCACTCCACAAGCAATGGTAACCCACCTCTGAATGACTCTTGCCTTGAAAACCCTATGGCGTTAACCATAAGTTGGCTGCAACTCAATGGCAAAAAAAAAAGTGATACTCTGCAGTTCATGGAGAGCCACATTTGCAATTACCATCAACTAGAAGAGTCACATTTTATTTCCATTCCAGTCATGAGTCTGGTTCCACAGGGAGGCTCACACCTTACCTGTTCTTCTGACAGGGACTACCTGTCAGCCACAAGCCCCAAGGGGCAAGGACCTTACCAACTTTCCTGACAAATGGAACATTCTTGGAAAGCCACAGGTGGCATGTCAAAGAGACGTACATGGCTCTCAAATAGGGCTGATGGCAAGATTCAGTTTGCCTGTCGCTCACAACAGACTTGGTCTAAAAAGCATCCTTAAAAACTGGCCTGTAGCTTAAAACAGCATTCAGCTGGGCATTCAGCTCCCAGCTTTGGACGGTGCCACACTGGTGCCAGCCCAACAAGTGAAGAGCTTGAGGGTGACCTTGGATGCCTCCCTTTCCATGGAGGCCCAGATCACGATGGTTGCCAGGTCTGCCTTTTATTATCTTCAGCAGATCAGGCAGCTAGCACCATATCTATCCCCCCAGGACCTGGTTACAGTGATCCATGCAAAGGTCACTTCCAGACTAGACTACTGTAACTCACTCTACGCTGGCTTACCCTTGAGATTGATCTGGAAACTACAGTGGGTGCAGAATATGGTGGCTCACCTGCTGACTGCACCACTTTTATGGGTGGGCATTCGGCCGGCACTCCGCAGTCTGCACTGGCTGCCCACTGAGTACCGGATCCACTTCAAGGTTTTAGTTCTAACATTTAAAGCCTTACACGGCCTGGGATCAACATACCTGCGGGACCGTCTCCTTCCATATATGCCCGGGAGGTTGTTATGTTCGGCCTCCCAACATCTGTTGGCCATCCCCAGCCTCGCCTCAACTAGGCGAATCAGCTGGTGGAATCAGCTCCCCACAGAGATCCGGGCCCAACCTGGCTTATTAGCCTTCCGTAGGGCCTGTAAAACAGAGCTGTTCCCCCAGGCTTTTAGTTGAGGCTGCAGGCGTCTATTCTTGATCTGGTTGGCCTCCCCTATCAGCACTGTCACCTGTGCTAAAAAATGGATTATCTTCTGTCATCTCTATGAGATATCATAATGTGAGACGGCCAGGCTGGACAATGTGATGATACAGTAAACTTCTGAGTGCTGTTGAGTTATCTCTTTTAAAAATGTTTGTATTGTATTTTATTGTTTTATCATATGTTGCACTCCGCCCTGAGCCCTACGAGGAATGGGCAGAATAGAAATATACTAAAATAAAATAAATAAAACACATCATGTAAACTAGGAAGCTGAATCTGAAACACAGTTTAATGAACCAGAATTAAATTCAAACCCAAATCGCAATCTAACTAAACACAAACCAGGTGTTTCACGACATTCTGAAATGTGATTTGGTAACTTGATGAGGTGGCTCTTTAGGGGGCTAAAAAGAAAGGATCTCTGCTGCAACCCTACAGAAAAGACTACCCAGCAAGCTGTCTAAGTAAGGGGAGGAAGCTTCGGGAGCAGTTGTTTTCCTGCCTCATGCATTTACCTTGTGCATAGGTAAGCGTACTATTTGGGATTTCTGAAGTCTGTTCCAAACCATAAACAATCAGAAATGTCTGGGTAGCTGTGAAAATGATATTGAGCCACTAAAAAAGCACACACATTGCTTCCTTCTTGAGCAGCCTCTACTGAATAAGAATGAAAATAGTTGGTGATATACGGTAAGACTTGCACACCATCGTGGTAAGACTTTGTATACTATTACATAAATCAGCACAGAAAGAATAGACAGAGACAAAACTCAAAGCAGTTTTGAACCTTGCAGTGGTTTCTTGCTTTCTCACATCTTTGTAACATTTGAACTGAAAGCACACCTCTCTGATGGGAAGATGTGTGAGCTCCAGACACAGGGAACATAAGAGAAGCCATGTTGGATTAGGCCAATGGCCCATCCAGTCCAACACTCTGTGTCACACAGTGGCCAAAAAACCTGGTGCCATCAAGAGATCCATCAGTGGGGCCAGGACACTAGAAGTCCTCTCTCTCATTGTTGCTCCCCGCAAGCACCAAGAATACAGAGCATCTCTTGCTCCAGACAGAGTTCCATCAATAACCTGTGGGCCTAATAGCCACTGATGGACCTCTACTCCATATGTTTATCCAATCCCAATATATGGAGCAAAGGTCCATCAGGGAGAATGAGCATCTTTCACATATGGAGAAGTTTAAAGCCATGCTTGGGAGGTTTGTTATACAGAAGCATAAAAGATACAAAGAATACACTTGTGCTTCCCAAACCATTCCTTCAATTTAAGAAGCTTTTGTAGCACTTTCCCTCCATTTCAGGTGACCGGTTTATGAATATGAAAATAGCATAACAAAAATATGACTGCTAGAGTTTGAGAATACGTTAATTGCCATACAAAAATAATTTAAGATTACTTTCTAAATACACTGCTTTTTAAATAGGAATGGTAAGCACAAGAGTTTATGAAATTTTCTCCTTGAAGCATATGTGAATTGGTTCAGAGTGACTGAACTGGCTATGGAACTGCTCTGAGCAGCTAATGTCAGAACCAAGCTAGAGAAAGAGGAAATGTTAACGGATTCCAGCCCAAGTTTTTAAATAGTTCAGCTTCCTGTTACAAAGGTACCCAGGGCTTTCCTACAGTCAACTATAGTGATCAGTTCCAAGAGAAAAAGACAGGATGAACTTCAAGTGATTACTTGCTTTGAAAAAAGAGTTAACATGAATTAGAATTCCTTTAATCTAAAAGTGAGAATTTAATTAGAAAGCCCTTCTCAAACTGACAAACCATTTTTGGGTTTTAGTACCCCAAATAGTGGTTTGCTGGCTTAACTCAGCCGAAGAGACTCATTTAAGGATTAGAGAGTCCCGTTTGCGGAATTAAAAATAACTAGGATTGTGAGAATTAAACAGCTGTTATACCTTCAAAACAAAATCTCATGCAACTTAAAACACAGTCTGGTATTGTCATGGCGCCTTGCTATCGACCTGAAAAACATTCTGCCCGCCATAATTAATAATGCTCATTTCAAAGAGAAGGCAAACATTTTGTGAAAATAAATCAACTATTAAAATTACTTTACCACATGGAACTGAATCAACTTTAATGGAAATTCAATGGTGTGATCACTGGAGTCATTTTGACACTTTACAATATAATACTGCAGGACAGTTTTTAAAGTACTGAACACGTGAAACTACCTTACAATGAATCACACCCTTGGTCCAATCAAGGTCAGTCTTGTCTACTCATATTGGCAGTAGCCTCCAGGGTTTCAGGCAGAGTAAGAGGTCTTTCTCATGATCTACTGTCAGATCCTTTAACTGGAGATGCTGGGGACTGAACCTGGGACATTCTGCATGCCGAGCAGTTGGTCTACATTGAGCCATGAGACTCTTCCTCTCAGTTTTCCAAGTACCCTCAAATTGACTGATCCAAAACCAGTTTTTTTCTAATGAAAAGCTCTTCCACTCATTATCACCAAAGGGTGATTAACACGTGCAATTCACTGCCACAGGAGGTGGTGGTAGTTACAGGCATAGCAAGAGGGGACTGGATAAGCATATGGAGTCGAGGTCCATCAGTGGCTATTAGCCACAGCGTATTGTTGGAAATCTGTCTGGGGCAGCGATGTTCTGTATTCTTGTTGCTTGGGGGAGGGGCACAGTGGGAGAGCTTCTAGCCCCACTGGTGGACCTCCTGATGGCACTTGGGTTTTTTGGCCACTGTGTGACACAGAGTGTTGGACTGGATGGGCCATTGGACTGATCCAACATGGCTTCTCTTATGTTCTTATGAACGTCTTACATAATATAGTGGAAGACTGCAGCAATCTGGCTTCTGCAGGTTCATCGAAGTTCAAAGCAACAAGAATGTACAGTGAATTGTTAATATTACTGAAAATGAAGTTTTTCAATATTATATACTTAAGAGTAAATGACCACCTCAAGTTCAAATCAGAACTTAAGAAACCAAACCCCCAAAGTTACTGTGTTTTCCTATCGCTTCTTTATTCAGGTAAGATATGCAGTCCCATAATTTCACAAGTCAGTCTTTAAATTAAAACTTATATCAGTTCCTCATTAGCTTCTGCTTTCCATGGCTCAAGCGATCTATTTCCCACCAGTTGCTGTGCAGATGCATTTTGATCTGCAGCTCACTCCAATTTCCCTCACAGCTTCCGGATCTCCAAAACGTAGGAGCAGGAAGCCGCAAGGGAAACTGGAGGGAGCCATGGGATCAAAATGCACCCTCACAGCGACTGTGGGGAATTGACTGCTTGAGCTGGGGGCGCTGAAGGCCGGGGCAGAGCAACTGCTAGTGAGGAATCAGTCTTAGTTAGACCTTTGGATTGCCATCATTTTACTACCAACATACTAGTGGCCAGCAACACTGAATACCCCATTTTGTTAACTGTTCTGACTCACAGAAAGAAAGGTAAGCTTATAAACACAATAAAATAAATAATGTAAATAAAGAAAAATAAATACATTTGAGAGAGACTGTAGGATCCATGGACAAACCAACTTTTAGAATGTTACTTTTTGTACATGCGATTGAAATGTAGAAGGTCTTTGCGCTAGGTCATAATTGCCAATAATGAAAGGTCAGCTCTTGAGGCATTAGATTTTGGACAATATCCAGAAATGCCATGTATTTGTTGTTAACCTTTCAGGATAACTTGTAACAGCTCTCCATCATAGCCAAGTTAATCATAATTTATTGCAAGTACTTAAAAAAACATTTCCAAGTTGCCTGAGTTAATGTCTGATTTAGACCGCCCCTCCCCCTTTAAATGCATCACTGAGTTGTCCCTGCTCAGCAACATGTAATACATTTTAAATAACAGATGAACGAACCTTCACCACCAAAAGATTTTCTATCCTTGTTAAAACACGAAGACTGCCTTCTCTGGAAGTTGTCCTTCACTAGAAAGTACCTTGTGTGGAAGCATGAATAAAATTATAATTTATTTCCCCATTTATCTCTGGCTGGTATTATAACTCTTAATCTTCTTATTCAGTATCCATATATGTATTTACTCATTAAGGAGCAATTTCTTCTTTAAAAAACAATTCTCCATTCTACCAAATAAGGCAAGTCTTCAATATGACTTACAATGCCTTGGTCCCAATTCACACATACGTAAGTACTTTGTGGCCACCATAAGGCGTGAGCAGGAAACTCCATGCCTCCCAGTCACACAGGGCCATATTCTGAACATAACAGTGGAACATGCAGAGAAATGACTTCAGCCACTTTGACTGTACTTGTATGGTGCTGGGGGAATTTCCTTTTTCCCCCTCCCTCCCCTGGGAAACATAAATGTAGCTGTAAAAATGCACATATTTTTCACTAACGCCAGACAGTTAAGATTCAATGTATTTTAAAACTGGTTAAACACACTTTCTTCTTGTCAGTCACAAAAAATCTGGTCTTATATCCAGTCGTTTCCCCAGATGCAGTAATTTCTCTTATGTATATATCGAACTCCAAAGTATGTCCCCGATCTGTGGATACCGAAATCCACAGATGGGGGCACTTACCCCAATCAAGTTTTCTGCAAACTTGGGTGACCCCCTAAGTTTGCAGAAAACCTGAAAAAAAGGAAACCTGGGCAAGCTGGCCTAGAACAGCTCCAGATGAGCTGCTGAGAGTGGGAAATGAGGAGAGGGAAGCCTCAGCGGGCCCATCTGGAACAGCTCCAGGTGAGCTGCCAAGAGCCAGGGGGAAGAAAGCCTCAGTGGGCCTATCTGAAGCAACTCCAGGCAAGATGCCAAGAACAGCAGGGAGGGGGGGTGTCCTTCAGTGGATTGTACAGAGCATACAAGGGTGAGCAGTAGAAAATGGCAGGGGGTGGGAAGGCACCAGGGCCCAGCAGCGGCTGCAGGGAAGCACCAGGACCAGCAAGAAGTGTGTGTGTGGGGGGGGGGGGGTTCCTCCTGAAAGTCTCAAGGGCCCACACTCATAAATTCTTTTAGGGATTGTTGGAGTACCTGGAGATTGTTGGTGTAGCATTACTGCTATATAATCCATACTTCAACACCTATATATGACTTTTATATTTAAATTTACAATGACAAAAGGTTGTAGGTGTTTAAGTGATAAGACTTAATGTCCAAACTTGCTATAAATTGGAACCTGAATAGAATTTTCAAAACCTGAGTAAGAATTCTAACTTGAAGCACATATTAAAATGTTTTATCTATAGAAGAAATACTGATTCAAAGCCAGAAAACTGAAGTAGCTGGGAACATAAAGTTCCATTCGATATGGTCAAAAGCCTTTTCAGCATCAATTAACACCGTATTTCCAAGTTTTTCATCTTGTTCAATTGCATCAACGCTTAACAAAATTGGAACTCAGGAGCAAACAGTTCATTTGCTAGATTTCCTACCTCAATATCCTTTCTAAAAACCTTATCTTTTTCTTCTGCTTCCACATCTCACCTTATTGTGAATCTCTAATATATCTTATTTTTTACTTTCAATTTCAGTTCTCTCTCATACTAGGTGATTTTTCTTTTCCACTATATATGGACTTAGACAACTAGCAGTAACCCTGATTCCCCCCCCCCCCTTCTTCTTGGGGGCTGGACTAGATGACTCTTTCTACTGCTTTCTGTAGTACTTTCTCACTTGGCTCTACCTATTAACTTATGCTCTCTTCCAGGGCAAACACACTCTCTCTGCTTCTTCAGCCCTTCATACACAACATGAGGTTGATGACAATTTTCCTTACAACAACTCTTATGATATACAAGGTACACAGTATGCTGGAGTACCATGCTAAGCTTAGCAAACCAGAAAGTAGTTCCATTGACAGAGATCAAATATCCCGGAAAGTCAAGAATGGCACAGCATAAATGTAAGATCACCTTTTGCTTTAAATTTCACAGGGATTGAATTAACAGGAGGGAGGACTACTTACCCCCCTCTAGCCCAGCAACGATCAGAGGCAAACCTATCTATCACAGCACAGCAGAACTTCTACTGACCATCTTCTGTAATTAGAGCAGGGGTACCACCCAACATGTTGCCCATTAAAACCCCTTCTGGAACCCGTCAAGTGTTTTTAGAAAGTAGGAAGGGCCAGGTGAGTCTTTTGTCCAGCAAAGCTTCCGATTGGCTAGTGGAGTTTGAAAAGGCTGTGCAGATTTTTAAAAACACTGCTTCAGCAGCAGCTGCCACCATAACACAAGAATCTTCACTGTATGACTTGAAGATAAGCTATGGCTAGGCTCTGCCACTGCCAGCAGCCATTTTGTGGCTGCATTCACCATGGTGTTTCAGAATTCCAAAGAGGTCTGAAGCTTCAAAAAGGGTGGGGCCTCCTGAACTAGAGGCATCTAAAAATAAACGTTTAGTGGTTTCCCAGTTAGGTCTTTTATTCTAGAAGACTTGTGTCCTGCTTTTCTATTTAAAAGATACAGCACGCATTTCTGCTATTAGCCAAAGAAGCAAACCTGTTGATGCGGGATGGGAGTTCTACAGCTCGAACTCTTCAGAACTATGAAAAAGAATGAGTAAAGACATAAGCCACATTGATTGGAAGTAATTAATTCTATGGTCCCTAGTTCCTTAAGATCTCAGAGTATTATTGAAAATTTTCGTCTGACTAGAAGACAAAGGAGACTGCAGAAACCTTCTTGGAGGTGGTGAGGGGAGTTGAAGACCCAAGGATCCTGCCCAGAGCACCCACTGATCCTGAACTGACTGTACGCACTGCACTGAATGTCGAATTCTTGCAGTTGACTTCCCAACCCCCTAGGACAGGCATCAGCTCTAACTGGGGCAACTGGCTTTACCCTTGGAGGGTCCTGTATTGCTTGAGTGGGAACTAGACAATGAAGACTGAAACCTGTAAGGTTTGTAGTAATTCTAGGAAAATCTGCTGTAGACCTGGGGTTCTTAGAAGGTCCAAATGCCCTAGAGACACAGAGGATGAGCCCAAATGTCTGGAACCTCTCTTGGAGATCATATGGTATCAGAATGGGAGGATCTTCTTCTGTTTAGTGTCAATTAGAATAACTTCTAGCTTGTCCCCCAAGAGCATAAGAACATAAGAGAAGCCATGTTGGATCAGGCCAACGGCCCATCAAGTCCAACACTCTGTATCACACAGTGGCAAAAATTTTTATATACACACATACACTGTGGCTAATAGCCACTGATGGACCTGTGCTCCATATTTTTATCTAAACCCTTCTTGAAGGTGGCTATACTTGTGGTCGCCACCACCTCCTGTGGCAGTGAATTCCACATGTTAATCACCCTTTGGGTGAAGAAGTACTTCATTTTATCCATGTAATTCTTCAAAGGGTAAGATGCCACTATGGTCTTGGCTGGCGCTTCCATTGTCCAGTTGATCAACCAAAGGGTGTGCTTGGCGACCACAGTATCACCAACAGCTCTTGCACAACTCCAAAACCATGACCTTCTCTGACCTTAGGAGGCAGGTGGTCAAATTGGGGGTGGGGCATCAGAAACCTTTGCATCTTGCACAGCCAAAGGAATGACATACAGGCTCTAAAAGGCACTATGCCGCTGAAGTCTCGATAGAGAGGGCACTGGTCTCACAGTCTCGGTGCAGGGCTGTTTTGCTGTCATGGAGCGTAGCCTCTTTAAGTGCCCCTTGCCCCCCCTCCAGGGGGCAGTCTGATCCAGACACCATACTGGCCGCAGTAGCATCCACACCAGAATACATAGGAGTTAGTCTGTTGAAGATGAAAAGGAATGATACCAGGAGTGAATAGGCTCGTTCTGTTCATTTTTCAGTACCTGGCCAGATACCGTTAAGGAAGGGAAAGATACAGCATGCTACCAGAGCTGGCCGTAACTTCCTAGACCCTCTCCGAGTCAGGAACTCCTTCCTCCTAATGTGGAAGATCCACTGCAAGAGTAGAAAGTTTCAGGAACTTTAGAAAAGGAGCAAAAGATGAATGAAGACATTGGAGGCAAAAGTCTTCTTGGGGTTTGGAAGGCGGGGAGTGACCTTCACTCATCTGACCTTCCTCCTTTTCGGACAGGTCAGAGTGATTATTGAATTTATCAAAATTTGGTGAATGGGTCTACTTGCAAGTAATACGTACCAACCAACACTTGGTTTTTTTCATACAGGCTAAGTGAGGACCCTGGGTAGATCGTGTCCCCCTCCGACTCAAAAGAACAGGTGCTTGCAGCTGCTGTAATCTCTTCTGCCCGTAGCCCTTCCTATAGAAGATTCCAACAACTTTTGGAAGCCTTCTGGGCAGGGAGTGGATCAGAGGACTCCTGCCTCAGCTCTGATGCTATCCTGCTCAACCCTAAGGCAAGGGAGAAAAGTGCAGTCACGTTCTGGTGGGAAGAATGTGTGCCTGTCCTCTGGCACTCACCATTACCTTGTCCCTTACCTGCTCAAAGGGCTTTTTTGGTAGCAGGAACTCCTTTGCCTATTAGGCCACACACCCCTGATGTAGCCAATCCTCCTGGAGCTTACAGGGCTCTTAGTGCAAGGCCTACTGTAAGCTCCAGGATAATAGGCTACATCAAGGGTGTGTGGCCTAATATGCAAAGGAGTTCCTGCTATTAAAAAAGCCCTGCAGGGGAAGAGGAGAATGATCTGGGAAGAGTTCAAGGTCCCAACACAGGACCCTGGGAGCTCTGCCGGGCCCATAATACCTCACGCAGCCCAGAGGACAGAAGATCCCGCTGAGGGCTCCATTGCCCAGCTCCCCTGCTGTTTCCATGCAGCACTGCAAAGCTGCAAATCCCTTGGGCTCTCCTGAGCCAGAGTGTATTGCCTTAATGGCTTTGAGAGATAGGGGAGATTGCTGAAGATAAAGACAAATGCTATAAATCAAGACACTGGACTTCAAAGAGAGCTCTGAAAATGAAAGGACTTCACAAGAGCTCTCTCCAAATGCTGCCTTCTCCATAGCCAGGAAGAAAAGACTGGGAGATGGGGGAACTCCTCTGGAACAACAAACTGGACTTTCTACCACCAAAAGTGGAGGGAAGTGAGTTCCCCACACATCCAGGTCTCCTAGTGCTTCCAAGGGAGAATGCTTTTTGCCATCAAGATTTTGCTCATGCCTTGTAAGCCGCCCTGAGCCTGCTTCGGCGGGGAGGGCGGGGTATAAATAAAAAATTATTATTATTATTAAAATACATTTTTAATGCAAAATCATCTAAAGCCCTAGATAATGCCTATATAAAACTGTAGCATAGACAAAACCTTAGGACAGGTTTCCTAAGAATGCAAGAGAAACCAAGTTGGATCAGGCCAATGGCCCATCCAGTCCAACACTCTGTGTTACACAATAGCCAAAAAAACCCAGGTGCCATCAGGAGGTTCATCAGTGAGGCCAGGACACTAGAAGCCCTCACAACTGTTGCCCTCCCCAAGCACCAAGAATATAGAGCATCACTTGCCCCGGACAGAGAGTTCTTGTTTGACCGTGAATAATTTTGGCAACAATATGCTATGTGTTCAATAATACATAGAAGAACTCAGTATTTCCAATTTTATTTAAGTTTAAATCGATACCCAAATATTCCGGTAGTCCCATTGTGACTTGGTGAGACCGCTTCTGCGCAAACAATACGCTTTTAGTTTTCTATGAATTTGATATTTTTAGATCCATTGCCAGTGGATCATGGCAGTAATTACCTAGGCATGAGGAAGAAAGGAGGTTCACCCTTTTGAAACTACCTGAAGCTCCAAACAACTTCAGACTTGCCAAGCTTTGCTTGAGAGCACTCGCTCTTTTGAGATCCTGTAACAGAAGCACAGCTAGAGTAAAACCGAGGCTTTGTATTAACAGCTGTTTCAAACTGCAAGCTAAAAGTTATTCATTGACGAACTAAGCTAGTTATCTCTTAAATGCATTAAAAAAAGGTATGCTAGCACAAGTTTGGTTTTTGGTAACATGCCTGGACAGGAACACAGGGTTCTTGTCGGTCCAGTCAAGCCTGCAGGTAGCTGCTGACTGCTCTGTAGGTCTGGAGACTAGAGGAAAGACCCACACCAAGCCACAGGGGGACGTACATATACTGTAGAATGTGATTTCACACAAAAAACCATAAAGCACACAAGAGGCTCTTAATACCTATGCTTCCACAGATCTGCTCCATTAGCAAACATTGTGAAGACTCTGGTTTGAGGGGTGTCAAACTCATTTGTTATGAGGGCAGGATCTGACATAAATGAGACCTTGTCGGAATGGGCCATGTGTGTCATATAATGCAATGCCAGGTAGCGGAGACAAACATTATAAAGGACAAAGACAGTTAAAGATTTTCTTTTTTAAAAACTTTCAAAAAAAATGCTTAAAAGATTAGCACTCTTGCAATATTTTATTTAACAGTCTCTGGAACACCTTCCCTATGAAGAAAGGTTGAAACGCTTAGGGCTCTTTAGCTTGGAGAAACGTCGACTGAGGGGTGACATGATAGAAGTTTACAAGATAATGCATGGGATGGAGAAAGTAGAGAAAGAAGTACTTTTCTCCCTTTCTCACAATACAAGAACTCGTGGGCATTCGATGAAATTGCTGAGCAGACAGGTTAAAACGGATAAAAGGAAGTACTTCTTCACCCAAAGGGTGATTAACATGTGGAATTCACTGCCACAGGAGGTGGTGGCGTCCACAAGCATAGCCACCTTCAAGAAGGGGTTAGATAAAAATATGGAGCAGAGGTCCATCAGTGGCTATTAGCCACAGTGTGTGTGTGTATGTATATATATATATATATATATTTGGCCGCTGTGTGACACAGAATGTTGGACTGGATGGGCCATTGGCCTGATCTAACATGGCTTCTCTTATGTTCTTATGATAACTGAAGGAAGCAAGAGAGAGGGTGAAAGAAGCAGACTTGCTTGAGGGCTTGATAGGAGCCTTCCAGGGATCTGATTTGGCTCCCGAGCCACATGTTTGACACCCCTGGATTAGAGAGCTGGAAGTGTGTTTGTTCGTAATGGTTTCTCAGTCCAGGGGTGTGGAGGGAAGGCGCCATGGTATAGTCTGAGGCAGGGTTTTTTTTGTAGCAGGAACTCCTTTGCACATTAGGCCACACCCCCTGAGGTAGTCAATCCTCCAAGAGCCTACAGTAGGCCCTGTAAGAAGAGCCCTGTAAGTTCTTGGAGGACTGGCTACATCAGGGGTGCGTGGCCTAATATGCTAAGGGGTTCCTGCTATTAAAAAAGCCCTGGATGAGGTCATTAGACCTCAGAAGCTATGCAGGGTCAGTACTTGGAAGGGAGACCTCCGAGGAAGGCATTGGCAAACCACCCTTGCTTGCCTTGAAAGTCCCCTGCTGGAGTCGGCTGTGACTTGATGACAGTTCTCTCACTCAATAGCCCTCAGGACAAAAAGGGATAATAATGCTGTAATAATAGTAAGTAAGAACAATTGTGGGTCATCTTGTAACCAACTCATGGCCCAGCCCGACAAGGTCTCATTTATGTCAGATCTGGCCCTCATAACAAATGAGTTTGACATCCCTGCTCTCATCAACCCAGGGCCATCGGGTTTTCAAGGCAAGAGATGAGGCAGAAGTGGTTTGCCATTGCCTGCCTCGGCACAGCAACTCTCGACTTCCTCGGAAGTTTTCCCTTTTAAGTACTAACTGTGTCCAACCCTGCTTAGCTTCCAAGCTTTGACGTGATCAGGCTAGGCCAAGGTATCCGGCTCCTAATGCTAATTTGTGCAAAACCTAAAATTAAAAACAAAACTGGTGTGTATTGGTGCAATCGTTGCAAAATGAAAAGCTGCTTGTATGGTTCTCTTTAAGCTTTCATAGCTCCAGAGCAAACAGCTCTAGGGAGACAAAACCATCAACAAGAGAGTACATGTTTTATATCTCTGTTTTCTTCCCTCTCCTGCTGGCAAGGCTTCTAGAGCAGGATGGGGGCAGGGAAGGGCGGGGAATGAATGGCGCGAGTGAAGAGCACATGGATGGACAGAGGCTGGCAGCCATCCTGAGCCCTTGCTGCAAAGGCTGTGCTCATTTAAGATGCCAAAGATTGTACCAGCTGGCTGCTAAATCCTCCCTGCCTCACATTAACAGGCAGCCTTCTCAGCTTTCACTATAAATATCTGGTATTTTTTAAAGAGGAAACTCACTTCATGGAGGGAACAGTTCCGTGTGCCATGGAATTATTTTGCAAGTCCAGGAAAAGCTCCCCAAACATGGATCATAAAAAAACCCCTTTTAATGCTAAATAAAGCTCTGCAGCAGGGGAACATTTAGTAACCAGAACAAGAGTAGCGGCTGAGGGTCTAATGAACAGATAGGACAGAGAAGCCTTAGCCCGCTGGACAAGGTCATGCTTGCAAGTTTCATGGTCTATTTGAAAACAGCTTTAAGACCCTTGTGTTATCAAGCCAATCTTGTTCCTGCCCTCAGGAAGCTCTACAGGGTTTAGAGCAAACCGACCAAGGGGTCAGAATGACCAGTGGTACTTACCATGAGGGGTCATTCTCTTCTGAAAACAGAATGGATTAGATGTATCCGCATCTATCTTTTTCAAAAGCAAAACCAGATCAAACAGTATTACATCAAATCGAGGCTTGACAAACTCCAGGCACCAGGTGACCATGGCACCTAAAAATTTTCCTATAGAGCCTAGTATTTTCACAAATTATGATGAGGTTTTTATTATGACAACAGCCACAGTTACCTCCATGTATGCAACATGTTTGTCATCTACAGCTTGAATAAGATTATGAGAAACTGAAGTGCTCAGTCGTCAGTTGTGTGGTAGAGATAAACAAACAAAAAAAAAAACAAAGCATGGTCCTGGTTTTGGCACCTAAATGTTTGGACCTGCTCTTACAAAGAAAATAACTCAAGACCTGCACTAAACTGACTTCAGTTATTTTTTCATACATTCACAACTGTACTATACTTTGCCACAACAGGAACAGAATCAAACTACTTCACCTTGACAGATTCCCCACTAGGCTTATTCCAGTGTCAGAGTTCTCCCCCTCCACCCCTCAATGCTTCCATCCACTTTTGCACAAGCTGCCTCAGGGCTGAGACTTGCCTCACCTCTTTCCTGTGGCAAGCAGAAACAGGTTTTCAGAGGACCTTGTTTGCTGCAGGAAAGAGGCAAAGCAAGTTGCAACCTCGCAGCAGCTTGTGCAAAATCAAACTGAAGCATTTGTGGGGGGAGGGGGGGGAGCTCTGATGCCGGAACAAGCCAAGTGGGGAAATCGGTCCTAGTCTTTACTTTATATTACGGAAGCTGTAATCACCCTATATTCCACTGAAATGAATATGGAATGGATGCGTTACCTCCTTATAGTCTACACAAGAGAACAGTGGCTAATAAATATAGCAAACATCCAGCCTTTTCAAGAATGCCAAGAACGCTACTACTGCATTTTCTGGCAGTCGCTACACTGATTGACAGATGCAAGTGTGATAAAAGCACCTTTCTAGTAAAAACAAGAAATATTAACGTTCTTCCAGCATAATCAGAATGCCTCAGAGCAGGCACTTTATATTGTGCTTTTTTAAACACTCCGTTTGACAGTGAAGGAAGCATACAATTAGTTTGGAACTAGGATAAACATCATGCCTAACCACAAACAGCAACCCAAACAAGCTACAACTATGCAAATGCCAAGTCATAAAAGCACCTTCTAAATCAAGTGTAGGAAGACCCAGGATCGGATCTACATGCTTTTTGAGGGTGTGTGTGCAAAATTTAAAAAATGATGCCCCCTTTTGGATCATTTTATCTTATGGTCCCATAGAATACAATACACTCTATACCCAATTTGGCGCCCCCTTCCGTCAGTGCCCAGGGCAAGAGCCCCCCTCTCTGCCAACCCCAAGATCTGGCCCTGGAAAGACCTCACTCTTACACAAAACAAATTCAACAGTGTCAAACTTTTGACTGGATCTTTACTTATTTCCGCCTCCCAGTCTTCCTCCTAATGGAAACCCCACAGCAGCTTATGTTGTTCTCCTGTTTCCTCCATTTTATTCTAATAACCACACTGTGAGGTAAATTAGGAGAAGAAGGCATGAGAGGGCAAAGATTCCACAGCAGAGTGGGAATTTGAGCTTAAGTCTCCCAGATGCTAGTTTGATACTATAGCCACTATATCACGCTGATTACACTTGCTAGTCATAAAATGGAGGATTAGAAGGCCAGCATCTAAGAGGTCAAGGACGGAGTCAACAGAAAATGTCCACTTCCTTGATTCACAGCTATTATGGATGCTTATGGTCACCAATCCAGCCCTGACAACTACCACAGGGGTTTCTCAGATTACTACCCGAAAGAATACTTTATGGGATCAGCAACATGAAAACGACCATTGGTACCTACCATGAGGGGTCATTCTCCTCTGCGTACAGGAGGACATCTTGGGTGCTTTCCACCATCTTGTCAGGGAGGCAGGAAATAGAATAATAATTCTTCCTCTTCCTTGACCCTGGAGCACCCAGATCTCCTCAGTTGGGATACTCCGATAAGCAGTTTCTAAACTAGCAACCTTACTCACAATAAAGAAACAGTAATAACAGTCAGTTAATATGCAAAAAGCATAACATAATGAACTGTAAAGCAGCAGAAGAAAATGGAACAGATACAGCAGAATAGACCCTGGTATGAGCGATGCAACGTGGGCAAGATGTCCTCCTGTACTCAGAGGAGAATGACCCCTCATGGTAAGTACCAATGGTCGTTCTCTGAGTTGGAGGCCATCTTGGAATCTCCTACAGCAGTAAATTAATGACTGGGTGGGGCATCGCTCTCTTCTAGAACCACATGTTGTAAAACCTTTCTGCCAAATGCTGCTTCTGCTGAACTGTAGGAGTTTAATTTGTAGTATCGGGCAAATGTTGAGATAGAGGACCATGTTGCGGCCCTGCACACCTCGTCTACCGAGGCATAATTGTTAAAGGCTGCATTAGTTGCAGCACTTCTAGCTGAATGTGCTGTAATACCTCTGGGTACTTCTAATTTCATTGCTCTAGAGGCTTCCGTAATACATTGTTTAATAGCATAGCTGATGGCTGAAGTTGACATCTTTTGGCCCTATCTTGGTTGTGTAATGTTAATGAACATGGCATCCATTTTCTGGATTGGTTCAGTCCTGATTAAATATGCTTTTAGACAGCGTCTGACATCTTAAGTTATGCCACATTCGCTCCCTAGGATGTTTAGGGTCTGGACAAAATGATAGTAAGTGAAGTTCTTGAGACTTGTGAAATTTTGACACAATCTTGGGTTGAAAAGTAGGATCTGTACGAAGGACTACTTTGTCCTTGTGAAAAATACAAAGTTCTTTCTTTACAGACAGTGCATTGATCAACACCCTTCTTGCTGAAGTGATCGCTATTAAGAAGATTGTCTTTAAGTGTAACCATCTTAGAGAAATGCCTTGAATAAGCTCAAAGGGTGTTTTAGTGAGTGCGGACAAGACAGTGTGTAGACGTCACGTCGGAAACCTATAAGTCTGTGGAGGGCACCTTGAGGGTGGCTCCCCTTAAGAACCTCTGTACATGTGCGTGCCTGGAGGGATCTTTACCTTGTATCAGTCCCAATACAGAAGATAGTGCTGCTACCTGTCTCCGTAAAGTTGCTGGCTTCAGTCCGGATTGTAATCCATCTTGTAGGAATTCCAATATGTCTTGAATTGATGGATTTAGTGGATCTTTTGCTTTTCTGCAACACCACCTATGAAAAGCTTTCCAAGTGGTATTGTAAATTCTAATGGTGGACTTCTTTCTGGAGGCCAATAATGTGTCAATGATCTCTGAAGAATAACCTAACTTCAGGAATCTAGACCATTCAATTTCCACACGGTAAATTGCAGCCAATCTGGATGTGGATGCCAAATTGGACCCTGTGTCAACATGTCTGGAACGATTTCTAGCTGGAGAGGTTGAGTGGTTGATAGCCTTTGGATAGATGAGAACCATGGGCGGTGTGGCCACCACGGGGCTACTAATATGACCCGTGCTTTCTGATGTTGTACCTGTCGAAGAAATCTTGATAACACCGGAATCGGGGGGGAGGCACATAGGCCCTGAAGCCAACTCACTGTCAGTGCGTCCACCGCTGCCGCAGCTGGGTGAAAAAATCTGGTGCAAAAGGTTGTTACCTGGTAGTTGTCGTGAGAAGCAAACAGGTCCATTATAGGTTGACCAAACTGTTCAACTATCTGCTGGAATATTGACGTCTTTAATCTCCATTCCCCTGGTTGTATGGTTGTTTGGCTGAGCCAATCTGCTTGAAAATTGGCAATGCCCTTGATGTGTTCTGCCCTGATGGAAAGAAGGTGGTGTTCTGCCCAGTTGAATAATGTCTTTGCTTCCCTGGACACAGCTGACGACCTCGAGCCCCCCTGATGGCTCAGGTAGGACTTTGCAGTCACACTGTCTGTTCATACTAGTACATGCTGTTTCTGTACCTAATCGGTGAAGAATAATAGGGCTAGGCGTATTGCTCGTAGTTCCAATACAGTGATCAGCAGTTGAGTTTCTGACGGTAACCATCAACCCTGCGTTGGTATGTTGTCGAGCGTTGCTCCCCAACCTGACAGACTGGCATCTGTGAATAGCTGCATCTCTCTGGGAAGATAGTAAACTCTCCCTTGTTGCAGACTGGAATCCCTGGACCACCACATCAGAGATTTCTTGACCTCTAATGTGACCTTGATCTGTGGATTCTGTTTTTTCATGATCTGGTACTGGTGAGGGCGGATTAACCTTTGTAACAGTCTCGTATGTAATCTGCCCCACTGAACTGCATCTATGCTTGAGATGAGCAAACCCATCAATTTGGTTCAAGTCAATAATGGAGTGTGCGTGTAGTGGTTAAGTGTGCGGACTCTTATCTGGGAGAACCGGGTTTAATTTCCCACTCCTCCACTTGCACCTGCTGGCATGGTCTTGGGTCAGCCATACCTCTGGCAGAGGTTGTCCTTGAAAGGGCAGCTGCTGTGAGAGCCCTCTCCAGCCCCACCCACCTCACAGGGTGTCTGTTGTGGGGGAGGAAAGTAAAGGAGATTGTGAGCCGCTCTGAGACTCTTCGGAGTGGAGGGCGGGATATAAATCCAATATCTTCTAAATAAATACATATCAGGATTCTTGATTTTAAGCAAGTGCTCACTGTAGCAAACATAGAAGTTAGACTATTAGTCTTCAGTCTAAAGCAGGGGTGTCAAACATGCAATACGGGGGCCGGAGGGCTCCTATCAAGCCCTCAAGCAACTGGCTGCCATCTGCTTCCTTCTTCCTCTCTTGCTTCCTTCTGTGTCTCACAGCTTTCTTTGCCAGGCTTGCTCAATTGCACAGGAGCTACAATGCAAAGCCTCTATTTTGTCCATTGGCTGAAGCTCCTCCCTTGGGGAGGAAAGAGAGGAGGCAGAACTTACTTTGCCAGGCTCTCTCAATCGCACAGCAGAGCTACTGAGACAAAACTCTCTTCCTTCTATTGGCTGAGGCTCCTCCCCCTCCTGGTCCTCTGGGATTGGAAAGAAAGAGCCAAAGTTTCTTTTGCCCTGTTTCTTGAGTCCCGTTGGAAAAATACAAATAAAGCCCCTTTAAGACCAATAAGTGCTAATGTTTTAAGTATGTTTTTAAGTTTTTTTTAAAAAAAATCTTTAATTGTATTTGTCTGTGTCCTTTATAAAGTTTATATCTCTGCTACCTAATCTTACATAGATACACACACGGCCCGGCAAGGTCTCATTTATGTCAGATCCTGTCCTCATAACAAAATGAGTTCAACAACCCTGGTCTACAGCTGCAGCTGTTAATAGTGAAATCTAACATGCCAGAGTCAAGGGTGGTTTGGCCCCTGGAGATATTCTCCTCTATAAATTTAATAGTAGTTAACTTAGTAGACATCATTAATAAACTTTAACCTACCAATGCATGCCATAAACCTCCTAGGCAGTTGAGAATGTACGTCCCTTTTATCTGGTTAGTATAAAGGGCATTCCTAAGCTTAGCCAGTTACACATTACACATATATACTAGGTATATACCAGGTATATACTAGCAAGCGAAGTCTGAATCAACACAGACATTTACTCTGTTCTAGGCCTTGACGGATTTTCTTTGGTTCTAGAAGCTAGGCCAAAAAACTGAGGGGCAAGACTCAGATTTCAGTATTCAGAGTGAATTTCTAATTATCACTTCCACAAAACCACAACAAGAATACCAGGCTTCACAATGAAATTTCTAGACACCATGGCATCCCAGCACCTGGGATTTTTCAAGCCTTTATCTAGTCTACTAAATGACATGCAAGTAAGAAAAGTCCAGGCTGGGGGAAAAAATCCAAGGTAAACTTACAGGACCTTGCTCTCAAAGAGCAGCTTAAAAGCAACACATGCATAGATATCACAAAAACAAAAGTGCTGACTGAGTGCTATTCTAGATTGCTGCATGATCCAAAACAACACACAGAAAAAATGCACCATCGGCTAAGAAGCAAAGGTAATCAAGGAAAGCAACAGAAGAAGGTATCAATGGCTGTGAATGTGAGAAAGAAATTTGAAAATGATCAAGAATTTATTTATTTTAGTAAATTTTTATTCTGCCCTACCCCACAAATGGGCTCAGGGTGGATTACAACATACAACATTACAACTCTTAAGACATTAAGAATGGAAGAAGAGGTAAAGCAATAAAGATTTTTTCCTCCTTCTGGATTCCTCACAGGTCCCCCTCTTGTACACCTGAACGAACACCAATGCTTCAGAGATTAAACACCAGGGGTGGAATTCTAGCAGGAGCTCCTTTGCATATTAGGCCACACACCCCTGATGTAGCCAATCCTCCTGGAGCTTAGTTCCTGAACTAAGAGCCATGGGAGCTCTTGAAGGATTGGCTACATCAGGGGGGTGCAGCCCAATATGCAGAGGAGCTCCTGCTAGAATTCCACCCCTGTTAAACACATATTAAACACTGGCACTAATAGATAAAACCTTGAAAAATCCCATGGCATCTGGAAATTTCACTGTGAAGTCTAGGGTTTTTGTTCTGATTTTGTGGGTGCGCTTCGGGCACTAATTCCAGATACAGCCCCATCTCGTGGAATAGCCTGCCTAGGGAGTCAAGAAAGCTCTCAGGCTTCTGTAATCCCTTAACCTATATAACCCATCTACAAGATAATTGTTTAGGAGGGTATTTCTAAAAAGGTAGTAGGGCCATACTATAAAGGAATCATTCAGAAAGGTAAAGTACATATTCTCTGCTTATGTCATGTATTATTTCACTCACTGTTTTTGTTTTTACACTTATGTAGTACCATTTCTGACTTAACATTTCACATAAAACACTTTGTTTCAGACTGCCATAATTCAAGTCATATTACATAAGAATATAAGAGAAGCCATGTTGGATCAGGCCAATGGCCCATCCAGTCCAACACTATGTCACACAGTGGCCAAAAAAGCCCAGGTGCTGTCAGGAGGTTCACCAGTGGGGTGAGAACACTAGAAGCCTTCCCACTTTTGGCCCCCCCAAGCAGCAAGAATACAGAGCATCACTTGCCCCAGACAGAGAGTTCCATCTATACCTTGTGGGTAATAGTCACTGGTGGACCTCTGCTCCATATGCTTTATTCAATCCTCTCTCAAAACCATCTATGCTTGCAGCCGCTGCCACTTCCTGTGGCAGTAAATTCCATGTGTTAATCTTATTAGATACTAGGAGTGTACATTCAGTTCATCTGAACCGAATAAAACCCTGAACAACAGCTGATTCGGCTGTATTCAGCCCCAAATACAGCCAAATCAATATCTTAAACAGCAACCAGACTGCATTATCCAAATTTACATGAAACATGGTACAAGCAGCAGCACTGCAGCCTTGATTACAAATAATCAAGATTTTCTTGCTTCTTCCTGCATAGTTGGTACATTTGACATCCAAAGAACAGATCCGTAACTTTTTATACTGTTTCAATCAACACACAAACTCCATCCAAGGAATTCAGAAAACAGTTATTGGCTTTGATCTTAGCCCATGCAGGATAATGGCCCACCAAACAAACTCAGCGAAAAGTTGTGCCATCACATCACATACAAACAGCTATCATGGGAATATCTTCAAAGACAATATTGGATTACTGCATATTTCTGCAGCCAACAGAATGGTGAAGATCTTTCCACACCATCTGTGGAAAGTAGCTTCCTATGCAGATCACATAGGTAGTTATGAAATACCATTTTTTGCTGTTTAATGTATTATGTAAAACATTTTACTTTGTTTCAAATTTTTGTAATCCTAGTCCAATTATGTTATTAAGTGCCGTATCTTATTTACTGCATTTATCGTGTCATCTCAGTGGAAAAGGCATACTCATAAAGTAAATATATAAGCTACCACTCAGCATCTCATCTCTACCTCTGATCTTTACCTATGCTCCAAGTCTGAATGACAGCAAATATATTACCCAAAAAGTTAAGAATAGCCAAAAGGAGATTTGTGACAGCATTACACAGCAGAGGGATTAACACTTCGCAAATTCAAGAGCAAGTTCTATGTACTTATTCATGTACAGTCTAATTTACAATATTACAGTCACTTCGCACACACAGTCTTTCCAGAATTTTAACAGGGAGCCGATCACATCTGACACAAAAGTTACCATCTGAAACAAATGCAGTGTAGGAGGTCAGGACACAGTACTGCCTTGCCATCATTTGGCGGCTTCTGAAAGCACCAGGTATACACACCTAATTGGCCTTCCAGTAATATTAAAGACTGTACGAAAGTCTAGCCGCTCTGTCAAATCTTAATTTCTCTTCCCAGAGATTACTGGGCCAAAGGATGTATAGTAGTGATCTAAGAAATCTAGCAACAGACAAAGGAAACAAGACAGTTCAAGTGGATGATTTGAACTGTGTTTCTATATGGGTTGAAAATAAATCAATAATTTATCAGTGACTGGGTAATGACCCAAATTATGGCTAAATATAATTGTGATAAAATTGTTGGGTTCACGAGAACAAATTTTGACTTTGACAAGTTAATAACAGATAAGACTGGGAAAACGATAAAGAAGGTTTATAATTATTTACTACAAATTAAATTGGAGGACGAATCGGTTAAAAACGTAATGGTGAAATGGTCATCGAATTTAAAATACAATATAACGTTGGAACAATGGGCAATGTTATGGCGGAATAATTTTAAGATCATAAAACCGGTTAATTACCGGGAGAATTTTTTCAAACTCTTTCACAGGTGGCATATTACACCGGTTTTAATAAACAAAATTAATCACGACTTCCCACCTAATTGTTGGAAATGCGGAGTGAAGATTGGAACCTACTATCATCTATGGTGGACATGTAAGGTGTCCAAAAAATACTGGAAAGGTATTCATAGAATTTTGACTGAAATTTTGAAGATTAATTTTCCGCTTAAACCGGAGTTTATGTTATTGTCCTTAGTACGTGGGATGGTTCCCAGAGAGGATGAATTCATTGTAGTTTACATTGTAACGGCGGCTAGAATGTTATTGGCTCAAAATTGGAAATCTAAAACATCCCCAAAAAGGGAAGAATTAATTTACAAAATTATGCAGTTAATGGAAACAGACATATTGGTTAACACAATACATGGAAAATTGAAGGAGGACGCAATAAAAAAATGGGAAAAGGTATATATATGGTTAGAGAAAAATTAAAAATAGGTTAGGATAAAAGATTATAATATTTTATATTCTGTATATTGGATAACGGTAGTACTGTTTAAATTAAAGTTATAATATAACATAATAATATATTGTTTAAATTAAAGTTATAACAAGTTGAATATTGGGAATTTTATGCCACAGTCATACCTTAACTTGGATAAAGGAAGGGTGTTATAGGATAATGTTTATCCTATAAATTCTGTTACAGGGGTTGAATAAGTAATTTATGATTTGAGGATATCTAAGGAGGTATGTACTTTATTATTTTGTCGTATGTGTAATGTAAATTTGTTTGTGGTATCATTGTTTTGGTTTTTTATGTATTGCAATGGATGAATAAAATTATTGAAACTCAAAAAAAAAAAATAATTTATCAGTGACTTACACTTAAGGTATGCACACACTGCTTATGTGTGGCCTAAATTATAGTCTATTGACAAGGGAGCTTGTGCTATTGGTTCCTGAACAGACTACAAACTGCCAGATAATCCTGCAATTTAATGTATGCCAATCTGAACTGCAGATTGGCTCAAGTGTAGTTGCAGAAAAGTACCAAATGATAAAGAATGCAAAACAAGGGAGCCATGAGCTCAAGACTGTTTCTTCCTTTCTGTGAAAGATTGTTATTTTGGTGGCAAGTTACGGTTTTTCACAGAAGGGGAGCCACAGACCACTTGTGTGAGCAGAGTCTTCTAAATCACAAAGCCTGGGGGGGGGGGGGGGGGGCGGAATTCAAAAGCAGTTTAGTGACAGAGCATATACTTTGCATGTAGAAGATTCCAGATGAACAACTGCAGACAACAAGTACTAGAAGAGACCTTTCTGTATCCAAGTCACTGCCAATCAAAAGCACACCATACCAAGAACCTCTGAACAAAATGTTCACATCTATTGCATTTCCTAAACCAGGTTAATTCTGGGCCCCATGATCTTGGCTGACAGTATGGATACCTAATTCTGGCCAACTATATGGCTATGTGGAACTATCCTCAAGTCCCATACTACGTGTAGGCCAAATTATTTATGGGGCGTATTTCCCCATGGAAGCTTATAGGCCACAAAGATTCTCCCAGATGCCACCATTCTGAAACCACAAACACTAGTGCATCCATTTCCCAAGCTTTACTAATTTGTCCTTACTCCACAATCGTCACAGGTTGTTATCTTAAAGTCAGTGCAAGTACCTCCATTATTTGATTGTTTCAGAATCCCTATGCTGTACTTCTCTATTGGAGATAAATGGATCACATCATCTGGACCTATGGAAGGAGTTCTTTGAGATGTTCTACCACTTCTGGCGTACTATTAATTCAAGCGTAAACTAGTCCACTCTGTAGATGGCTTCGAAATCAACTTCTAGGAAGGACTTGTAGATGTTGGAATTAACACCTAACATGTACTGTCCTGACTGTGTGGGTTTACGCAGGGATGGAATTATAGCAGGAACTCCTTTGCATAGTGGGCCACACCCCTCTGATGTAGCCAATCCTCCAAGAGCTTACAAAAAAAGCCTTTTAAGCTCTTGGAGGATTGGCTACATCAGGGGTGTGTGGCCTAATATTTAAAGGAGCTCCCGCTAAAATTCCACTTCTGAGTATAGGAAGGGACACGGGTATGTTCACTGCTGCTATCTGTATTGCTGATGGTCAGGACCCAGGCGGAAAAGGAAGCATCTACAGATCAGCTCTCAGTTCGAAGCCATACTGGGCACAGGTGGAGAAAGGGTTTACTGGAAAGCAAATGGATGCAACCCATGCCCTTTGCCTCCTTCCACGCTGGCGGTGGTAGAAAGTGGACTCAAGTTACAGCTGACTTATGGTGACCCCAGGAGACATTTGGAGGTGGTTTGCCATTGCCTGCCTCTGTGTAACAACCCACAACTTCCATGGTGGTCTTCCATCCAAGTACTAACCAGGGCCAACCCAGGTTAGCTTCCGAGATCTGACAAAATTGGGGTCATCAGGGCCACACTGCTGCTTTCTCATAAATACTGCATATCTGCTATAGGTCTGGTGTTATGTCTGGGAAGTGAAGTTGTGTGTGCGAATATGCTAGTTTCTGCCGGCTCATTGGAGCCTTGAGGACCAAGCTTGGGACACAGAGACAATGGGAAGCAGGATCCAAATCCTCCCTTCCTTGAACCAATCACAAGTCCCCCTGCTGGTTCAACTGATCCAGTGGTGTGTTAGTGCGAGAACTTGAACTGTATATAGATGGTCCGGTTGGCCCAGTTCTTGAGTTTAAATCTTATGCATATTATGCTGTAATCACGAATAAAGAAGTTGAATCATCATGCGGACAGCCTCCTCGTGTATTGAACCCAGTATGTACCAGACGGTAAGAGCAATCACTGGAGAAGACCCTGATGCTGGGAGAGACAGAAGGGGAAAGCAAAAGATGAGATGGCTGGACAGCATTACTGATGTAACTAACATGAATCTGAGCGGACTTCGAAGGATGGTGGAAGACAGTAAGTCCTGGTGGGACTTGGTCCATGGGGTCGCAAAGAGTTGGACTCGACTGTGTGACTAAACAAGAACAACAATGCCTAACTTGAAGCCTGTTAGAGCCAGAGGCCACCAATGAAATGACATTTAAAAATGGAAGTATAATAGGAAGTGAAAAATTGTTTTTCATTGCCTTCACGAAAGAGTTTTTAAAAGTTGACGTATGTTACCCTATAGTATGCGCTGGATCATAAACTGAAACGCATTCTCAGATTTTTCGGATTTTAAAGACACTTGAGGGTAGTAAAGGTTGACCGAATATTCATTTTGCTAAAAATGGATTCCCTAAGGAATGAACTCTTTACTCCCATGCTAACTGAGCAAAAAGGCTAAGGCTGATGATGAGATGATAGTGCTGAGGAAGCCATGTTTGCATACAAATTATGCCTTTACATAGTTAAGAGAAAGGAGGCAGTGCTATAGTGCTGTCTAGGACTGGCAACCCCCACAGCTGCTCTTCATTGAGCCAAGAGGGAGGACAGCTAATTCTGGAAAGGAAGGAGGTTGGCTGCACATATGTTGCCGGCCTCCACCCACTATAATGTAAGCACTAAACGGAAGACTTCCAAGTGAAACAGGAGAGGTTAGAACTTCCGCTGAAGAATGCAAAAACTGTGTGCTCTAAACTGCATACAGAGCCCAGAAGCAGACTGCACAGACAAACATTAAGTCACTCAGAGTGGATCTCACTTCCTTACAGGAAGGAAAGCTCGATCCCTATTTGGACTCGTCACCCTTCTTCCTGAACGCTTAGGACAATCACAAGCTCGGGACTCCCACCAAAAGTTGCAAGGGCAGCTCCCCAACACACAAAAAATGATTGAACGAGAGTGTGAGACTGGGAATTGTTTTCTGCACACTGGGCATTTCCCCTTTCCCCACTAGCCAGTTGGGCGTAGTGGTTAAGTGTGCAGACTCTTATCTGGGAGAACCGGGTTTGATTCCCCACTCCTCCACTTGCACCTGCTGGAATGGCCTTGGGTCAGCCACAGCTCTCGCAGGAGTTATCCTTGAAAGGGAAGCTTCTGGGAGAGCTCTCTCAGCCCCACCCACCTCACAGGGTGTTTGTTGGGGGGGGGGAACGTAAAGGAGATTGTGGGCTACTCTGAGATTCAGAGTATAGGGTGGGATATAAATCCATCATCATCATCATCATCTTCTGCTAATGCTGCATTGACACAAAAGGCCACTGACTTTACCCATATTACAAGCAATGCTTCCTCTAAGGTGTGGAGTGAGCTACAGAATCATGATTCTATGATTCTACTTCGTGAGCTACTGGCATTAAAGTTTCCAGTGAGCAATTTGGCTACTGCATAATTAGTTTGCTCTGGGGGGCATCCTTCCTGAGCTAAGACAAAAAATCTGTGAGCCAGAGGCTAAAAAACTGTGAGCTAGCTCACACTAACTCAGCATGGAAGGAACACTGATTGCATGTACGCAGTTTCCCCTCCTTTTGTTTCAGAGTGAAACCAGGCACATAAGCTTCTCTAAGCAAGGGAGGAGGCTACCTGGTTTTGAGAACTTTATCCTGAGTGTGCATGCATGCACACAAACAGAGCCATGAAAAGCTTTCTTCCCTTTACTGCCACCTTGGAATTGTGGTTCAACATGAACCATAACAGAAAGTAGTAAAGAGTCTAGGTAGCACCTTTAAGAGTAACAAATTTTATTGTAGCATAAGCTTTCAAGAAACACAACTCTTTGTCAGATGCATGGTGGGTATGTAGAAATTGGCCAGAGATATATGGTGATAAGGGGAGGGAGGAGTGGATCCTCTGGATCCATAATGGGAAGCTATTTGGAAATTCAGTTTCAGAGGACAGCTGTGTTGATCTACAGTAGAAGAGTCCAGTAGCATCTCAGAGACCAGCAAGATTTCTGGGGTGTAAGCTTTCCCGAGTCAAAGCTTTGACTGAACCGCACGGAATTATTTGACTCTTGAAAGCTTATACCCTGAAAAACCATGTCGGTCCCTGAGGTGCTTCTGGACACTTGGAAATTCAGTTCTTGTTTATGCTCTTCCCCCACCCCCGCCCCTTGCAAGGAGACTTCAGAAACAAGGGTTTCAAGTTTGTATGACATTTGCACAGAAGACGCTCATCAAACAAAAAGCTACTCAGATGGGTAAGTGTAGATGACTGGGGAAGGCAATGGCAAATCACCCCGTAAAAAGTCTGCCGGGAAAACATCGTGATGTGATGTCACCCCAGAGTCGAAAACAACTGGTGCTTGCACAGGGGACTACCTTCACCTTTAAGAAATAAGAGCCCCGTGGCGCAGAGTGGTAAAGCTGCAGTACTGCAGTCCTAAGCTCTGCTCACGATCTGAGTTCGAACCCCGCGGAAGCTGGGTTCAGGTAG
The DNA here is from genome assembly GCF_032191835.1 of Heteronotia binoei. Classification (NCBI taxonomy): domain Eukaryota; kingdom Metazoa; phylum Chordata; class Lepidosauria; order Squamata; family Gekkonidae; genus Heteronotia; species Heteronotia binoei. The sequence goes on along the minus strand of NC_083243.1, from coordinate 21,658,077 downwards.
CCGGCTCCAGGTTGACTCAGCCTTCCATCCTTCTGAGGTCAGTAAAAAGAGTACCCAGCTTGCTGAGGGAAAAGGGTAGATGACTGGGGAAGGCAATGGCAAACCACCCCGAAAAAGTCTGCCATTAAAATATTGTGAAAGCAACGTCTCCCCAGAGTCGAAAATGACTGGTGCTTGCACAGGGGACTACTTTTACCTTTAAGAAGTTAACATTAAATAACTTCTGTGTACAATACATGCCTGCAAAGAAGCTAACTCTGGACATATGATCTACTGAATACCGACTGCATGTGAGGCATGTTCCAGCAGCAAAAAAACTGGGTGGGGGGGGGAGATTGGAGGTGATGCAATTCATAATGCACTCAAGTTCAACAAACTGGACCAGTCAGGATCTTGAAACCATCCAAACTTTGCCCTTTATAATAGTGGAAATGCCTGAAAAACAAAAGCATCAATTCTGTCTTCTGGAGCTAGATTAAGAACAGACTAGCTCTTGAGCAAAACTCAAATAACTTGTTCTAGTTTTTACTTAGATCAGACTTATATAATGAGGGCATAATAAAGATAATCAGGAGTTGCCCACCCCAAATCTGTATCATCTTCATTACCTCCAATGCACCTTCCCAAATTCAACTCTTCACATTATTTAAGTATTTTGACGTTTTCCTCGTGCATACACTTAAACAGGCTGCAAACAGTTGAACAACCTGTTGGTCCACTGGCTGTCTGATCACCACTGACAAATGAGACGTGAGCCCAACTAGCAGGTGTCTGAATATCCCTAATACAGAGATGCCTAGAAGATCCTGTGTGGATGGGGTACATCACTCATACAATTTCTCTATAGAAACAAGTATTCCAGGCTTCAGAAAAACTACTAAGTAATCAGCATTAATTCAACCTGAAGGAAGCCATTTTTGGAGTGGGGTGGTGGAGAGACTGCCCCCATTAGCAAATGTGACCAAGATGAAGTTGCATTACTAGGGGAAGGAAGAGAATGTATCCATGGCTATTAGATATAGTTACTGAATTAAAATCGATTAGGTAAGTTGGGCATACTCAACATGACAAGTGGATTGTAGCAGTTCTTGCAAGGCACTTTAGATGTAAGGGCAAAGATTAAGTAAGGGCAAGGGAACACACATGCACACAAACTGATAAGGGCAGTCAAAGTAAATGCAACAAGAAATGAAAAGCAAAGAAACAGGATGAAGTGAGCAGCTATGATGTACCCCATAGTTAAGAATTCAGCAAAGGCATAAAACATTTGACTTTGGAGCACATCAAGAATTATAGGCATTATACATCTTAAATCTGAAAGGATGGTTAAAAGGTACTCTATTTAAGTATACTTTATAGCACAAAAACCAGAAATTTCAAATTACCACGCAGAAACAGCAGATTTTGAGGGGGGGGGGGGAGAGCTAACCATAGTTACTAATAAAACCTGACATAATTCATAATAATTTCATCTCCTCTTTTAAACTGTACCAGAATATTTTATTCAGAGTTTTCAGCAAATATTATTTCAGCAGCTACCAATAATGTACGCTTATCTGTTAAGATTACAACCTACCAAGTGGTTGACCAATTATGAAAAACTTCCTTCCTCAACTCATATGCAACTGGCATTTTCACTGATTAAGATAATACCCAGCGCCTCCAACAATTAATGTAACCAATACCATAACTGCCAAGTCTGTGGAGTGAGATATCAGCATTGTATAGTGATTAGAGTGTCAAACTAGGACCCTGGAAGATCCAGGTTTCAAGCTTTGATCAGTCATACACTCTCAGCCCAATCTAGTTTATAGGTTATTGTAGGGATAGAATGGAAAAGAGGATAAAGATGCAGACTGCTTTGAGTTCCCAATGGAGAGAAAGGCAGGACATAAATGAATAAAAGATACACCTTTCTTTGAATCTGAGGGAGGTACAAAATGGTAATCTGAGGGAGGTACAAAACTAAATTCAATTTTTGCATAACATCCCTGTTCCACAACTTCTGCCTCATCTTTTTGCAGATATAGATGAAGTTTAAACAAAGGATCTATAGAATCCGCAGAGTAATCCTACTACTGATTTTCTTCTGTCTTGTCCTGTCAACTTACAGTTTCTGTTAAGCTTCTATATACAATTTTGTATCCATGAATAGTGAAAAGGAAGCAGAAATGTATTTGGAGTGACAACTATAAAAGATTATTTCATCTCCCAAAGCAAAATTTTCTACCTTGGTAGCCTGCACTTATCTACTCAGTGACAGAAGAAGCTTGGTAATTCCCCCCCACTCCCATTTCACATTAGTATCTGTGAAAGTATAAAGTTTGACTTCCAAGTATTGTTTTTTAACTTCTTTCTTGCCAACCAGCATTTCCACACAGCAAAACAGACTGTCACACATGTCACTGGTCTTTTCCCACCAAGAACGCACCTTCCACATTTCCTAAGGAAAACACAGTTATGTGCAGCAGTCTGCTTTACTGTATGAAGTGCAGAATTGCCTCAAGGGCCAAACTGGACTCAACTGTGGTCGTCCTGCCTTTTAAAACAGTACCGTCCGTCGTAACTGAATGCAAAGCTGATACAAACAAACTAGTACATAGATTGAGAGCACGGGTCATTTCCCTCACCATAGATACCTTCCTGGCTCCTGTGTTTACGAACATTTTTCTCGCACCAGGACTTGCTTAAGGTATCTGAACCCAATTGTGAGAAAAGTGCAATTAAAGATTTCAGGCCACATGCCCTTTTTTAGTGTTAAGATGTGATGTACTATTTCCACATACATGCCATGTCTGGGATTTAGGACCACAGTTAAGGAAACCCTCCCGCACATTTCCTCAACCTAAAATGGCCTCAAGAACCCTCCTGGGGAAACTTAACGAAATAACCCCAAGAAAAGCACACCACGTAGTGGGCCTCATGCTCAAAAGCTTTCAGTGAAATCAATAGGGTTCTACTTGAATACACAAAGGAAAGGTCATTTTCATGTTCTCCAGATGTGTACTTCTGATGTGAATCAAGATGACCAGCAATTTTTACTCAATAACTCAGTTACCAGATACAAGGATCCCTGAATGAAAGTAGAAATAACACTGCAGAATCCAAGAGTATTTGCAAGCCACCCCTGCTCCCACCCCAGGCCATACCTCATGGCATAGCAAACTAATCCAGGAACATTCATCAGTTTCAAAAGCAACCTGCCAGTCAATTTGGGAATGGTGGGGAACAAAATTGCCACTAACTCCCCCCCCCCCCCCCAAAAAAAAAAAAAAACTAAAGCAGGGGTATCAGACATGTGGCCCAGGGTCTGAAATCAGGCCCCTGAGAAACTGGCTGTTTTCTGCTTCCTTCTGCATAACAGCTTACTTTGCAAAGCTTGCTCAATTACACAGGAGCTACAGAGCAAAATCTCTATTTTCTCCATTGGCTTAGGCTCCTCCCTTGGAGAGGAGGGGGGGAATAGCTTGCTCTGCCAGGCTCTTTTAATTGTACAGCAGAGCTACTGAGCCAAGCCTCTCTTCCTTCTATTCGCTGAGGCTCCTTCCCCTCCTGGTCCCCTAGGAAAGGAAGGAAAGAGCCAGAGCTTCTTTGCCCAGTTCCCAGGATCCCATGGGAGAAATACAAAGAAAGCATCTTTAAGTTCTATTAGTGCTAATGTTTTAAGCTTTTTAAAACAAATCTTTAATTGTGTTTGCATCCTTTACTTCTCTGCTACCTAATCTTAAATAGGTACACAAATGGCCCGATCCGACAAGGTCTCATTTATGTCCGATTCAGCCCTCATAACAAATGAGTTCAACTTCCCTGATCTAAAGCTACTGCCCCCTAGGGTTGAAAGAACTAGATTAAAAAAAAAATGTATCCCGGTCAGGATTTAGCACCTTCAAAAATACACTGTATTATCGAATTCTACGATTTCTGCAACAGGAATGTTTAAAAGTTTCCACGTTTTTTTTTACAAGTTTTACCCAGATCTAAGCATTTTGGAAATCACAACAAAAGCAGTAAGACTAAAGAATCAACTGCCAGGGTCAGAGATCCCTACTCAAAGCCACTTCAGTGTTTTAAAGCTAGGTGCTCACTTGGATAAGAAAACAGCAAACCTTAGTAGAGCAAACTCTTGTGCCTCTGGCTAGACAAAACACACTCCAGAGACTATTCATCAGTTTCTTAGCAACCTCCCTATAAAAAAGAACAAGTCTATATTTGTAAACTTTGCCTTGAGTTTACAATCATGTCATTTCGAGGGGGGAGTGGCACAAGGCAGAAGGTTAAGATACCCTTTTTTCCCCCTCATGGTCTACCCCAGGTGCAGAGGCTGAAATATACAAAACAAATAACTGGGTAAATCTATCCTTACACAGTGATTTCATTCACAGATAAACAGGACACCAAGTTTTCTTCCCAACAGTGTTCCCCCAAGGTTTCACAAAGGCCAACATTTTCTAGTAGTCAACCAGAGTCTACATGTCTATTTGAAGCATGATGGCTGCACTCCATGACAGAAGTATTAACAGGCACAAAGGATTTCACTTCTGGGCTTCAAAACATACCCCTTCGGGGATTATCTAATCACCTCTTTGAATTCAATGCACTGTACATGTGCGTATGCCAAGAAATCTCACAACACTGTAGATGCTGAATACAAGGAGCTCTATTTTCATTAAGACACAGTCAGTAAATTTGCCCAAGGTAGCCATGTTAGTCTGTAGAAGAACAGCTAGATGCAACTCCGGTAGCACTTCAGAGACCACCAAAAGTTTCAGGATAGGAGCTTCTGAGAGTCAAAGTTCCCCTTTGTCAAGGCAAGTCACGAAATTCAATATATGCAAGCAGGCCTCCGATTCAGTGGGAGCTCACAGGAGCGCAGCTCCGGAACCTTTCTGAGAGTTCCACCACCTCCTTCTGAGAGTTCCATCTCCTTGTCCATTGAATAGTAGGTGCAGCTGCATAACAATCCCTGGATGAGCTCCACCACCTATTTTTCTACAAAACGACTCCTGTATGCAAGCTTCATCTAACCCTAGCAAGCTTAATTCAACCCTAGTGCGGTATATGCAGCTAATTACAAGATGCTGTCAAGAATCCAGCCACATTCCAATGTTAACATCTATGGGCTGGTTGTATGGGTAGATTAAAGAAGGCTGCCCAGCGCAAGACGGGGCAGATTCCTGGCTAGAGTGCTTCTTGAGAGCAGCAACTGATCTGTCAAATCATAGCAGACTGTCACGGTCACTATCCACCAGATCATTGCCAGCAGCCATAAATCTTTCCCGATTATTGCCTGCCAAGCGCTGGGATACTTCAAGAGGACACAGGCAGGGCCTGGGGGGTGGGGGTGGGGAGACAACCACAAATAATGACCTGTGGACTGCCGCAGATAATTTACTTCATCTATACCTCCCCTTTTCGCTCAAGAGACTCAAAGACTCCTCAAGGCTTCAATGAAAGCACAATTGTTTCCTGGCCAGAAGACCATTAAGGACCAGGAATTACACAGCTGGGACCACAAAGGGGATGACACTGGCTTCCCACCAAAATATCAAGGCTCAAGCCTACTCAGGCGCATGAGAGGACTTAGCTGGTGGTAACTGCTTTATGGATACTGCACAGAAAACGTTTAAAAGGGCAACAAGGGTATATTCTGAAAGAAAACCTGCTCTATAAACTTCCTCCAACCCACCCCTAGATTTATTTGTACACTGTAAGTAGCTGACATTGTGAGTTCTAAGCATTTATTGCACACTGGTCCATAGTAGTACTTTCCTTACCCAAGTTTGCATATTTCACTATTGCAGCATCTGGATTACAGCATCAGATTATACCATTTCTCTCTGCTTTCCTTTCTCTTCTTTCTTTCCTCCCTGTCCCCACCATTCTGTGAGGTTGGACAACTGTTTTTGGTGGACACCGGAGCTGAGTTATGGGCATTGTCAGTTTTGTTGTGTTCTTCTACTTTGTTATTTTATGCTGTAAAGTACTTAAATATTACATCCTCACTTTCCTTTAATAAACTTTAAATGATCATCCTGCTAAAATACAAAAAAAGACTATATCATCAGGGAGCATCATAAAAGGATTTTTTCCCCTGAAGCATTTTCAATCGGCGCTGAATCAATGCATAATGTTACTTGCCATATAACCACTTAAAACTGGAACTCCTGAGCCTGCAAGCGTATCCAAGGTATTTAGGGAAATGCAACATAAAGCAAACCTGATTTGTCATTCAGCAACAAAGCAGATTGCTTTGAGAGGTGATGGACTCAGTGCTGGAGGGTCTTTAAGCACTGGATGGCCATCTGTTGAGGATCCCAGAGTTGTCTATTCTTGCACTGAGCAGAGTGGTTAGAATACAAGATCTCCAAAGTCACTTCCAACTCTGATCAACTATACCGAAGCATAATTTTAAATGCCTCCAAGCCCACTGGCTCACTTTCTACTCCAAAGAAACTACGAAGTGACCTCACACAAGTCATCATTCCCCAAGCCCAATGTTGTCTATTTTAGCAAAAGAGGAGTCGATTGCACCTTTAAGACCAACTTAGTTTTATTCAGACTAAGTTGCTCTTAAAGGTGCAATCAACTCCTATTTTGTTCTACTACTTCAGACCAACAGGGCTGCCTACTTGGATATTTTAGCAAAAGTTCTCCAAGATCAAGCAAAACATTTCCCAACCCTGATATCCAACATCCTTTAAGTGGAACCTGAACATCCTGTATGCTAGGGGTGGCCAATGGTAGCTCTCCAGATGTTTTTGGCCTACTACTCCCATCAGCCCCAGCCATTGGCCATGCTGGCTGGGGCTGACGGGAGTTGTAGGCCAAAAACATCTGGAGAGCTACCGTTGGCTACCCTTGCGTGTATGCTAAGCATGAGTTCTATGTCCGAGCTCTACAACTTGTGTTTCCTGTTGTATATCTAGTTACAGAACTATAAGATTTTTTTTTTAAAGGACCAAACCAATTTTGCACTAGAACTTTAATCCTGGGTTTGCCCTGTCCCCAGACTGACATTCTACACTATAATCAGATAATCAGAGAAACAAAACTATGATTCTATGATTTTAGTGCAGAATGTCAGCTTGGGGACAGGGATAAACCGGGATTAAAGGTCTAGTGCGAAACTGGTCTGTTGCTGCTAGGTGTCTTCAGGAGCATCACATTTTCGCAACTGTTTTGCACGTGAAGTTGCTTTAACAGCAGCATTATCTGAACTGACAACTCATTGGGAAGAAGGAAATGTAATTCTCATATTCCCTTCCCTTCCGACAAAGCCTTGCCAATCCACTAAGATCTTCTTCACAGATTCTGCTTTGTGAATACAGCTGGGGGTGATCTAGGGTTACCTCACATTCCCTGTCCTTACTTAATGGAACCCTGAGAGTGCAAAAGGGGTGGGAGAGCGGGAGAACAGCAAACAGTATTATGAAGTCACTTCTAGGTCAGCACCATCACAACTTCAGCAACACTCTAGGAATTGCCTAAATCTCTATTCCCCCCCCCCCCAAACTATAGAGATTTGGGGACTCTCTGTATTACTGACACCAGAAGTGACTTCATGGCATTGTACAGTGTTGTTTGCCTCATTTCTGCTCCCATCAAAATGTTCCTGGCTGGCAATCCTACAGTAACCAGAGGCAGGGACCACTGAAGTGGTGGAACCATCATACTGATGGCCTTTCCCTAGACTCGATTCAACTAGCACTCTATATGCATGCATTTGGCTTTTTAAGAAAGCCTAATTTTGTATAGATTTGGGCCATGCTCTCCCTCACTAGGCAACTGGATGGTGGCTCACAGTTTCTGGCTTTTCGATACATATTTTTTGCTGATTATTTTGATAAATTGTTAACAGGTGAGATCCCATGAAGTCTGAGTACAATGGTGGGTTCTCCTTCTTTGGAGATTTTTAAACAGAGGCTAGATGGCCATCTGATAGCAATGATGATTCTGTGAACTTAGGGGGGGAGGTATTGGTGAATTTCCCACATTGTGCAGGCGGTTGGACTAGTTGATTCAATGATGCTCTTGGATACGGATCTTTCCCATCCTCCAACCTGCAACCCCCCTTCCCAGAATAGCTTTTTTTTTAAACTGATGTGGGTTTTTTTCCCCACCTAACATCCACATGGACAAAAAGCCACACAGTCCTGAATGCCAAAGTGAGAACGACCAGTGGTACTTACCATGAGGGGTCATTGTCCTCTGAGTACAGGAGGACATATTGGGTGTTTCCCACCACTGTGACAGGGAGGCAGGAAATAGAATTTTTTCTTCTTCCTCTTCCTGTGCACTGGAACACCCATCCCTTCAGTTTCTTTCCTGCCTCAAGAGGGAGAGCAACTACTTGAGCATAGCTCCATAGCTTTATTCCTTTTTAATATTACCTCTATTTTCCTTCCTCTTTTGCCTTACTTGAATACTTTACATCTTTCTTTACTCTTTCCTACTTTTATTCTGAGCTTACCTGCTACAAATCTCCATATTGATCGCAAACAGCATTGCTGCAGCTACTTCAAAGCAGTCACTTTGCCGCGTAGCAAGAGAGGCGCGAATGGATCACTTTAGAGATGACTTCCTGGAAGACGCGCCCGATTGCGAGCCTCAGACAGAGGCCGAAGAAACCAGCAACGACAAGCCTGCTCAGCTTGTATCGGTTCCCGGCAACATATTCCACTCAAGTGACTCAGGTCACCGTGGGCAGAAGCGTGCAGCCCCTTTGCTGGATGCGACAGAACCTCCTCCTCTACAGCAGGTCGCTAGAGACGGCAGCCATTTTAGAAGCAATTTTTTTGCACGAAATTCTGCCGATGGGCGCCATGATTCCCAAGCTGTGGCTGCAGCTTCAGTTACCAACCTCCAGTCGGGAGAACGAGGACGTAGGCAAAGTGGTTCCCACCTTGCTGTTGCAGGGGAGACTATTAACATTAACTTCATTTATACTCTTGCCTTTCTCACAGAGACTCAAGGCAAATTACAAAATATGAAAAACAAATTCAATCAAGCAGCACAGATAACTGAGCCAGAGAGCATTAGCTGGACCCCATCAAAAGTGGACAGTGCCATGTCCTTCGGGATCACTGCCTTCCACATTAAGATTACCTCCGTTTCAGCTTCTTTATCCGTAGCCATTTAATCACAGTGGTCGATACCGGTTCAGAACCTCTACAGCAACATCAGGAGGTTCAAATCAGTAAACGTAAAGCTGGGTGTCATCAGCACAATGACAACGGCTTCTCTAAAGGGCTTTAAGAGTCAGTTTAGTATAGTGCTTAAGTGAGCGGACTCTTATCTGGGAGAATGGGTTTGATTCCTCCACTTGCAGCTGCTGGAATGGAATGGGTCAGCCATAGCTCTGGTAGGAATCGTCCTTGAAAGGACAGCTGCAGTAAGAGCTTTCTCAACCCCCCCCCCCCACCTTACAGGGTGCCTGTTGTGGGGAGGGGGAGGTAAAAGGAGATTGTGAATGCTCTGAGACTCAGATTCAGAGTATAGGGTGGGATATAAATCCAATATCATCTTCTTTACAAAGAGATCAAATAGCTTGGGGAACAGGACTGAGTTGTGTGGAACCCTACAACACGGGTCCCACACTGAAGACACCTGTTCCTCTGAGTCCTGGTTCATAAGGAACTATTTAAACCAATCCAAAGTATATCCCTTTTTCTACCTCTAAACTCCTCAACAGGATGGCATACTCCACCATATCCAAGCTCAGCGATGAGCCTAAATGGTGATTCTGCTACTTTCCCCATCCTCACTTCAAACCCCACCCCCCCATTCCTGGCCACATGTTTTCCTTTTCCCCCAGATCCTGTGATTTCCACAGCCCTCCCAAGCCGGGTGGCTTTTTATCCATGCAGGTCTCAAGTTTGGTGTAGTGGTTAAGTGTGCGGACTCTTATCTGGGAGAACCGGGTTTGATTCCCTACTCCTCCACTTGCACCTGCTAGCATGGCCTTGGGTCAGCCATAGCTCTGGCAGAGGTTGTCCTTGAAAGGGCAGCTGCTGTGAGAGCCCTCTCCAGCCCCACCCACCTCACAGGGTGTCTGTTGTGGGGGAGGAAGGGAAAGGAGATTGTCAGCCGCTCTGAGACTCTTCAGAGTGGAGGGCGGGATATAAATCCAATATCATCATCATCTTCTTATCCAGCCTTTCATAGCAAGGCACAACTCAGCCAGGGGATGCTTATAACCAGGCTTCATAGAATGGCCTTCAAAGAAGCAAGCTAGCCTCAATCTCCCAGACTTTTACCCACACATTAGAAGCACCAGAGCTTTTTTTTTGTAGCAGGAACTCCTTTGCATATTAGGCCACATATCCCTGAAGTAGCCAATCCTCCAAGAGTTTACAGGGTCCTCCTGGAGGATTGGCTATATCAGGAGGGTGTAACCTAATATGCAAAGGAGTTCCTGCTACAAAAAAAGAAGCCCTGATAAACACCAATCTAGCACATTTTGTTTGTTGCAACGCAGTTTGAACATATGTTTGGACAAACAGTGGAGAATTACTGAACTCATGCTTGAGATAGGGAAGCAGATGTTTCTTAATTCTACACAGTTCACATTTAACTTCTTCTGAGTTCCCTGGGGGAGTACATTTTTTTTTAAAAGTGCTAACTCCATGAAACTGGGCAAATCCAATTAGGCACATCTGTTCAGCTAATCCATTTAAAGTTGGCATTCAGGACACTGGAAAAGCTATCAGCAGCTGTGTGGGCCCCAAAGAGAAATCCAAAAGCTTCAGAACACAATCTCGATACTACCTTCCATTAGGGCCAACCAAATTATATGTAATAGGTGTGCAAGCTTTCAAGTTCACCAGATCACTTTATCAGACTGGATGTTATTTTTTTAGCATCCAACATGATTAAAGGTTCTAGTGAACTGGAAACATTGCATGCTGCTATTTTTTTTTTATTTTCTATTGACACCTTTCTACTCAATTCAGGATCCCCAAGACAGCAATCATAAAACAATGAAATAAAGCATATTAACATATAAAAACACATAAATGGAGTTATTGAGGGGAAACCAAACCAAACAAAAAAACTCTTCACTTGCTGGCAGAAGGGAATGATAGAGGGAGTTACACAGAGGGGTCATTTTGTAGAAAAAAAGATGGTGGAACTCATCCAGGGATTGTTATACAGCTGCACTTACTATTCAATGGACAAGGTGGGGAGGAGGAGGGGGAACCCTCAGAAAGGTTCAGGAGCTGTGTTCCTGTGAGCTCCTGCTGAATCTGAGGCCTGGTTACACACAAATTGTCCTGGGGAGGGAGCTTCAGAATTTCAGCACCACAACCTAGAAGGTCCTTTCTACAATATTGTACCAACAGGATGGCAGAACTTAAGTATAACTGGCACAGCCTTAGAAAGTGCACTGAAGCAAAGCAGGAAGACACAATTAAATCTGATGTCTAACAACGTAAATACTGAAAGTCAGCAGAAGGGGAGGGGAATTATAAATGAGTCCCCCCCCCCCCCAATCCTAGAGCATCACCTCAGCATCACAACAGCAATCATTTCCAGGGATTTGCTGAAAGTGACAATGCATTTACTGGGCAGCCCTGGGCAAATTAAAATTCTGTTCCTCAAGTGAATCCACAGGCTTACCCACTAACATATTGGGGTATAGTGACTTATCTTGTTCATTACATAAAATATAAATACACTTTAACTTTGATGTGTACTACTTAAGCATAAATATCAACAAAAACAAACAAGAGACACAGATCATTTAACATAGTTTTAAATGCTGGGAAATATCAGTGTGCACCTGATTCTTATTAATCCACAAGTCAGGATCACATATGACAATTTAAAAAATCATACATATTCACAGAAAAAACATTTCCAGGCTCCTAAATTTTACAAAGGCAGTGCAAACACTGCTCATGGGACAATATCATTTCAGCTTGCCAAGTGCTGGCACCACAACATCCTTGCACATTTTCAGAGCTGTTGGTTATATAGCACAGACAGGTGCTAGCCAGAAACATAGCAAGATGGGCAAAGAATCCCAAATGGTCTATGTGCACACAACACATATACAGCATGCAATGTACACAATAAAAGTATTGATTTTGGTAGGTGCAAAAATGCAAAGACAATGGTAAAAAAAACCCCACTATAACTTACACAGGATGCTGTCTTATAACATATACAATAATTTGTGTTTTTAAGAAAGAAGCTCTGAGAGGAGAGAATGCAGAATGAACAAGAACATAAGAGAAGTCATGTTGTATCAAGCCAATGGCCCATCCAGTCCAACACTCTGTGTCACACAGTGGCCACAAAAAACCAAGTGCCATCAGGAAGCTCACCAGTGGGGCTAGAAGCCTTCCCACTGTGCCCCCCCACCAAACACCAAGAATACTGAGCATCACTGCCCCAGACAGAGAGTAACACATAAATGAAGTCCATAAATTCACCTATTACATTCCCATGTAATATCTGTATTACTACCTGAAGGGCACTGACATCCCAAGTGCCATCAGAGAGGAAGGTCTCAGTCTCTGTGCCCTGTTGTTGGCCTTCCAGGGTAACCAGTTAGACTAGGACACTGTGTGAGATAGGGTGCTGGACTAGATGGACAACCAGCCTGATCCAAAAGGGCTGGTCTTTTCTTATAGCTTGACTTAATTAACTTGAATTAATTCACAAGCTCAGAAAAATAGACACCCCCCCCCACCCTGGGTTGAATAGGGACATGAGATTCTTGTATCACTTCAGAGATACTGCCAACGTTCTGCCCCCAAGCACTTCCCCTCTCCTGTAATCAAGCTGATTAAAATATGCATGACACCTCTGCTGTCTTTATACCATTTCCTCCCACCTTCTGTCTAGAAAAAAAGCATTCAGAGATCTCTATTTCCACTCTTTTCTGACAAAGACAGTTTTTTACTCTCAAAAGCTTATACTCTGAAACTCTTGGTCTCTAAGGTGCTGCCAGACTAGAATCTAACAGCTTACAGCAAGATGCTGAATAGTCCTCCTACTTCACCCATCCCAATTCCACCTGAGCAATTAGGGTCCCTGAACATTTTCACTTCCAGGGAACAGTGGCAATAGATCCCCTGCAGAATACAACTAAAGATGTGTACCTGAACAGCCACTGAGATTCTCCCTTTTCAGACAGAAGAAGGATTTCAAGTTCATCCAGAGAAGTGTAGATGCAATTTTAACTAAATAGGCAACTCATTCTCAAGCTCTGTCTCCTATAACTGCAAAAAAAACAAGACTGATGCAAGAAAATACTGAATAATTCTGGCTGCTTTAGATACAAGTAATTTTGGCATGCCCTGTTCAGTCCACTCCTCCTGACAAGAGCTTGAGCATTCAATCCAAGACTAATGGGCTGCAGCCCTGGGCATAGCATGCAGAAGGTCTCAAGTTCAATCCCCGGCATCTCCGGTTAAAAGGATCAGAAAGAAGATGTGAAAGACCTCTGCCTGAGTCCCTGGAGAGCTGCTGCCAAAGTTAACAATGCTGACCTTGATGAACCAAGGGTCTGACTCCACATAAGGGAGCTTTATGTGTTTTCATAATAATCAGTACCTTTCTGCACTCCAGCATCTCATAATGTCCCTCATTTAAGACCATTTTCTAATGCCTATGCTTACTAGTGCCCAGGGCTTTGTTTGTAGCAGGAACTCCTTTTGCATACTGAGCCACACACCCCTGATGTAGCCAATCCTCCAAGAAGAGCCTTGTAAGCTCTTAGAGGATTGGCTACATCAGGGGTGTGTGGCCTAATATGCAAAGGAGCTCCTGTTACAAAAAAAAAAAAGCCACGCAAGTGCCAATCCCACCCCCCACCCCTCGCATTTTAAAAAGTCATTCTGTATACATATACTGTTTTACCTCCAGATGGAATATCAGGAGGCAGGGAGAGAGAAGATACTACTCCAACTTCTACATTACAAAGGCATTTCAAAGTTCCTTTGTTTTGCACATACTTATGTGTGTATCATTTTTGTGCATTTTCAGAGTATTGGATAAAACAGAGTCAGGGGCTAAAGACAAAATTTCAACACACTCACACTCCAACAATGTGACACAGGGCTTGACCTGGTTATATCCAGGGCTTCCATTTTACTAAGCAACCAACACAGAGGCAGCAGCACTTTTTTCTTTTTTGGAAGAACAGCAGTCACTTGTGCAACCCTCCAGCTTTCATTCATTTCTAACAAGCAACAAACTACTTTTTCCTTCCAATCCTCCCATACACTTCAAGCTAACTTTTCTTGAGCTTAGTAGCCATCCTTCACCAAGAGCAATTTGACTTCGGAGTAATCCATCTGAATTCTGGTCTGGTACTTCTGGGAGCTGGATTTAAAAATCATGTCTTACTTTTAAATACCAAGTATCGCATTTTCACTGAACAGCCAACTTTCAGCACCTTCTTTCATTTTATAATATACATTAGATTTATATCCTGCCCTATACTATGAATCTCAGAGCAGTCAGTCTCCTTTACCTTCCTCCCCCACAACAGACACCCTGTGAGGTGGGTGAGACTGAGAGAGCTCTTACAGCAGCTACCCTTTCAAGGACAATTCCTACCAGAGCTATGGCTGACCCGTGGCCATTCCAGCAGGTGCAAGTGCAGGAGTGGGGAATAAAACCCAGTTATCTCAGATAAGAGTCTGCGCACTTAACTACACCATACTTGTCCACAAGTTCTCACTCTGGAAAAACATACTATACAAATGTAATTTTCGATTATTAGAACCATCCACCAGTCCTTCTGAAAGAATAAAAATTGTGCATTCGGGTTCAAACACTTAAAGTAATGTCTGAAGGAAAGTCAACTCTGTATCCTGTTTCAAGTGTCAGAAATTTTAACACACAGCAATACCACACTGCTAGAGACTTCTGAATGGACAAATGCCCAAATCATTTGGCAAGAATATCTTACCTATTGTACTTTTCTTCGTTACAAGAAAGGCCAGGCAGATGAAAATATCCAGGTTCCCATGAGCTTTGAGAATACCACCCCAAACTCTCCCTTCCAGCTTAGTCTCTCCAAGGCTTGAGCTGGGCAATTTCCCCACCTCCCCTTTTAAACTGAGGACTGCACATGTTAAACCTGGATTACTCCTACATGAGCCTTATTCTCTTCTCTGCTCCCCACCCCCCACAGAATCCAGCTCAAAAAGTAACATATGAATGCAGGCACGATGATTAGTCTCTTCCATCCACCCCCCAAAATGGGATTATAACACCTGTGTAGTTACATTCATATATTATGAATAACCAGAGCTAACTTCTAAGCACAGTTTTTGTGCGTGAAAGGAAGAGTAGGTGCATGTATAAACAAAGCAACCAGCCTATTCTGTGTACATGTCAGCAGACAGCATAGTGCTTAAAAGTCACATCTGATGCCTCAATTGCTCTGAACATTCAGTCTTCCTGAAACCAAGTTTTTCTCCTGTGGTGAATTACAAAGTTATTTTCCTATTACCTGGAGAACCTCTCTCTTTCCTCCCCCCTCCATATGCAGATATCCTTTCCTGGTCTGTGGATAGTGTGGTTTCACTGATATAGTCCACACAGGAGGCAATCAGTTTGTGATAAGATACACCAAATTTTTCTCTGCCCTCAAAATGAGCCCCAAATTTCAGGAGCAGCTTTTCAGGTGGCATGGGGTGGGAAGTAGTCAGAACCAACCTGTGAATGGAGCTAAGCTGCAGATTTTTAGATGACGAAGATGATATTAGATTTATATCCCGTCCTCCACTCTGAATCTCAGAGTGACTCATAATCTCCTTTATCTTCCTCCCCTGCAACAAGCACCCTGTGAGGTGGGTGGGGCTGAGAGACCTCTCACAGCAGCTGCCTTTTCAAGGACAACTCCTGCGAGAGCTATGGCTGACCCAAGGCCATTCCAGCAGGTGCAAGTGGAGGAGTGGGGGATCAAACCCGGTTCTCCCAGATAAGAGACCGCACACTTAACCACTACACCAAACTGGCCCTCAGATGCAATCTGATGTGCTTTCTCCCAAAAGTAACGATGTCAAAGCTGAAGAGTAAATGACTCCCAGATTTGCTTTGTATGAGAATGTCTTACTGCCTGAGTATAAAGAAAGGTATGAGAATACAACAGTATGGTTTTCACACCAATTATAACCATGAATAAAAAGTTGTCAAAGTTAACAAGGACAGAACACACACACTTATGCAGCATAAATGACTAGCAATGCAGGAGAGCTTTTGAGAGGGATAGATAGGCCATATTTTGTCAGCATATGTCAGACACACATAATGATGCACTACAAAAAATTTGCATCAGCTACAGAAATAAAGAATATTCACCCACAGACATATAACCCAGTTTGGTGTAGTGGTTAAGTGCGCGGACTCTTATATGGGAGTACCGGGTTTGATTCCCCACTTTTCCACTTGCAACTGCTGGAACAGCCTTGGGTCAGCCATAGCTCTCACAGAGTTGTCCTTGAAAGGGCAGCTTCTGTGAGAACTCTCTCAGCCCCACCTACCTCACAGGGTGTCTGTTGTGGGGAGCAGGGAGATAAAGGAGATTGTAAGCCACTCTGAGATGCAGAATGTAGGGCAGGGTATAAATTCAATATCATCACTTTCTTTAAAATGTGAACAGCATTTTCTTAACAGGCACACAATTGGCAACTGGGAAAGGGATGAATCACAACTTTCAAGAGAGATACAGCCAGTTCTACATATGTGTCCACATTTGCCAGGAGAAGTATGTATTTTATACTTTGGTAGATACACCTTGGTAAAATTGAAAGTTAAGCTCTTGATTGGAAAGGCAAAAGTTCACCTCCAGCTTCCATGGCAATACTGAAGGCTACCCTACTTCCCTTCTCAGAATGCTGTTTTCAGTACTACCTACTTGCCAGACAATAATAAAGGCATCTATCTACAAAGTTGAACTTTAAAAGTTACCTAACTGATCCCAGTCTCCATTATTTAAATACTATGTACAATGTTAGCTACATTTCTGCTCACATAACAGTGAGAGCCAGTTTGGTGTAGTGGTTAAGCATGCAGACTCTTATCTGAGAGAACTGGGTTTGATTCCCCACTCCTCCACTTGCAGCTGCTGGAATGGCCTTGAGTCAGCCATAGCTCTCGCAGAGTTGTCCTTGAAGGGCAGCTTCTGGGAGAGCTCTCTCAGCCCCACCTACCTCACAGGTAAAGGAGATTGTAAGCCACTCTGAGATTCAGAGTAGCGCAAGGTACAAGTCTAGTATCATCTTCCTTTCACTTGACCACACATGAAGCTGCCTTCTACTGAACCAGACCCTTGGTCCATCAAAGTCACTACTGTCTACTCTGTCTGGCTCGCAGATCAAGGTCCTTCTCTGCCACCTATTATCTGATTATTTTGTCTGGTGTTGATGGGGGACTGAACTTGGGACATTCTGCATGCCAAGCACATGCTCTACCGCTGAACTGCAGCCCTTCTTTCCCATCACAGGCTAAAAAGAATCCTGAAGATACAAAAAAAAAAAGAGTTCAAAAACTCATCAGAAAGACAGTGAGTAATCACTGCAGTACAACTTGTTTATGATAGTATACAAAAATCTTCAGCTGCCCAGCCTTCGTTTGCGTGCAGCAGCAGATTCAAACACACCCCCTCAGGTAAAATAGCCCGACGATTTTGTAGACTTTTCCTTCTACCCCCTCCCCCTGTATCATATGGCACTGCTGGCCTACTTGAATCACCTGGCTTTGTCAAAACTTATCCCTTGCCCTTTAGGCACCCCCAGCTTTCGTGCACCTTCATCCTTCCTGCACTTTTTGCTCATGTCACGTTAACCTGAGTCAGAGGATGTGTTCTATTACGTGGATTATCTGTGAGGAATGTGAGGCTTGAAAGAACATGTGAAGTTGGACAAGACAGCAAAAGTCCTTTCCAACTTACACAAAAAAGTAAGCCAGCCAGCCTCGAAGTATGCAAGAGTGGCAAGGACCAACACGGCAATACCTTCCTGGGAAGAAGTCCCATTTATTTATTTTAAATATTTGGGTGCCTGCCCTTCTCTTGAGTGCTGTAGGAGTCACTGAGAGAACCGAGTTCGAATGGCACCACAAGCATTTACCACATTTTGTTTTAAACTAGCACATTTATTTATTTATTTATTTATTACTTTACATTTATATCCCGCCCTCTCCGCAAGCGGACTCAGGGCGGCTTACAGTATCATAAAAACAATCAATTCCATAAAACATATAAAACCATAATACATTTATCAGTTTAAAACTATTACGCTATCTCAATCCAGTCTGGCAGTATTGGGTTCTGACTATGACCACCAGCATCAGACTATAGTTTCAAGCAGAGCTTTTTTGGTAGAAAAAGCCCAGCAGGAACTCATTTGCATATTAGGCCACACCCTCTTATGTCACCATTGTTTCACACATGGCTTTTTATAAAAAGCTCAGCGGGAACTTATTTGCATATTAGGCCACATCCCCTGACACCAAGCCAGTTGGAACTGCATTCCTGCTCAAAAAAAGCCCTGGTTTTAAGAACTATTACAGTAGTTTTCATACAGTATGACTTCAGCAAGAAGATAAGACCAGCTCGGATGGATCAGACCAGGAGTCCATCAAGTCCAGCATCCTGTCTCTTACAATGTCCAATCAGTTAGGGGATGGACTGGATGACCCTGGAGATACCTTCCAACTCTATGATTCTAGTTACCCTGGAAGGCCAACAACAGGGCACAGAGACTGAGGCCTTCTCTGATGCAGCCTCCTGGCACTAGTATTCAGAGATTTGTTGGTTCTAGATGTGGAGGCTCCCTTTAGTCACCATGAGTAGTACCCACTGTTTGTATTATACATCATAATCCACCAATTAAAAGCTAGCATTCTGTAGTGAGAACTGTAGCACAGTAGTGGTTGAAATGCAATGCAGTAGCTCGCTCACTCACTGATTTCCCATAGGTTTAAAACACACTACAGCTATGGGCAATAAATCTAGGCTGTTAATACACACGGTTTAACCAAATAAGATGTTCTATACAAACCCAAGGCTTTTTCATGGCAACTTTAGAATCGCATGCATAATATTTATTCTCAATATTCAGAACAGTTTACCTAGTATTTAGAATCAGAATTAACCTTAAGTATGTGGGAAAGCAGCCAAGTACCACCTTAACACAACAGAACACTTGAGGACAGAAATGTTCCGTCTAGCTTATGAGAGTCTCAAGTACAGCTTACACCCTGATCTTATCTTCCAGTGAAAGTGTGTGTGCAGTTACAGCCTTAGACAGAAAACTTGCAAGACTCAAAAGTTATTTACCTATTTTTTTAAACGAAACCACACACTTCTGACTTTCCCTGCCCAGTTAACTAGAGCAACTTCTTACCTGCCATAGATATTCAAACAAGCAGGCATTTACAAGCCTGCATCAAAATACAAGTACAGGCAGTCTTGGAATTAACTTGGCTAGTTTAAGCATTAGAAGTTCAACAACATTTTTGACTGCATCGTCTACAAGCTTCGGTCCAACATACTAGGGCTCCAGTTTTGCGAGATATTCTTACAAGCAGGGCCTTTTCTGAGCAGGAACGCAGTTCCTGGCTTGGTGTCAGGGGGTGGGGCCTAATATGCAAATGAGTTCCCGCTGGGCTTTTTCCACAAAAAGCCCTGTGTGAAACAATGACGACATCAGAGGATGTGGCCTAATATGCAAATGAGTTCCTGCTGGACTTTCCTACAAAAAAAAAGCCTTGCTTACAAGTAAGGTTCAATGAAACTAACTTAAGTTAAATCAAGATGTGGAAATATTTAACCTTAAACTGCTTAGGAATTAACATTTCCTTAGCAGGGATACTTGCCTTAAAACAGACCATTCTAAGTAAATATAATGTACTCTGCATTTTACATTAGGAAGCCAAATAAAAAGGGACTTGGAAATATTCATGCAATACAAGGCAGCAACAAGAAAGGAATCTACTGATTTGGAAAGATAACAAGAGGCTTGGGCTCAGGTACCCATCTTAACTCTGTACAGAACACAGTCCTTTGCAATGGCAGTGGTCAGAACAGTGATAAGTTATGTAAGGAAACATGCAATAATATTGTAAAGTTATGAGCATCCAGCTGTCAGTCACACACATCCAAGAACCCACAAACTCTGTGACTATCTGGCTCAGGGTTGGCCAAACTTGCTTAATGTAAGAGCCACATAGAATCAACGTCAGATGTTTGAGAGCCACAAGACATGAACATCAGATGTTTTGAGAGCTGGAATACAAGAAGGAAGGAAGACAAAATGGAAAGAAAGGTGGAAAGAAAGCAAATAGATAGGGGGCGGGAGGAGGGAGAGGTGGAAAGAAAGCAACTTTTAAATAAATTCTCCAAGCTGCAGGCTGGTTTGGCTTAGATAAGTGATTGAAAGAGACAAATGCCTTCTCTAAGCCAGCCTGATGTGGTGGGGGGGGGGGGGGCTTCGAGAGTCACACAATATGTGTGAAAGAGCCACATGTGGCTCTCGAGCTGCAGTTTGGTCACCCCTGATCTGGCTTATAGTAAAGAACCCATTTCTTCTTCTCCCTTCTGGCCCAAAATTTCCATTTCTAGAGGAGGCAGGGAGAAGTCTGCCTTTCCTTCACAATGGCTATGTAGAAGCACCATGAAAACTAACACTGCATCCAAACCCTCTTAGAAGCTAAACAAACCCCATTCCTCAAATCTCCATGTTGAACCTTCATGCTGGGGGCAACTATGAATAACCACCACACCAATGAACTACAGTAGAAATCATGGACCCCCAATCGCGTTCACTATTCCAGCGTGGTCCAATCCCAAACGGAACAATTTGCAGCAGTATGTTTATCCAAACTGAAAAAACATTAATAATAATTCATCAGCATGACAAATCAAATTGTTTTGCTTACCATTCCTCATTTTCAAGGTATCTAGTGTACTGAACTAATACTACTGCCTGATTAAGCATCAGTGGCACTACCCAAGAGACAAGCAGCCTTTTATCTGGGTTAAAGAAAACAACTTAAAACTGATTCAGGAAGAGACCATTCTGACTGAAGCCAGACCAAACGCAGCTGCATACACCGGGTTGACTGGCTTAAGTTTATTCAGACACACACAAAACTCTATTGTATAGCAAAATCAAATAAAAGCCCAGTGACAGCTACATTTAGAATGCATGTCAGTATTCACTCAATTAAAAGTTGCTATATCTAACATCTAACAAGAATATCACCCAGAACCTCTTTTATGCAGGTCTTACATTCAGAAATATACTATAATTTTCAGCACAGAAAATTATTCCAGGCAATAAAAAACCCACGCTTAATTGTAAACCCATGCTAGCACTATTCACATATTAACACTGCCCACATAATGAAAGTGACTGGTGACAGCGAACAGTGAAAAGAATGAAAAACAGAGTTTTAATGGCCTCTATAGTTCCTTAAAATGGTTGGTGAATGAGAAGGTAAATAGGTAATCAACTGCTACTGAAGTTCACTTCAATGGGGAAATACAGTGGACAACTGGGTACCTTGAAGGGCATGGTAACACACACAGTCTTAGTAAGATCCAATAGGTCTTACACCCTAGGCCAGTGATCCCCAACCTTTTTGGCACCAGAGACCGGTTTTGTGGAAGACAATTTTTCCATAGAACGGATGGGAGGGCATGGTTTCGGGATGATACAATTGTGCACTTCTTTTTTGGTGTAGTGGTTAAGTGTATAGACTCTCTTATCTGGGAGAACTGGGTTTGATTTCTCACTCCTCCACTTGCAGCTGCTGGAATGGCCTTGGGTCAGCCATAGCTCTTGCAGAGTTATCCTTGAAAGGGCAGCTTCTGGGGAAAGGTCTCTCAGCTCCACCCACCTCACAGGGTGTCTGTTGTGGGGCAGGAAGATAAAGGAGATTGTGAGCCACCCTGAGATTCGGAGTAGAGGGCAGGATATAAATCCAATATAGTCATCTTTTTATTATTATTATTACTACATTGTAATATGTAATGAAATAATAATACAACTCACAGCCTGGTTGCTAACAGGCCACGGCCCAGTACCGGTCCACGGTACTAATTTGCCTAGTGGTAGGGCTGGCTCAGCTTGCAAGAGCCAGTGGAGTGATGGACTAGGACCTAAAAGACCCAGATTTAAATCCCTACTGTGTCATGGGTACTTGCTTAGTGACCTAGGGCCAGTCGCTTTTTAATGGCATAGCCTCTCTCAGTATTTGAGGATAAAATGAAAGAGGGAAGCCGACAGAATGGTCTCTGGTTGTAACCTGGTTGATCGGTGATGAGTGAGGTTTCCTAGTGAGTAGGAGAAGTAGAGGAGTTGTAATGACTCCTCTCGAGCAGAGGGGGGGGAGGATGATTGGATGAATAACAAGATAGATAAGCTGAAAGGAAAATAAATTAGAAGAGGAGAGGAAGTCTGAATGCTGAAGGCAATGTGAAGGCTAAGCCTACAGTATTTGCTGCTGCTCTCTACGGAGGCAGGAACAAAACTGAAAGGGGCGGGTAATTCCAAAGGCGCCAAAAGAAAGAAAAATGTATTTCCTGCCTCCCAAAAGGAATGATGGGAATAACCCACAGAGATGTCCTCCGCCTCTGAGGGAAAATGACGTAAACCACTTTGAATCCACACTAGGCAAAAACAGGACATATATATCTAAATGGGAAATCCAGTGTGGTGTAGCGGCTGAAACCTAGGTTTTAACCCCCACTCTGCTGTGGAAGCATGCTATGTGACTATGGGCCAGTCACATACACTTAGCATGAACTACCACAGAGCTGTTGGGAAGGTAAAGCAAAAGAGAAGAGAAGGCTCTAACTTGCTTTGGAACCCCGCTGGGAAGAAAGGTGTGTTGTAAATGAAATAAATGTGAACTGAGTACATGCTTCAGAATGTCCCAGAACCTACAATACATACATATGTTCTAGTTGTCCTTTAATAGAAAAAGGGCAGTGGCAAAGTTTACTTCCAAGTATTTACTTACTTTATTGTCTTTCTCACTAAAACTCAAAGCAGACTACACAGTGTAAACTGATGTAATCAACAGGAAGAAACATCTAAGAAGCAATACAATAGGACTAGGATCACACAAATCTGAAACAAAGGCGGTGAAGTCACCAACAGTGGTAGAGTTGTCCACTTGGGTATACAGAATATTTCAGAAGATCTCACCTTTAAGGCTTTTTTTTTTAAAAGCAGGACAGTACTAAATGTAAAACAGAGTAACAGCTGCTCTATTTAAGTCCAAGTGCTCCCCTCCCTGATACTTCATCCTTGGAGAAAGGCATGAAAACGACAAATCTTTTTTTTTGTGGTCATGCAAGGAATTTTGCAAACGAATTTTAAGCAACTTGTGTCTACCACCAGGACGGGAAACCTTGCAGTTGTCCAACCATATTCCAACTAACTCAGCTTTATGCAGGACACAACTGCTCTGAATAGCCTTTCTCCAATAATAAAAATACCTCTGTTTCGATTTTAACCAGAAGTCCACAAACCATTTATAGCAGATGCTGGCACAGTTTGTGTGGAGTACAGTTCGGTCGGGAACAAGGACAGCAAAGTATCCGTGCCAAGCCCAGCACCTGGCTCGCGCTGTCAGAATCCCTTCAGTCATGCTGCACAATCACCCAAACACCACCAATAGCCTCACCAGAAAGCCTATGCCAACTCTATCCCTTCCTGGTCGTAATCAGACTGAGAAGCCAGGTGCAGTTAACTCCACGCCCATGTTGCCATAAAAACAGTGTCACAGTGTCTTACTCTCCTATCTCGAACACCCATTGATCACAAATTAAGTTCTTTTTTACAGCCTCCCTGATTTCATTATCCAGCTTTGTGTCAGGCCGTTATCTTCTCAACAACTTCCACAACACCCTGCTCCCTGCCTGTCCTTCCTTGAGAGCACAAAACTGTATTCCCAAGTTGTTGAAGACCGACTAAGGTGACTACTGGGTCTCCCAACGGCCCAACTTCACCTCCACAAGAAGCCAATGTGGGGCTAGGATGAGAGAATAGGATATACTCAATCAGCTGCTGCATAGTTGATCGATACTTTCCAAACTGAAGAAACACAGTAAAAATCTAGACGAGTGGGCCACCTCATGGCTTGGAATTGGCATACCAACATCTGCAGGTTTATATCAGGTTAAGATTAACAATGCTTCCTTGAAAAGTGCCTTTGGCACACCTGCAAAGTGCCTTTGGCACACACATTCTGCAACCCCACACACACATTCTGCAACCCCAAGGAGAAAGAGAGACTTCTAATTTGAAGAGCTCAACAACCACTCCTTCAAGCCCTTGAAAAACAAAGGCAGCCCTTGAAGTTGTGAAGTATTTTTTTGTCAGCAAGAGACATTCATTGAGAAGGCAGCAAAAGCATTTCCACCTTTTCGCATCTCCCCATATTTGGAAGGAGGACCAGACTTCGGTGTCATTTCCACATGAATATATGCAAGAAGTCCGAACTCCCGATGCGCTTCAACCCAACGCATGGAGGCTATACCATAGTAACTTCAACCTTATAAGAGATTCTATCTGCACATGGTTGGAGAGCAAGTGAAAAGTACACCACAACTGGCAATAGCAAGAAAAGGGGCGTCTCTATCTTCTGCTTCAAGAAGCCCAACAAAGACGACACTGCTGAGAAGTTTCTGTTCCTGGTTCAGAAGCACCAGCACTCCCTATTATGCTCCAGGGACGAACCCCCAAAACAAAACTTATAGAGCTGGCACGGTGGTTAGGGTGCCAGGAGGGCAATCAGATGAGAGTAGCCCCCCCCCCAACAAAAAAGGCTTAGTGTCACCAGCCTCCAGGTGGGGCCTGGAGATCTTTGAGGATTTCAACTGATCTCCACAGCACAGAGATCAGTTCTACTTGAAGAAAGTCCGCTTTAGATAGTGAACTCTACCACATTCTGGCCCTGCTGGCGGACCTTCTGATGGCACCTGGGGTTTGGCCACTGTGCACCGCAAACCGCACTTTCACACATGCTAAATAACGTGGTTTCGATCCATTTCAACGACCATTTGCAAGTGGATTTTGCCATTTTACACAGTAAAATCCAGTTGCAAAGTGCACTGAAAGTGTGGGGATGCAAGCACCCAGAGTGTTGGACTGGATGGGCTGTGGGCTTGATGGCTTCTCTTATGTTCTTAGGCATTACACCTCGCTGAAGTCCCTCACCTAGGCTCCACTCCCCAAAATCACCAGGAATTTTCCAACCCGGACTTGGCAACCCTGAGGTGATCTCCAAACGGCCCTGCTCTTTCCACTGAAAATTACCTCACAGGATCCTTGTGAGGAGGAAGGGCAGGAGAAACAAAGCTCAGCCAGGCTATAATCATGCCATAATAAAAAGCCTGGGCGCAGCAGCTACCTCCTTCAGCAGGCTGAGGTAAAAGTTTAGATCGTTTTCAGTAGCCAGAGGCGTAAGACTTCCAACTATCTCGCTCCTTTTTTTTTTTCACATTTACAGGTATCCAGGGTTGGTGTTTTGTTTTTACAACCAGGATTCACCTCAGGCTGAGAGAATCGCCAGGGCGAGGGGAAAGGAAGATTCACCCTGGCTCAACGGTCGCCGCCGCCGAGGCGCGCGCCAGGCGGAGGGAGCCATTCCCGCCACGCCTTCCTTCCTTCCCTCCCTCCCCGCCAGGTCTGGTCCCAGGAGCCAAGAGCCGCTCGCGCCCTTCGCGAGCGGCAGCACGCGCCCAAGCCCAGCGCTCCCGGCGAGAAGCCGCAGCTGCTGGCATTTTGCAGCGGCGGGCCGACGCCTCTTCCCACGCCCCGCCGGCACGCTTCGGGGTTTTTTTTTTCCCCTCTCCCCCTCCCTCTGATCTCCCCCGGTTACACACCTTCCATTATAAAAAAGGTACTACCCGCGTGCATTTTTTTTTAATCGAGCTTTTAATTCCTTTTTTATTTTTTAATTTTAAAGTGCACGCGCCCTCTACTGGAGAACTAGAGCCCTCCACGCCTGAGTTGTAAAAATAAAAGGAAGCCAAACGGCGCCTTTCGCTGAAGCTCCTGGCCAGCCCCTGTGCAACGAAAAAAAAAAGGGGGGGGGGGGGGGGAGAGAGCTCGGACGCTCGCACCTGGATTTTTTTTTTTTTTGCAAACACCTGGGGAGGCTTGCAGGGTCAGCTCCCCCTTCTCTCTCCCCCCTCTCCAGCTTCTTGATCATTCTGGCGCTTAAATCCGTCGGTAGCAAAATCCCAACCGGAATCCCATAAACGCTACGTTGAGCTATAAATTCGCCAAGGGGCCAGCAGCAGCGAAGTCCTGCTTTAAACAAATATCTGTTCACAGCAGACACGCCCGGCCAAAGAGATGGCCCCCCGGGTGTGCCCTTTATCCCTGGTTTCTTGGCAGATTTCCACCCGCCACCTCACTTGCATGGTTTATCATCCCCAAGTAGAGATGAACCCCCTCCCCCCAATCAGATCAGGAGAAGTAGCCGTCGACCCCCATCCACGGGGCGTCCCCCCCCCGCCCCAAGCAAGAGACGATCAGAAGTGGGGAGGGGTTTTTTGCCCCCAAACGAACCACTCTTGCAACCCACAGTTCCCACATGCCTGCAGCTGCCAAGCCAACCCTGGGCAATTTGAGATTTTGCGGCGCTCGCCGTTTCTGCAAATCAGGGCCCTGGAAGCCGTTTCCACCTCCAATCCCTTCGCTTCCACCAGGGGGCTTCGGCGGGGGCAGAAACAAGCGGACTGGAGGAAAAAAAGACCCACAAAGGGCGGAAGCAAAGCTGCAACCCCCCCCCCCCCCTTTCTAAAAATGCAAACCTTTTCACTACCAAGAAAGGAAAGAACCTAAATCTTTCCCCCCGGCGGGGCGAGCGAACGCGTGCTTCAAAACGCAACGAACTAGGGTTGCCAAATGCAATTCAAGAAATATCTGGGGACTTTGGGGCTGGAGCCAGGTTGTGACAAGCATCATTGCACTCCAAAGGGAGTTCTGGCCCTCACATTTAAAGGGACCGCACCGCTTTTAAATGCCTTCCCTCCATTGGAAAGAACGAGGGATGGGGTCACCTTCTTTGGGGGCTCACAGAACTGAACCCCCTGGTCCAATCCTTTTGAAACGTGGAGGATATTTTAGGGAGAGGCGCTGAATGCTATGTTGAAAATTCGGTGCCTCTACTTAAAAAAAAAACAGCCTCCAAGAGCCCCAGATAGCCGTGAATCAATTCTCCATTATACCCTCTGGGAATTAGTCTCCATATGGAATAATGGAGTATCCAGGAGACGTTTCCCCCCCCCCCCCCGCTTTCTGATGACCCTGAAAGGAGGGAGGGGCTCCAACCCGGGGGATCCCCTGCCCCCACCTGGGGATTGGCAACCCTACAACAAACTGAAACGACTCCTCCATTTGAAAGTGTCTCAAGCAAGTCGATCGGGAGCGGGGTAAGGAACAGGGAAGCGAATGGGACCTTACCGGCCAGGCAAACTGGAAATTGATGACAATCCGGCCCGCGTCGTGACTCCTGGCTTGATGCAAATTTCTACTGGTCAGATAAAAAGTATTCCCCCCGAGCACCGGCGTAGATCCGGAGCCATAGTTGCAGGCTCCCGTGGGCGTGATCTTGGACTGGTATTCCTTCAGGCAGACTTTCACGTAAGTGTCGCACTCGTTCCGGCCGCAGTCGAGGTTCTGCGGGCCCTTCGCGCCATCGCAACATTCCCCATTCAACAGCTCGCCGTTGACGTTCTTCACCGAGCTGATCTGCACCTCGAAATAGCCCGAGGCCTCCGCGACCTAAAAATAAAATGGGAAAACAAATATCAAAAAGGGAGATCTAGGGCTTTACGGGACCGTGTCTTTAGGGAAAGATGTGGGGGGCACAGGGACCGCCGGGGGGGGGGGGGAAATCCAAGCAGCCCTCCAAGCCTCCTATAGTTTCTTGCCCCAAGCTTTTCCCGTGAAAGCTCTTAAAACTAGGGCGTGCTGTTGAAAAGCTGCTCGGGCCCGTCCGGGAAATCAAATTGCAAAAGCGCGCCGCAATGCCAGAGGACGGCGGGCAGGGAAGGCTTTAAGCCGTGCAAAAATAAAAAAAAAAAAGGGGGGGGGAGAAGAGATGAGTACTCCGCTTGCAAGGGAGAAATAAAATGTGAAAGCACTTAAAGCAATCCCTCGGGAATGGACGAGCTGGAGCCATCTCCGCCGCGACACAAACGGCTTTTATGGATTAAAAAACAACACCGCAAAAAAAAAAAAATCCGAAAAAATAAATTATTGGAGGGAGGAGAGCTGGAAGCAAGCTCGACAACGGCGCGCAGGGCAAGTTTTCGCAAACACCAGCCGCGGTAAGCAACGCGTTGCAAAAAGCAAAGGGGGGGGGGGAGAGAGAGAGAGAAGAAAAAAGATATTAGCCGGAGCTATGCAATTAAAAGAGCCTCAGCCAGCTGCTCTCGTATCCCCCCCCCACCAGCTTTCAAGTTATTCTGGTGCGGGGGGGGGGGGGGAGGGAAAGGGACGCGACCCTCTCTGCAAGGTGTTCGCAAGCCCCCGCCCGAGCGAAAGGTAGGGCACATGCATTTGCCACGAACGCCTTTCCCGCGCCGCCTTTTTTGCAAAAAAAGAAAATAACAGCCAAGGCAAAAAAAAACCCCGACAGACGCCGAGGGGATTAAAAAGCTGCAAAAAAACCCCCAGGACTAAATAAATCCACCGAAGAATTGCGCCGCTTTCTCGTGTCTCTTTACCTGCGCCCACCAAGTTAGGAGCAGCGCGAGCCGAAGCGCCGCGGCGAGGAGAGCCCGGCGGGGCCGCCTGCCACGCTCCAGCATGCCTGCTGCTGCCGCCGCTCCCAGCCGAACGCCGCCGGAGGATCAGAGGAGACAGCGGAGGCAGGAGACCCGACGAGCCATCGACCGGCCGCGGCCAGGAGGAAGCGCATCGGCGGCGGCGTGGCGCTTGTGGCCCCGGGGCGACCCCCCCTCTCTTGTTTGCCTTTGCGCCGGGATCAAGCCAGCCCGCGAGCCTCGTTCTCCGGGGGAGGCTGCAAAGCGGATCGGCAGCGCGAGGCGAGCAGCCACGGCGCCAGGGATAGCAGCAGCAGCAAGCGAGCACCAGCAGCTCCCCTTTGCAACTCCGCTCTCAGCTCCTCCGCCGCGAGAACACCCAACAAGTAGGTGCCGGAGTGACAGCTTCATTACCCATTAGTCAGCAGCGCCTCTGCCTTCATATTAATGAAGGGGAAGGGCCCGGGCGGCGGCAGCGGGCGGGTGTGGCCACGCGCGGCTCCTTAAAGGGCTGGCCCAGCTGCAAGCCAGGCGAGGGCGCGTGCAAAAGAAGGGGGAGAAAGAAACCGGAGCGTGCGCCGCGTTTGCATAAGCCCGGCCCCGCCAGCCATTCATCTGCCGCCTCGTGGGGTGGGTGGGGAGGGGAGGGAAGGCGCAATCCACCTGTGGCGCGTGGGCCGGGCCCTACCCTGACCGCGGGAAGAGCTGCGGGGTGGGGGGTGGAAGCTAATCTCCGCGTGGGTAATTAGGGTTGCTAAGTCCAATGCAAGGAAAAACCTGGGGACTTTGAGGGTGCGGCCGGGAGACTTTGGGGGTGCGGCCGGGAGCAGGGTGGGGGCAAGCGGAATTGAACTCCGAAGGGAGTTCTGGCCAACACATTTAAACGGACGGCGCGCCTTTTGAATGCCTTTCCTCCATTGGAAATAATGAAAGATGGGGGTGCCTTCTTTTGGGGGCTCATAGAATTGGACCCCTGGTCCAATCTTTTGGGAGGGTCTTTTGAGGAGAAGCACTGGATGCTATGCTGCAGATTTGGAGCCTCTACCTCAGAAAAGAGCCCCCCCCCCTGAACCCCAGATACCCGCAGATCAATTTTCCATTATACCCTGTGGGAATCATTCTCCATAGGGAATAATGAAGTGCCCAGCAGACATTTCCCTCCCCTCCCCCTGTCCCGCTTTCTGGTGACCCTGAAGCAGGGGGAGGGCCTCCAAACCGGGGGATCCCCTGCCCCCACCTGGGGATTGGCAGCCCTATGTGCATTTTGTGTCCCTCCCCCAGGGGGTGGAATGGATGCACGCAGAAGGAGGTTTGCTAACTTCTGCTGGAGATTTGCGGGGCAGAGGGAGCCCCCCTCGATGGGGAAATGCAAAGACGTGGGTTCGAATTACCACATCCAGGCTAGGGGGTTCTTGGGTTTGGAAGCAGAGTCTAGGGGGAGTTGGGGTTGCAGGTCTGGGTTTGGAGTGACCTGGAGATGTTGGGGAGGGGGTGAGGTTTGGGGACGGGAGAGACTTCAGTAGGGTATAATGCCATAGAGTCCTCCTCCCAAGGCAGCCATTTTCTCCAGGGGAACTAATCTCCGTCCTCTGGAGATAGCGGGAGATCTCCAGCTGCCACCTGGAGGTTGGCAACCCTAGGTTTGGAGAGGGCAGAGGACTCAGCATGGGTGTGATGCAATGGTGCACTGCACAGACCTTTCCACAGCTGCCGTTTCCTCCAGGCAGGGTTGCCAATCTCCAGGTGGCACCTGGAGCTCTCCTGCTATTATAGTTGGTTCCCAAAAGCCCAAGATCAGTTGCCTTGGAGAAAATAGCTGCCTTGGATGATGGACATTGTAGCATTATACCCTACTGAGGTCCCTCCCTTCCCCAAACCTTGCCCTCCCAAGGCTCAAACCGCCCGCCCCCATTCTCCAGGTACTTCTGTGGTGGTATCGCTTTACTCTGCTCTGGTAAGGCCTCACCTGGAGTATTGTGTTCAGTTTTGGGCACCACATTTTAAGAAGGATATAGACAAGCTGGAACGGGTGCAGAAGAGGGCGACGAAGATGGTGAGGGGTCTGGAGACCAAGTCCTATGAGGAAAGGTTGAAGGAGCTGGGGATGTTTAGCCTGGAGAGGAGGTGGCTGAGAGGTGATATGATCACCATCTTCAAAGACCTGAAGGGCTGTCATCTAGAGGATGGTGTGGAATTGTTTTCTGTGGCCCCAGAAGGTAGGACCAGAACCAGTGGGTTGAAATTAAGCCAGAAGAGTTTCCGGCTCAACATTAGGAAGAACTTCCTGAAGGTTAGAGCGATTCCTCAGTGGAACGGCTTCCTCGGGAGGTGGTGGGTTCTCCTTCCTTGGAGGTTTTTCAACAAAGGCTAGATGGCCATCTGTCAGCAATGAAGATCCTGTGAATTTAGGGGGAGGTGTTTGTGAGTTTCCTGCATTGTGCAGGGGGTTGGACTAGATGACCCTGGAGGTACCTTCCAGCTCTATGATTCTCATTGCAGAAACTGGCAACCTCCAGTTAGTATGTTTGGAGGTTAGTTGTATTCAGGGGTCAGGGCCTCCAGGGTCATCTAGTCCAACTGCCTGCGCAATGCAGGAAATTCACAAATACTTCCCCCTAAATTTACAGGATCCTCATTGCTGTCAGATGGCCATCTAGCCCAGGGGTGTCAAACATGCATCCTGGGGGCTGAAAGCAGCCAGTTGTCATCTGCTTCCTTCTCCCTCTCTCTTGCTTCTTTCTACATCACAGCTTGCTTTGCCAGGCTTGCTCAATTGCACAGGTGCTACAGAGAAAAGCCTCTGTTTTCTCCATTGGCTGA
This sequence comes from Heteronotia binoei, assembly GCF_032191835.1. Lineage (NCBI taxonomy): Eukaryota > Metazoa > Chordata > Lepidosauria > Squamata > Gekkonidae > Heteronotia > Heteronotia binoei. The sequence continues at coordinate 21,626,498 of NC_083243.1, read as the reverse complement.
GGCTCCTCCCCCTCCTTGGTCCCCTGGGGAGGGAAGGAAAGAGCCTTTGCCTAATTCCCTGGATCCCATGGGAGAAATACAAAGAAAGCACCTTTAAGACCAACAAGCGCTGATGTTTTAAGCATGTTGTATTTTAAGTTTAAAAATATATATATCTTTAATTGTGTTTGTGCCCTTTATAAACATTATATCTCTGCTACCTAATCTTAAATAGGAACACACATGGCCCAGCCTGACAAGGTCTCATTTATGTCTGATCCGGCCCTCATCAGAAATAAGTTTGACACCCCTGATCTAGCTTCTGTTTAAAAAACCTCCAAGGAAGGAGAGCCCACCAGCTCCTGAGGAAGCCTGTTCCACTGAGGAACTGCTCTAACGGTCAGGAAGTTCTTCATTATGTTGAACTGGAAACTCTTGAACCTGGAGACTTTGGGGGTGGAGCCAGGAGAGGGTGGAGTTTGGGGAGGGGAGGGGCCTCAGCAGGGTCCAATACCATAGAGTCCACCCTTCCAAGCAGCCATTTCTCCAGGGGCGTGGATCTCTGCCAGCTGGAGAGCAGTGGTAAAAGCAGGCTATCTCCAGGCCCCACCTGTAGGCTGGCAACCTTATGAGAAGGCTCAGATACAAATGAGCATGGCTCATATTGTGGCTTTCCAAGCTGGCTTTTTGCTAACTACGAACTCTGGGAGGAAACTGGATCAGCAGAAAAAGTTCAACCCCCACCCTGTTCCGCAGCTTCCCACACTTAGCTACAAATTCACTTCCAGCTGAAGTGTGTATTCATTTCTAGAAAAGGCCTTGGCCTAATCAAACTCAAGTGAAAATCAAGGTATGTCCTTTTGTACTTAACTATCTAGTCAGGGAAACACCAGCAGAATGGTCTGAAGAGCCTAGTATTTCACATGCTCAGATTTGAAATGGAAAAACAGAACACAATTTGGTCCTAAGCTCAGTTTTTCAATATTCTGGTTGATGTCTCTGCTTTCGTTTATGCATCCGAAGCATATGCACATTTACTGAGATGAAATTCCATTCAGGCTTGCTTCTAAGAAAGACAGCCAAGCATTACAGCTTCAGCAGTTGCTAATTTTTTTATGGAAGCCCTTAAAGTTAAACCGAATTCTCCGTAGCGTTTATGTTCCTGTATGAAATCTTATATTTGATGGATTCTGTATTTGCTGCTTGGATTATTGTCTATTCCAGGGGTGGCCAAATGTGCCTAATGAAGGAGCCGCATGGAATAAACATCAGATGTTTGAGTGCCACAAGTCATGAATGTCAGACATTTCAGAGATGCAAGGAAGGAAGGAAAGTAACAGATGGAGAAGTTGAAAGAAAGCAACTTTAACTTTAAATGCATTCTCCAAGCCACTGGCTGGCTTGCTTGGAGGAGTGATTTAAAGAGATAAATGCCTTCTCCAAGCCAGCCAATGGAGTGATTGGGTCTTTGCGAGCCACACAGTATGTGTGAAAGAGCCACATGTGACTCCTGAGCCACAGTTTGGCCACCCCTGGTCTATCTTGATATGCCGATAAAGGTATATGATGATGGTGACTTCAGTGGCCTTAAGGAGGAAAGTATTGTACTGATAGAGTTCCTAACTCAGGAAGTGATCCCTCAGAAATTGTGTTGTGTTCAAAATGGTGGACAGCAATCTGAATTAGGGGCAGTGTTTCCTCTAAGCTGTTAGTGTGAGCTAGCTCACAGTTTTTTAGCCTCTGGCTCACACATTTTTGTCTTCGCTCAGGAAAAACGGCCCCAGAATGAACTAATTTATGCAGTAGCTCACAACTTTAATGCCAGTAACTCACAAAGCACAGCTTTTGCTCACAAGACTCCACAGCGTAGAGGGAACATTGATTAGGGATCCCCAACGTGGTGCCCCTGTGTACTATGGCACCTTCCAACCCCTTTCATGGTGCCCATCAAGTATTTTTAGGTGGGACCGGGTGGCAGCTTTTCCCTAGCAAGGGTTCTGATTGGCCACTGGATATGTGAGTGGTTGTGCAGATTTGTTTTAAAGGTTGCTGCAGCAGCTGCTGCCACCAGAGTACAAGGATCTTCATGGTGTGATTGAAGGTCAACTGTGGCAGCCATTTTAGGGCTCACTGTGCCTCCTGTGTTAGCTCTTTTGTGACCGCCATTTTGTGGCTGCACCCACCATGCGGGCTCGAAAAGGCTGGGGATCCTGGTGTAAAGTTGCCATTCTAAAGGATAACAGTGAAATTGACTAGAATTGTATTTTTCTCTGCATTTGTCCATGGTGTACCTGTCAACTTCTGTCAAGTTGCTTCTGACATCTTGCCACCCTATGAATTAATGATCTCCAAAATGTCCCCTTGTTAACAGCCTTGTTCAGGTCTTGCAAAACTGACCTGGCTTCTTTTATTAAATCAATCCATCTCATGTTGGGCGTTCCCAGGGGCCATTTCATAGAAAAGGAGGTGCTGGAGCTCATTAGCACAACTCATTTGCATATGCTACACACCCCTGACATCACCGGAATGGGTACTAAATTATATCAGCTGAGCATCTACCTTAAAATGCTTCTTGAATTAGAAGTGTCCTAAGAAAACCTTACTCCCACCATACTTTTAAAATGACTTTCTCCTAGGTGGCCACAATGGCATGAGGAAGATTTCCCTCTATCTGCTTTATATGTTTTGGTTATTTTCCCATTTTTTGGTGGAGGAAAACATGAGAAAGTTTAGAAACATTAGAAAGTTTGTCAAATCTTAAGAGTTCAGCGAAATTCTCACAGGGGGTTTGAACACCGGAGCCCAGAAGCAAGTACTGGGGGGTGGGGTTTAAGAAAGAAAGAGCACAGTATGAACATATGAAGCTGCCTTATACTGAATCAGACCTTTGGTCCATCAAAGTCAGTATTGTCTTCTCAGACTTGCAGTGGCTCTCCAGGGTCTCAAGCTGAGGTTTTTCACACCTTTTTGCCTGGACCCTTTTTAGTTGGAGATGCTGGGGATTGAACCTGGGACCTTCTGCTTCCCAAGCAGATGCTCTATCACTGAGCCACCGTCCCTCCCCAATAAAACTTAAGAGGTTCCAGAATTCTGCTCCTGTGAGCTCCTGCTCACAATGAGGCCTAGGTGTCCCTCTTTTCTTTCTGCCTCCCACTTTTCCTAGCGTTGTTGCCTTTTCTAGTGAGTCTTATCTTCTCATACGGTGACTGAAGTACGATATTTTAGTCCTTGTCATCCATTATCCTAGGATAAACAGTCGAACCTTCAAATTCTATACTTTCTATATTTAAAAAAAAACGCATGGGGCTATAAGAGTTAACACAGTTGTGAGGTAGCTAGGCGGCCCGCACTGTGGTTTTCACATGAACCTGCCTTCTTCTGAATCAGACCCTTGGCCCATCAATGTCAGAACTGTCTAAGACTGGCTGCAGTTCTCCATGGCCTTGGGCAGAGAAGGGATTTTTTTACATCATCTACTACCTGGTCCTTTTAATTGGAGATGTTGGGGATTGAATTTGGGATCTTCTGCATGCCAAGCAGAGGCTCTGCCAACTGATCCACAGCCCCTCCCTTTTCCTGGAGAATAAACCTTACCATGGAAAACAACGCACTGTTTAAGATGCAATAGAGTGGCAAATTCCCAGCGAAGCGCCTTAGCTGGCGAGCCAGTGGGTCAAGGACTGCATTCATGGGGTTCACACACACTAAGTAACACACTTTTAATCCACTTTCAGTGCACTTTGCGACTGGATTTTACTGTGTGAAATGGCAAAATCCACTTGCAAACGGTTGCTGATGTGGATTGAAACTGCGTTATTTAGCACAGGGGTGTCAAACATGTCGCCCAGGGGCCAAATCAGGCCCCTGGAGAGCTCTTATCAGGTCCCCGAGGAACTGACTGTTATCTGCTTCTTTCTCCCTCTGTCTTGCTTTCTTCTGCACCACAGCTTGCTTTGCCAGGCTTGCTCAATCACGCAGGAGCTACTGTGCCAAGTTTCTCTTCCTTCTATTGGCTGGGGCTCCTCCTCCTCCTGGTCCCCTGGGGAAGGAAGGAAAGAGCCCCAGCTTCCTTTGCCCAGTTCCCTGGATCCCATGGGAGAGATACAAAGAAAGCACCGTTAAGACCAATGAGTGCTAACGTTTTAAGCATGTTTTAGTTTAGGTGTTAAAAAAATCATAAGTTGTGTTTGTCTGTGCGAGTTATAAAGTTTATATCTCTGCTACCTGACATTTCATTTTATGACACAACAAGGTCTCATTTATGTCAGATCTGGCCCTCATAGGAAATGAGTTTGACACCCCTGTGTGTAAATGCTCATCATGGGTGCACTTAAGCTCTGGAATGGCTTTGCAGCGGGGCTTGCGCTTGAATAGCAACAAACCCAGCTAGGGGACTTGGAGAGCTGTGTGCCTGGAGACTTGGCCCCACAGAGAATCATAGAGTTGGAAGGGACCTCCAGGGTCATCTAGTCCAACCCCCTGCACAATGCAGGAAACTCACAAACACCTCCCCCTAAATTCACAGGATCTTCATTGCTGTCAGATGGCCATCTAGCCTCTGTTAAAAACCTCCAAGGAAGGAGAGCCCACCACCTCCCGAGGAAGCCTGTTCCACTGAGGAACCGCTCTAACTGTCAGGAAGTTCTTCCTAATGTTGAGCTGAAAACTCTTTTTATTTTAATCTGTTGGTTCTGGTCTGACTTTCTGTGGCAACAGAGAACAACTCTGCACAATCCTCTATATGATAACCCTTCAAGCAGAATCACAGAATCATAGTGTTAGAAGGGACCTCCAGTGTCATCTAGTCCACCCCCCTGCACAAGGCAGGGAATTCACAAATGCCTCCCCCTAAATTCACAGAATCTTCATCTGCCATATGGCCATCTAGCCTCTGTTTCAAAATCCCCAAGGAAGGAGAGCCCACCACCTCCCGAGGAAGCCTGTTCCCCTGAGGAACCGCTCTAAACTCACAGATACCTCCCCCTAAATTCACAGGATCTTCATTGCTGTCAGATGGCCATTCTAGCCTCTGTTTAAAGACCTCCAAGGAAGGAGAGCCCACCACCTCCCGAGGAAGCCTGTTCCAGTGAGGAATCGCTCTAACGGTCAGGAAGTTCTTCCTAATGTTGAGCCAGAAACTCTTTTGATTTAATTTCAACCCGTTGGTTCTGGTCCTGCCTTCTGGGGCCACAGAAAACAATTCCACCCCATCCTCTAGATGACAGCCCTTTAAGTCCTTGAAGATGGTGATCATATCACCTCTCAGCCGCCTCTCCAGGCTAAACGTGCCCAGCTCCTTCAACGTTTGGGAAAGTCTCAGGATGTTAGGAAAGTCTCAGAATGTTGGGTTCACATTGTGCTGTAGGTTTCTATTATTAGTCAAACCAAATTCTCTTGCATCAGAGCATCTCAGATGAAAAACAGAAGTTCCACTGAGCTCAATGGGGACTTTCTGCTCCTGAAGAGCCAAAGACACAGGAGGTATGAAGTGATGTAGAAGTGGCAACTCTTGGAGAGTGCACTTCGCACACAGCCTAGCCCATGCTTTGTAGGCATGAGAAAAGTCTTTCTTTCCAGGCTAATCTAGCAGTGTGTCTGTCTCAGGGGTAGAATGTCTGCTTTGCATGCAGAAGGGTGCCAAGTTGAATCCCCAGCATCTTTAGTTAAAAGGATCAGGCAGTAAATAATGTGAAAGACCCATCTGGGAGATGTAACTAGGGACGCTTGAACTCCTGATGGCTTGGCTCACTTACCATTCAGCAGTGGTGATAGGCAACCAATTAATTAGTGGACTGCCTTGAAACCTGTTCAGGTGCAGTGGTTAAGTGTGGAGACTCTTATCTGGGAGAACCTGGTTTGATTCCCCATGCTTCCACCTGCAGCTGCTGGAATGGCCTTGGGTTAGCCGTAGCTCTCACAGGAGTTGTCCTTGAAAAGGCAGCTGCTGTGAGAGCCCTCTCAGCCCCACCCACCTCACAGGGTGTCAGTTGTGGGAGGATAAGATAAAGGCGATGGTAAGCCACTCTGAGATTCTGTCCTTGAAAAGGCAGCTGCTGTGAGAGCTCTCTCAGCCCCACCCACCTCACAGGGTGTCTGTCATGTGGAGAGAAGATATAGGAGATTGTAAATCGCTCTGAGACTCTGATTTAGAGAGAAGGGTGGGGTATAAATCTGCAGTCTTCTTCTTCAGAAGAAGAAGAACAGACCGCTGGTAGCGATCAGAAGCCAACTCCCAGCTGATGAGGGATCAAGTGGAAATCTGTTTCTGATCTGCTGCTGGGGAAATTGTGCTGTGTACCAATCAGGAAGAAGGCGGGGGGGGGGGGGGGGGAGATCAGGAACCAACCTCCAGCTAATAAACTAGAAGTCAGGTTCTTTGAATCTTCTAAACCGGAGATGTGGCAAGGATGGGTGATTAGAAGCCCAACTGATTTCCCTTCTCCCCACCACAAGCTCATGGCTTGGGCTCGAGAGAAGAAGAAATAAAGGAGCTCTTTCTCCTTTCCCTCTTGCATTGGGGATGTCAGAAGCCTTGCTGTTGTCCAACTTGGAGGGTGGAAAGAGAAAGGAACTTTTTCATGTCTCTCTTTTTGCAACACAGAGATTAAAATCATTGTCCTATCCTAACCCACTCTTTCTCCTCTCCTTTTTGCAATGCAGAGGTTTAAAGTATTGCTTCCGTTGCCACTCAAATTGGAAGGAAGGGCAGAGAAATGAACTCTTCCCCCCCCCCTATTTTTTTTTGAAATACAGAGATTGAAAGCATTGCTTTTATCTCTGCCCAACTTGGAAGGGAGGAGAAAGAAATTAGCTCTTTTTGCCCACCTTTTTTGCAACTTCACTATGCAGCTGTTTTGCTAGGGGTGGTGGGGATCAGAACTCGACTCGGTTCATTTCCCGATCAGTTCCTGAGTCTACTTTAGACCGGGATGTAGCTGCAGACTTGTTTGGCCGCTGTTGGAGTTGCTCAGTGCAATCCAAACATATCCCTGATCAGTTCACAGTCCACTGGTGAGTGTCAAACAAGGTAAATTTCACTGCCAAGCTAAGAAAGTCTTGTTGACCAAAAAACAGTACAGAAAGAAAGTATTATTGGAGATTGTTAAAACATCAGCGGCAGCCCTTTGTATTTATGTAGCTATTTGCATCAGTTATGCCTCATTTTTTCTCTCAGTGGGTGAACCAAAGCCACTTATATTTTCCCCTTGTCATCCATCATATCCTTGCAACAACCCTATGAAGAAGTTTAGGTGGAGAGTTGTACAGCTGGCTCCAGTTCATCCACGGCAGAGTGGGGATTCGCACCTGGGACCCCCCAAGATCCTAGTCCAGCCGTCTAGCCGTTATGCCACACAGTGTGGCCATTATGCCATACTTGGGGACATGCTGCTATGTTTCATGTAGGATCCAGGGCTTTTTTTGTAGCAGGAGCTCCTTTGCATATTAGGCCACACACCCCTGGTGTAGCCAGTCCTCCAAGAGCTTACAGGGCTCTTCTTCCAGGGCCTACTGGAAGCTCCAGGAGGATTGGCTACATCAGGGGTGTGTGGCCTCATATGCAAAGAAGGTCCTGCTAGAATTACTTACAAGGCTCTCAGTACAGGGCCTACTGGAAGCTTCAGGAGGATTGGCTACATCAGGGGGGCGTGGCCTAATATGTAAAGGAGGTCCTGCTAGAATTCCTTACAGGGCTCTTCTTCCAGGGCCTACTGTAAGCTCTTGGAGGATTGGCTACATCAGGGTGTGTGTGGCCTAATATGCAAAGGAGCTCCAGCTACAAAAAAGGCCAAATCCAGTCTGTGGACCGGTTCTTACCTCTTTGAGCCTCTCTCTTCCTAGTTACGTTTCTTATTGAGCATGATTAACAGGAAATAAGGCAGAAGAGAGGCAATTTGTCATGCCAATGAGCATTTTAGCCAAGAAACTTTGTATGCTCACGCTGCCAACCCACTGAAGCAATAACCCTTCTAAGTCTCCCATGTGAAAAATAGTTCAGTTTTTAAAAATCAGGGCTGTGTTTGTTTTAATGAACACTATTGGGGGTCAAGCCCCATGGCGCAGAGTGCTAAAGCTGCAGTTCTGCAGTTCGACCTCTCTGCTCATGACTGAGCTGACATGAAAATGTTGTGATGTGACATCACCCCAGAGTTGGAAACGACTGGTGCTTGCACAGGGGACTAAAAGGTAAAGGTAGTCCACTGTGCAAACACCAGTCATTTCTGACTCCGGGGTGATGTCGCATCACATTTTCACGGCAGACTTTTTACGGGGTGGTTTGCCATTGCCTTCCCCAGTCATCTACACTTTCCCCCCAGCAAGCTGGGTACTCATTTTTCTGACCTCGGAAGGATGGAAGGCTGAGTCAACCTCAAGCCAGCTACCTGAACCCAGTTTCCGCCGGAATCGAACTCAGGTCGTGAGCAGAGCTTAGGACTGCAGCACTGCAGCTTTACCACTCTGCGCCACGGGGACTACCTTTACCTTTTTTACCTTGTTTTAATGAACACTATTGGGGGTCAAGCGTGCCTCTAAATCCTATCCTCTCCTGTGGAAACTTTATTAATGGTAGATTTGGGGAAATGGGAGGCTGTGTATCCTCAGGCTGTGCTAACCGGCGTTTAAATCCCAGATTCACTGTGTGTTCCTGGGCAAATCAGTTTTCCCCAGCCGGTAGCTTTCCGATTGTTAACAGAGTAATAAATGGCCTGCTTTTCACGTTGCCAGGGGGAATAAAATAAGAGATGCAGATCGTACTACCTGCTGGAGGTGCTATAGAAATTATCAGCAGCAATAAGTCAAACTGCCGCACTAACACAGCAACCTCCTACGCTCAAACAATACTATTCTTCTCACAAGTCAGGGAACTGTGAGTTATTGGGAGCTGGGGAATAAACTGGAAATTCACACACATCAAAATCCAGGACCCTCTAAACCAGGGGTCCCGATCCTGGTGCCCGCTGACAACTTTCTTGGTGCCCACCCAATGTTTATAGAAAGTGGGAAGGGCCAGGTGGAGTTTTTGCCCAGCAAAGTTTCTGATTGGCTATCGGAGATCTGATTGGCTGTGCAGATTTTTTAATAAAAATGTTTCTTGGGCTGCATCTACCACCACAGCACAGGGATTTTTACTTTGTGACTGAAGGTGAGCTGCGGCAGCCATTTTGTGGCCAGCTCTGCCTCCTGCAGCAGCCATTTTGTGGCTGTGCCCACCACACTGTGACAGAATTCCAAACATGTCCACAGACTGAAAAGGGTTGGGGATCCTGGCTCAAAACCCTGATCTGCTTAAACAGACAATTTCCCCAATTTCTTTCCTTCCCTTAATTGGCTCTCAGTTGCTGTCAACATTTAGTGCTCCCAGAAGCACGCTCTGTTGTTATCAGGTTTCCCCCTCCCTTAATTTTTCATATTTATTTTATTTATATTCTGCCTTTCTCCCCGATTGGGACACAAAGCGGCTGACATCATTCTCTTCTCTTTTTTTCACAACATTGGGACTAGACCGAGTCACCTAAGCATGCTTCCATGGCAGAGTGGGGATTCAAACCTGGTTCTCCCAGATCCTAGTCCAACACTTCAACCTCTACACCACTCTGGCTCTTATACCTGGGATCAATGCTTTCAAGAGTGGCATGTCATCCATTTTTCTGTTGGAAACAGAGATGGTAGAAAACAGCAAGAGCCCACTAGCACCTTGAAGACTAACAACATTTGTGGCAGGAGGAGGAAAAGGAGTAGGAGAAGAAGATGATGATATTGGATTTATATCCTGCCCTATACTCTGAATCTCAGAGTCTTAGAACGGTCACAACCTCCTTTACCTCCCCCCCATACACAACAGACACCCTGTGAGGTAGGTGGGGTTGAGAGAGCTCTTATAGCAACTGCCCTTTCAAGGACAACTCCTGTGAAAGCTATGGCTGTCCCAAGGCCATTCCAGCAGCTGCAAGTGGAGGAGTGGGGAATCAAACTCGGTTCTCCCAGATAAGAGTCCGCACACTTAACCACTACACCAAACTGGGTCTCGTAAGAACATGAGAGAAGCCATTTGAATCAGGCCAATGGCCCATCCAGTCCAACACTCTGTGTCACACAGTGGCCAAAACAACCAGGTGCCATCAGGAGGTCCATCAGTGGGGTCAGGACACTAGAAGCCCTCCCACTGTTACCCCCCCAAGCACCAAGAATTCAGAATCACTGCCCCAGACAGAGAGTTCCATCAATAAAAGGTAAAGGTAGTCCCTTGTGCAAGCACCAGTTCTTGTTCAGTCGCACAGTCGAGTCCAACTCTTTGCGACCCCATGGACAAAGTCACGCCAGGCCCTCCTGTCTTCCAACATCCTCTGAAGTCTGCTCAAATTCGTGTTTGTTAAATCAGTAATTCTGTCCAGCCATCTCATCTTTTGCCGTCCCCTTCTTCTTTTGCCTTCTGTCTTTCCTAGCACCTTCTCCAGTGAGTGCTGCCTTCTTATTGTGGCTAATAGCCACTGATGAACCTCTGCTCCATATGTTTATCCAATCCCCTCTTGAAGCTGGCTATGCTTGTAGCCACCACCACCTCCTATGGCAGTGAATTCCATGTGTTAACCACCCTTTGGGTGAAGAAATCATGAGTCACTGCTCACTTCCAAGATGGGCAGCTGTGTTTGTCCATAGCAGTAGAAGAGCGCGAGAGTCCAGTAGCCCCTTCAAGACCAACAACATTTGTGGCTGGGTAGGAGCTTTCATGAGTCATCGCTCACTTCTTCAGATACAGCTAGAATGAAAGATGATGGTGACCAGGGGTGGAATTCTAGCAGGAGCTCCTTTGCATATTAGGCCACACCCTCCTGATGTAGCCGATCCTCCAAGAGCTTCCAAGGCTCTTTTTTATAAGCTCCAGGAGGATCGGCTACATCAGGGGTGTGTGGCCTAATATGCAAAGGAGCTCCTGCTAGAATTCCACCCCTGATGGTGACAATGATTATTTTTGTTAAATTGGCACGGTAGGGTTGTTACATCTTCCCCCCTCCCATGAAAGGTTGTGCTAAAGCCCTTCTGGCGATCACAGAGCAAAGCCACCTTTCTGGAGTAGACCTGCCAACTCCAGGTTGGGACATTCCTGGGGGTCTGGGGTTGGGGCCTCAGTGGGGTGTAATGCCGCAGAGTCCACCCTCCGAAGCAGCCATTTTTCCCAGGAGAACGGAGCTCTGTAATCTGGAGATCAGTTGTAATCCTGGGCAGGGCTTTTTTTTTTAGAAAAAGCCCAGCAGGAACTCATTTGTGTATTAGGCCACACACCCTGATACCAAGCCAGCCGGAGAGCCAGTTTGGTGTAGTGGTTAAGTGTGTGGACTCTTATCTGGGAGAACCGGGTTTGATTCCCCACTCCTCCACTTGCACCTGCTGGAATGGCCTTGGGTCAGCCATAGCTCTTGTAGGAATTGTCCTTGAAAGGGCAGCTGCTGTGAGAGCCCTCTCAGCCCCACCCACCTCACAGGGTGTCTGTTGTTGGGGGAGAAGATAAAGGAGATTGTAAGCTGCTCTGAGTCTCTGATTCAGAGAGAAGGGCGGGGTATAAATCTGCAATTCTTCTTCCTCTGCATTTCTGCTCAAAAAAAGCCCTGATCCTGGGAAATCTCCAGGCTTCACCTGTAGGTTGGCCACCACACTGTGAAGGCGGCAGAGTTAAGAATAGCAAAGCGTGACCCTTGCTAGCTACCAGGATGTCTGTGCAGCCATGCTAAACTGTCATTGCGGAACACTCTTTTTTGCCTCTGCTCTTTCCGGCCTCGCAAACTTACCCCCCCCTCCCTGTCCACTCCCCCCCTCCTTAACCCTTTCATTCATTGCTCCATTCAAGGGGGCTCAGGGGGAACAAATAACCAAGAAGTCAATGGACTGCAGCCTTCCCGCTGGGCCAAAACCCCTTTCACAAAGCCCGTCCTCCCCTCTTCGCCTTTTCAGAAACCCAGCCTGACTCCTCAGCCGCCAGCCGGCACACCACTCCTCGGCTATTCAAGGGCCAGGGTGCAGCTGCGGCCCCCTCCTCCGTCAGCTGACACACGGCAGCTGCTCAGTGGAGGGCCAGGTGGCCAAGCCGCTCCCGGCTTCTCTCCTTCCTGGCCACCTTACAGGCCTGACCCTGCTTGTATTGATTGGAGAAGCGGGGTTGCGCCAGCCCACCTTTCCCATGCACAGAACTCTTGCTCCTTATGCTCCAGCTGTTCTTTAACCCACCTTAACAGCTGGCCTTTCTTGTGACCTTTACAATAGAACTACCTTCCAGCACCAGAATTGCAAGGTGGGGTTGGGGGGTGGGGGAAGAAATCCATCTTCCCATTTTAAAAGGAGGGAGGGGACAGGAAATGCAAATCATCATCCTCTTTAGGTTCCAATTTTTTTTTTTTTCAGAAATGTTCTAGGTAGGATAAGCAGAGTGCTTTTCAGGCCTCATTTTGGGCAGGAGCTCACAGGAGCAGAGATCCAGAACCTCTGCATTTCACGGTGCTCTTTCTTTCTTCCCCCCACCCCTTCAAAAGACTTGCTTCTGGGCTCCATCATTCAAACCGCCTGTGCGAACTTTGCTGAACTCTAAGATTTGACAGACTTTCTAATATTTCCCTCCACAACCAAATTGGAAAATAACCAACACATATCAAGCAGACGGATGGAAATCTTCATCAGGCCACAGTGGCCACATAAGGGAAAATAATTTAAAGAGTATGATGGGAGGAAGGTTTCATTGTGACATTTATCATTCAAGAAGCATTTTAAGCGAGGTGATGTAATTGAGGACACCTTCCGGTGATGTCAGGGGCGAGGGGCATATGCAAATGAGTTGTGCTAACGAGCTCCGGCACCTCTTTTTCTATGGAACGATCCCTACTTTTCTCCCAGCTGAATGGAAGGTATTCCTTCCTCCCGCTCCGACCAAGGAATTAAGACTAGAGTTCTTCTGAGCGTGAGATGAATGCCTGTTTTGTTTATAATGGGAAGCAATTTTCTCTGACGGCAGCACTTAATGGTGTTGGATTCCCAGCCGGGGACAGATACATTAAAAGGATGGACGCTCTAAGCAGCTGCAGTTTTTACAAGCTGCTGGTGGTAATGCATGAATCACAAGAAAAACACACACACACAAACACACTATGGTTGTCAGCTAGGGTTGCCAAGCCCCCAGCTTCCCATACCATAGAGTTTTCCCTCCCAAATGGCTAGAGCATCCGGGAAAACGATAGAGTTTTCCTAGAAACGCCTAGGGCGAGCCTGCATGGACGCAGCCATTTTGATGACCTCACTTCCAGCTGACGTCATCGCACCAGTGATGTAGGGAGTTGGGAACCTCCCGGGTGGGGGATTCCCCGCCCGGACCGGGGGCTTGGCAGCCCTATTGCCAGCTCCTCCCTGGCCATCAGTGGGGAATGGGGGGTGGGTAGGGTTGCCAAATCCAGGTTGGGAAACATCTGGGGAAGGAGCCTGGGGGAGGACAGGGGTTTCAGTGGGGTACAGTGCCATGGAGCCCACCTTCCAAAGCATCCATGTTCTCCAGGCTGCAGGGCTTTTTCTATAGCAGGAACTCCTTTGCATATTAGGCCACACACCGCCCTGATGTAGCCAATCCTCCTGGAGCTTACAGTAGGCCCTGTACTAAGAGCCCTGTAAGCTCTTGGAGGACTGGCTGCATCAGGGGTGTGTGGCCTAATAGGCAAAGGAGTTCCTGCTACAAAAAAAAAAGCCCTGCTCCAGGTAGGGTTGCCAAGTCCAATTCAAGAAATATCTGGGGACTTTGGGGTGGAGCCAGGAGACATTGGGGCGGAGCCAGGAACAAGGGTGTGACAAGCATAATTGAACTCCAAGGGAGTTCTGGCCATCACATTTAAAGGGACAGCACACCTTTTTAAATGTCTTCCTTCCATAGGAAATAATGAAGGATAGGGGCACCTTCTTTTGGGGCTCAAGGACAGCTTTTGGGGCTTTTGAGCCTTCTTTTGGGGCTCAAGGACAGCTTTTGGGGCTCAAGGACAGAATGAGTAGGCACATTGATGAACACGGGTTATTGAGGAAGACTCAGCATGGGTTCTGCAAGGGAAGATCTTGCCTCACTAACCTGTTACATTTCTTTGAGGGAGTGAACAAACATGTGGACAAAGGAAACCCAATAGATGTTGTTTACCTTGACTTCCAGAGAGCTTTTGATAAAGTTCCTCATCAAAGGCTCCTTAGAAAGCTTGAGAGTCATGGAGTAAAAGGACAGGTCCTCTTGTGGATCAAAAACTGGCTGAGTAATAGGAAGCAGAGAGTGAGTATAAATGGGCAGTCTTCGCAGTGGAGGACGGTAAGCAGTGGGGTGCCGCAGGGCTCAGTACTGGGTCCCATGCTCTTTAACTTGTTCATAAATGATTTAGAGTTGGGAGTGAGCAGTGAAGTGGCCAAGTTTGCGGATGACACTAAATTGTTCAGGGTGGTGAGAACCAGAGAGGATTGTGAGGAACTCCAAAGGGATCTGTTGAGGCTGGGTGAGTGGGCGTCAACGTGGCAGATGCGGTTCAATGTGGCCAAGTGCAAAGTAATGCACATTGGGGCCAAGAATCCCAGCTACAAATACAAGTTGATGGGGTGTGAACTGGCAGAGACTGACCAAGAGAGAGATCTTGGGGTCGTGGTAGATAACTCACTGAAAATGTCAAGACAGTGTGCGTTTGCAATAAAAAAGGCCAACGCCATGCTGGGAATTATTAGGAACGGAATTGAAAACAAATCAGCCAGTATCATAATGCCCCTGTATAAATTGATGGTGCGGTCTCATTTGGAGTACTGTGTGCAGTTCTGGTCGCCGCACCTCAAAAAGGATATTATAGCATTGGAGAAAGTCCAGAGAAGGGCAACTAGAATGATTAAAGGGCTGGAGCACTTTCCCTATGAAGAAAGGTTGAAACGCTTGGGACTCTTTAGCTTGGAGAAACATTGACTGCGGGGTGACATGATAGAGGTTTACAAGATAATGCATGGGATGGAGAAAGTAGAGAAAGAAGTACTTTTCTCCCTTTCTCACAATACAAGAACTCGTGGGCATTTGATGAAATTGCTGAGCAGACAGGTTAAAACGGATAAAAGGAAGTACTTCTTCACCCAAAGGGTGATTAACATGTGGAATTCACTGCCACAGGAGGTGGTGGCGGCCGCAAGTATAGCCACCTTCAAGAAGGGTTTAGATAAAAATATGGAGCACAGGTCCATCAGTGTATTAGCCACAGTGTATGTGTGTATATAAAATTTTTTGCCACTGTGTGACACAGAGTGTTGGACTTGATGGGCCGTTGGCCTGCTCCAACATGGCTTCTCTTATGTTCTTATGTTCATAGAATTGGACCCCTTGGTCCAATCGTTTTGAAACTTGGGGGTACTTTGGGGAGAGGCACTAGATACTATACTGAAAATTTGGTGCCTCTACCTCAAAAAACAGCTCCCCCAAAGCCCCCGAAACCTCCAGATCAATTCCCCATTATACCTTATGAGAATCGATCCCCACATAGGGAATAATGAAGTGCTCAGCAGATGTTTCCCTCCCCCCCCCCCCGCCGTTTCTGGCGACTCTGAAGCGAGGGATTGGCCTCTCTACTCATGAATTGCTGCCAACTTCTTCCAAGGAACACAGACACACCATCCCAAGAGGAAGCCTTTCAATCGGAGACTGCAGCCTCCGGAGGTGGAAAGGCACATGGTCCTCTGGGGGAGGGGCTTCCCCCCGCCGGCCAGCTGACTGGGGGCGGGAAGGAGCCTGGGAAAGAGGAAAAACTCCTGCTGGGACCTGGGGATTGGCAAGCCTAGCTCCAGGAGAACTGATCTCTGTAGTCTGGAGATGAGCTGTAATTCTAGGGGGAACTCAAGTCCCACCTGGAGGCTGGCATCCCTCACACACACACCTGCTGGCTTCACATTGTCATGTTTTGGCCAGGTGTTTGGAATTCTCGAAGGCCTGGTGGTGTGTTCTGTCTAGTGGAAACCCTGCCGGAGTGACTGTGGCTCAGTGATAGAGCATCTGCTTGGCATGCAGAAGGTCCCAGGTTCAACCCCCAGCACCTTCAAGGATTTAGTAATAGGCAGTTCAAGGATTTAGTAATAGGCAGGCGTCGGATTCAGTGGGAGTTCACAGGAGCACAGCTCCTGAACCTTTCTGAAAGTTCCACCTCCTTGTCCATTGAATAGTAGATGCAGCTGCATAACAATCCCTGGATGAGCTCCACCACCTATTTTTCTACAAAACAACCCCTGGAAGCAGGTGATATGAAAGACTTCTGCCTGAGACCTCGGAAAGAAGAATAGGGGTTTTTTTGATACCCCACTTTTCACCTAAGAGAGCCAGTTTGGTGTAGTGGTTAAGTGAGCAGACTCTTACCTGGGAGAACCGGGTTTGATTCCCCACTCCTCCACTTGCACCTGCTGGAATGGCCTTAGGTTAGCCATAGCTCTGGCAGAGGTTTCCCTTGAAACGGCAGCTGCTGTGAGAGCCCTCTCAGCCCTACCTACCTCACAGGGTGTCTGTTGTGGGGAGAGAAGATATAGGAGATTGTGAGTCACTCTGAGTCTCCGATTCAGAAAGGAGGGCGGGGTATAAATCTGCAGTCTTCTTCTTCTGCTGCATCAAGGAGTCTCAAAGTGGCTTGCAATCACCTTCCCTTCCTTTCCTCATAACAGGCACTAGCCTTTAGGAAGGACATCCCAAGCCAGTAGCCAGTCATCATCACCAAGTACGACTGGCTTCTTCATCAAGCTTTCAGAATCAGTTTTTGTCTGTGCTGAACCCTTCAGAGAAATGGGTATATTAGATTATTATAAGAAAATGCTTCCTCGCTGGGCGTTTTTTTGAGCAGGAATGCACGGGAACAAAGTTCTGGCTGGTTTGGTGTCAGGGATGTGTGGCCTCATGTGCAAATGAGTTCCTGCTGGGCTTTTTCTACAAAAAAGCCCGGGGTGAAACAATGGTGGTGTCAGGGGGTGTGGCCTCATATGCAAATAAGTCCCTGCTGGGTTTTTCCTTCAAAAAAAGCCCTGTGCGAAACAATGGTGATGTCAGGGGGCGTGGCCTAATATGCAAACAAGTTCCTGCTGGGCTTTTACAAAAGAGTCTTGTGCTAAACAGCGATAGTGTCAGGGGGTGTGGCCTAATATGCAAATATGTTTCTGCTGGGCTTTTTCTACAAAGGAAAATCAATGGTGAAAACAATGGTGTGGCCTAATATGCAAATAAGTTCCTCCGCCGCTACTCACCATCTCCTCCCCTTGTCACCTCCTAGTACTAAAATTGGGTTCTCAGACAAAGTAGTGGTTTTCCTTGGCTCAAATTAGAAATCTGGAAGAGATCTAAAAAGATCCTTGGAGGAGTAAGGGTGGCCAGCCATGTTTGTTTCTACCAAGGAGGAAGCTACTGAATCTCTCGGCGGCACTGTTTTGAAAATCCCAGTTTCTGAAACTGGTTGATCCCACTTGGAACAAAATTGTACCAATCCAACAAAACGAATTTTTGTAGAATTGTTGCCATTAAAAATGCCACCTGTTTGTGCATCTGTTGCATGCAAATGTGAACCTGGCGCCAAAAAATGCCATGGAAGAAAATAATCAGGAATACCAGAACTGAAAACAGAAAAGACTGTCGACAGCAGTTTATGAACCAAGATGAAAGAATATAGTGCATATCCATTTGTCCTTATTAAGAAGTGAGAGATGGGACATTCAGCTTGAAGATTTTTTTATATCAGAATGGTGTAAGGGGACATAACAGAGGTTTATAAAATTACGCTTGGGATGGAGAGAGTTGACTAAGAGAAATTTTTCTCCCTCTCCCCAAATACGAGAACTCGAGGGCATCTAGTGAAGCTGATGGGTAGTAGGTTCAGGACAAACAAAAGGAAATACTGCTTTACACAGAGATTAAAATGTGGAATTCACTGCAAACACCTTTCAAAGGGGATTCTGGAATTCATGGAGGATAGGTTTATTAGTGGCTACTAGTGTGATGACTGAGAGGAATCTCCATATTCAGAGGCACTAAACTTCTGAAACCCAGAGTCAGGAGGCAACATCAGGAGAAGGCCTTGCTTGGCTTCTCTGCCCTGTGGTTGGCCCTCCAGAGGAACTGGTTGGCCACTGTGTGAGAGAAGATGCTGGACTAGATGGACCACTGGTCTGATCCAGCAGGGCTCTTCTGATGTTCTTATGGCCTCCACCTCTATGCCCTGTTGTTGGCCCTTCAGGGGAACTGGTTGACCACTGTGTGAGACAGGATGCTGGACTAGATGGACCACTGGTCTGATCCAGCAGGGCTCTTCTGATGTTCTAATGAAGGCCTCAGCCTCTATGCCCTGTTGCTGGCCCTTCAGAGGAACTGGTTGGCCATTGTGTGTGACAAGATGCTGGACTAGAGGGACCACTGGTCTGATCTAGCAGGGCTCTTCTGATGTTCTTAAGCAGGACGAGAGAGTGATTTTGCCACCTCTTTTGCCCCTCAGTTTGGTTAGAGAGCCAGTTTGGTGTAAGTGGTTAGGTGTGTGGACTCTACTGGAATGGCCTTGGGTCAGCCATAGCTCTGGCAGAGGTTGTCCTTGAAAGGGCAACTTCTGTGAGAGTCCTCTCAGGCCCACCCACCTCACAGGGTGTCTGTTGTGGAGGAGGAAGGTAAAGGAGATTGTGAGCTTCTCTGAGACTCTGAGATTTGGAGTGGAGGGCGGGATATAAATCCAATATCATCATCTTCTTCTTCTTAAGTTCTTGTGGATCCCACCACCCCAGAGAATCAACTTTCAACATTGCCGAATTCAAAGAAAGGAAACACTGTACCATGGGGCATAAAAAGAAAATGGGGTATAAACTGGGTCAATGCACTTGTGCACGCCATTTGTTGAACATTTTTGCAAGCAGAGAATCTTAAAAACTCTGTGCCTGAAACTCAACTCAACAGCCTCAGACTTGTCTATTTAAAACCGAGCCTGCCCCAGTTACATACAAAGCATGGGTGTGAGCCCAGTTTTTTGAGCAAGAAGGACATACAGGTGAGGAGAGATGAGACCTGGCTCCCTCCCTCATGATTTACTGTATTGCAGCCTAAAATTCTGTCACCCTGTTCTCTGCTCCAGTACTGGAAGAGTCCAACAGATCCAAGGGAGGTAAGTTATGGGGAAAGGATTCAGCTCACCCAAGTACCTCTTTTCCCTTTAAATCAGTCTCCCCTGCACACACCCTGCTGCTGGTTGCCAACCTCCAGGTGGTGAGTAAAAATATAACCAAAAGGTTATAGTGACCAAATAACTATGATGTATTTATAACAACATGCAGTAATCTATCTACATGGAGTGCACCACATGAAGCCGCATGGAATGGAACTCCCGTCAACCTTAGAAAGAAACTTGCATTTGTCATTGGGTCTTAAATTTGTACCATTTTGTATTCCTACCGGCTACGTGTGGCTCTGCTCACTGCACCGGATTCCTCGTCTGATGAAGTGGAGCGCACGAGAGCTTACATTCTGGATAAAACTAAGTTGGTCTTAAAGGCGCGACTTAACTCCTATTTTGTTCTACTACTTCAGACCAACACAGCTGCCTGCTTGGAAATATAAAGTTCGTAGCAAAATGCTTGTAAGGAGGAGTGCCGACGTACAGGAGGTCGACTTGACCAGTCCTGCTTGGATTAGGGTTTGTAGACTCTTTCAGGCTCAAGTGCCGTGTTCTACTGGAGAAAGTTTTCCTTCCAGACGTTTCGTTCTCAGCTGCGGAGAACATCCTCAGTGGCGTTGCAGCCGGAGCAGGCGCTCTGACCTTCTTGGCTGCTGTGCATTGAGTGGGGCCAGGGCTGCTGGAGAGCTGCTATTTATAGGCTGGAGGGGCTGTGATGAAAGGGCAATTGGTTTGTGGATGTGCCCATTGTTTGGATTATTCCTGCTTGGATTATTCTAGCATAGGGTGCTCCGTATACAACTTGTTGATAGAAGAGGTGGAAGTGCAGTTTCGATTACACAGAAGTCTTACTTGCATTCCAGAAGCTGCCGGAAAATTCCAGACACTCAAAAAGGGGGCTAAAAGGTCTCCAAGTGAATCTTAACCGGCACTACGCTCAAAAAAGGCTCAAGCATTTTGATACTTGCTTTATATTGTTATTTGACTGCATGTTGTAAATGCATCATAGTTATTTGGCCACTATAACCTTTTGGTTGTTTTTTTTCTCATTGTCTAGCAGTGACCTCTCTACCTTTTTTCAACCTCCAGGTGGTGCCTGGAGATCTCTGGGGATCATAACTGATACAGATCAGTTCCCCTGGAGAAAACTGTCATGTTGGAAGGTAGATTCTATGCAGGACCAGCCCTATACTGTCTGATACCCTAGGCAAGGCTAAATTCTGGCACACACACACACACACACCCTGCACTGATAACATCACCGAGTGACATGGTAAAGGTAAAGGTAGTCCCTTGTGTTGCTTTCACAACGTTTTCACGTCAGACTTTTTACGGGGTGGTTTGCCATTGCCTTCCCCAGTCATCTACCCTTTCCCCCCAGCAAGCTGGGTACTCATTTTACCGACCTCAGAAGGATGGAAGGCTGAGTCAACCTCGAGCCGGCTACCTGAACCCAACTTCTGCCGGGATCAAACTCAGATCGTGAGCAGAGTTCAGGACTGCAGCTTTACCACTCTGCGCCACAGGGCTCTTATGACATGGGGGGGGGGGGGGTGCCCAATTTTGTGTCCCCAGAAGGCTCATGTCCTAGGCAGTTCCCTAGTGGCAGGGCCGGCCCTGATTCTTTGGCAGGGGTGGCTAAACTTGCTTAACATAAGAGCCACATAGACTAAATGTCGGATGTTTGAGAGCTGCAAAACATGAATGTCATTTCCCTCCCTCCCTCCCTCTCCCTCCCTCCCTCCTTCCTTCCTTCCTTCCTTCCTTCCTTCCTTCCTTCCTTCCTTCCTTCCTTCCTTCCTTCCTTCCTTCCTTCCTTCCTTCCTTCCTTCCGTCTGTCTTGCGGCTCTCAAACATCTGATGCTTATTCTTTGTGGCTCTTACGTTAAGCAAGTTTGACCACCCCTGCTGTAGACTGAGCATATGAAGCTGCCTTCTACTGAATCAGACCCTCAGTCCATTGAAGTCAGTATTGCCTACTCAGACTGGCAGCGGCTCTCCAGGGTCTCACCAGTATGCTGATGACACCCAGCTTTATCTGCTTATGGACGACTGACCGGTCTGCGCCTCACAAAATCTGGACCGGGCACTACAGGCTGTGGCTGGGTGGCTCAGGCAGAGCGGGCTGAGGCTAAATCCGGCGAAGACAGAGGTCCTTTGCTTGGGCCATCGGGGTCCGGGAAGGGAAATACCCCTTCCGGTTTTTGACAGTGCGCAGCTGATTGCAACGCATACAGTCAGGAGCCTGGGGGTACTTCTGGAGCCTTCTTTAACAATTGAGGCCCAGATAGCAGCCACTGCCAAGTCCGCATTCTTCCACCTTAGGCGGGCAAGGCAGCTGGCTCCCTTCCTGGAGCGCGACGATCTAGCAATGGTGATCCATGCTACGGTCACCTCGAGGTTGGACTACTGCAATGCCCTCTACATGGGGCTGCCCCTGTGCTGAACCCGGAAATTGCAGCTGGTGCAGAATGCCGCCGCCCGGTTGTTATTGGGGCTCCCAAGGTGGGAGCACATTCAGCCGGGACTTCGGGCTCTGCACTGGCTGCCAATATCCTACCGAGTTCGGTACAAGGTGCTGGTTATTACCTTTAAAGCCCTATATGGCCTAGGACCTGCCTACCTGAGGGACCGTCTCTTCCCACACGTTCCCCAGCGAGCACTGAGATCGGGAACTCAAAACCTCCTGGTTGTCCCCGGGCCAAAAGAAGCCCGTTTGAAAGCTGCAAGGGACAGGGCCTTCTCCGTAATGGCTCCATCTTGGTGGAACCAGCTGCCGGAAGAGGTAAGGGCCCTGCGGGACCTTACCCAATTCCGCAGGGCCTGTAAGACAGCCCTCTTCCAGCTGGCCCACAACTGACTGGCACTGAGTTCTGAACACTGAACACTGAACATCGAATTTGAATTGAGTGTAGCTTAAGACCACTGAATGATTTTAATGTTTTATGTATATAACAAATGTTTAGATTTTTAACTATAAATTATGTAATGTTAATTTTAATGTTTAATTTATATTTTATGTTAGTTTTACATGCTGTAAGCCGCCCTGAGCCACCTAGTGGGAAGGGCGGGATATAAATCTCAGATAAATAAATAAATAAAGCTAAGGTTTTTCACGCCTATTTGCCTGGACCCTTTTTAGTTGGAGATGCCGGGGATTGAACCTGGGACTTTCTGCTTACCAAGCAGATGCTCTCCCACTGAGCCACCGTCCCTCCCTGACAGAGCTATCCCTTGGAATGACAACGCTTCCATCCTAAGTCCACGGCCTTGGGAATAAGTGTCTATTAAACTCTCTGGATCTAACTTAGGAAATGAAGATCCCCAGGGCTGTGCCGCACGTTGCCCCAGCAGCAACGAATCCTAGGCCCCATCGATCACCTTGAAGATGGATAACAATCTTATGAAGGAGTTTACCCAAGTCCAGATTGCTGGGGAAAAGTCAGCATGTGGTTAGAGAAACATTAGCGGGGCAGCAAAGTGGAAGGAAAAAGCAGGCAATGGCTTAGAAAGAAACAGATCGCTCCACCTGCCAAAGACCAAATAGGCCGGGGTGGGGGGAGGCTTCATAAATCTCTGGCTGTGGCCCAAGATAGAACTTGCAGCAGAGGGAACCAATCAGTGATTTCCCCTGGGCTCCTTCTCCACAATGCATGAGGATTTCTGTCGACTGCCAATGGCAGGTCGTGCCTGGATCTCTACTCCCGGTCCATATGTAGACACACTTTGCTCTCGCTGGTGAGCATCTGTCAGTCCCTTGCGCGTGTGGATGTTTCCAAAGAGTTTCCATGCAATGTAAGGCTCTCTGGGGTTTTTAAAAATAGGCATTTAAGAAAACAACAACAAATGATTACGGTACCTCCGGGGCTCTTTTTCAAGCAGGTGCCCCTCTGCATATTAAGCCACGCCCCCCTGATATAGCCAATCCTCCAAGAGCTTACAGGGCTCTTAGTACAGGGTCTACTGAAAGCTCCAAGAGGATTGGCTACATCAGGGGTGTGTGGCCGAATATGCAAAGAAGCTCCTGCTAGAATTCTTCGCCTGATTAGGCCACACCCCCTGATGTCGCCAATCCTCCAAGAGCTTAGAGGGCTGCTGTCAGCTCCAGGAGGATTGGCTACATCAGGGAGGCGTGACCTAATACGCAGAGGAGCTCCTGCTAGAAAGAGAGGTGTTCGCATGTGGAGAAGGAAGATGATCTTGTGGCGATAGCATTGAAGATTGGTAGAGGAGGACTGAAGGACATTTCACAATGTCTCTTTTCAGGGCTTGATTTCCATAAGACAGGGCTCAACAAGGTTGGGTATCTCGGATCCAGGGTTTTATTTATTTTTTTTGTAGCAGGAACTCCTTTGCATGTTAGGCCACACACCCCTGATGTAGCCAATCATCCTGGAGCTTACAGAAGGCCCTGTACTAAGAGCCCTGTAAGGAATTCTAGCAGGACCTCCTTTGCATATTAGGCCACGCCCCCCTGATGTAGCCAATCCTCCTGGAGCTTCCAGTAGGCCCTGTACTAAGAGCCCTGTAAGGAATTCTAGCAGGACCTCCTTTGCATATTAGGCCATGCCCCCCTGATGTAGCCAATCCTCCTGGAGCTTCCAGTACGCCCTGTACTAAGAGCCCTGTAAGGAATTCTAGCAGGACCTCCTTTGCATATTAGGCCACGCCCCCCTGATGTAGCCAATCCTCCTGGAGCTTACAGAAGGCCCTGTACTAAGAGCCCTGTAAGGAATTCTAGCAGGACCTCCTTTGTATGTTAGGCCACACACCCCTGATGTAGCCAATCCTCCTGGAGCTTACAGTAGACCCTGTACTAAGAGCCCTGTAAGCTCTTGCAGGATTGGCTATATCATGGGAGTGTGGTCTAATATGCAAAGGAATTCTTGCTACAAAAAAACAAAAACCAACCCAAACCCTGGATTCATAACCTCCAAAATGTCTTATAGTTAACAGCCTTGCTCAGGTCTTGCCAACTCAGGGACGTGGCTTCCTTTACTCTGTCCATCCGCCTCATGTTGGGTCTTCCTCTTTACCTGCTACCTTCCACTTTTCCTACCAGTTTGGTGTAGGGGTTAAGTGTGCGAACTCTTATCTGGGAGAACCGGGTTTGATTCCCCACTCCTCCACTTGCACCTGCTGGAGTGGCCTTGGGTCCGCCATAGCTCTGGCAGAGTTGCCCTTGAAGGGCAGCTGCTGTGAGAGTCCTCTCAGCCCCACCTACCTCACAGAGTGTTTGTTGTGGGGGAGGAAGATAAAGGAGATTGTGAGCCCCTCTGAGATTCAGACTGGAGGGCGGGATATAAATCCAATATCATCATCATCATCTTGGAGGGGAAATGTCAGCATGTGGTTAGAGAAACATTAGTGGGGGAGCACAGTGGAAGGAAAAAGCAGGCAATGGCTTAGAAAGAGACTGACCAAGAGAGAGATCGATGGTGCGGTCTCATTTGGAATACTGTGTACAATTCTGGTCACCGCACCTCAAAAAGGATATTATAGCATTGGAAAAAGTGCAGAAAAGGGCAACTAGAATGATTAAAGGTTTGGAACACTTTCCCTATGAAGAAAGGTTAAAACGCTTGGGGCTCTTTAGCTTGGAGAAACGTCGACTGCGGGGTGACATGATAGAGGTTTACAAGATTATGCATGGGATGGAGAAAGTAGAGAAAGAAGTCCTTTTCTCCCTTTCTCACAATACAAGAACTCGTGGGCATTCAATGAAATTGCTGAGCAGTCAGGTTAGAACAGATAAAGGGAAGTCCTTCTTCATGTGGAATTCACTGCCACAGGAGGTGGCGGCGGCTACAAGCATAGCCAGCTTTAAGAAGGGTTTGGATAAAAATATGGAGCAGAGGTCCCTCAGTGGCTATTAGCCACAGTATACATATGTGTGTGTGTGTATGTGTGCATATGTATGTATGTGTGTGTATACGCACGCGCACACACACACACACACACACACACGTATATTGGCCACAGTGTGACACAGAATGTTGGACTGGATGGGCCATTGGCCTGATCCAACATGGCTTCTCTTATGTTCTTATGTTCTGTTTCTTCAGCGAGGCTTGTCTTCTCACAGTGTGGCACCTACTTGGCTAGGAAAAAAACGAATGGTTTGAATCAGTATGAGGGGTGGCTTCGTATATCATGGTGACCTCACCCCCTTTAAATCAAGGTGTTGTCAAAAGTTTCACCCAGACATTAAACATGATCAGTGGGGAAGTGGTAAAGAATGGAGGGATTTCACAATTCAGCATTACATCACTATTTTCGATTTGGGCTTGGATCTCGTAAATGAGTTGTATCAGTGCTAGATAGCTGTGTCTGGAAAGTGCTCTTCCTCTTGATCTAGCATTTCTGCTCATGCAAGGCCCACTGAAAACCTCTGGTCTTGTACAAATGGAAGTATGAGTGCAAGAGGAAAGGCCCTCTGCAGAAAAAACCAGGGGTCGCTTTGTAGAAAAAAAGGTGGTGGAGCTCATCCAGGGATTGTTATGCAGCTGTACCTACTATTCAATGGACAAGGTGGGGAGGAAAAGGGGGAACCCTCAGAAAGGTTCAGGAGCTGCAGTCCTGTGAGTTCCTGCTGAATCCGAGGCCTGGAAAAGACTATCCAGCACCACTGGAACTTTGTTCATACAATCTGAGCCTTTGTATTTGCATATGTACATGCATTAGTTTGCATTTTAAAAAGATAAAGGTAGTCCCCTATGCAAGCACCAGTCATTTCCGACTCTGGGGTGACGTTGCTTTCACGTTTTCACAGCAGACTTTTTATGGGGTGGTTTGCCATTGCCTTCCCCAGTCATCTACGCTTTCCCCCCAGCAAGCTGGGTACTCATTTTACCGACCTCGGAAGGATGGAAGGCTGAGTCAACCTGGAGCCAGCTACCTGAACTAAGGTCGTGAACAGAGCTTAGGACTGCAGTACTGCAGCTTTACCACTCTGTGCCACGGGGCTCTTCAGTTTGCATTTAATTAGGGCTTTTTTGTAGAAAAAGTCCAGCAGGAACTCATTTACCTATTAGGCCACACCTCCTGAGAGCCAGTTTGGTGTGGTTAAGTGTGTGGACACTTATCTGGGAGAACCAGGTTTGATTCCCCATTCCTCCACTTGCACCTGCTGGAATGGCCTTGGGTCAGCCATAGCTCTGGCAGAGGTTGTCCTTGAAAGGGCAACTTCTGTGAGAGTCCTCTCAGGCCCACCCACCTCACAGGGTGTCTGTTGTGGAGGAGGAAGGTAAAGGAGATTGTGAGCTTCTCTGAGACTCTGAGATTTGGAGGTTGTCCTTGAAAGGGCAGCTGCTGTGAGAGCCCTCTCCAGCCCCACCCACCTCACAGGGTGACTGTTGTGGGGGAGGAAGGTAAAGGAGATTGTGAGCCGCTCTGAGACTCTTCAGAGTGGAGGACGGGATATAAATCCAATATCATCATCTTCTTCTGAGCAATGTTCCCTCTAAGCTGCAGAACCTTGTGAGCAAAAATTCTACTTTGTGAGCTAGTGGCCTTAAAGTTGTGAGCTCCTGCATAGATTAGTGTGCTCTGGGGTCATCCTTCCTGAGCTAAGACAAGAATGTGTGAGCTAGAGGCTGAAAATCTATGAGCTAGCTCACACTAACTCAGCTTATAAGGAACATTGCTCCTGAGGCCACCATTTTTTCACATAGGGCTTTTTGCAGAAAAAGACCAGTAAGAACTCATTTGCATTTTAAGGCACACCCCTGACACCAAGCCAGCTGGAACTGCGTTCCTGTGTGTTCCTGTTTAAAAAAAAGGCCTTGTATTTAATACACCTCTTTGATTGTAGCCTCTCTGATTGTAGATTCTGGCTAATTCTGACCTCCAGAAGTGACCACTATGACATGAGAGCAAGTTTGAGAGCCAGTTTGGTGTAGTGGTTAAATGTGCGGACTCTTATCTGGGAGAACCGGATTTGATTCTCCACTCCTCCACCTGCAGCTGCTGGAATGGCCTTGGGTCAGCCATTGCTCTCATAGGAGTTGTCCTTGAAAGGGCAGCTTCTGTGAGAGCCCTCTCAGCCCCACTCACCTCACAGGGTGTCTGTTGTGTGTGTGTGTGGGGGGGGGGGGAAGGTAAAGGAGATTGTGACCGCTTTGAGACTCTGAGATTCAGAGTATAGGGCGGGATATAAATCCAATATCATCCTCATCATAAGAGCATTGCTTCCAAAATACGCTGTCCCATGAGACTCCAGAAGCCGTCCCATCTTCATTGTTGGCATTTGCCTTCCGTAAAAGATAGTAATTGGGTGCCTTATGTTCGGATGTATCAGACAGGTTGTCAGGCTTCATTTCACAGCAATCAACTCACAGTTTTGGCTTGTTGCTTCATATGTTAGAGGTGAACAAGCAGTTTGGAGTTCTGGGTATGTGGAGGGGGGGGATTTCTGTTTTGTTTTTGTTTAACAAATTGCAGAATTCTAACAATATAGGCGGTTGCTATGGTGAGGATTTTCTGTGCCGTGCTATGAATACAGGGAAAAGCCGCTAGAGACACACACACACCTTCTCCCCAAGCCATTCCAATACCAGAAGTGCTACCTTTGAATATATGATAAAGTTTTTTCTAGGCACTCAATACTGAGCCATGTATTCTTCGTTTTTTGTAAACCAGGGGTGGAATTCTAGCAGGAGCTCCTTTGCATATTAGGCCACACGCCCCTGATGTAGCCAATCCTCCAAGAGCTTACAAAAAAGAGCCTTGTAAGCTCCCGGAGGATTGGCTACATCAGGGGTGTGTGGTCTAATATGCAAAGGAGCTCCTGCTAGAATTCCACCCCTGTTGTAAACAAACCAGTGGCAGGGCTTGGTGGTACACGTGGGCAGCATATGTTGATCATGAGAGGGATGGCCACTGGGTCATGGAGGAGACATCAGTAGCTACTAGCCATGGTGACTAAAAGAAACTTCCATGTTCAGAGGCAATCAACCTCTATCAGCAACGCCTCTCTGCCCTGTTGCTGGCCCTCCAGAGGAACCGGTTTGCCACTGTGTGAGAGAGGATGCTGGACTAGATGGACCACTGGTCTGACCTAGTGGGGGTCTTCTTATGTTCTAATGAAAGCCTTGTCCTCTATGCCCTATTGTTGGCTCTTCAGAGGAACTGATTGGCCTCCACATGAGACAGGTATTGTACTAGATGGACCACTGGTCTGATTCAGCAGGGCTCTTCTTATGTTCTGTTGAAGGCTTTGGCCTCTATGTCCTGTTGTCAGCCCTTCAGGGTAACTGGTTGGCTCCTGTGTGAGACAAAGTGCTGGACTAGATGGATCACTGGTCTGATCCATCAGGGCTCTTCTGATGTTCTGTTGAAGGCCTCGGCCTCTATGCCCTGTTGTTGGCCCTTAAGGGGAACTGGTTGGCCACTGTGTGAGACAGGATGCTGGACTAGCTCCAGAGTTTTAAAGGCACACACACCTTTCAAAAAGCAAGCCCTTCCCAAGTCTTCTAATAACCTTTTTGAGGTGGAAAGGCATATGGTGGCTGTGGGGGCAGGGCTTCCCCAGCCAGCCAGCTGACAGGGGATGGGAAGGAGCCTGCAAAACCAGGTGATCCCCTGCTGGGATCTGGGGATTGGAAAGCCTACTGCGATTGATGGTGGAGCAAAGGATCTTCCAATCTCATTTCCAACCAGAACATCACCCCATATCTTCATCAGATAGCACACTGCAGGATGACTGCATTTCTCAAGGCCCATCATTATGTCTGGAGGCCTTCCCAAACCATTCTTATTCCTTTCTCTCCCTAGAGCGTGAACAATATATCCGTTTGGTATGCAAAGAAGCCCCTCTCCGATGGAGAACAGGATCTCTGTCTTTCCAAATCTGCCAGTGATCCGAAGGAGCAGCTGGTCTGGCACGGCTCAGCAGGAACCCCTGTTAGACTTGGCACAACTGGAATCCTGCCGGCATTCAAGAGTTTGTTTCGGCGGGGAGTGCGAGATGATTTTGCAACAGGCTTCTGCCAGATTTTAATATACCTCTTTGCTTCGGGCAGCGTGCCTCCAGTGAGCAGTGCCAGGAACAGAGAGTTGGGTTTCAATGCAAGAGAGACCTATGTTCGAGTCCCTGGGCAGTCTTGGAGCTCTGAGTGGGAATGAACATCAGAAATGTCTGAATAGTGACATATGGATCAATCACTAGCATAGAAATAAGATATACAAATATACATATACAGAGGCTTTTTTTGCAGCAGGAACTCCTTTGCGTATTAGGCCACACACCCCTGATGTAGCCAATCCTCCTGAAGCTTACAGGGCTCTTAGCACAGGACCTATTGTAAGCTGCAGGAGGATTGGCTGCATCAGGAGTGTGCAGCTGTGATGGACTCAAGAACTTAGCCTGGGTAGCTGGAGACCAGGCTTGCAGTGATTGGCTGAAAAGTTGCCCCAGCATCAAAAAAGTAACAAAACGAGGTGGCTTAGCAGAAGAACACCTCAGTTTAGTTCTATCTGGGGGAGTCTTGGAGAGAAGTCTTCAGAGAAGGAGTCTGAAGTGAAGACTGTGGGCTTAGGCCGGTCAGTTGTGAAAACAACTGGACAAGGGGCTGAGAACAGCCAGTCAGGCTGAGCATCTTGTGGGAGACAGAGCTGTGTGTAGTCTCAGTCTGAAAGAGAGAGTTTGAAGGCAGAAGGGGGCAAACACCAGGCACCTTCTGAGGGAGATTTTGCCAGCACATCAGGCAGTCTCCGGTGTACAAACTAGGATCACACAAAGACACACTGAAGGGAGAACTGGATTCTGGTGGTCAGCAGGGTTACCCAAGACTCAGACCAGAATCCTAGTTAGGGCTGAGATACGTGAGGTGTGAGTCCTGGAAGCTAGTGTGAGAGGGTGTGTGAGGGAGAATTAACTGGCATCAGTCAGGAGTTCTCTATCTGTGTGTGATTGTCAGTTTGTTATTTTTTATGATTCTGAATAGCCAAAGCCTAGGGCTAACATCTGAACTGAGGAGCATTCTGTGCCCAGAAGGCACAGCCTGCCTGCCATAGAATTCAGTGGAATTCTGAAGCCTGCCTGTTTATTGTTTTGACAATATTCTGTCAGTGTTAGAGATTTATATTTCACCTCAGCCTGACAAATCTCTGTGAATTAATATATGATTATTTGCCAACCATCTACCTGCCAACTGATTCTTTGTTATTGATTAGTTATAATCAATATTATTTTATTCCTCTCTCTTGCCTTTGGTTATCCAATAAATCATTTTGTGGTTTTTGAATTTTTAAAACTGTCTGGTGCCTATTATTTTCGTGGTCTGACAGGATTTCTGAGTGTGCTCCTACGGGACTGAGGGAAGGTGACTGGGGAGAAATTTAAAGTGGTCGCCCTCCCAAGCAGACACTGACTGCTCCCTCACAGCAGCCTAATATGTAAAGGATTTCCTGCTACAAAAAGAAGCCCTGCATATACATATATAAGAACAAAAAAAACCAGGGCTTTCTTTTGTAGCAAGAAATCTTTACATATTAGGCCACACACCCCTGATGTAGTGAAACCTCCATGAGCTTAGAGTAGGCCCTGTACTAAGAGCCCTGAAAGCTCCCAGGTGGCATTAGGGTTTTATTTCTTAAAATCGCATATATTCACAAAGACTGCAACTATGCTATGTACCATGAACATCCTTCTTTTTCTTATTCTCATGGAACTGCCCTCATTTGTGAACAACAACCAACATCAAGATGCAGAATATTTTGACATTTCGAATCCTGTTTATCCGCACAGCAGTTCACTCAGAGAGGTAATTCCTGCATTTAACTTTGTGCCCAAGAGAGATCCCATCAATAGCTTAAAAAGTCCTACTTTTTTTTAAAGGTTCTTAAATGTAGCTGTGCTCCATAACAACATTATAGCTGCTGCAGCTTCCTCTTGTAAATGCACTCTCTTCTCTCATAACCTTGTTTTGGCGATGGGTTGATAATTCATGAGCCATGACTAATGCTCCATTCACATTAGTCCGGGAAAGGAAAGCGAGGATTCTTTTCTTGTTTGGCCGAAAAAGCACTCATTTGGGGTCCTGCCTATCCAAGTGCATTGATTTTTTTTTTAAATTGAACATAAGAAGAGCCCAGCTGGATCAGGCCAGTGGTCCATCTAGTCCAGCATTCTGCCTCATGGCATCCGACCAGTTCCTGTGGAGATATATGGTGTGGCCTCATTTGGAATACTGCATACAGTTGTGGTTCTCGTATTTCAAAAAGGGCAGAGCAGTAAAAAGGGCAGAGGAGGGCAACCATGGCTGGTGTGTGGGAGTAGGCCAAGTAGGTGGCCACTAGGGCACCACCTGGCATAGGGGGCACCGCGAGGCACCCCGTCTCCCCACGCGCAGTGTGTGTGCGCATTGGAGCCTGCCTTCCCCAATGGAGTGCAGACGCTGCTCAGCCAGTTTTGCGTTGGTGAAAGTGGGTGGCACCAAAACAGTGCTCTCCTTGGAGTCCGGCAGGGATAAATTAACCAATTGTAAAAGCTGAAGAAGAGCCAATTACAGTTTCTAAAAATTGGCTCCTATTGAAGTAGTATGCTGCCACTCATCCTTCCCACTCTACTTTAACAGATCCATGGGGTGGGAGCCATAGCTCAGTGACAGAGCATCTTTTTCGCATGCACAAGGTCTTGTCCCTGGCACCTGCAGTTAAAAGGATCAAGTAGAAATGGTCATGTGAAGGTCTTGTCCCCGGCACCTCCAACTAAAAGGATCAAGTAGAAATGGTCATGTGAAGGTCTTGTCCCCGGCACCTCCCACTAAAAGGTTCAAGTAGAAATGGTCATGTGAAGGTCTTGTCCCCGGCACCTCCCACTAAAAGGATCAAGTAGAAATGGTCATGTGAAGGTCTTGTTCCTGGCACCTCCAGCTAAAAGGTTCAAGTAGAAATGGTCATGTGAAGGTCTTGTCCCTGGCACCTCCTGCTAAAAGGATCAAGTAGAAATGGTCATGTGAAGGTCTTGTCCCTGGCACCTCCAGCTAAAAGGATCAAGTAGAAATGGTCATGTGAAGGTCTTGTCCCTGGCACCTCCAGCTAAAAGGTTCAAGTAGAAATGGTCATGTGAAGGTCTTGTCCCTGGCACCTCCAGCGAAAAGGATCAAGTAGAAATGGTCATGTGAAGGTCTTGTCCCTGGCACCTCCAGCTAAAAGGATCAAGTAGAAATGGTCATGTGAAGGTCTTGTCCCTGGCACCTCCAGCTAAAAGGATCAAGTAGAAATGGTCATGTGAAGGTCTTGTCCCTGGCACCTCCAGCTAAAAGGATCAAGTAGAAATGGTCATGCGAAGGTCTTGTCCCCGGAACCTCCAGCTAAAAGGTTCAAGTAGAAATGGTCATGTGAAGGTCTTGTTCCCGGCACCTCCAACTAAAAGGATCAGGTAGAAATGGTCATGTGACAGTCTTGAACCTGGCACCTCCAGCTAAAAGGATCAAGTAGAAATGGTCATGTGAAGGTCTTGTCCCTGGCACCTCCAGCTAAAAGGATCAAGTAGAAATGGTCATGTGAAGGTCTTGTTCCTGGCACCTCCAGCTAAAAGGTTCAAGTAGAAATGGTCATGTGAAGGTCTTGTCCCTGGCACCTCCTGCTAAAAGGATCAAGTAGAAATGGTCATGTGAAGGTCTTGTCCCTGGCACCTCCAGCTAAAAGGATCAAGTAGAAATGGTCATGTGAAGGTCTTGTCCCTGGTACCTCCAGCTAAAAGGTTCAAGTAGAAATGGTCATGTGAAGGTCTTGTCCCTGGCACCTCCAGCGAAAAGGATCAAGTAGAAATGGTCATGTGAAGGTCTTGTCCCTGGCACCTCCAGCTAAAAGGATCAAGTAGAAATGGTCATGTGAAGGTCTTGTCCCTGGCACCTCCAGCTAAAAGGATCAAGTAGAAATGGTCATGTGAAGGTCTTGTCCCTGGCACCTCCAGCTAAAAGGATCAAGTAGAAATGGTCATGCGAAGGTCTTGTCCCCGGAACCTCCAGCTAAAAGGTTCAAGTAGAAATGGTCATGTGAAGGTCTTGTTCCCGGCACCTCCAACTAAAAGGATCAGGTAGAAATGGTCATGTGACAGTCTTGAACCTGGCACCTCCAGCTAAAAGGATCAAGTAGAAATGGTCATGTGAAGGTCTTGTCCCTGGCACCTCCAGCTAAAAGGTTCAAGTAGAAATGGTCATGTGAAGGTCTTGTCCCTGGCACCTCCCGCTAAAAGGATCAAGTAGAAATGGTCATGTGAAGGTCTTGTCCCTGGCACCTCCAGCTAAAAGTTTCAAGTAGAAATGGTCATGTGAAGGTCTTGTCCCTGGCACCTCCCGCTAAAAGGATCAAGTAGAAATGGTCATGCGAAGGTCTTGTCCCTGGAACCTCCAGCTAAAAGGATCAAGTAGAGATGGTCATGTGAAGGTCTTGTCCCCGGCACCTCCAGCTAAAAGGATCATGTAGAAATGGTCATGTGAAGGTCTTGTCCCTGGCACCTCCAAATAAAAGGATCATGTAGAAATGGTCATGTGAAGGTCTTGTCCCTGGCACCTCCAGCTAAAAGGATCAAGTAGAAATGGTCATGTGAAAGTCTTGTCCCTGGCACCTCCAACTAAAAGGATCATGTAGTAATGGTCATGTGAAAGTCTTGTCCCTGGCACCTCCAGCTAAAAGGATCAAGTAGAAATGGCCATGTGAAGGTCTTGTCCCTGGCACCTCCAGCTAAAAGGATCAAGTAGAAATGGCCATGTGAAGGTCTTGTCCCTGGCACCTCCAGCTAAAAGGATCAAGTAGAAATGGTCATGTGAAAGTCTTGTCCCTGGCACCTCCAGCTAAAAGGTTCAAGTAGAAATGGTCATGTGAAGGTCTTGTCCCTGGCACCTCCAGCTAAAAGGTTCAAGTAGAAATGGTCATGTGAAGGTCTTGTCCCTGGCACCTCCAGCTAAAAGGATCATGTAGAAATGGTCATGTGAAGGTCTTGTCCCTGGCACCTCCAACTAAAAGGTTCAAGTAGAAATGGTCATGTGAAGGTCTTGTCCCTGGCACCTCCAGCTAAAAGGATAAAGTAATATTCTCACAGTTTTTTCTAAGTATAGAATTTAAAATTTAAAAACTGTAAACTAAAAATGTAAATGGTTTCAAGTTTCATTTCTCCTACAGTTTTGTTTTTTAAATTTGGAGGGGGGGGCGCTAGTGGGCAGGCTCGCCTAGGGCACCAAAAACCCTAGCATCGACCCTGAGGGCAACCCAGTTGATTAGGGGATTGGAGCACCTTCCCTGGGAGGAAGGGCTGAAGAGTATGGGACTATTCTGTTTATAAAAGAGATGACTAAGTGGAAGCATGATAGAGGTTTATAAAATTATAAATTATAAAAATAAGAGTTGACTTAAGAGAAAATTCTCTCCCTCCCAAAAGACTAGAACTCAAGAGCATCCAATGAAGTTGATGGGCAGCAGGTTCAGGAAGGACAAAAGGAACTACGACTTTTGTGATTCAAATGTGGAATTAACTGTTGGCCACTGTGTATGGCAGGATGCTGGACTAGATGGACCACTGGTCTGATCCAGCAGGGCTCTTCTCATGTTCTTATGAAGACTTTGGCCTCTGTGTCCTGTTATTGGCCCTCCAGAGGAACTGGTTGGCCACTGTGTGAGGCAGGATGCTGGACTAGATGGACCACAGGTCTGATCCAGCAGTGCTCTTCTTATGTTCTAATGAAGGCCTCGATGCCCTGTTGTGGGCCCTCCAGAGGAACTGATTGGCCACTGTGTGAGGCAGGATACAAATAAAATAAAATAAATGCACAAATAAAATAAATGCACTATTGATAGTGACCTTGAGTTTAAGGAGATAAGGTGGAATGTAAATGTTTTAAACGAATAAATAAAACAACTACTATAACGAAATAAAATCGTAGAGCAGGATCCCGACTAAAATGGCAGTTCCCACTGATTCCACTTCTGGTCCCAGATGTCCCTCCCCAAATTGTTCCTCTGGGATCCCCTGTCCCCCAAGAGCAACATTTGGTGGAGATTAGTGGGCTGCAGTGGGGGTGCCCCACCCCACCCTTGCTGTCTTCCCACCCACCCAAGTGAAGGATTCATTCCCCCTCCCCATCTCAAGGGGAGTTGATCTCTGCCATCTGGAGAGTAGTTGTAATTATCCAGACCTCACCTGGAGATTGGCAACAGTGGTCCCCAGGAGGAAATGGGTGTATGTGCAATCTACCAGTCTGAGGTCCTATCCCTCCTCAAATCCTACCCTCTTCAGGCCACACTCCTTAAATCCTGAAAAATTTCCTAACCTGGAGTTGGCAACTCTATCTCCTTCCGTTTATCTGCCCCCCTGACTTCAGCTTTCCATCACCTTCCCCCTCCATGCAGCCTCTACATAGGAAAAGGACAGTCTTTCTCCACAGTGGGGGGAACAGCTTACATTATTATCTTCTCCTTCCTTTGTTCTGAACAACAACCATGTGAGGCAGGCTAGATTGGAAGTCTGTGACTGGTCTGAAGTCAGTCAGCTTCTACAGCAAGAACTTGTGTCTGGCAGACCACGCTCAAAAGCCCTGACTCCTATGCTCTTCTTAGACTCCAGCACAGAATATCCAGGAATTTCCCACCAACCTGGAACTGGCAGCCCTAGTTAGGACTGGCCCCAGTGAGTTCTCCCTTAGGGGCCTCTAGTCATACCTTTCAAACAGTCTGTCTCTGATAACATGTTTGGTCTTAAGCAAAGGACTTCAATCTCTTTCTGTCTCTTGCTTTCCCTCCATATCTCTCTCTCTATATCTGGTCTATTGCCACAGAATGCCATCCCCCCCCCCTTTCCAGTGGAGGATAGGGAGGAGTCCTCAGCCAATCAAGGGAAGCCTTCTGCTGGATGTTTCCCTTCTCCTCCCTCCCTCAGAAAATCTAGGAAAGGGTTTCTTTCTCTCCTCTGTGAATCAGTGCGACAGGAGACTCAGCCAGTGGGACAGTAGGGAGAGCCAGTAACAGCCAGAATTAAGGTTGGTTGCCTTACTGACAGAATCAGCTTTACTGGCTAGCAACAGCCACTCAGGCGGGAGGGAAGAGCAGACTCAACCAATGGCATGCAAGTACTCTTGGAAGTCTGTGACTGGTCTGAAGTCAGTCAGCTTCTACAGCAAGAACTTGTGTCTGGCAGACCACGCTCAAAAGCCCTGACTCCTATGCATGCAACTGACTCCTGACTCCTATGCATGCAAGTACTCTATGCATGCAAGTACTCTTGGAAGTACTCTTGGAAGTTTGATGGGCCAAAAGTTGATGCACCACAATCCTACCCAGTCCCAGGTTGCTTGGATTTGCCAAGATATAAAGGGTTTTATTATGAAGGATGATGGGTAGAGCTGGTGATAGACCTATAGTCCATACATCTGTTGAGCCCCCTTTTAAATCCATGTAACCTAGAAAAAGCTCTGTTTTGGATAGCCCAGGTTAGATTCGTCAGATCTTGGAAGCTAAGCATGGTCAGCCCTGGCCAGTATTTGGATGGGAGACCACTAAGGAATACTAAGGTCATTATTTGGAGACAGGCAATGGCAAATCACCTCTGAACATCTCTTGCTTTGAAAACCCGGTGGAGTTCCCATAAGTCAGCTGTGACTTGACGGCACTTTCCACGACCACCACACTAGAGCCATATCATGGCAGTGAGTTCCACATGCCCAGTGTTTTTTCCCCAAACGTTGTACTACCTTTCGCTGGTCTTGAATCTATTACAAACCAGTGATCCATGAATATCTGTATTAGTTTATTTTAATACGACAGAACCATTTGCACAATATTTAGATTGAAATTTAGTTGGCACTGGAGTACACACACACACACAAACCCCCAACCCGGAAATGGAGGCAAGAAAATCCAATCATGTGTTTTCATTTGTTTGGTAGAGATTTTTTTCATACAGAAAAATTCTGTTGAATCAGAAAGAGGATACCACAAAGCCACCCTGTGCTTTTTCCGTGGTTTTCTTATCTAAAGAACACCAGGCCCAAATGGGGTTGAGCCAAACTCCACCACGGCTCTCCATTTTGTTTCCTTGGCTGTATGTCACCCCTCCTTCCCAGCAAACGCAGCGATCCAACTCTGCGCGAGATGAATGATTTCTCTGCAAAAATCCCGCGGGCCTGCTAAATGCTTCCCCCCCCCCGCCTCAACTGTACCCAGTTCCATTAGCAGCGCTGTCAGCAGCCATGAAATGGCATGAATACCAGGCTATCGTTGCCAACTCAACTGCAGGAAAACATTAATTAGCCCTCATTTACATTTGTCAGTACTACTTTTGGGAGAGACAAATCTGTCATGGCAAAGACAGGCTCGCAAACGAATCGCCGCTTCTGCGATGAGCAGATGCACCGAACCTTGCCATCTTGGCTGCGCTCGTACCAGCCTTTACCCTGCACAGAAACGGGAGGGAGGTGGTTGACTGCCAGGCCCTTGCTGTGGCGGGCAAGCTGGCAGCGAGATGCATGGGTCAGAAGAAAGGGTCGTCGTGTGCACACCAGTTGCTGAGACTTATGGCCACGATGAGGACAGGCAATCTGACTTGTGCCACAGATGATAGACGTGCGACAAGCCTTACACTTCATCAGACAGTTGGCCTATCAGTCTACTCAGACTAGCAGTGGCTCTCCAGGATCTCAGGCAGAGGTCTTTCACATCAGCTGCTCCCTGGGTCTGTTAACTGGAGATGGCGGGGACTGAACCTGGGACCTTCTGCATGCTAAGCAGATGCCATAGAGCCAGTTTGGGGTAGTGGTTGAGTGCATGGACTCTTATCTGCGAGAACCAGGTTTGATTCCCCACTTGGGGGTTGGACTAGATGACCCTAGAGGTCCCTTCCAACTTTATGATTCTATGATCCTCCATTTGCAGCTGCTGAAATGTCTTCGGGTCAGCCATAGCTCTTGCAGGACAGCTTCGGAGAGAGCTCTCTCAGTCCCACCTACTTTACAGGGTGTCTGTTGTGGGGGAGGATGGTAAAAGGACATTGTGAGCTGCTCTGAGATTTGGAGTGGACGGTGGGATATACATCCAATGTCATCATCATCTTCTTCTTGCCACAGCTCCTCCTCTGAGACAGCTGCTGTGTGACTACAGGGAAATCCAGACCCAACTTTTTTTTTGTAATGTACTTGCTTGTTTTCCACTAGAATTCAGTTCCAAGACACGTGGACCTGATTTGGATCAAGACTGCAGTGAACAAGGAGAAAAGGTCTCATCTTCCCCTCCTCCACCTGACCATTTGCACAACTTCCACTGGCCTTGGAATAATGTTTGCCCTTTGAGGGAAGCCTTAGGATTGTCTCTTACCCTCTGGTGGTGGGCAGCTGCCTGCTGGCAATAAACTCAGAAGAGGAGAGAAAAGGGGAAGGGAACCAGCGCTGCAATGTCATTTTGGCAGCATTTGCGTGGATCACCCAGTGAGACAAACAGCACCTCTGGAGCCATGTCAGGTCAGGAAAGTGGCAGCACTGGCAGGAAAGCTGAAGCCCCTCCATATCACAGGCTGCAGTCCTGTTCTGAATTGGGCCATGTGCCCCTGGGAATTGGGTTCTTAGCCGGGAAATAGCAAGTGCACATCTATCTTACAGATAGGGTTGCCAAGTCCCTCCGCCACTGCATGATGACATCACCTGGAAGTGACATCATTGTGCCAGGCACATTGCAGTGGGATGCTCTAGGATTTGTGGGAAAGCTCTATGGTAGCATAGAGTTTTATCGCAAATCCTAGAGCATCCCTGGTGCGATGTGCCTGGCATAATGAAATCGCTTCCAGGTGACATCATCGCACAGGGCACGTCACGCGGCAGTGGGACTCTTTGGGGGTGGGGATCTCCCCAGCAGTCTGCTCTGTGATGTTGGGGCCCTCCGAATCAGGGGATCCCCCACCCCCGGTGGAAGATTGGCAGTCCTACTTACAGACCTGGGGAGAATCCATGGAAAAATGTACCATGTAGTTCAAGGGTCCCTAACACGGTGCTTGGGGGTGTCACTGTGTCCGCCAGCATATTTCCTGGTGCCCACCAAGTGTGTTTGGAAAGTGGGAGGGGCAGGTGGGGCTTTTTGCCAGCAAGACTTCTGATTGGCCATCGGAAATGATTGGCTGTGCAGATTTTTAAAACCGTTCGTTTGGTGGCAGTTACCATCACAGCACAAGGATCTTCTCTGTGTGACTGAAGGGAAGCCATGTCAGTCATTCTGTGGCTAGCTTCACGTCCTGTGGCAGCCATTTTGTGGCTGCACCCACCACAGTGGTGGGACAGACAAGCTCAAAAACCTTGGAGACCCCTGGCTGACAGAGGAAGATATTGGATTTATAGCCCACCCTCCACTCTGAATCTCAGAGCAGCTCACAATCTCCTTTATCTTCCCCCCGCTAACAGACACCCTGTGAGGCTGGTGGGGCTGAGAGAGCTCTAGCAGAAGCTGACTTTTCAGGGACAGGTCTGTGAGAGTTATGGCTGACCCAAAGCCATTCCAGCAGCTGCAAGTGGAGGAGTGGGGAATCAAGCCTGGTTCTCCCAGATAAGAGTCCGCACACGTAACCACTACACCAAACTGGCTCAGAATGATCCTTGCCTCAGATGAATGCCAATCAGATGGGAATGGACTCTGTTTATGTTTTGTTAGATAAACATGGAAAATCTTAAAAACAGGGAGGCAGTTCTGGGCATGCGTGCCCACAACGCCACAAAAGACCCTTTGGCTTGGCCCGCAGCACTCGATGCCTGCACACCCAACCAAGGCCCTGGCTCCACCGCTGGGGCCAGTAGTGTGAGAGAAGGCAGCGGGTGTCGTCCGTGCATGTCATTTCCCCAACCTGATCAATCAGCAACCGAGTCGAAGGCAAAATAATCCCTGAGACGCTGATAGTGCCGTGGGCAACTTGGCTCGCCCTGAGCACGTCTGGCGAAGCCCAGCCCAGCCCACCCCCAACCCCCCAATTTGTTTTCCAGCACACCTTCACAGGTGGATGTTGCGCTTTTCCTGCAACCTGGGGTGAAAAGGATAACCTGCTTTTATTTTAAGATGCTCTGAAAGACTAGCTGTCCAAGGCCATTCTGACAACGTTACCTCTAAACTACCGATCAGTATTCTACGGCGTGGAGCAGAATACTCATTTAATTGAGAACAGTCTCTTTCTGTAAACGCAGAGGCTGGCTTTAATGAAGACATGGTCCTACCATCTGTTTGAATCTCAGCTGATGGGGAGTGGAGGGGGGGCGAGATCCTCTTCGGAATGGGGTCTCTTGTCTTGCGACACTTCTCCCTCCACGATCCGCCCTCCCATGGGGGTGGCCTAGTTTCGCAGAATAATTGGAAAGGTGGCTGGGGGCAAAGCTCAGTATTGGCTTCCGGGCTGAGTATTCCGGGCTGAGATGACCGAAGGCCACAGAGCGCAGACTTTCTGTATCTTAACAGTTGTTCAAAAAGCAGAATATCAGCAGTGGCATCTTTTCTTGCTTGACTTGGATGCAGGGCCGGCCATAGACTGTCTGGCTCTTGGCCGGTGGCTCTTAGCCTGGGGGCCCTGTAAGGACCAGGAACCCAGATCCCTGGGCAGGGAGAGAGGAGGGATCTTGGTAGTTGGTGATTCAATCCTTAGGCAAGTAGACAGCTGGGTGGCAAAACCGCATACTGACCGTATGGTGACTTGCCTGCCTGGTGCGAAGGTAGCAGACATTACGCGTGTAGTAGATAGGCTGATAGACACTGCTGGGGAGGAGACAGTGGTTATGGTGCATGTTGGCACCAACGATGTGAGGAAATGCAGTCGTGAGGTCCTGGAGGAAAAATTTAGGCTGCTAGGCGGGAGACTTACGGCCAGGACCTCCAAGGTAGCCTTCTCAGAAGTGCTACTTGTTCCACGTGCAGGGCAGGAGAGACAGGCACAAATTAGAAGTCTCAATGTGTGGATGAGACGATGGTGTAAGGAGGAAGGGTTTAAGGTTGTTAGGCACTGGGATGCTTTCTGGAACAAGCGGGAGCTGTACAAAAGAGACGGTCTCCACTTGTCCCCGGATGAAACCAAGCTGCTGGCGCTTAAAATCAAAAAGGTGGCAGAGCAGTTTTTAAACTAAATCTTGGGGGAAAGCCGACAGGAGATGAAATGTCTCTGGTTCGGGAGGACTCATCTCAAAGAGATGAAGGGTTAGCTGTTACTTTTCTACCGGGTAATGGATCAGAGTTGTCCACTGAGATGGTGACAAACAGTATGGACTGTCTGCCAAAGTCTCAAGGCAGCAGGAGGAAGGTTGTGGGCCTAGCTTGCCTGGGAAATTATAGATGTTTGTATGCAAATGCTAGAAGTGTTCGAAGTAAAATTGGTGAATTGGAATGTTTAGTGTTGGGAGAAAACATAGACATTGTGGGAATTTCAGAAACTTGGTGGAATGAGGAGAATCAGTGGGACACGGTGATTCCTGGATATGTTATATCGGAAGGATAGGGAGGGAAGGGTTGGAGGTGGGGTGGCTCTGTATGTCAGAGAGGGTATATGGTCCAGTAAGACTGAGGTCAAAGAATTAGATTCCCTTCTAGAAATGCTTTGGGTTGAAATAGAGGGCCCAAAAGGAAATCTAACTATGGAAATTTGTTATTGCCCACCAAATCAAAAGATAGAAGATGATTATAATATGATGGAAGGATTAAAGATAGTGGCTAAACGTAAAAACTGTGTCGTAATAGATGATTTTAACTAACTGCAGATTGATTGGGTCAATATGTGTTCTGGACGAGAGAAAGAGATTGAGTTTCTTGATGCTCTCAATAACTGCGCTATGAGACAGATGGTCTTAGAACCTACCAGGGGTGGGGTGATCCTGGATTTGGTCCTAAGTACTGCCCAAGACTTGGTGAGAGATGTAAAAGTGACCACACCGCTTGGGAGCAGTGACCATAACGTTATTGATTTCACCATTTGTATAAATAGGGAGTTGCCCCAAAAGACCAGCACAACCACGTTTAACTTTAAAAGGGGTAAATTATCTGAGATGAGGAGGTATGTGAAGTGGAAACTGAAAGGAAAGGTAAATTCAGTCAAAACCCTTGAGGAAGCTTGGAGGCTATTTAAAACTACAATCCTAGAAGCTCAGATAAAATATATACCATAAGTTAGGAAAGGCACAAACAGGCATAAGAAAAGGCCTGCATGGTTAACAAAGTAATGGAACCTGTAAAGGGTAAGAAGGACTTCTTTAAGCAGTGGAAAGCTAGTCCAAGTGAGATTAATAAAAGGGAACACAGGCTGTAGCAAATCAAATGCAAGACTGTGATCAGGCAGGCAAAAAGGAACTATGAGGAGCATATTGCAAAAAACATAAAGACCAACAATAAAAATTTCTTCAAATATATTAGAAGCAGGAAACCAGCCAGGGAGGCAGTGGGGCCCTTGGATGACCAAGGGGTCAAAGGATTACTGAAGGAGGATAGGGATATGGCTGAGAAGCTGAATGCATTTTTTGCCTCTGTCTTCACTGTAAAAGACGAGAAGAGTTTGCCCGCTCCAGAACCACTAATTTTGGAAGGGTTGTTGAAAGGCCTGAGTCAGATTGAGGTGACAAGAGAGGAGGTCTTACAACTGATAGACGAATTAAAAACTAATAAGTCACCATGTCCATATGGCATACATCCAAGAGTTCTGAAAGAACTCAAAGTTGGACTTGTGGCTCTTCTGACAAAAATATGTAATCTTTCATTGAAATCTGCCTCCGTTCCTGAGGACTGGAAGGTAGCAAATGTTACCCCGATCTTTAAAAAGGGTTCCAGAGGACCTCCAGGAAATTACAGGCCAGTCAGTCTGACTTCAATACCGGGAAAGTTGGTAGAAACCATTATCAAGGACAGAATGAGTAGGCACATTGATGAACACGGGTTATTGAGGAAGACACAGCATGGGTTCTGTAAGGGAAGATCTTGCCTCACTAACCTGTTACATTTCTTTGAGGGGGTGAACAAACATGTGGACAAAGGATATCCGATAGATGTTGTTTTCCTTGACTTCCAGAAAGCTTTTGATAAAATTCCTCATCAAAGTCTCCTTAGAAAGCTCGAGAGTCATGGAGTAAAAGGACAGGTCCTCTTGTGGATCAAAAACTGGCTAATTAATAGGAAGCAGAGAGTGAGTATTAATGGGCAGTCTTCACAGTAGAGGACGGTAAGCAGTGGGGTGCCGCAGGGCTCAGTACTGGGTCCCATGCTCTTTAACTTGTTCATAAAAGATTTGGAGTTCGGAGTGAGCAGTGAAGTGGCCAGTTTTGCAGACGACACTAAATTGTTCAGGGTGGTGAGAACCAGAGAGGATTGTGAGGAACTCCAAAGGGATCTGTTGATGCTGGGTGAGTGGGCGTCAACATGCAGATGAGGTTCAATGTGGCTAAGTGCAAAGTAATGCACATTGGAGCCAAGAATCCCAGCTACAAATACAAGTTGATGGGGTGTGAACTGGCAGAGACTGACCAAGAGAGAGATCTTGGGGTCGTGGT
Organism: Heteronotia binoei; assembly: GCF_032191835.1. Classification (NCBI taxonomy): domain Eukaryota; kingdom Metazoa; phylum Chordata; class Lepidosauria; order Squamata; family Gekkonidae; genus Heteronotia; species Heteronotia binoei. The sequence continues at coordinate 21,582,886 of NC_083243.1, read as the reverse complement.
AGATAACTTACTGAAAATGTCAAGACAGTGTGCGATTGCAATAAAAAAAAAGGCCAACGCCATGCTGGGAATTATTAGGAAGGGAATTGAAAACAAATCAGCCAGTATCATAATGCCCCTGTACAAATCGATGGTGCGATCTCATTTGGAATACTATGTGCAATTCTGGTCACCGCACCTCAAGAAGGATATTATAGCATTGGAAAAAGTCCAGAAAAGGGCAACTAGAATGATTAAAGGGTTGGAACACTTTCCCTATGAAGAAAGGTTAAAATGCTTGGGGCTCTTTAGCTTGGGGAAACGTCGACTGCGGGGTGACATGATAGAGGTTTACAAGATAATGCACGGGATGGAGAAAGTATAGAAAGAAGTACTTTTCTCCCTTTCTCACAATACAAGAACTCGTGGGCATTCGATGAAATTGCTGAGCAGTCAGGTTAAAACGGATAAAAGGAAGTACTTCTTCACCCAAAGGGTGATTAACATGTGGAATTCACTGCCACAGGATGTGGTGGCGGCTACAAGCATAGCCAGCTTCAAGAGGGGGTTAGATAAAAATATGGAGCAGAGGTCCATCAGTGGCTATTAGCCACAGTGTGTGTGTGTGGGTGTGTGTGTGGGTGTATATATATATATACACACACACACACACACACACACTGTGGCTAATAGCCACTGTGTGACACAGAGTGTTGGATTGGATGGGCCATTGGCCTGATCCAGCATGGCTTCTCTTATGTTCTTAACTTTTGCAAGAGCTATGGCTGACCCAAGGCCATAACTTGAGACAAGTTAAGTGCCCTCGCATCACACTATGGCCCCGATCCACACACCTGCACCACGAAGCTGTTTTTTTACTATCAGGATCAAATAGCATAATGGGTTAGCTCAGTCATAAAATGAGACCATGTTTAATCTGTCAATAATGGGAGGCTCTAATGCTTTGTGGCTAAATAATTATCTGAAGCTAGATAACCTCTGTATTTGCAGGGCTTAAGCTGTTTCCTTTAGGGAGCATTGGAGGACGGGTTGAAACAAGAACTTGTGGTTTTTTCCCCTGTTACAGGGCTTCCTGTGCTTGTAAAAGCTGGACAATAAAGACCAGTTCAGTGGGGATGGTGTTTCTCACAGGCCCTCACATTTGTGGAGGGAGAGGGGCTCAAAAAGCCCATTTCGAGGGAGAGGCTCGTTCTAGTTTTTTGGGAGGAAGCGGAAGACGAGGAGGAGGAAATTGGATTTATACCCTGCCCTTCACTCAGAGGCTCAAACAGGTTTACACTCTCCTTTTCTTCCTCTCCCCACAACAGACACACTCTGTGAGGTAGGTGGGGCTGAAAGAACTCTGATAGAACTGTGACTGACCCAAGATCACCTGGCAGCTGCATGTGGAGAAGTGGAGAATCTGAGTTCCCCAGATTAGAGTCAGCCACTCTTAACCACTAAATCAAACTGGGTTCTTGAGCAAGATGCCCTCCAGTGGCCTCCTAACTATGCTGCCCCCTCATGTACATGGGTGATCGTCAGGTCTTTTTTGTAGAAAAAGCCCAGCAGGAACTCATTTGCATATTAGGCCATGCTCCCTGACACCACCATTGTGTCACACAGAACTTTTTTGGTAGAAAGAGCCCAACAGGGACTTATTTGCATATTAGGCCACACCCCCTGATGCCAAGCCAGCTGGAACTGCATTCCTATGCGTTCCTGCTCAAAAAAAGCCCTAATGACCGTACTGAAGAAGAAAATAAGTGAGAATACATGTGCAGAGGAATGAAGTGGCAAAATTCCGACGGGGTAAAATGGTGGACAGTGGATGAAGAGTGGACATCTTCCCGTTTTTTTCTGTGGCCAGGCAGAACTGATGCCAGACAGCAGGGCTGGCCATGCTTAGGCCGTAAGCTATACCATGCTTAAGGTGCCCACAATATTATTGGGGGGGTGGGGGGTGGAAATGGTAATTTGGTAATTTTGGTTTTTGAGGGAGGGAGTGTATTTAGAGACTTGTCATTAGGGAGGAACACAAACTGATATGATTCGTATTGGTTCATGAGCCGTTTAAAGTTTAAACCCCTACTTTCTGCTCCTTGTGGCTTTTCATGGGGAGCAGAAAGCAGGGTTTAAATGGCTCTGAGCCCCCACTGTTCAGTTGTTCTTCATGAAACAGGAGTTTAGCCCCCCCCCTGCTTTCTGTTCTTCACGAATTGCCACAAACGGCACAAAAATTCATGGAAGTTCATGGTGGTTCTTCAGTTCGCGAACATTGCTTCATGAACCACAAACTGGCCGAAATTCGTGATTAGCTTGTCAGCCACTTTGTATCCATCCCTACTCATCATAATCGGAGGTCTTAAGCAATCGTTTATGTTGTTTGTGCAATGATCCTGTCTTGCCAGGTAGAAAAATGATGGGCTGGTAAAACCAAAATGGGATCTTAAACTATAAACAGGATGCTTGCAGAATTCAATAATATTCTCCCCCTCCCCCATCTTAACTGACTCCTCCCCATTATTGCAATTAGCTCTGAAGATACTGTGATATAATGGAAAGTGCTGTGAAGACACAGCTGAGTTGTGGAGGTGCATGGAGTTGGTTTGCCACTCCCTGCCTCTGCCTCATGCCCCTAGTGTTTCTTGGAGGTCTCCCATCCAAATACTAGCCAGGGTCAACCCTGCTTATCTTCCTGGGTTATCCAGATCAAGCCCTGAAGGTATATAGCCTCTTGCCAATTTCATTAATTGTATAGGCCTAGGATTGTAAAGTCCCCCCAGCCTCCAGTGGGGGACTTGTTTCTTGCTTCTCGCGAGTGATGTCATTGCCCCATCAGCATCGCACGCTGGCCACTTTTGGTGTTTCTGGGAAACTCTATGGTTTTCCCAGACGCTGTACCATACAGTTTTCCCTCCCAAATTGCTAGGGCATCTGGGAAAACCATAGAGTTTTCTCGGAAACGCCTAGAGCAGCCGGCACGATGACATCTCTCGCAGGTGACATCATCCTGCCGGTGATGTCAGGGGAGGTTCCCCCTGCTGGCCCAGTGTGGGCCGGCGGGTTGGTAACTTCCCAGGCAGGAGAACCACTACCCGGACTGGGGGCTTGGCAGCCCTATATAGGGGGTTGGTTTAGATCAGGGAAATGACCGATAAGGAAAGGCCTAGCTCCCTCCTCCGATGCAGTCTCTCCAGAAAGAGCGGGTTGCCAACCAACCCCTAGGAGCTTTTGGGGATGGGGCATCGGTGACATTGCAGTGCACAATGTTGCATCATCACTTCCGGTATGTACTCAGAAGTGACGTCCCAGCGTTGAGACAACACTCTAGGAATTTTCGAAATCTCTATGATAAATCTCATAGATATTTAGGGGATTCCTAGAGGGTCGCTATGCTGTTGTTTCTGAATACGTAACCAGAATTTTTATCTTTATTCTCTCCCCCTCATTCCTCAAAGCAGCAGCAGGAGATTTCCTGCTATAGCGGGGATAACTGGTCACCTTAAGCTGTATGCAGCTGCTCATTAGTTTAAGAAAACATAAGAACATAAGAGAAGCCATGTTGGATCAGGCCAATGGCCCATCCAGCCCAACACTCTGCACACACAGTGGCCAAAAAAGCCCAGGTGCCATCAGGAAATCCATCAGTGGGGCCAGGACACTAGAAGCCCTCCCACTGTTGCCCCCCCCCCCCCAAGCACCAAGAATACAGAGCCTCACTGCCCAGACAGAGAGTTCCAACAATACACTGTGGCTAATAGCCACTGATGGACCTCTGCTCCATATATTGGTCCAATCCCCTCTTGAAGCTAGTAATGCTTGTAGCCGCCACCACCTCCTGTGGCAGTGAATTCCACGTGTTAATCACCCTTTGGGTGAAGAAGTAAAGAACTAAAATCTCATGGGAGAACTTAATCTCCAATCTCCTGGGTCAGCCGCTCTGAGACTCTAAGTGAAGGGTGTCGTATAAATCCAATCTCCTCCTCCACCTCCTCCTCTTCACAACTAGGGCCTATAAGGCAGAAAGGATCCGCCAGGCTTGTGGTTAAGGACAGAAACAGTTTCCATTCTGGCTGGCACCCTCGCCATGCTCTTCCTGGAGGACTTTCACTCATTATCAGAAGACTCATTAGCCAGTGGAAGAGCAAGAAAGATGATCAGTCCTCTGTGTTTAATGATGCCAGTGTTTGACTTTGGAAGTCCAGTTTGTGCCTGATGTACACTGAGAAAGTTTGATTATGAAACAAGAAACACTACCAGGATCTTGTTTGGAACTGTAGAGCAGAGGTGGCCAAACTGTGGCTCGGGAGGCACATGTGGCTCTTTTACACATATTGTGTGGCTCTTGAAGCCCTCACCACCCCATTGGCTAGCTTGGAAAAGGCATTTGTCTCTTTAAATCACTTCTCCAAGCCAAGCCAGCCAGAGGATTGGAAAATGCATTTAAAGTTGCTTTCTTTCAACTTCTCCCTCCCTGTCTATTTTCCTTCCTTCCTTCCTTCCTTCCTTCCTTCCTTCCTTCCTTCCTTCCTTCCTTCCTACCTACCTACCTACCTCTGATGTTCATGTCTCGTGGCTCTCACACATCTGATGTTCATGTCTCGTGGCTCTCACACATCTGATGTTCATGTCTCGTGGCTCTCACACATCTGATGTTCATGTCTTGCGGCTCTCAAACGTCTGACATTTTTTCTATGTGGCTCTTACATTAAGCAAGTTTGGCCACCCCTGCTGCAGAGTATCATCTTTGGAATTTACAGTATGAATTATTGCTAATTGAGACCTATTCCCCACTAGGCTTATTCCAGCATCGGAGCTCTCCCCACACCCCCTGACACTTCCATTCGATTTCTTACAAGCTGCCCTGGGGCTGAGACTCGCTTCACCTCTTTCCTGCAGCAAGCAGAAACCAGTTTTCAGAGGATCTTGCTTGCTGCAGGAAAGAGGCAGAGCGAGCTGCAGCCCCGCGGCAGCTTGTGTGAAATTGGATGGAAGCATCGACCGGGGAGACAGGGAGCTCCAGTGCTGGAACAAGCCTAGTGGGGAATCCGTCTGAACGTTTTTGGACGCTCTTTGTGATTCAGGACTTTTGGCTTTAAGGAAATACTTCTTCTGTATGGACTTGGTATTATTATTTGTGGCAGGGAAGGAGCTTTTTTGGGTCGCTGCTCGTTTCTTCAGGTATAGGTAGAAAGCTCCCACCCTGCCACAAATTTTGTTAGCTTTTAAGGTGCTATGGGACTCTTGCTCTTTTCTACTGCGACAGACTAACACAGCTGCCTATCTTGATCTGTCCACGTTGTATGCTTTTTAATGAGTCGACTTCCTTTCCCCACATCTGCACTCCAGCTTTGTGAAAGGTTGTTTTTAAAACCTTCAGGAGCCCCCTGTGAAGGCGGCACACCGTAGTACCAAGCTGAATTGGTGCCCTGCAAGTTCTCCGCAACTTTTGTGTGGCTACAGGCAGGGGTTGTTTTGGTTTTATTATGATTTTTATTGTGACTTTATTTCTATTTTGATGTTGAAATTGGTTTTATTATATTTTTATTGTGATTTTATTTCTACTTTGATGTACTCCGCTCTGAGCCCCCAAACGGGGAAATGGACGGAATATAAATAAAATAACAACAACAACAATAGAAAAATAGGTGGTGGAACTCATTGACATAACTCATTAGCATATGCCACCACCACCCTGCCGAAAGCAACCCAATGCAAGAAAGGAGAGCCCTGGGCGAGCGAGGCCTGCTCGGGCTGGCTAGAGATCCAGCCAGCCCAAGCAGGTCTCACTTGCCTGCGGCTCTCCTAGGCCGCCCTCTCCCCAGTCAAAAGGCCAACAAGCTACATAAGAAGTGGAGAAAGAGTGGCACGGGCTTCTCCAGGGGTTAATGAGGGTTTCTGGTGGTGTGGCAAAGCCCCTGGTGGCTGGCTGGCTGCCTGCTCTCCTAATCCAGGGATTGTTATGCAGCTGCACCTACTGTTCAATGGACAAGGTTGATGGGGAGGAAGAGGGGGAGCCCTCAGAAAGGTTCAAGAGCTATGCTCCTGTGAGCTCTTGCTGAATCCGAGGCCTGGCTACAGGGAAAGTGAGTTGGCTTGTTAAAAAAAACATATCGTGTAGCTGAGCCCTGGGAAGGATCACCCAGTGGACTGCAGCTGATGAATGTTTACCTGTCCACAGGTACCTGTTCACCATCTGTCCCTTAGTAATCTAATTCCTGGGAAGGAGGCCTGCCAAAGATCGATGGCCCTTAACTTGATCTGGTCCGTGTCAAAGTAACAATTGACTGGCACAACTCGTTCATGTAGTCCCATGCGGGCCTGCGTTCTCCGCAAGAAGTATTTGACATGAGATGCAGACCCCAGGAGGAATTCTTCCCATGAGTCAATGCAGGTCGTTCTTTGGCCAGACCACCAGCAAAAATTATTCTGTGACCCTTAAACAGAGATTATTCTGGGGAATAATAGCAGCAGGCTCTCGGAGCTGTGCAAAAAAAATGACAATACATGTGTGTGCATGCACAGATTTGCAGACCCTGAAAGGGCGAGGGGTTTTACTAGGGATGTGTCCTTACACACAGGAGACCTTCAAGCCTAATAAGGAAAACCCTTACCATTTGTTTAAACGCTCAATAATTTATGTGTTTTTTTCCCTCTCCATCTTGCAGGGGAAGGTTGCTTGCTAGCTCCTTATTTGTTTATGCAGTCACTTTGTAATGTGTTACCGTGGTTTCGGGACTAGCTTGGTAGCAAAGTGCCTGGGAGTGAAAAGCTGGGTGGAAGAAGAACAGGCGGCAGATGATTGTTTATCCCGATTATACAATAACACATCTGTAATGCATTGCGTGCGAGGTTCGACACGGACGGCTGTCAGCAGGTGGGCAGAAAGAAAAAAGGGGGGATTCAAGGGTAACAGAACATTTCTGCACAAATGACAGTTTCCTGCATCATGAAAGCGAATTTATTTGCTGAGCCCAGCATGGGCAACTTCACTTGTTGATGGTTTGCTTCCTGAACTGTTAACGACCACAGCCGTTGCTTCTTGGTTGCTGGACATCCAAATAGGTTAGAGAGGAGGATGGAGATTGGCTGCTGACTTCACAAAGGCACTGCTTGAGAGGCAGCGAGGTGTGATGGGGAAGAGCGGTGGACTCGGTGATCTGGTGCAACCAGTTCAGTCCCCTGTCTTCCACCCATGAAGCCTTCTGGGTGACCCTGGGCCAGTCACATTCTCTCAGCCCCACCTAGCTCATAGGGTGCTTGTTGTGGGGAAAGGAGGGGGAAGTGATTGTAACCCGCTTTGATACTACTATCAGTAGTGAAAAGTGGGAAACAAGCACCAACTCTTCTTCTAAAAAAAGTTGTTAGCCTGCCCTGAGCCTGTGAGGGTAGGGTGGGATACAAAGCTGATGAAATAAAATAAATAATTTTCCACTAAAGCAAGGGGATGGCATGATATACCCTTAGGTGATTTCTTAAGAGGAAGGGCCATTTTAGGTTGCTTTCTACCTCTGGGTAATATTGCAGGTTCTCCAAATACGGTTTATCCCTTCAGAGGAGGGCAACGAAGATGGTGAGGGGTCTGGAGACCAAGTCCTATGAAGAAAGGTTGAAGGAGCTGGGGATGTTTAGCCTGGAGAGGAGGAAGCTGAGAGGTGATATGATCACCATCTTCAAGTACTTGAAGGGCTGTCATATAGAGCAGGGGTCCACAACCTCCGGTCCATGGACTGCTCCAAGTCTGTGGCCTGTTAGCAACCGGGCCATGAGTTGTATAATTATTTCATTATATATTACAATGTAGTAATAATAACAAGAAGAAGACGACATTGGATTTATATCCTGGCCTCCACTATGAATCTCAGGGTCTCAGAACCACTCACAATCTCCTTTACCTGGGTTGAAATTAAATCAAAAGAGTTTCCAACTCAACATTAGGAAAAACCTCCTGACCATTAGAGTGGTTCCTCAATGGAAGAAGCTTCCTCAGGAGGTGGTGGGCTCTCCTTCCTTGGAGGTTTTAAAACAGAGTCTAGATGGCCATCTGACAGCAATGAAGATCCTGTGAATTTAGGGGGAGGTATTTGTGAGTTTCCTGCATTGCGCAGAGGGCTGGACTAGATGACCCTGGACGTCCCTTCCAACTCTAAGCATAGAAGCATATTCTATGACTGATTTATCATGGAACTCTAAGTGGCAGTATAGAGTTCCCATGAGGTCTTCTATCCAGGTGCTGACCAAACCTGCTGAAGATTACAACAACAATGAGGAAGAGGAGGAGGAGGTTATACTGAAATAGATAGTACAGAGGTTCAGGTGGGTCGACATGTTGGTCTGCAGTAGAAGATCAAGATTTGACTCCAGTATCGCCTTAAAGACCAACAAGACATCCAGGGTAGATGGTTTTGAGAGTCAAATCTCCCTTGGTCAGATTGTACTTGGTAAATAATAACAATACTATAACTATCTAAAGCCTTCAAAATGGGCAACAGGATAAAGACATATGATGGCCCTGTCCACGTCCCTCTCTCAGAAGCAAGAATTTCCCTCCATTTTTATTTCCCTTTCTGAGCAGCCCTAGTGACCTGTTTTCTTCTTTCCTGAAAAACTCTGGCTCAAACTGATACTTTACTCCTGGCTCAGCCCAGGAACCTGAGGGGAAGGGTCGGGATCAACCTTTAACTTAAACCACTGAAAATGGCACTTGAGACATTTTGAAATTCAAAATTAACAAAATATTTTATTCAACATAGAGGGGAAAGGTCAGGTGCTGTCAGGGGTTGAAATTTCTGAGGTAACTCAATATAGTTAACTCTGAGGTATAGATTCCTTACTAGAGGTTCATAAACCTTCCCAGAATCAACCATATTTTCACTTTGTAAAAACTAGTTGGTTGCTTTAATATTAATCATATTTATCTTAGTCCATAGCACTGTCTACTTGTTACCATTTTAACAGATGGTGGCTCAGTGGTAGAGCATCTGCTTGGTAAGCAGAAGGTCCCAGGTTCAATCCCTGGCATCTCCAAAAAAGGGTCCAGGCAAATAGGTGTGAAAAGCCCTAGCTGGAAATACAATACAGGAAACTCACAAACACCTCCTCCAAAATTCACAGGATCTTCATTGCTGTCAAATGGCCATTAGCCTCTGTTTAAAAACCTCCAAGGAAGGAGAGCCCACCACCTCCCGAGGAAGCCTGTTCCACTGAGGAATCGCTCTAACGGTCAGGAAGTTCTTCCTAATGTTGAGCTGGAAACTCTTTTGATTTAATTTCAGCCCACTGGTTCTGGTCCTACCTTCTGGGGCCACAGAAAACAATTCCATACCATCCTCTATATGACAGCCCTTCAAGTCCTTGAAGATGGTGATCCTATCACCTCTCAGCCGCCTCCTCTCCAGGCTAAACATCCCCAGCTCCTTCAACCTTTCCTCATAGGACTTGATCTCCAGACCCCTCACCATCTTTGTGACCCTCCTCTGGACTGGTTCCAGCTTGTCTATATCCTTCTTAAAATGTGGTGCCCAAAACTGAACACAATACTCCAGGTGAGGTCTTACCAGAGCAGAGTAAAGCGATACCATCACACCACGTGATCTGGACACTATACTTCTGTTGATACAGCCCAAAATTGCATTTGCCTTTTTAGCCACCGCATCACACTGTTGACTCATGCTCAGCGAATGATCCACTAAGACCTCTAGATCCTTTTCGCACATACTACTGCTAAGACAGGTCTCCCCTATCCTATAACCATGCCTTGGATTTTTTCTACCTAAATGCAGAACTTTACATTTATCCCTGTTAAAATTCATTTTATTGATTTTAGCTCAGTTTTCCAGCCTGTTAAGGTCATCCTGTATCCTGTTTCTGTCTTCTTCTGTGTTTGCAACCCCTCCCAATTTAGTATCATCTGCAAATTTAATAAACATTCCCTCTATTCCTTCATCCAAATCATTGATAAAGATGTTGAACAAAACAGATCCCAAGACAGATCCTTGAGGTACTCCACTTGTCACTCCTCTCCAAGAGGATGAGGAACCATTCACAAGCACTCTTTGGGTGTGATCTGTCAACCAGATCCAAACCACATTTTACCAGCTTGTCAACAATGATAGTATGTGGAATGTTATCAAAAGCCTTACTGAAATCAAGATAAACGATGTCTACAGCAACTTTATGCTGAGAGGCTTTTGTTCCGGTGTCTTCCCCAAACACTCCAGTATATTTTCTTTTGAGTATTCTCTGACTTTTTTTGATTTCCAGAAAGCTTTCCAGTACTCCAAACCCTTCTGTTGAAATACCAGTACTAGTCTTGAGTTTTTAACTGACTCTGCCCCATCAGAACTCAAAAGCCTATAGATTGAAATGCAACTTTAAAATGCAGTTTGCAAAGAAGCACCAAGAGTGCCATCCTCAGCAGAATTACACCTTTCTAAGACCATCCCACTCACCTGGAGCTCTCTTTGGCCCCCTCCCCCCACTAGGGTTGTCAATCCCAGGTGGGGGCAGGGGATCCCCCGGTTTGGAGGTCCTCCTCCTGCTTCAGAGTCATCAGAAAGCAGGGGGGGGGATGTCTGCTGGGCACTCCATTATTCCCTACGGAGACCACTTCCCATAGGGTATAATGGAGAATTGATCTGTGGGTATCTGGGGCCCCGGGGGGTGTTTTTTGAGGTAAAGGCACCAAATTTTCAGCATAGCATCCGATGCCTCTCCTCAAAAGACCCTTCAAGTTTCAAAAAGATTGGACTGGGGGAGGGAGGGTCCAATTCTATGAGCCCCAAAAGAATGTGCCCCTATCCTTCATTATTTCCAATTTAAAAAGTGTGGGGTCCCTTTAAATGTGATGGCCAGAACTCCCTTTGGAGTTCAATTATGCTTGTCACAACCTTGCTCTTAACTCCATCCCCAGAGTCTCCTGGCTCCAACCCCAAAGTCCTCAGATATTCCTTGAACTGGACTTGGCAACCCTACCCCCAACAGTCCAAAGGCCAGCAAGCCACCCGCTGCCCCAAATCACATAAGAAGCAGAGAACGGGTGGTGTGGGCTTCTCCAGGGGTTAATGGGGGCTTCTGGGGGCGTGGCAAAGCTCCTGGTGGCTGGCTGGCTGCCTGCTCTCCTAATGCAGGGCTTGTCATGCAGCTGCACTTACTATTCAATGGACAAGGTAGGTGGGGAGGAGGAGGAGGAACGCTCAGAATGGTTCAGGAGCTGTGCTCCTGTGAGCTCCTGCTGAATTCAAGCCCTGCGGGCGACAGGCCAACATATTTTAAATAATAAACTACAACTTATGCCAGCATCCAGTCAGTTAAGAGCCAAACATTCAAGCAAGAGTTAAACTTCCCAATTTTCTTCCTGGTGAAATAAACGAACCGGTGCAGAGGGGTCCAGGGGGGTGGGGGTGGGGGACCAGGAACCTTATGTTTAAAATTACAGCTGTAAGCAAAGGGTCCGTCAAGCAGACCATATTAGGCAAAGCGCAAACTTTTCTTGTAAAAAAAAACTCAGCTGAAAAGTAGCTCTGCTGTCCCCCTCCCGCCCTTGTGATCTGTCCCCTTGTTTTCATCTGGCAAGATCTACAACAGAAAAGAAAAACAAAGAAGGGAAAGAAACGTAACCCAAAAACTGGAATAAGAAACCTAAAAGGTTAATATGCAATTAAGGGGCCCGAACATTAAAAACAAAGTGTAAAAAAAAATTAAAAATCAATATACATGTATTTATTGTAGAAAGCTAAAACTATTTAAGGGCCCATCATAAGCCTCTATAAGCTTATAGAGAGCCAGTTTGGTGTAGTGTAGTGGTTTAGTGTGCGGACTCTTATCTGGGAGAGCCGGGTTTGATTCCCCACTCCTCCACTTGCACCTGCTGGAATGGCCTTGGGTCAGCCATAGCTCTGGCAGAGGTTGTCCTTGAAAGGGCAGCTGCTGTGAGAGCCCTCTCCAGCCCCACCCACCTCACAGGGTGTCTGTTGTGGGGGAGGAAGGTAAAGGAGATTGTGAGCCGCTCTGAGACTCTTGGGGGTGGAGGGTGGGATATAAATCCAATCTCTTCATCTACCTCACAGGGTGTCTGTTGTGGGGGAGGAAGGTAAAGGAGATTGTGAGCCGCTCTGAGACTCTTTGGAGTGGAGGGCGGGATATAAATCCAATCTCTTCATCTACCTCACAGGGTGTCTGTTGTGGGGGAGGAAGGTAAAGGAGATTGTGAGCCGCTCTGAGACTCTTTGGAGTGGAGGGCGGGATATAAATCCAATATCTTCTTCTTCTATCCTATGTAAAATCATAAAACCTCAATGGGAACCCACTCAACTTGACCTGACGTGTTTCGACCTAGATTGGTCTTCTTCAGAGGTCACAAAGGTAAGTACACATATTGGCTCATAATACAAAACAGAATAAAACAATAGAACAATGCTGGACCACAAGGAAATTTCTGTAATATAAAAGAGAAAAATTATAAATTTGTAAAAATATTTTTTTCCATGCTATTTAAGGATACTATTTAGAATTAATTACTTACAGTGAAGTAACAAAGGCTATTCTTGAGGCCTCTTGTTCTATAGCCTTAGTCTTAATCAAGGGCATACCTATAGCATTCAGTGTTTTTTGATATGCCTAAGAACAAAATATTAACCAAAATATAAAAGTTAAACCACACTAAAAATAAGACCTAACAAAACCATAAATTTCAAATTTAATCAGTTGTCTCACCACGTGGTCCAGAATTGATCAAGTAAAGTCAGAGCCCATGTGCCAAGAGTTGTGTGTAGTGCACCGAAGCTGGTGCTCAGCTTAAAAATGCCAGGAACCAAATGATGCAATCCTGGCCCAATCAACGCACACGATGTAACTAGAACAAAGGTCACGAGGGAAGACAAATTGGAAATTACAGGTACATTACAGGTAAAATGGAAAACTTTAAAAAGTTACAAAAATAATTTCAAATTTTTCTCTCCATTATACACAAAACCAATCAATTTCCTCATTCAAACCATGAGGTGTTAAAGTCCCTAAAGTGTGAATCCAAAATGTCTCTCTGGCCTTCAGACGTTGCACAAGCTGTACTTTTGGAGCATGTATTTGTTCCAAGAAAGAAAGGCAGGTGCTTATCAGAGTGATATGATGAAGTCCAGTGTTTCACCAAGGGAGCATTCTTCCTTTGAAGACGGATGTTACTTCTGTGCTCACAAACCCTATTTTTCACAGTCCTAGTTGTATAGCCAATGTACATTAAGATCTACAACAGGCAATGGCAGAAAAGCAGAGCTTTCCATCTGGGGCCACGGACTGTTGATTTAGAAGGGGGCATCAGAGATTTCCCAAGCAGTGAAAAACACACTTGCCAGGGAATACCTTTATTGCAGGAAAGCCAGTTTGGTGCAGTGGCTAAGTGCGCGGACTCTTATCTGGAAGAACTGGGTTTGATTTCCCACTCCTCCACTTGCACCTGCTGGAATGGTCTTCGGTTAGCCATAGCTATCACAGATGTTGTCCTTGAAAGGGCAGCTGCTGTGAGAGTCCTCTCAGCCCCACCCACCTCACAGGGTGTCTGTTGTGGGGGGAGAAGATATAGGAGATTGTAAACCGCTATGAGTCTCTGACTCAGAAAGAAGGGTGGGGTATAAATCTGCAGTCTTCTTCTTCTTTTCAGTCATATCAGACGTAAAACTGGCACCCTGTTTTCCCACTCAAGCAGCAGTTTAAAAAGCATGTTGAAAACAGCCGAGTTTTGTTTCTTAAAATGAAAGTCCTGCAAAACCAAATGGATAAAGTCATCCTCTCTAAAAGGCAATTCACTGAGAATCTCATAAGAATGAAAGAGAAGCCACGTTGGATTAGGCCAGTGGCCCATCCAGTCCAACCCTCCGTGTCAAACAGTGGCCAAAAACCAGGTGCCACCAGGAGGTCCACCAGTGGGGCCAGAACTTCAGAAGCCCTCCCATTGTGATCCCCCAAGCACCAAGAATGCAGAGTATCACTGCCCCAGACAGCGTGTTCCACCTATACCTTGTGGCTAATAGCCACTGACGGAACTCTGCTCCGTATGTTTATTCAGGCCCTATTGAGGCTGTCTATGCATGTAGCTGCCACCACTTCTTGCAGCAGTGAATTCCGCATGTTAATCAGTCTTTGATTGAAGTACTTCCTTTTATCTGCCTTATGCCTACTCATCAATTTCATTGAGTGCCCACCAGTTCTCGTATTGCAAGAAAGGGAGAAAAGTACTTCTTTCTCTGCCTTCTCTGTCGCATGCATATTTTTGTAAACCTTTATCATGTCACCCCTCAGTTGTCATTTCTTCACGCTAAAGAGCCCTAACCTCTTTAACCTTTCTTCATAGGGAAAGTGTTCCATCCCTTAATAATTTCAAGTTGCCTTTTTTGTGTCACCTTTTCCAGAGCTATAATATCTTTCTTGAGGTGTGGTGATCAGAACTGTACACAGTATTCTAAATGAGGCAGCACCACAGATGTATACAGGGGCATTATGTTACTGGCTGATCTGTTTTCAATTCCCTTCCTAATAATCCCCAGCATAGCATTGGCCTTTTTCCTATTGCAGTCGCACACTGAGCTGACATTTTCACTGAGTTAATCTGCTGTTACTCCAAGAGTTCTAAACCCAGGGATGGAATTCCAGCAGGAGCTCCATTGCATATTAGGCCGCACACCTCTGATGTAGCCAATCTCTTTTTTGTAAGCTCTTGGAGGATTGGCTACATCAGGGGTGTGTGGCCTAATATGCAGAGGAGCTCCTGCTGGAATTTCCACCTCTGTCTAAACCAGAGGTGTCAATCTCATTCGATAAGAGGGCTGGATCTGACATAAATGTCACTGTGTCAGGCCATGTGTGTCATAAAATGTAATGCCAAGTACCAGAGATATAAATTTATAAAGGATACAGGCAAACTTAATTAATGATATTATTTTTTTACTCAAAAGACAAATATGCTTAAAACATTAACACTCTTAGAGTATTTCCTTAAAGCATCTCCCTGATGCCCATTCACCATTTTCCACCACCCATTCCATTGCCCATTACTCATTAACACTGGGGCAGTATACAGGGACATAATGCACAGTCTCTGTCATCTGGCGAAGAAGAAGAATATTCACTCTGAATCGCAGAGAGGCTTGCAGTCCCCTTTACCTTCCTCCCCGACAACAGACACCCTGTGAAGTAGGTGGGGCTGAGAGAGCTCTGACAGAAACTGCTTTTGAGAGCTCTTTTTTTCTCCAACATATGATAAGTTTGTTTTAAAAATTCCAAGTTATATATAGAACTTTGTTGGATGAAGTAATATCAGGTAGATTAATTCCATATATAACAAAATTCTACTATGCATAAAGTACTATGGTATATATAACATTGTAGAACATCTTATTTAGCATTTGAGATAACGTCCAGTTCGCCAATCAATCAATCAATAGATAAATAAATATCTTATTAAGGACAAATTAACTGATAATTGGGCTAGAATTTTTGACTCTTAAGCTAAGAATAATGCCTTGCTCCGTCCCAAGCCAAACGAAAGGGAATATTTAAATGAAAAGAGAAAGAGGGGATAGCATGTCAGAAAGAATTATAGCGAGAGAACAGCTCTGAGAGAACTTATGGCTGACATCAGCGGGTGCATACGAAGGAGTGGTTCTCCCAGATAAGAGTCTGCACACTTAACCACTACAGCAAATTGGCTCTCTAAAGGTTATGACAAGTTGCTCGTGGGCCAGAGAAGAGCCCTGGATGGGACACTTCCGCCCTGCAGGCCATATGTTTGACATCCCTCCTCTAAACTGTCTGAGGCTCAGTCTTGATGGCACAGGCATCCCAGGAACCATTTACTTGGAACCTTTCTCATGGGTATCAGGAATCCGTCTCCATGATTCTTTGATCTTATTAGCCCAGAGCCATTAAGAATATTCGGGGTGGAGCTTTCAGGATTGATTGGCCATAAAGTTCTGCCTCTTCCAACCCCATAATCCCTTACAACACACTTACAACCTTCTAAGTCCCTAGAAGCCAGTGGACTTGGAAGAGTGTAACTCTACTTTAGGATCACACTGTAAAGCACCTGAAAGAATGGGAAACGGTCGTGTCCAGGGGTGGCCAAACTGTGGCTCAGGAGCCACATATGGCTCTTTCACACATATTGTGTGGCTCTTGAAGCCCCCACTGCCCTGTTGGATGGCTTGGAGAAGGCATTTAAAGTTGCTTTATTTCCACCTCTCTCTCCCCCTCCTCTGCCTGCCTGCCTATCACGTATCTATCATGTATCTGTCACCTTCCTTCCTTCCTTCCTTCCCTCCTTCCTTCCTTCCTTGATGCTCTCAAATATCTGATGTTCATGTCTTTCGGCTCTGAAACATCTGATGTTTAATCTATGTGGCTGTTATTTAAAGCAAGTTTGGCCACCCATGGTCTTGTCTGTGCCTGTGGTTCTCCTTTCAAATGACCGGCTTCTGCAACTTCCTTTTGAGAGTTTGCAATGACTAATGGGATTCGTCCTCCAGAGCTCTGGGGTAAAGAATTTCTTTAATGCTTTCTACCACACAATGCAATTTAATACTTGCAACAATCAGCCCGCATGGCAAGCAGTCTCACCAGACATAACATCATCTTGCAGGAAAGTGGTGAGTGTATCATCTAGCCGTAGCCTTACACTCTGCAAGTAGTGTTTTCAACAACAGAGGGCCACTGTTTATTTCTTCTAGCTCTGTGTTCAGAGGGTCCCTGAGATTCCCTGATGTGAAGACCAACAATGGAACAGCAGTTTCTCAGGAAGTTTGTCGCCATCTTCTCTCAAGCGCATCCCCAGGGGAGTGTTAGTTGTGTTCAAGTCATGTGCTTATTTTCTGGCAAACCAGCAATGAAGTAGGATTGCTATGGTTCCCATGTGTCTTTAAAAAAAATGCAGGCAGTATTCCTCCCAAATGTGGTTCGGAAAGCCTATTCCCACCCTTCATTGTTTTAGTCAATGAGAGGTGTCATACAGCAGGGGCCTAGCAGGGCCTTCTACTGGCTGCCACCACTACTATATATATATATATAGTAAAGGTTGGTGCAAATAAACAAAAAGCCCTGACATGTTTATGTATACAGTCCTTAGTCTAATAACCAACACCTACCCTCTTGGGTAAAGGAACTTACCTGTAGCTCTATAGGCTACAGTCTGTCTCCAGCTCAGCCTTCCAGAAAAAGAACACCCCTTGCCTGGGCTTGGCCCTTTTATGTCCTCCTCCCCGGCCCCACCCTTCTCTGGGCCAGTTTCCCTCCAAAACTTTGCCACCCAATCAGAGGGACAGAAGGGATTCTGGGAAATGTAGGCTTTTCCCAGTAACTCCTAGGCAGGCTTCTCTGGGCCTGCAGGCCTCACTAGGCTCAGGATCATGACAAGAGGAAAGAAGTTTGATTAGCTAGCTGCACAGGGTCGGCCCTAGACTGTCTGGCACCCTAGGCAAGGCTAACTTCTGGCCACCACCCTGCACTGATAACACCGAGTCACAAGGGGGGCACCCAATTCAGTGCCCCTAGAAGGCCAGCGCCCTAGACAATTGCCTAGTTTGCCTAGTGGCAGGGCCAGCCCTGTAACTACACCTGTCCCTTCACAAGCCTTGCTGTTTACAGAAAAGGACAACTCAAGCAAATCCTGATGGAAATGAATCATCAGCTCAGAAAAAGAAAACACTTCCTCTGATCCTGCCCTAGCCTTTTTTTTTTTAAAGGAGTCGTGGTTGCCAGGAGCAGACACAAAGCAACTGGTCAACGGGTTCAACTGTTCATGTGCTTTATTTGCATTGTTAACAAGCAATTTACATGATATGCAAATAAGGCTGATCCCTGGAGAGTGGCTGCCAATCGGAATAGACGAGGCTGGACTAGAGAGCCGGTGCTCTCCCTCAGTATGAAACAGCTTCATGGACCCGCCTTTATTAGAGATAGCCAGTGGCTCAGGGATAGGGCACCTGCCTTGTATGCTCAAGGTCCCAGGTTCGATCCCCAGCATCTTCCGTTAAAAAGATTAGGAAGCAGGTGATGGGAACCTTTACCAGAAATCATAGAATTATAGAGTTGGAAGGGACCTCCAGGGTCATCTAGTCCAGCCCCCTGCACAATGCAGGAAACTCACAAATGCTGCAGAGCTGCCGCCAGTCAGACTCTTTAAGGTGCTACTGGACTCTTATTCTTTTTGGTAGTTAGCAAGCGGGGGACTGCTCCCAGTGCCTAGAAAGCAGAACTGTAGCACGCTATAACAAATGTTCATTGGGTTGCAACTGTTTCAATCAACTGGTTTTATTGGTATGTGTATTTTCTTGTTGTGCATTGCCTAGAGCCCAGCATTGGCCAGGATGAAGCAATACACACATAACTCTTGGCACATAGGCTCTCACCTTACACCTACCTTGATCAATTCTGGACCGTGTGGTGAGGCGTACAATAAGACACTCACTGGATGCAATATGTATGCCCTTGATTAGGACATAAGGCTGTAGAATAAGAGGCCTCAAGAATATCTTTAAGCCTTCGTCACATCATTAAATTTCCTTGTGGTCCAGCATTGCTCTATGGTTTTATTGTACTCTGTATTATGAGCCAATATTTGTACTTACTTTTCTGACCTCTGAAGAAGACCAATCTAGGTTGAAATGCGTCAGGTCAAGTTAAATGGGTTCCCACTGTGGTTTTATGTTTGCATAAAAGATAGAGGCTAATGATGGGCCCCTAAATGGTTTTAGCTTTCTATAATAAATACATGTGCATTTGCTTATGATTTCTTATACAATTTGCTTTTAATGTTTGGCCCTTTAATTGCATATTAACCTTTTAGGTTTCTTACTCCAGTTTTTGGGTTAAGTTTCTTTCCCCTCTCTGGTTTTTCTTCGCGATTTATACATTGTCATCGTTGTTAAGCTTGCCAAGTCCAATTCAAGAAATATCTGGGGACTTTGGGGGTGGAGCCAGGAGACTTTGGGGGTGGAGCCAGGAGACATTGGGATGGAGCCAGGAGCAAGGGTGTGACAAGCATAATTGAACTCCAAAGGGAGTTCTGGCCACCACATTGAAAGGGACTGCACACCTTTTCAAATGCCTTCCTTCCACAGGAAATAATGAAGGATTTCATTGGGGGCACCTTACTTTGGGGCTCATAGAATTGGACCCCTGGCCCAATCTTTTTGAAACTTGGGGAGTATTTTGGGGAGAGGAACTGGATGCTATACTGAAAATGTGGTGCCTCTACCCCAAAAAACAACCCCCCCACACCAGATACCCACGGATCAATTATCCATTATTTCCTGTGGGAATAAGTCTCCATTGGGAATAATGGAGTGCCCAGCAGACATTTCCCTCCCCCCCCTCCCGCTTTCTGATGACCCTGAAGCAGGGGGAGGGCCTCCGAACCGGGGGATCCCCTGCCCCCACCTGGGGATTGGCAACCCTAGTCGTCAGCTAAACTCAGTCGAAAGTGAGGAACACAATGTTCTTCAGAATCTCTACCTTCCCAATTTCTTTTTTTGCCCTTAAGTCACAACTGAATTATGGCGACCCCATGGAGTTTTTAAGGCAAGAGGCATTCAGAGGCGGTTTGCCTTGCCTGCCTCTGCATCCCGATCATGGGATTCCTTGGAGGTCCCCCATCCAAATACTAGCTAAGGTCAACCCTACTTAGCTTCTGAGATGTGATGAGATCAGGTTAGCCTGGGTTATCCAAGTCAGGGCCGAATCAGCATCAACTCTGCCTTTTCAGGGCTTTTTTTGCAGCAGAAACTCCTTTGCATATTAGGCCACACACTCCTGTTGTAGCCAGTCCTCCAAGAGCTTACAGTAGGCCCTGTAAGAACATAAGAGAAGCCATGTTGGATCAGGCCAATGGCCCATCCAGTCCAACACTCCATGTCACACAGTGGCCAATATATACATGTGTGTGTGTGTGTATGTATATATATGTATACACACACATATACATACATACATATACACACATACACACACACACAAACACACACACATATATATACTGGGGCTAATAGCCACTGATCGACCTCTGCTCCATATTTTTATCCAATCCCCTCTTAAAGCTGGCTATGCTTGTAGCCGCCACCACCTCCTGTGGCAGTGAATTCCACATGTTAATCACCCTTTGGGTGAAGAAGTACTTCCTTTTATCCATTTTAACCTGACTGCTCAACAATTTCATTGAATGCCCACGAGTTCTTGTATTGTGAGAAAGGGAGAAAAGGACTTCTTTCTCTGCTTTCTCCATCCCATGCATAATCTTGTAAACCTCTATCATGTCACCCCGCAGTCGACGTTTCTCCAAGCTAAAGAGCCCCAAGCGTTTTAACCTTTCTTCATAGGGAAAGTGTTCCAAACCTTTAATCATTCTAGTTGCCCTTTTTTGCACTTTTTCCAATGCTATAATATCCTTTTTGAGTTGCGGCGACTAGAATTGCACACAGTATTCCAAATGAGACTGCACCATCGATTTATACAGGGGCATTATGATACCGGCTGATTTGTTTTCAATTCCCTTCCTAATAATGCCCAGCATGGCATTGGTCTTTTTTTATTGCAATTGCACACTGACTTGACATTTTCAGTGAGTTATCTACCATGACCTCAAGATCTTTCTCTTGGTCAGTCTCTGCCAGTTCACACTCCATCAACTTGTATTTGTAGCTGGGATTCTTGGCCCCAATGTGCATTACTTTGCACTTGGCCACACTGAACTGCATCTGCCATGTTGACGCCCACTCACCCAGCCTCAACAGGTCCCTTTGGAGTTCCTCACATCCCTCTCTGGTTCTCACCACCCTGAACAATTTAGTGTCATCTGCAAAACTGGCCACTTCACTGCTTACTCCCAACTCCAGATCATTAATGAACAAATTAAAGAGCATGGGACCCAGTACTGAGCCCTGCGGCACCCCACTGCTTACCGTCCTCCACTGTGAAGACTGCCCATTTATACTCACTCTCTGCTTCCTATTAATTAGACAGTTTTTGATCCACAAGAGGACCTGTCCTTTTACTCCATGACTCTCGAGCTTACTAAGGAGCCTTTGATGAGGAACTTTATTAAAAGCTTTCTGGAAGTCAAGGTAAACAACATCTATTGGGTCCCCTTTGTCCACATGTTTGTTCACCCCCTCAAAGAACTGTAACAGGTTAGTGAGGCAAGATCTTCCCTTTTAGAACCCATGCTGAGTATTGCTCAATAACTTGTTTTCATCAATGTGCCTACTCATTCTATCCTTGATAATGGTTTCTACCAACTTTCCCGGTATTGAAGTCAGACTGACTGGCCTATAATTTCCCGAATCTCCTCTGGAACCCTTCTTAAAGATGGGGGTGACATTTGCTACCTTCCAGTCCTCAGGAACAAAGGCTGATACTACTACTACTACTACTACTACTACTACTACTACTACTACTACTACTAATAATAATAATAATAATAATAATAATAATAATAATAATTTTATTTATCTCCCGCCCTCCCCACCAAGGCGGGCTCAGGGTGGCTAACAACATTTCATAAAATTATACAGAGTTTAAAATCACATTAACTTTAAAACATTTCAGTTAACCAAGTATTATACAGATTTCCAGGTGCTAATTCCATTTATAATGATAATAGCGAAAGTCACCCAACAGCGGACTCTCAGCCAGCAAAGGCCATCCTGAAAAGAGTGGTCTTGTAGGCCCTGCGGAACTGGTCAAGGCACCGCAGGGCTCGCACTTCTTCCGGGAGCTGGTTCCATAGGTGTGGAGCTGTGATGGAGAAGGCCCGTGTATGGGTGTTTTGGAGTTTGGCCTCCTTTGGTCCAGGGATAGTCAGCTGGTTCTTCCCTGCTGACCTCAGTGCTCTCTGGGGTTCGTATGGGGAGAGACGGTCCCTCAGGTAGGCAGGTCCTCGGCCATATAGGGCTTTAAAGGTAATAACCAGCACTTTGTAACGAACCCGGTAGGTAACTGGCAACCAGTGCAGTTCGCGTAGCCCTGGCTGTATGTGCTCCCACTTTGGGAGCCCCAATATCAGCCTAGCCGCCGCGTTCTGCACCAGCTGCAACCTCCGGGTTCGGCACAGAGGCAGCCCCATGTAGAGGGCATTACAGTAATCCAATCTTGAGGTGACCGTTTCATGGATCACTGTTGCTAAGTCCCGGTGCTCCAGGAAGGGAGCCAACTGCTTTGCCCGCTTCAGATGGGAAAACGCCGACGTAGCAGTGGCTGCTATCTGGGCCTCCATTGATAGTGAAGGCTCCAGTAGAACTCCCAAGCTCTTGATCCGGTGCACCGCTTTCAGAGGCACACCGTCAAAAACTGGGAGAGGTATTTCCCTCCCCAGGGCGCCGCGACCCACGCAAAGGACCTCTGTCTTCGTTGGGTTCAGCTTCAGCCCACTCAGCCTAAGCCAAGTTGCCACGGCCTGCAATGCCAGGTCCAAATTCCCTGGAACACAGTCAGGCCGGCCATCCATTAGCAGATAGAGTTGGGTGTCATCTGCATATTGGTGACACCCAAGCCCATACCTCCGGGCGATCTGGGCAAGGGGGCACATAAAGATATTAAATAGCATCGGGGAAAGAACTGCTCCCTGCGGCACCTCACAATCAAGTGTGTGCCTCTGGGACAGCTCACCCCCAATTGCCACCCTTTGTCCCCGACCCCCGAGGAAGGAGGAAAGCCATTGTAGGGCTAGCCCCCCAACCCCTATGTCGGTGAGGTGGCGGGTCAGTAGCCGACGGTCGACCATGTCGAATGCGGCCGACAGATCTAATAACATCAGCACCGCCACGCCGCCTTGGTCCAGATGCTGCTGGAGGTCATCTACCAAGGCGACCAGCACTGTCTCCGTCCCATGACCTGGACGAAAGCCGGACTGGCAAGGGTCTAGGATGGAAGCGTCATCCAGAAAACCCTGCAACTGCAACGCCACTGCCCTCTCAGTAATTTTACCAAGAAACGGTAAATTAGAGACCAGTCGGTAATTTGCCAATTCGGCCGGGTCTGCTGTACTTTTTTTCAGGAGGGGACGGACCAAAGCCTCTTTCAAGGGTGTTGGAAAATGCCCCTCAGAGAGGGATCTATTTATGATGTCCTGTAAAGGACATCTAAGCTCCCTTTGGCAAGATTTAATCAGCCAAGAGGGGCAAGGGTCCAAATCACAAGTTGTTGGGCGTGCAGAAGAGAGAATTCTGTCGACTTCCTCCAGGCTGAGCGGGCTGAAGCGATCCAGAGTGAAATCGGAAGACAGGCACGGAGCCTCAAGTTCCTGTACTGTATGCAATGTGATAGGCAGGTCCTGGCGGAGCAACGTGATTTTATCTGCAAAATATTTCGCAAAAGCCTCGCAGCCTATCTCTAATTCCCTCACGTTTGGTCTGCCTTGAGGCAGTGTAGTAAGACTTACAATTATTCTAAACAATTGAGCTGGGCTCGAATTTGCAGACGCAATCCTGGCCGCAAAGTAAGCTTTCTTCGTGGCCTTGACTGCCATCTCGTAAGACCTCATAAATGATCTATAGGATATTCTCGTCGCTTCGTCATGAGTATGCCGCCACTGCCTCTCTAGTCGTCTGAGCCCTTGTTTCAGCTGGCGTAACTCAATTTCAATGAAAGATTACATATTTTTGTTAGAAGATCCACAAGTTCAAGTTTGAGTTCTTTCAGAACTCTTGGATGTATGCCATCCGGACCTGGTGACTTATTAGTTCTTAATTGATCAAT
Source organism: Heteronotia binoei (assembly GCF_032191835.1). Classification (NCBI taxonomy): domain Eukaryota; kingdom Metazoa; phylum Chordata; class Lepidosauria; order Squamata; family Gekkonidae; genus Heteronotia; species Heteronotia binoei. Next base: position 21,559,171 of record NC_083243.1, on the reverse strand, counting down.
CAGTTGTAGGACCTCCTCTCTTGTCACCTCAATTTGACTCAGGTCTTTCAACACCCCTTCCAAAATTATTGGTTCTGGAGCGGCCAAACACTTCTCATCTTCCACAGTGAAGACGGAGGCAAAAAAATGCATTCAGCTTCTCAGCCATTTCCCTATCCTCCTTCAGTAATCCTTTTACCCCTTGGTCATCCAAGGGCCCCACTGCCTCCTTGGCTGGTTTCCTGCTTCTAATATATTTGAAGAAATTTTTATTGTTGGTCTTTATGTTTTTTGCAATATGCTCCTCATAGTCCCTTTTTGCCTGCCTGATCATAGTCTTGCATTTGATTTGCCACAGCCTGTGTTCCCTTTTATTAATGGACTAGCTTTCCACCACTTAAAGGAGTCCTTCTTACCTTTTACAGCTTCCATTACTTTGTTTGTTAACCACGCAGGCCTTTTCTTATACCTGTTTGTGCCTTTCCTAACTTGTGTTATATATTTTATCTGAGCTTCTAGGATTGTAGTTTTAAATAGCCTCCAAGCTTCCCCAAGGGTTTTGACTGTATTTACCTTTCCTTTCAGTTTCCTCTTCACATGCCTCCTCATCTCAGAAAATTTACCCCTTTTAAAGTTAAATGTGGTTGTGCTGGTCTTTTGGGGCAACTCCCTATTTATACAAATGGTGAAATCAATAACATTATGGTCATTGCTCCCAAGCGGCGCAATCACTTTTACATCTCTCACCAAGTCTTGGGCATTACTTCGGACCAGATCCAGGATCGCCCCACCCCTGGTAAGTTCTGTCGGCTCCATAGCACAGTCATTGAGAGCATCTAGAAATTCAATCTCTTTCTCTCGACCTGAACACATATTGACCCAATCAATCTGCGGGTAGTTAAAATCACCTATTATGACACAGTTTTTACGTTTAGCCGCTATCTTTAATACTTCCATCATATTATAATCATCCTCTATCTTTTGATTTGGTGGGCGTTAACAAACTCCCATAGTTAAATTTCCTTTTGGGCCCTCTATTTCGACCCAAAACATTTCTAGAAGGGAATCTAATTCTTTGACCTCAGTCTTACTGGACTGTATACCCTCTCTGACATACAGAGCCACCCCACCTCCAACCCTTCCCTTCTTTTCCTTCTGATATAACATATCCAGGAATCACCGTGTCTCACTGATCCTCCTCATTCCACCAAGTTTCTGAAATTCCCACAATGTCTATGTTTTTCCCAACACTAAACATTCCAACTCACGAATTTTATTTCGAACACTTCTAGCATTTGTATACAAACATCTATAATTTCCCATGCAAATTAGGCCCGCAACCTTCCTCCTGCTGCCTCAAGACTTTGGCACATACTGTTTGCCACCATCTCAGTGGACAACTCTGATCCCTTTCCTGGTAGAAAAGTAACAGCTAACCCTTCATCTCTTTGAGATGAGTCCTCCCGAGCCAGAGACATTTCATCTCCTGTCGACTTTCCCCCCAAGATTTACTTTAAAAACTGCTCTGCCACCTTTTTGATTTTAAGCGCCAGCAGCTTGGTTCCATCTGGGGACAAGTGGAGACCGTCTCTTTTGTACAGCTCCTGCTTGTTCCAGAAAGCATCCCAGTGCCTAACAAACTTAAACCCTTCCTCCCTACACCATCGTCTCATCCACACATTGAGACGTCTAATTTGTGCCTGTCTCTCCAGCCCTGCACGTGGAACAGGTAGCACTTCTGAGAAGGCTACCTTGAAGGTCCTGGCCTTAAGTTTCCTGCCTAGCAGCCTAAATTTTTCCTCCAGGACCTCACGACTGCATTCCCCACATCGTTGGTGCCAACATGCACCACGACCACTGTCTCCTCCCCAGCAGTGTCTATCAGCCTTTCTACAACACACGTAATGTCCGCTACCTTCGCACCAGGCAGGCAAGTCACCATACGGTCAGTACACGGTTTTGCCACTCAGCTGTCTACTTGCCTAAGGATCGAATCACCAACTACCAAGACCCGCCCCCCCCTCCATGCCCAGGGATGGTTCCTTGGTGCGAAAGGATACCCGCTCATCAACTGAAGAAGAGGTCCCTTCTGAGGGCGCATTCCCCTTATCCTCAGCATGGTGCCCTGTTCCCTCTCAACCCTCATGCTCCCTGGCAGCAATGGGGCTGCCACGTTCCGAGTGGGGCTCATCTAATACATCCTTGAGAGTCTTCTCCGAGTGCCTAACTGACTGTTTCTGCTTTTCCAGTTCCCTGAGTACCAGGAGCTCCTTGCATTGAGCACACACCCAAGACTTCTGTCCTGTGGGCAGATAGTCATACATGTGACACTCAGTGCAAAACACTGGAAAGCCCCCACCCCCCTGCTGGCATTCTACCTTCATGATAGCTTTTTAAAAAGAAGAGCCCTGAAAGCTCTAGGAGGATTGGCTACATCGGGATGTGTGGCGTAACATGCAAATTATTATGCAATATGCAAAGTTTCAATTTCTAACACCCAGCCTGATGAAGAATCCTGGTGAACTCGAAAGCTTGCTGCAATGTTTCCCATCAATTGGGTCGGTCTTGATTTAAAAAATAGGTCTCGCATGGATTTCATTCCCACATTTAGCCTTTGCTCGGAAATCTCCATTATACAGGTTTCCCCTAGCAAAGGTCATGCCGACGGCTGCAGAACGATTTTGTCCCTTTCTCCCATATCAGGAGGATGGAGCTGAGAGTCCCTGAGGAGCGGCCATCTCCTGCATGTTTATTTTATTCTGCAGTATCATGTCAGAGCGTCTGCCTAAATATAGCTCCCGTGAAGAGCATTTGTAAGTTTCCTGTTACAGCCTTGTTCCAGGGTACCTTACAGTAAATGGAAGAGTGGCAGCCGAGGGAATCAATGCAGGCTGCATTATTGGCTGCGGGCTAATGGGAAATTTGGGCCTTGCTGCTCCTGCTTCTCCCTTTCTGGCTGTTAAATGTTTTTAAAACAACCATATACTGTGATTAAAAACAACAACATAATAATCCACTTGCTGGGTTGGGCTTCTTATTTACGCTTCAGATCAGGTTTCGGAATCCACAAATGCAACATCAGGATAAGACAGAGCTTATGTTGGTGCACTGGTGGGGGGGGAGGTGCTTCTGCAAAGCGAATGCAGTGGGAGGGGTCAGAGCCAAGATAAATCTATAAAGGGAAGACACATAACGGTGTGTCGGGTAGCAATAGGTTGCCTCCTGCCGATGGATCAAGGGAAATTGCGCCTGGAAAAGGCTGGCGGTAGAGATGGAAAGCTAACATGGCAACCTCGTAGAATTCCTGAGGCGTGAGATGTCTCCTTTTTTTCTAAAACTTAATCATTATCAAAAATTGTCCAATGTCCTTTTATTTTCCACTCTTTTTCTACATATCTTCTGAACTTTTTCCACTCCATTTTAAAAACTTCTACATCATAGTCTCTTAAAATTCTTGTTAATTTGTCCATTTCACTCCACATCATAACTTTTACAATCCAGTCCCATTTCTCTGGTATTTTTTCTTGCTTCCACAACTACGCATATAATGTCCTAGCAGCTGAAAGCAAGTACCAAATTACAGTTCTATCTTCTTTTGGAAATTAATTCATATCCCAAGATCTTAGAAATTTCTTGTTGAATCATCTGCCAGTACTTTTTTGCTCTTTCACAAGTCCACCACATATGGTAGAAAGAACCTTCATGCTTTTTACATTTCCAACATCTATCTGGCATCTTATTGTTCATCTTTGCCAATTTTTTAGGAGTCATATACCATCTATACATCATTTTAAAACAGTTATCTTTAATACTATGACATGTCGAGAGCTTCATAGAATTCTTCCACAAGTATTCCCAAGTTTCCAACTGTAATTCTTTATTTACATTAATTGCCCATTTAATCATTTGAGCTTTCACTACTTCATCCTCCGTAGACCATTTTAAAAGTAATTTATATATTTTTGAAATTAATTTTTCATTGTCTCCAAGCAGAACAAAGTCTCCTATCCAAGTACTAACCAGGGCTGACCCTGCTTAGCTTCCAAGATCTGATGATGGGAAGTGCAGGGTACTTTAACTTTAACTGGGCTAGCCTGGGCCATTCAGGTCAAGACAGACTGATTCTCCACTAGGCTTGTTCCCAGGGCCGGCGTGTGGAAGTTGACCAACTAGGCGGCGGCCTCGGGCACCACCTAGCCTAGAGGCGCCATGAGGTGCCCCCTCTCCACACATCCATGCCAGTCCTGACTTCGCCCAGGCTCCCCAAGGCTCGGGAAGCCTGGGTGAAGTGTGGGGGGCCCCACGAATGCACTCAGAACCCAGCTCTGAGCATGTCCGTGATGTTCTGGACTTCGCCCAGGCTCCCCGAGGCTCAGAAAACCTGGGCGAAGGGGTGTGTGTGCCAGTGACATTATCAGTGATGTCACCGGGGCACCTTGCTCACCTGGGGTTCTCCTGGGCTACCCCTCCCACAGTCAAATATGAAACTGGGAGCAGGGGTGGGGGCAGTAAAGTGAAATTAGGCTTCAGGTGCAGGAAAGCCTAGCACCAGGCCTGCTTGTTCCGGCACCGGAGCTCTTCTCCCCCCCCCCCCCCGATGCTTCTATCCAATTTCACTGCAGCGACTTGGCCAGCCTCTTTCACACGGCAAGCAAGATCCTCTGGAAACAGGTTTCTGCTTGCTGCGGGAAAGAGGCGGGCCAGGTCGCAGCCGTGGGGCAGCTTGTGCAAAATCAGACAGAAGCGTCAGGGGGGGAAGGAGCTCCAATGCCAGAACAAGCCGAGTGGGGAATTGGTCCTACTCCTAGCTTGACAAGTCAAAAAGAGTCTGAGGGAAGTGGGGCTTTTCTGAGAGTTACTACAGTCTAAGCCCCTTAACTTCAGTGGATTTAGACTTGAGGAATTCTGCCTAGGAACTGACTGTAAGGATCCTGCACTTTATTGCAGCAAGATCCTAGCCGAAGTAATAAACTTTCCACAAAAGAAAACTGTGTATTTTTGTGCATGTTCAGATAAAAGCTTTCTGAGCTAAAATTAGGAAGACAACAAGTCAATATTCTGGTTATGGAGATAAGTGCTGTAATGTGCATTAATGTGCCTTTAAGAAAATTTGTTTTATGGAGTGCTGATTTTTCCCCAAAGAGTAATGTCAAATATAATTTTAAAAAAACCCCGTATCTATTGATAATACTTTTGCATCCTTCTGATCCGAAAAATCACCACCAGATTTCCAGCCAATGTATGGTCAATTAACAGTGTGTGTATGGCCAAGCAATTCAAAAGGAGTACGTGCCTACACAAACCCTCTGCAGAAGTTATGTTAGTGCTCCATTCACGTGGACCGGGATCCAGTCAAGAGTGTATTTTGAAAGCGTGATACGTCCAATCACTATACTGTGTGAATTTTCCATGTGGGCAGCTTCCATTCATGCCCCACTTTAAATAACACACACAAATATGCATGAAACTGCCTTCTACTGAATCAGAGCATTGCTCCTTCAAGGACAGTATTGTCTACTCAGACTGGCAGCAAAGGTCTTTCGCATCACCTGCTACCAGATTAACAGATGGAATTCACTGCCACAGGAGGTGGTGGCAGCTACAAGCATAGATGGCTTCAAGAGGGGATTGGATAAACATATGGAGCAGAGGTCCATCAGTGACTATTAGCCACAAGGTATAGCTGGAACTCTACATCTGGGGCAGTGATGTTCTGTATTCTTGGTGCTTGGGGTGGGGGGGCTTCTAGTGTTCTGGCCCCACTAGTGGACCTCTGGATGGCACCATGATGGGGGGTGGGTTTGGCCACTGTGTGACAGTGTTGGACTGGTTGGGCCATTGACCTGATCTCTTAGGTTTCTCAACATGGCTTCTCTTATGTTCTTATGCTCAGATCCTTTAATTGGAAATACCGAGGATTTAGCCTGGGACCTTCTGCAGGCCAAACAGAGGCTCGTCCAGGAAGCCACAGCTTCTTCCTAGCTGCCTCTACTGAATCAGATCAGAAGTGACATCACTACATTGCATGAGGTTGCTAATCTCCAGGTGGTGTCTGGAGATCTCTCACTAATACAACTGATCTCCAGGAGACAGAGATCAGTTCACCTGGAGGAACTGGCCACTGTGGAAGGTGAGGCCTATGGCATTATATCCCACTGAAGTTCCTCCTTCCCCAAACCTATCCCTCCTCAGCTTCCCCACCAAATCTCCAGGTACCTTCCAACCTGGAGCTGGTAGCCGTTTGGCAGGATGCTGTAGGAGTCTGAGGTAAGTCCTAGAACAGGGGTAGCCAAACTGTGGCTCATGAGAGCCAGTTTGGTGTAGTAGTTAAGTGTGCGGATTCTTATCTGGGAGAACCGGGTTTGATTCTCCACTCCTCCACTTGCACCTGCTGGAATGGCCTTGGGTCAGCCACAGCTCTCACACAGCTGTCCTTGAAAGGGCAGCTGCTGTGAGAGCCCTCTCAGCCCCACCTACCTCACAGGGTGTCTGTTGTAGGGGGAGAAGATATAGGAGATTGTAAGCCGCTCTGAGTCTTTGATTCAGAGAGAAGGGTACGGTATAAATCTGCAGTCTTCTTCTTTCACATATATTGTATGGCTCTTGAAGCCCTCACCATCCTCTTGTCCAGCTTGAAGAAGGCATTTAAAGTTAAAGTTGCTTTCTTTTCCACCTCCTTCCTTCCTCCCTCCCTCCCAGCTCTCAAACATCTGACGTTCATGCTTTGCAGCTCTCAGACATCTGACATGTATTCGTTGTAGTTCTTATGTTAAGCAAGTTTGGGCACACTTGTGCTAGAGAGTGTCCCTTGATATGGTGATGACAGTTCTAGCTATATGGCCAGAAATAGCACTGTAGGACCCAGGGCTCTTTTTCTAGCAGGAGCTCCTCTGCATATCAGGCCACGCCCCCTGATGCAGCCAATCCTCCAAGAGCTTAGAGGGCTCTTCGTACAGGGCCTACCGTAAACTCCAGGAGAATTGGCTACATCGGGGGGGGGGCGTGGCCTAATATGTAGAGGAAATCCTGCTAGAAAAAAGAGCCCTGATGGTACCCCTACATTTTTGCCCTGCTGCCTGCCTGACCAAGAGCAGGGAATGGTGGGGGGATTCCTCCACTCCTACCAGGGTAAATGTCTATGAGGAACCCCCCAGGTTTGCAGAAAAACCTCATTTTGTCTCATTAAAGCAGGGGTGGGGAATCTTCGTCCCGAGAGCCGTATGCAGCCCTCAGGGTCATTTGGTGTGGCCCTTGGGGATTACTGGACTGAACCAAGCCATGTGGCAGCCTCTCTGGGGCCTCGCTGGCCAGCGAGGATCATGGGGCCCAGCCATGCAGCCTCCCCAGGGCCAGGCAGGGATCACAGGGCCCAGATGTACTGTGCGGCAGCTTCCCTGGGGCCTGGCTGGCCGGTCAAAATTCCTGCAGGAAAAGTTAGTCACATATGAACATATGAAGCTGCCTTATACTGTATCAGACCTTTGGTCCATCAAAGTCAGTATTGTCTTCTCAGACTGGCAGCGGCTCTCCAGGGTCTCAAGCTGAGGTTTTTCGCACCTATTTGCCTGGACCCTTTTGTTTGGAGATGCCAGGGATTGAACCTGGGACCTTCTGCTTCCCAAGCAGATGCTCTACCACTGAGCCACCGTCCCTCCCCATAGTCACAGTTCAGTTTGCACTTGATTATCCCAGATGGTGTGGCCCAATATGCTAATGAGTGTGTGACCTAATATGCTAATATCAGGGGGTGTGGTCTAATATGCTACTGAGTTCCTGAGGCTTTTTGCACAAAGCCCTGGATCTAGGCATTTGCCTAGGGTGGCAGGCTGTGTGTGTGCGTGTGCCAGATTAGGCTCTCCCCACATGATTTCAAATAGAAAAACAATTATTTGCATTAATTTTGCTGGCCTGAATCATTCTTCCTTGGCGGGGCACTGTTTTCTACGATGATAATTTTTTATGGCCCACGAATGATGTTATAAATATCCATATGGCCCTTGGCAAAAAAAAAGGTTCCCCAGCCCTGCATTAAAGGTTGAGAAGGAAAACCTGAGGGAAGACTTTAGGATCAAGTGTGGAAAGAGGTAGCGATGGTGATGCACTTCAAGCAATTCCATCCCAGCATTCTGGTTTGCTTTGTCAGCCTCCGAATCCCTAGTTACCAAAAACAAGCACTGGGAATGTTTGCCTTTTAAATTTTTTTTTAAAAAAATAAACAATCCCCAAATGTGCTTTTGGCTCCAATATCCTGGAGCGCCAAAGAAGAAGGGCCCTTCGAAGGCATGACTGCGGTATGGGTTTCAGCCGCTGATGAACAATGACAGCTATGAAACAAAATCCTCGGTCAGGTGTGATGCAACAGATGAGGAAACCAAAATAGTACAGCGAAGGCATTCTCGCTCCAGGCTGTGTTACACACAATTTCTCACGGCATCGCAATGTCACTCTGAAGGCTCTCGCTGCCAAAGGCGCCCGGCTTCTTAAAGCCGGATCCAAATTCTGCAGCCGTTCCGGGGTCCTTTGCAAATAGGGATCGTGGCTCCGTGTTAGAGCTTGTGATTGGCACACGCAAGGCTCCACGTTCAATCCCCGGCATCTCCAGAATAAAAACAGTTTTCAGAGTTAACTAGAATGGAACACATACACTTAGGTAGTATTCATGACTAGCAACGCAGGAGAGTTTCGAGAGGGACAGATAGGCCATATTTAGTCAACACGTGTCAGACGCACATAATGATGCACTTCAACAAGTTAGAATCAGCTAAAGAAATAAAGAATATTGAACCACAGACATGCAACCCAGTTTGGTGTAGTGGTTAAATGCGCCGACTCTTATCTGGGAGAACCAGGCTTGATTCCTCACTCCTCCACATGCAGCTGCTGGGTCAGGCAGAAATTCCCTCTGAGCTGTTGTCTCAAGAGCAGTTTCTCTTGCAGCTCTCACAGCCCCATGTACCTCACAGGTGTCTGTCATAAGGAGAAGGGAAAGGCAATTGTAAGCCACTCTTGAGACTCCACGTGAAGGGTGGGGTATAAATCCAATCTCCTCTTCCTCTTCTTCTCCTCCCCCCCCCCCCCCCGCACCCTGCCGGGATGGCTGGAATCTCCCGGGATTACAACTGAGCTCCAGGTGAGAGGGATCAGTTCACCTGGAGAAAATGGCTGCTTTAGAACTCTATGGTAATATACACAGGGCTTTTTGGGTAGAAAAAGCCCAGCAGGAACTCCTTTGCATATTAGGCCACACCCCCTGATGCCAAGCCAGTCGGAACTGTGTTCCTGTGCGTTCCTGCTAAAAAAAAAAAAAAAGCTCTGAGTTGGCAACCTTAGTTGCAAAGTTCTCAGCACCCCTGACTTTGTGTTCACTTCTCAGCGCCACAACTTCCTGCTCCCCAATAAGGATCTTACCTGTTGTTTAGCTCTGTGTTGAAGAAAATGCTTTGCTGCCTCCCCTCTTTCCAGAGGGCTTTCTGACAAACCCAGCACCAAGGAGGCAATTCATTGCATGACCTTGGTTTAAAACAAACATGGGCAGCCCAGGGGAGCAGGTGCAGAGGAGTTGATAGATTGTGCGTGTGTTTATAGGGAGTGTGTGTGTGGCTAAACTAAACATCTTGGCTCAAGCAGCATTTCATAAAAGTGCTGTTGTTCTTCTAATCGTGCCTGCAGCTGACCATGAGAAAATAAACTGGATGGGCGGCGTTCTATTGTACCATAGAGTTTTCCCGTGGCCTAATATGCAGAGGAGCTCCTGCTAGAAAAAGAGCCCTGGCAACAATTATAATTCAAGAAGCATCTGAAAGTAGATGCTGAGCTGATATAATTTAGAACACCTTCTGGTGATGTTAGGGGTGTGTGACATAAGCAAACGAGTTGTGTTAATGAACTCCCACACCTCTTTTCCTACAAAATGACCCCTGGATGTAGCTGATTAAGCAGGATAGAACTATTTTAAATAACCTTTGGTTGTTGTAGATTTTCCAGGCTGTATGCCCATGGTCTTGGCACTGAGAGATACTGTGTCCTGTTTGAGTTAGGCTGTGTTCAGCCACTTCTGATATACTGCATGCCCTGCAATTGTGGACAAGTTTACATCGGGACCACACAACATAGCATCCAGACAAGAATAAAAGAACATGAAAGACACTGCAGACTTGGCCAGCCTGAAAAATCAGCAGTGGCTGAACATAGCCTAACTCAAACAGGACACAGGATCTTATTCCAAGACACTGTAATGCTGGACAACACACCCAAGTACCATGTTAGATTACACAGAGAAGCCATTGAAATCCATAAACATAAACACAATTTCAACAGGAAGGAAGAAAGTTTTAAAATGAATAGGGCATGGCTTCCAGTCCTGAAAAACACAAAATGCCCTACAACTTACAACAGTACTACAGATAAGATTAGAATTTCAATAGCCAATCCATTTACAAAAGAACCCCTTCAGGTAAGCTCCTCCATTAGCATGGCACAGCCCAGGAAGCTCCCACAAGATAGTGACTCAGCCCTACCCCACCTGCCTGAGTAGATATAAATTACCTGCCTACTAACTTTTTCTCAATTTGACCCAGAGAGAACTCCAGTTTTCTGAGTTACACCTCTGAGGATGCCAGTCACAGTTGCTGGCGAAACATCAGGTCTCACAATGCCAAGATCCGTGCCACACAGCCCGGAAAATCTACAATAACAATGGGCTCTGGCTGTGAAAGTCTTCGACGACATATTTTAAATAACCACTACATGTAATTATGATGTGGCACCGATGATGACGACGATGCATTCAAGTCAGGGCTATCCAAGTTAGGGCTATATATTCCCCTTACATCATTTCAACCAGTTCATTTTGAAGAAATAATATTGTCTTTTTGGGGCCAGGATATAGGCTTGTTTGTTTTGAATAGCAAAGGGAGATTTTGGATTTTGCTATATATGTACTTATGATTGTGTATTAGCTCCACACAGTTAACCATAAAAGAAGCAAAACAAATTCAAAATCCAGTAAAACAGCACAGCAACTGTAACCCCACCAACAATAAAAGTATCCTCATCTGGATAGGGAAAGCCATAAAAAGGGGTCAGAGAGGAAGAAGAGAAAGAGTTCTAAATTGTGTGTGTGGGGGGGAGCTTTCCAAAATCCCACATCCCCAGTCTTATCCCACAATTCTAGGCAAAAAAAGATGAAAACTGTTAACGGTTCCCAAGGCAACCAAAAATGGCATCCAAAATTCTTGCAAGGTGAGAATTCAAATGCCATATTTTGGTTGCCAAGGCGAACGCTGAGGATTCTGTGCTCTCTGCTCATGTTGTGTTGCAGGGAATCGCTGCAGAGTTTAGGTCCATCTCCAAAACATTCAGATACTGGGGGAATTAAAGCGGAATGGTTGGCATGCCTGGTGGGGGAGGGGTGAAATCCTATGATTGTAGTTGTTTCCTAAGTGGAGAGAAAAAAGAAGGAAGAAAGAGGAGTGGCGATGAGACCCCTGCCCCTTCACAGCATGATTCCTTGCAGGTCACTCAGCCGGGATATGAAACGGGATACAATAAAAGCCACCGACCAAGTCCAACTTAGAGCTGAGTGGCAGAATACATATAGGCCTTTGCAATGAATGTTCAAAGAAGTATTTGCTCCCCCTTAAGAACATAAGAGAAGCCATGTTGGATCAGGCCAATGGCCCATCCAGTCCAACACAGGTGCAAGTGGAGGTGTGAGGAATCATAAGAACATAAGAGAAGCCATGTTGGATCAGGCCAACGGCCCATCAAGTCCAACACTCTGTGTCACACAGTGGAAAAAAAATTTATATACACACATACACTGTGGCTAATAGCCACTGATGGACCTGTGCTCCATATTTTTATCTAAACCCTTCTTGAAGGTGGCTATACTTGTGGCCACCACCACCTCCTGTGGCAGTGAATTCCACATATTAATCACCCTTTGGGTGAAGAAGTACTTCCTTTTATCCGTTTTAACCTGTCTGCTCAGCAATTTCATCGAATGCCCACGAGTTCTTGTATTGTGAGAAAGGGAGAAAAGTACTTCTTTCTCTACTTTCTCCATCCCATGCATTATCTTGTAAACCTCTATCATGTCACCCCGCAGTCGACGTTTCTCCAAGCTAAAGAGTCCCAAGCGTTTCAACCTTTCTTCATAGGGAAAGTGCTCCAGCCCTTTAATCATTCTAGTTGCCCTTCTCTGGACTTTCTCCAATGCTATAATATCCTTTTTGAGGTGCGGCGACCAGAACTGCACACAGTACTCCAAATGAGACCGCACCATCGATTTATACAGGGGCATTATGATACTGGCTGATTTGTTTTCAATTCCCTTCCTAATAATTCCCAGCATGGCGTTGGCCTTTTTTATTGCAAACGCACACTGTCTTGACACTGTCTTAAGTGGAGGTGTGAGGAATCAAATCTGGTTCTCCCAGATAAGAGTCCACACACGTAACCACTACACCAAACTGGCTCTCCACAACTGGCTCTTGACAATAGTGAGACTGATAGTCTGATGATCTGATTCAGTAGAAGGCTGTGTCATGTATTCCTGCGTGTTCAATAGGCCTTTTCCTGTTTGGGGGCTTATACAAGAGGTAACTGGTCAGCTGTCGTTTGAACAGAGTGCTGGACTTGGTGGGCTTTTGGTCAGATCTAGCCTGGCTCTTCTTATGATCATAGTACAGAAACAATGGCCTCCTGTAGAGGAGTCTGTCCCAACCTGACTCTACCTCATCACCTCATATTTTTGCAATTGCCCCATGTCTGCAAGATCCTCTTGGAGGGTCATTCCACAGTTCTGTTTCCCCATTCCTGGAAATCCTGGTCAGACCTCTCCCAACACCTCCGCTGCTTCGCCTGGCATTTCTTCGCAAAGTTCTTACTCACCAGGAACAAGGGTGTGGAGGTGCCTCCGTGTCCTGCTCAGACATGTCCCTCAGGAGGCAGCTCTTTGCGTGCCCAGTGATGTTCGTTCTTCCCCCGGTTTGCATTCTTTCCTGTGAAGGAATGGCGGGACCCACTTGGCCTGAGGTCCCACTGTCTCTCTCTCTCTGTGTCTTCCTTTCCTCCCTGCTCTTCACACAGTCTTCCTCAGTGAATCACATCTACCTCTGTGCGTTCTTTCCCAGTTTATTCTTCCTTGAGTCCCCTGAAAACTTCTCACAGAACTCTTCCCCCCCCCCCTTAGGAAAAGCAAAGGCAGTGAATTAGGCTTGCGCCTCTCAAAAACTCTCCTTTCTCTTGTATTTAATGTAATTTGAGCAACATGATTTGAAACTAGGGTTGCCAGGTCTGACTCAAGAAATATCTGGGGACTTTGGGGATGGAGCCAGGAGACTTTGGGGGTGGAGCCAGGAGACTTTGGGGGGGGGGGTGTGGAGCAAGCAGGATTGAACTCTGAAGGGAGTTCTGGCCATCACATTTAAAGGGACCATGCCTTCGCTCCATTTGGGAATAACAAAGGATATGGACACCGTCTTTTGGGGCTCATAGAATTTGACCCCCCTGGTCCAATCTTTTTGAAACTTGGCGAGTGTTTTGAGGAGAAGCACCTGATGCTATGCTGACAATTTGGTGCCTCTACCTCAAACAACAGCCCCCCCCCCGAGCCCTAGATATCCACAGATTGCTTTTCTATTATACTCTGTGGGAATTGGTCTCCATAGGGTAGAATGGAGTACCCAGCAGACATTTCCCTCCCCCATCCCTGCCTTCTGATAACCCTGAAATAGGAGGACGGTGTCCAAACCAGGGGATCCCCTGCCCCCAACTGGGGAATGGTAACCCTAGTTGAAATGAAGGGGGGAAATTTCAAAGGCAAAACCCAGAATGCAAGAATCAGAAGAGGAATTACACCTCATAATTGAAAGGAAGGCAACTGGGGGTGGGGTGGGGTGAGGAGTACTACAACGTCTTAGTGAGGGAAAATTCACAAGGTACCAATCAGGTGAACAGCATGTAAACACAGTTTGGGGATTTTAAATGTGTATGAGAGTGGTTAAATATTAGGGTTGCCAACACCCAGAGCTTTTTTGGTAGAAAAAGCCCAGCAGCAATTTATTTGCATATTAGGCCACACCCCTGATGTCTCCATGGTTTAGCCTCTGGACAGGCAAGGGGACCTGGCAACCCTAGCTCCACCTCCAAATTTCCTGGAATTGCTTAGCCTGAAGTTGGCAACGCTTCAGGATTGTTTAAGCTAAGACGCCACAGGCATGTTTATCTGTAACCAGGACAGGCCCGGTTTATTTTCAGGCTCACATGGAGCTGAGATGGGAGGCTTCTTTCTTTAAGGCAGGGATCCTTGACCTTTTTTGAGGCTGCAGGCACCATCAGCGTTCTGATCCAGCATGGTGGGCACAGACAGAAAATGGCAGCCTCAAAAGAGCAGCCGCAAGAGGCAGATAGGGCCGTCAAGCTCCTGCCTGGGGGCGAGTTTTCCCCCAGTTTGGGGGCCCACAACCTGCTGGCATGGAGCTGGCCAGCAGGGTTTTGTTTGTTGCCTATACAATGCCAAAGTTTAACTCTGGCTTAGAATTCAAGTTTTGGGGCAAGAAGCAAACCATAATCTGTTGAAGTACCCATGCTGGGACATCACAGCAAATTACAGTTAAATGGAAGATTTTCTAAACCAGGCAGGTCTTGACCACAGCTCTGCATGAGGTAAAAAAGAGCACATGAGGTCAAAAACAAGTCAGGCTCCTTCTCACAAACAAAATTACTGCTATCTATGGTGACTAAAGGGAACCTCCACCTTCAGTCAGCCTCTGAATTCCAGTGCCAGGAGGCAACATAAGGGAAGACCTTGGCCTCTATTCCCTGTTGTTGGCCGCTCAGAGAAACTTGTTGGCCACTGTGTGAGACAGGAAGCTGGACTAGATGGACCACTCGTCTGATCCAGCAGGTCTCTTCCGATGTTCTTATGGAGGCCTTGATCCCTGTACCCTTTCAGAGGGACTGGTTGGCTACTGTGTGAGACAGGATGCTGGACTAGAGGGACCACTGGTCTGATTCAGCAGGGCTCTTTGTATATCATAAGAACATAAGAGAAGCCATGTTGGATCAGGCCAATGGCCCATGCAGTCCAAGACTCTGTGTCACACAGTGGACAATATATGCGTGTGTGTATACACACACACACACATCCTTATGTAGAAAAGTAGTGACTCACAGGAGATTCAAATCAAAGCTCCCCTATCACTGCTTGTTGCCACACTGGGAAAAGACAACCCTTGGTGAATTCCGTTTGCCAAGAGGAGGTGTCTTTTTAAAGCTATTCTGACAGAAGAAAGGGTTATAAGAAGAAGATTTTTTTTTTAATTGTGTAACTGTAGAATTTGGAATTTATTTCCTTTTAAAAAAAAAAAAACACCGGCCTTCCTGTATCTAATTTCTACGCTAATATGACAAGGATAGCAGCAGAAACTTATTTTCAAGATACACAAAGCCAATTCAATTTGGTTCAGCCCCTTGTGGCGTTTTCATTCCTGGGGATTCTTAACGATTCCTCATGTCAAAGGCAGCACTTTTTGACAAGAAACATCCCCTGCCTTAGCCAAGCATAGATCAGCCGAAGTTATGTGGGTCTCAGAGGCCTGTTGTGGTTTCCTGTCGTTCTTTAAACCTCCAGTGATTGGGATCTTTTCTAGACTAAAAAAAGAAAAAGGGATAAGAGAGGGGAGGACCCTGAATCCCAATCTCCTCTGCTCCAAAGCTACCCCGGCGTAGAAGTGAAATGATTACCTTAAATGTCAGGATATCTCCAGATTACATTAGCGTATTAGGGTATTAGGTCGGACTTCATAAGCAGATTGATTTGGGTAAAAATCTCAGTCTGCGAACCTTGGAGGGGGCTGAAATAAATCCTTTTCTGTATCAACAGTATTTAATCAGATGTCTGCTACATCTGCCTTGTTAGTAGCTCTTCGTCTACAAACACACGGGTTGAGAGGTGAACCAGAGACCACCAAGGAAGACTTTTGCAGAGGAAAGCAGTGGCCAACCACCTCTGCTTAATCGCTTGCCTTGGAAACCCCTTGCTGGGGTCGCTATAAATCAGTTGCGACTCGACAGCACTAATGTATGTAGAGGTAAGTCAAAAGATGTCATGATTTTTCACCCAGGTTTTTAGTTTTTGGCTGTGTTGAGCAACACTTTGATAAGGGGGTGGGTGGGCTTGGTTTGTGAAAATGTCTGACTTGTTATTTGTGGTGTTTTCACTTGCACACTCTGTCTCTTGTGCTAGCTAAGTTGCTTTTGGTTACTTAGGTTTCAAATATCATCCCAGGCTTTATCCATAAATGACTATTGAGGTTTGCCAATGCCCAGGCTGTTGGGCTGACCACCTGGTGTCACTTCTTAGAAAATCCAGAAGTGAGGTCAATCTTTCCTGGGAATCACCAGCAACTCTGTGGTATTATAATAGAGTTTCCAGTGATTCCTAGAGAGGTGTGATGTCACTTCTGCATTTTATAGGAAGTGACATCTTGCCATCACTGAGAGCTGCCCCCTCCCAGGTTTCTTGCTGGTATCCAGGCTGCTTCTGGCAACCCTATGACTAATCCAGGGCTTTTTTGTAGCAGGAACTCATTTGCATATTAGGTCACACACCCCTGAAGTAGCCAATCCCCCAGAGCCCTGTAAACTCTTGGAGGATTGGCTACATCAGGGGTGTATGGCCTAATAGGCAAAGGAGTTCCTGCTACAAACCCCACCCCTAAACTAATCCAAGAAGTTTGAGTCCAGTGGTGCCTTTAAGACTGACAAATTTTAATTCTGGGTATAAGCTTCTGAAGAAGCATGCATGATAGATAGATAGATGGATAGACAGACAGACAGACAGATAGATAGAGAGACAGACAGACACATACATACATACATGCATAGATGGATGGCAGGCAGGCAGGCAGGCAGGCAGGCAGGCAGGCAGGCAGGCAGGCAGGCAGGCAGACAGACAGACAGACAGACAGACAGACAGACAGACAGACAGACAGACAGACAGACAGACAGACAGACAGACAGACAGACAGATAGATAGATAGATAGATAGATAGATAGATAGATAGATAGATAGATAGATAGATAGATAGATAGATAGATAGAAGAACATAAGAGAAGCCATGTTGGATCAGGCCAGTGGTCCATCCAGTCCAACACTCCCTATCACACAGTGGCCAATACACACACCTCTGCTCCATATTTTTATCCAATCCCCCCTTGAAGCTGGCTATGCTTGTAGCTGCCACCACCTCCTGTGGCAGTGAATTCCAAATGTTAATCACCCTTTGGGTGAAGAAGTACTTCCTTTTATCCATTTTAACCTGACTGCTCAGCAATTTCATTGAATGCCCACAAGTTCTTGTATTGTGAGAAAGGGAGAAAAGGACTTCTTTCTCTACTTTCTCCATCCCATGCATAATCTTGTAAACCTGTATCATGTCACCCCGCAGTCGACGTTTCTCCAAGCTAAAGAGACCCAAGCGTTTTAACATTTCTTCATAGGGAAAGTGTTCCAAACCTGTAATCATTCTAGTTGCCCTTTTCTGCACTTTTTCCAATGCTATAATATCCTTTCTGAGGTGCGGCGACCAGAACTGCACACAGTACTCCAAATTAGACCGCACCATTGATTTATACAGGGGCATTATGATTCTGGCTGACTTGTTTTCAATTCCATTCCTAAAAATTCCCAGCATGGCGTTGGCCTTTTTTAAATTGCAATCGCACACTGTCTTGACATTTTCAGTGAGTTATCTACCACGACCCCAAGATCTCTCTCTTGGTAACTCTCTGCCAGTTCACACCCCATCAACTTGTATCTGCCAGTTCACAACCCATCAACTTGCAAATAGGTAGATAGATAGATACATACATACATACATACATAGATGGATGATAGGTAGACAGACAGACAGACAGATTGATAGGTATTGATTTTCTATTCTGTTTGAAATTTTAATAAAAGTTAGTTATTGTCTGAGGAAAAAAATGTATGCAGAAGCCTCTGTCCTTTAGAAGCATACATAGACTTCAGAAGGGCTCCCATTCCCAGGGAACCAGCTTTTTGACTCCAGACATTGCTCAAACACTTGAAGTTTCTGAAGAAGTTAGCAGTGACACACAAAAGCTGATACCCAACCACAGAATTTGTTAGTCTTGAAGGTGCTACTGGGCACTGGCTCTCTTTTACTGCTACAGACTAACACGACTACCCAACTTGAAACCTGTATTTGTATTCATAAAGGCTGGAAAACTGAGGATCTTTAAGAGTTGAGAATAAAAATTCTGCACCTAGTAATTATTGTGTGTTTTTTTTTTCCTGCCACAACACGGAAATTCAGGATGCACACCATCTGGAATATAATCACACACACCAAGTGAAGTTTGCAGAAGGGGAGCTAGAATATTCTGTTCTGCGCAGCACTATCCTCGCAAGAAAATTATAATTATTTAAATAGCAATATCGTATTCACCCTGTTTAATCAAGAAGTTGCTCCAAGGGCCACTGTGGCATTACTCGGATGCAGTGCAAGCTATCATCCAGTTCCTTTAATAATTAAAAGGCATTTGAGTTGTCTAAGCTTCTCTAAAGAGATAAGCTGCTTTCTTAGAGCTTGGAGTGGTTTAATCATAAGGCACATTGGCGGAATACGCCCTTGGCATTTAATAATGCACATTTTGGGCGCCCCGACGAGAGAATAAATGCACAGGGCAACATATCCGCCGACAGATTAATATTTTACTTCCAATAATCTACGGAGGGTAACTTTCAGACTCTTCCTGTGAATCAAGATCAAGCTCGATTCGAAAAGGAACACTGTATCATAATATACGGGAGTGTGGTTGCTGCCAGATTAAAAAATCCACAAGCATCTCAGCAGTTTAATTCTGCAAGGGAGATGCAAAGAGGGGGGGGGGGGGGGAAGCTGGAATGAAACATGAAACCCATCATTGAGAACAGCTCCATGAGATAGCATGGAATGCATTTCCGGGCTTTGAAATTTAATTCGCTTTAGAAATCCTGCCTTCAGATTTCCTACGGGCGTGTTAAAGTGAGCTCAAGATGCTGATTTTTTTTTTAATAAAGGTATAGGAATCAGTTAGAAAATTACAGGATATTTGCAAGGTCTAATGTGATTGGAGGCCTCGCTAATCTGCATACAGATGGCCAACGTATGTGCAAAGTACTGTATCGCTGGGTGATACTGAACACCTTGGTTGGGGGCTACAGATCAGATGCTACAGCAGGTGCAATGAGATCCGGATGCCTCCGTCTTGCTGACAAAGGGCCGTCGCACTTTTGTGAGCTGAAATAATAGGGTTGGCTCAAAATGGGGGGAAATGACAGCCTTCATGTGCCCAGATGGCATCTGTTGAACTCAGTTCCAAACAGCACTAGCTTGGTATCACCTGGCTGGCAGTGCAATGAAGATAATAACTCAGTGTCAAATTATTATATACCAGGAGAAGAAGAAAAAAAAAGAGAGAGAGAGAGGATCATTTTGAATATTGATCCTTTTTATGAACCCAAACTACCTCATCCGCTTTTCTCTAGTTTGGTGTAGTGGTTAAGTGTGCGGACTCTTATCTGGGGGAACTGGGTTTGATTCCCTTTTCCTCCACTAGCACCTGCTGGAATGGCCTTGGGTCAGCCATAGCTCTGGCAGAGGTTGTCCTTGAAAGGGCAGCTGCTGTGAGAGCCCTCTCCAGCCCCACCCACCTCACAGGGTGTCTGTTGTGGGGGAGGAAGATAAAGGAGATTGTGAGCTGCTCTGAGACTCTTCAGAGTGGAGGGCGGGATATAAATCCAGTATCTTCATCTACCTCACAGGGTGTCTGTTGTGGGGGAGGAAGATAAAGGAGATTGTGAGCTGCTCTGAGACTCTTCAGAGTGGAGGGCGGGATATAAATCCAGTATCTTCATCTACCTCACAGGGTGTCTGTTGTGGGGGAGGAAGATAAAGGAGATTGTGAGCTGCTCTGAGACTCTTCAGAGTGGAGGGCGGGATATAAATCCAGTATCTTCATCTACCTCACAGGGTGTCTGTTGTGAAGGAGGAAGGTAAAGGAGATTGTGAGCTGCTCTGAGACTCTTCAGAGTGGAGGGCAGGATATAAATCCAGTATCTTCATCTACCTCACAGGGTGTCTGTTGTGGGGGAGGAAGATAAAGGAGATTGTGAGCTGCTCTGAGACTCTTCAGAGTGGAGGGCGGGATATAAATCCAGTATCTTCATCTACCTCACAGGGTGTCTGTTGTGAGGGAGGAAGATAAAGGAGATTGTAAGCCGCTCTGAGACTCTTCAGAGTGGAGGGTGGGATATAAATCCAGTATCTTCATCTTCCTCTGTGGTCCTTCCTCACAACATTGACAGCTGGGATTAAAATTGTAGCCACTGAGCCAATTATAAGTGACACAGGAGGTTACTAGAGCTAGATTTGAGTCCCGCAGCACATTAAGACCCAACAAGATTTTCAGAGTATAAGCATCCAAGAATAAAAGTTCTCTTTGTCGGATACGAAGCTCCCGTTGGCTGTTGAAAGCTCATTCTCTGAAAACGTCATTGGTCTCTAACGTTCTACCGGACTCATATCTAGTGCTTACACTGACAAAGGGAATTTTGCTCCCTCCCCTAAAATAACAGAACTTGAGGGCATCCAGTGAAGCTGATGGGCAGTAGATTCAGGACAGACAAAATGAAATGCTTCTTTATGCAGCACGTGTGGAATTCATTGCCAGAGGCTGTAGTGATGGCCACAGGAATAGACAGCTTTAAAAGGGGGTTGGACAGATTCATGGAGGATGATAATTCTATCAGTGGTGACTGAGGGGGGACCTTCAAATTCAAAGGCACTAAATCTCAGAGCCAGGAGACAACCCCAGGAGGCCTTGGCCTCTACGACCAGTTGTTGACCATCCAGAGGAAGTGACTGTCCACTGTGTGAGACTGAATGCTGGACTAGATGGATCACTGATCTGATCCAGCAGAGCTCTTTTGTTCATTGTAGGCCAAAATGGTATCCTCTCAACTATCTTCACAGGCGATTCCTGATACTCAGCCCTTGAAGGAGAAGACTGCTGGAGATAATAAGGACCACAACACACTTCTACTTTCCCGGCTTGGATTTCAAAAATGAATAGAATCTCAGGATGTAGTCCAGGAGAGCCTGCATTGTGTAGTGGTTGAGAGCAGCAGACTCTAATCTGAATTTAATTCCCCACTTCTTCACACAATGCCTCCTGGGTGATCTTGGGCCTGTTACAGCCCTCTCAGAATTCTCTCGACTCCACCCGCCTCACAAGGTGCCTGTTGTGGGAAGGGGGAGGGAAAGTGATTGTAAGCTGCTTTGAGGCTCTTTAAAATAGAGAAAAGCAAGGTCTAACCTCCTCCTGCTCTTCTCCTCCTCCTCCTCCTCTGCCTGAAATCTTGAAGATTTACTACCAAGGGTTATGCATAACCGAATTCCCTGACATTTTGTGGTTGGCTCTGCCTCCCCGGCAGCCATTTTGTGGTGGCGCCCACAATTCCAGAACTGTGTCAGAACTCCAGAGATACTCAAGGCTGGAGACCTCTGCCATAATACATAGTACTCTATCCTTGGAAGACCGTTTTAGAAGGACTGAGGAAGTAACAAGACAGCTATAAATTATCCCTGTGACTTTAATCTCTTCTAAGGCAGTTTGGCCTTTCTGATGATATCCCGCTGCTTAGTGGATGGCTGTGGTAGAAAACACCAGCTCACTCATCCCGCTTATGAGCTTGAATTAAAAAGCTTTGCCGATATCTTGTGGGGTCAGACAAAGGGCCAAGCAGCAGGCTAAACCCGGCATTTGCCATCCGACTGCAGGACAGTGCAAATCTCTTGGTGCATTGTTATTTACCCACTTGCTTCTTAAATAAATGTTGCTATGTATCGAGGCCGACAGCCATGAGAACAAGATGGGATTTTGAAACAACAGCAGCCATGCCAGAGACTGCCACGGAACGAGTCAGGCCATTTTCAAACAGGAGGAAGTGGAAGAACAAATGTTCACTTTATCCATTACAGAAAGACAGAGAGAGTGCCAGACTTCACGTAGAGCCCAGTGACAGGCGTTTCCAGACTAATATCAACCCCTCTGCAGTTGCTAACTGAAATTTGCTTTCCTTCTCTGCCCTACAAGAAACAGCCATTTCAGGAACAGCGGATTAGGTTTGATCCACAAGCAAAAGGAATGTGTGAACAGCAGATTGAAAGAGAAGAAGAGAGTAAGGCAAGAAAAGGAGGGGTTCTCTTTCTTTTGAATCTTCCCTTCTCCTTCCTTGGGTTGTCAGGTTTTTTTTTAATTTCAAAACTGCTGGTCCCCTATGTGGGACAAAAGAGGAAAGCCAGGACAGGCAGAGATGGAAGAATTGGGAGCAGATGCTAACGAGCCCCCCGACAATAGAGAGCATAGCAAGAGCCCTGGGGAATCAGACCTATGATCCATCTAGACCTGTCTCACGGAGTGGCCAACTAGTTCCTCTGAGGGGCAACGAACAGGGCACAGAGGTCGAGGTCTTTCCCTGATGTTGCCTCCTGGCACTGGGATTCAGAGTTTTTGTGCTTCTGAATGTGGAGGCTCTCTTCAGCCACCATGGCTAAGAGCCATTGATAGAATTATTTATAGACTTTTTCTTCATAGCAGTGGCACTTTCTACTGGCATAGGAAGAAGTGTCTGGGATGGTTCTGGAGAGGACTCTTTTTCTAGCAGGAGCTCCTCTGCATATTAGGCCACGCCCCCCTGGTGTAGCCAATCCTCCAAAAGCTTAGAGGGCTCTTAGTACAGGGCCTACTGTAAGCTCCAGGAGCACTGGCTACATCAGGGGGCGTGGCCTAATATGCAGAGGAGCTCCTGCTAGAAAAAGAGCCCTGGTTCCAGGTTGGGAAATACCTGGAGACTTGGGGTGGGTGGGTGGAGCCTGAAGAGGACAGGGACCTCAGCACGGTACAATCCCCACCCCGCCATTTTCTCCACAGGAACTGATCCCTGTCGCTTGGAGATCAGTTGTAATCCCACGGGATCTCCAGCCACTGCCTAACTTGCCATCTTTTAAACTGGTCCCTTTTGTAAAGTAGCGGGTTCGGACGCTAGAGTGATTTCAGCACAGCCTTTGATTAGCGAAAACACCACTGAAAAACACACACGGCAAACTGAAACTATATACACATAACCCATCACCAAAACACGCCCCCGGAATACAAACCCACCAATAGAAACATCAGGCGCTGTGGAAACCCTGTTTGCTAGAGCGTTAGTCGATAGAGGTTATCTGATTGGCTGGCTCCGTGAGAGCGGCCAATCTGAGTGCAGCTGTGAGGAGCCTTTGCTTCAAGCTCTCCATACACTATGCCTTTTAATACTGGTTTGATCCACAAGCAATTGTCAGGTGACGCCGTCCACCTCCATGCAATGCAAAGCTGTGGCTGTCTATTTCCGCTTGTTAAAATGACGGGATTATCCTGCTCCCCCTTTGTCCAATTGGCAGCCTTATAGATAAGCCCCCTGCTGTGTGTGACTCAGAATGAGTTCTGTCTGTCTCTCCCTGGCAAGGTTGTGTCTCTTCTGCCAAAGCTGCCTGCAATTTTTCGGTCAGCTCTGGAACCAAGCAGGTGGAGCAGCTGCAGCTATAGCAGGAGGCAGCCTGCTGGAAGTCAGCCTTTTCCCTGTGGAGAATTGCCACAGCAGCCACTCCCTGTTCAAAGCAACTGAAGGCGGGCCTAAAAAGAACTCCCTTCCTCAAGCAACTGGCTTGGGGCGGGGGAATGAATGCCAAGAACGGGAGTCGTAAAGATGCACCTGCCAGGAGGTCAAGGGGAAGCTTTTTGAAGGAGGCAGATGGCTTCCCCACCTGAAAGTCCTTTGCTGCAACTGGGGGGGCATTCGATACCAGATGGATCCAGCTGTCCTTTCGTGGTAGAAGATGCAAGCTGTGATTGTATGAAGAGGGCTTTTGGGGTGGGCTCAGGAGAGTTAAGCAGTAAAGAGGCCCCCATGGAGGATAAGGTTGATGGTCTCCAGTTGATGCCTGGAAATCGAGAATTACAGCTGAGCTCCAGACAACAGAGATCAGTTCCCCTGGAGAAAATGGCTGCTTTGGAGAGCGGGCTGGGTATGGCATTAGGACTTCAGGCTTCATCCCTCCAAATCTCCAGGAATATCCCACCCTCTCCAGGCTCCACCCCCAAATACCCAGGAATTTCCTAACCAGGAGTTGGCCACCCTAGTGCTGCCACATTGGGAAATTTGGCCCTCCGTCAATACTCTGATAATAAGACTGAACTATTTTAAAGATTACTGCCATCAGCATTGCTGTATCAATGCTAGGTAATATTATGATTTGGGTTATGAACTCATATCCCAGGGGAAGGGGATTCTGGGCAGGCCCAGGCAGGGCTGGCCTAATTACTTGTTATGATCTTGGGTTTTCATTTGACCTTTCTCCTTCAGTCAGGATCTTGGTAATTTAAGCCTTTTCCTAGGTTCACAGAAAACAACAGAAATGTTTAGGAAACTTAAATGTCAGGCTTTTAAAATTTATTTTCATGGAAAGAGACCCATGCTGGTGGCACAGTGGCTTAGTCTGGGTCAGCAGAGATTGACAGTGGTGAACCCCATGTCATTGGTGAGCTCTGGGCCTGGATAGTCCAGGCTAGCCCGGTTTCAGAAGCTAAGGAGGGTTGTCCCTTGTTAATTTTGGATCGAAGACCACCAAGGAAGTCCAGGGTCGCTACGCAGAGGTAGGCAGTGGCAAAGTACTTCTGTTTGTCTCTTGCCTTGAAAACCTTATGGCAGGGGTGTCAAACTCATTTGTTAGGAGGGCTGGATCTGACACAAGTGGTACATTGTTGGGCCATGCTATGAGTGTCATAAAATTAGGCTTCCCAACCCTCCCGCCCTGGTGGGGGACCCCAGGATTTCCAGCCTCTTCCCCTGCTCCCCAAAAAAACGGAAGCGGGGGGAGGAGGGGGGAAACGGCGCCAAGGAGCGTGGCGAGCCGCCCCATCTCGGAGCGGGCGACACTGCTGCGCAGCTGCCGCCTCTTCTCCGCTTCACCGTAGCTGCTCCTCCGAGATGGGCTCAAGCTGAGCCCATCTCGGAGGAGCAGCTAAGATGAAGCGGAGAAGAGGCGGCAGCAGCGCAGTGGCATTGCCCGCTCCGCTCCGCCTCTGAGGTAAAATCAGAGAAGGGGAGGGTGGAGGCAGGCCAGGAGCGTGGCGAGCCGCGAATCTGGGCTGCCTGCACCCTCCCCTTCTCTGATTTCACCTCAGAGGCGGAGCGGAGTGGGCTGAGCCCATCTCGGAGGAGCAGCTACAGTGAAGCGGAGAAGAGGCGGCAGCTGCGCAGCGGCGTCGCCCGCTCCGCCTCTGAGGTGAAATCAGAGAAGGGGAGGGTGGAGGAAGGAAGGCATTTAAAAAGTTGTGAGGTCCCTTTAATTGTGATGGACAGAACTCCCTTTGGAGTTCAATTGTGCTTGTCACACCCTTGCTCCTAGCTCCACCCCAGTGTCTCCTGGCTCCACCCCCAAAGTCTCCTGGCCCCACCCCCAAAGTCCCCAGATATTTCTGAAATTGGACTTGGCAACCCAAATAAAATATAATGCCAGGTAGTGGAGGTATAAATTCTATAATGGACACAAACACAAAGATATTATTTAAAAAATTTAAAATACAAACATGCTTAAAACTCTTCCAGTATTTTAAGTTGGAAAGGTGGGGGAACAGTGAGATTTGGCAGTGCAATTTTTAAAATAAAACATCAAGAAAAAGCACAAGACTCTGTGCAACACAACGAAATGGCATTGTAAGCTTCTCCCCCACCCCCCAGTTTACTCAGATTGGTAATGGCTTTCAGTATAATACCCCCCTTTGGCTGTGGATTCCCACATCAGAGTACTCACTAAATTAAGTCCATTCAGCAGAGATAAGCTGGCTGAAAGGATTGACCCTTTGTTTGCAAGAACATAACTCCAGAAAGCATGAGTTTATTTTTTTTTTAATTTATTAGACTTATATCCTGCTCTCTCCGCCGAAGCAGGCTCAGGGAGGCTCACAACCAATAAAATCACAATAAAACAATTCAACCACATCAGCTACATATCATAATTAAAATTAAACAATTAAAACAGTTTGGTGCTAATATCATTTGGTGTCATTTCATTTGCGATGGCATTCAGTGCTTATTAGGTATCATTTCCTACTACTATATTGGCAATTCAAGATCAATTAAAAGCTAGCCAGAATAGTGTTGTCTTGCAGGCCTTGAGGAATTGGACAAGGCCCCGCAAGGCCCTAACCTCATCCGGCAGCTGACTCCACCTGGCTATAGGAATACTGAAAACGTAACAATCTCCACTCCAATTGAAACCATTACAGAGCACAAACAAAGCTGCAAGGAAAACGTGGAATGGATCTTTAAATCCACCCCCATGTTTTCCTTGCATCAGCCAGCAAAGAAAGGCAGGAAGAGCCAGGGAACTGAGACTCAGCCTGGGAGCTTCAAAGAGTGCTTCAAAGAGCCTTTGAAGCTCCAAGGCTGAAACTGTAAGAGCCTCAGAGCTTCAAAGGGTAAGGACAGAAGGGAGAGGAGGGGGGTGGAGAAAAGAGTTCAAGATGTTTGACACCCCTGCCCTATGGGATTGCCATAAAATGGCTGCAACTTGGTAGCAGTTTCTACCACTACATCACTGGGGGGGGGGGCTACCTGGTGGAGCCAATTTGGTGTAGTGGTTAAGTGCATGGCCTCATATCTTGGAGAACTGGGTTTGATTCCCCACTCCTTCACATACACCTGTTGATGTGACCTTGGGTTAGGCACAAGTTCTCTCAAAGCTGTTCTGCTCAACAGCAGTTCTGGGAGAGCTCTCTCAGCTCCACCTACCCCACAAGGTGTCTGTTGTTGGAAGGGGAAGGAGATTGTAAACTGCTCTGAGACTCCTTTGGGTGGCGAAGGGTGGGGTATAAATCCAATCTCTTCTTCTCTTCTCTGAACTCCACCCTGGTCCAGACCCTCCATAGGCACTAATCTGTCCTCCTTAAGGATTTTTTTTCCTTTTTAGGCCTCAGCTGATTTCAGGAAGTTTTTAATGCCTCATATTCTTAAGTTAAAACCAGACTTTTAGGGGGAGTGCATGACCGGCAGTTTGTTTGTCGATCCTTCTATTCCTGGACCCACCCCACCCCTGGGTATTATTTTCATAAACGTCAAAACTTTTGATTCAAATCAGGGGTTATTTTAAGAACATAAGAAGAGACCTGCTGGATCAGACCAGTGGTCCATCTAGTCCAGCACCCTCCCTCACACAGTGATAGGGTTCCCAATCCCCCCGCTTTAGCGGGAGACTTCTGGGTTCCCAGCTTAATCTCCCGGTCTTCAAAAATTGAGAAGCGGGGGGGGGGGGGGGGGTGGAGGGGGGGAGAACATACCTATAGAGCTCCTGTTGTAGAGCTCCTGAGCAGTTTGTAAAATCCCTGTCCCTTTAAGGCTGGGCAGGAAGGAGGAAACAGGAAGGGCTTCGGAGAACGGCCCCTCCCTTCTTTGCTTTCGTTTTCTCAGCAGGCACAGTTCTCCGGAAGAAGACCAAGTAAGTATTTGTGTGTGTGTGTGTGAGAGAGAGGGAGGGAGATTCCTTGGTATGGAGGCCCTCCCTCCCTTTAGAAAGTGTGTGGGGGGGAGGGAAATGTCTACTGGGCACTCTATTATTCCCTATGGAGAATGATTCCCATAGGGAATAATAGGGAATTGATCCGTGGGTATTGGGGGCCCTGGGGGGGGCTATTTTTTGAGGTAGAGGCACCAGATTTTTAGTATAGCATCTAGTGCCTCTCCCCAAAATACCCCCCAAGTTTCAAAACGATTGGACCAGAGGGTCCAATTCTATGAGCCCCAAAAGATGGTGCCCCTATCCTTAATTATTTCCTATGGAAGAAAGGCATTTGAAAAGGTGTGCTGCCCCTTTAAATGTGATGGCCAGAACTCCCTTGGAGTTCAATTATGCTTGTCACACCCTTGTTCCTGGCTCCACCCCCAGTGTCTCCTGGCTCCACCCCCAAAGTCTCCTGGCTCCGCCCCCAAAGTCCCCAGATTTTTCTTTAATTGGACTTGGCAACCCTACACAGTGACCAACCAGTTCCTCTGGAGGGCCAACAACAGGGCATAGAGGCTGAGACCTTCATAAGAACATAAAAAGAGACCTGCTGGATCAGACCAGTGGTCCATCTAGTCCAGCACCCTCCCTCACACAGTGACCAACCAGTTCCTCTGGAAGGCCAACAGCAGGGCAAAGAGGCTGAGGCCTTCATAAGAACATAAAAAGAGACCTGCTGGATCAGACCAGTGGTCCATCTAGTCCAGCACCCTCCCTCACACAGTGACCAACCAGTTCCTCTGGAAGGCCAACAGCAGGGCAAAGAGGCTGAGGCCTTCATAAGAACATAAGAAGAGACCTGCTGGATCAGACCAGTGGTCCATCTAGTCCAGCACCCTCCCTCACACAGTGACCAACCAGTTCCTCTGGAGGGCCAACAACAGGGCATAGAGGCTGAGACCTTCATTAGAGCATCAGCAGAGCCCTGCTGGATCAGACCAGTGATCCATCTAGTCCAGCATCCTGTCTCACACAGTGGCCAACCAGTTCCTCTGGAGGGACAACAACAGGGCATAGAGGCTGAGGCCTTCCTTAGAACATGAGGAGAGCCCTGCTGGATCAGACCAGTGGTCCATCTAGTCCAGCATCCTGCCTCACACAGTAGCCAACCAGTTCCTCTGGAGGGCTAACAACAGGCCAGGGAGGCCAAAGCCTTCCCCTGGTGTTGCCTCCTGGCTCTATTTTGAATCTCTTCTGTGTTGGATGGGGTTATACTCCCCTTGGAAAGGCAAGTTTGTACCTTGTGAGTGTTACTCAATGCAGCAATCAGCAACAAGATTTTTTGGGGGGTGGGGGTGGGGTTGAGCTTTTGAGTGTCAAAGCTGCCTTCATCAGATCTGGCAGAGGGAACTTGGACTCTTGAAAGCTTATCCTCTGAAAATCTCATTGGTTTCTAAGTTGCTCCTGGACCCAAATGTAGCTCTTCTACTGAAGAGCAGCACAACTGCTCCCTGAAGCTATCGCCGTGTGTTATTTGGTTAGGGTTTCATTCTTAAAACTGAGGCATCTTACAAGCACACACACACAAAATCAGATCCCCACCAACAAAATCTTGCAAAAGACAAGCACGTCACACCAACGGTGTCACAAAACGGGCAGTAAGTTCAAGACAGACAAAAGGAAACACTACTTTACACAGAGAGTGCTGAAAATGTGGGATTTGCTGCCAGAGGACGTTGTGATGGCCACAGGAATAAGCAGATTTAAAAGGGGATTAGACAGATTCATGGAGGACAAATGTATCATCTATGCCCTGTTGCTGGCCCTCCAGAGGAACTGGTTGGCCACTGTGTGAGGCAGGATGAAGAACCAGATGGACTACTGGTCTGATTCAGCAGGGCTCTTCTGATGTTCTAATGAAAGTTGTGGCCTCTATGCCTTGTTGTTGGCCTTCCAGAGGAACTGGTTGGCCACTGTGTGAGGCAGGATGCTGGACTAGATGGACCACTGGCCTGATCCAGCAAGGTCTTCTGATGTTCTAATGAAGGCCTTGGCCTTCTGGAGAGCCAGTTTGGTGTAGTGGTTGAGTATGCAGATTCTTATCTGGGAGAACTGGGTTTGATTCCCCACTCCACTTGCAGCTGGAATGACCTTGGGTTAGCCGTAGCTATTGCAGAGCTGTCCTTGAAAGGGCAGCTTCTGGGAGAGCTCTCTAAGCCCCACCTACCTCACAGGGTGTCTGTTGTGGGGGAAGAAGATAAAGGAGATTGTAAACTGCTCTGAGACTCTGATTCAGAGAGAAGGGCGGGGTATAAATCTGTGTTCTTCTTTTTCTCTATGCCCTCTTGTTGGCTGTCCAGAGGAACTGTGTGAGATGGAATGCTGGACTAGATGGACCACTGGTCTGATCCAACAAGGTTCTTATTTCTAAAAGGACACCCAATTGTGTTTTGCATGGACCTCTGTGTACAAAAAGGCAGTGTGAGGAACAGACTTCAAACGCCTTCGGGGGCAGAGACAGCTCTTCCGCCTGGCGCAACAGCCAGCCTTCCAGGCTTCCAACGGCAACATCAAAAACTCTTTCCGAGCCCTTTAAGTAATAACAAGATAAAGGCGACATTGTATCTTCGCCAGGCTCGTTTATCCGTTCTCGTAGGGAAAGGAAGTAACCAGTGTTCCCCCTAAGCTGAATTAGCGGGAACTAGCTCACAGATTTTTAGCCTCCAGCTCACACATTTCTGTCTTAGCTCAGGAAGGATGACCCCAGAGCACACTAATTGATGCAGGAGCTCACACCTTTAATGCCAGTAGCTCACGAAGTAGAATTTTTGCTCACAAAACTCTGCAGCTTAGAGGGAGCATTGGAAGTAACACGCAGCCCCGGCCGGATTGCAGCAGGAGGTGTTTTGTGCCGCAAAGACCAGTTCGCACCTGCCAACTGTGCAGAAGGGAGTTGCAGACAGCACCAGGTGTGCCGATGGAGGCGGATTTTATAGCTGGGTGTGTCACGGGTGTATTTTTAGAGGCACTCCAGTCCACAGCACAGCCTCCATCTCAGACAGGCTGCCTAAACTAAGGGTCAGTGGCAATGTTCCCTCTAGGAGATAAGCCGCCGCTCTGATGCTGATGAGGCTGGCCATTGCCACTGGGCCCCTTCTGGATCGGGGCCTGCCTGCAGACACAGATCCTTTTGCTCATGCTAAACAATGCCGTTTCAACCTCCTTCAGCGACTGCGTAGCAAGCGGATTTTGCCATTTTTTTCGCAATAAAGTCCAGCTGCAAAATGCATCGAAAGTGCGTCCTTTAGTGCGTGTGAAAGTGTCTGCTGCACCAACCAGTCCCTTACGAATACTACTGACCAGTGTTCCCTCTAAGCTGCCTCACACTTGCTCACAAAGTAGAATTTTTGCTCACAAGCCTCTACAGCAGGGATGCCGAACTCATTTGTTATGAGGGCCGGATCTGACATAAGAGACCTTGTTGGGCCGGGACATGTCCGGTTGGGCTGAGCCATGTAGGGCCAGGCCATGTGTGTGCCTATTTAGGTAGCAGAGATACAAGTTTTATAAAGAACAAAGGCCAACACAAATATATATATATTTAAACATCTTAAAACGTTAGCACTCGTTGGTCTTAAAGGTGCTGTCTTTGTATTTCTCCCATGGGATCCAGAAAACTGGGCAAAGGAAGCTCTGGCTCTTTCCTTCCTTCCCCAGGGGACCAGGAGGGGGAGGAGCCTCAGCCATTAGAAGGAAGAGAGGCTTGGTTCAGTAGCTCTGCTGTGCGATTGAGAGAGCCTGGCAAAGCAAGTTATTCCTCCCCAAGGAAGGAGCCTCAGCCAATGGAGAAAATAGAGGTTTTGTTCTGTAGCTCCTGTGCAATTAAGCAAGCCTTGCAAAGCAAGCTGTTATGCAAAAGGAAGCAAGAGAGAGGGAGAAGGAAGCAGATGACAGCCAGTTTGCTCAGGGGCCTGATAGGAGCCCTCCAGTGGCCTGATTCAGTCCCTGAACTGCTGTAGAGGCTTGTGAGCAAAAATTCTACTTTGTGAGCTACTGGCATGAAAGTTGTGAGTGAGCAGTTTGGCTACTGCAAAAATTAGTTTGCTCTGGGGCTGTTTTTCCTGAGCTAAGACGAAACTGTGTGAGCTGCAGGCCAAAAAAAATGTGAGCTAGCTCACACTAACACGCACTAAAGGACACACTTTCAATGCATTTTGCAGCTGGACTTTATTGCGACAAAAATGTCAAAATCCACTTGCTACACAGTCGCTGAAGGAGATTGAAACGGCATTGTTTAGCATGAGCAAAAGGATCTGTGTCTGCAGGTAGGCCCCGATCCAGAAAAGACCCATGCTGGTGGCACAATGGTCTAGTCTGGGTCAGCAGAGATTGACAGTGGTGAACCCCATGTCATTGGTGAGCTCTGGGCCTGGATAGTCCAGGCTAGCCCGGTTTCAGAAGCTAAGGAGGGTTGTCCCTTGTTAATTTTGGATGGAAGGCCACCAAGGAAGTCCAGGGTCGCTACGCAGAGGCAGGCAGTGGCAAAGTACTCCTGTTTGTCTCTTGCCTTGAAAACCCTATGGCAGGGGTGTCAAACTCATTTGTTAGGAGGGCTGGATCTGACACAAGTAGGGTTGCCAAGTCCAATTAAAGAAAAATCTGGGGACTTTGGGGGCGGAGCCAGGAGACTTTGGGGGTGGAGCCAGGAGACATTGGGGGTAAACACCAGTTTCTGTTTGCCGTGTGAAAACGCCAACGTTACTTGCAGCCCCGGGGCAGATAGTGTGAAATCAGAAGGAAGCCCCACTGAGAAGAGGAATGTGAGATCGGTGTATGTTGAGTGGGAAATGGGTAAATATCTCTTTCTTTCTAGCCGATTTCTCCAACTATGCTTAAACAGGAGATCACCACAGAAGACCAGAGGTTGCTATGCAGCAAAGGAAAAGAAAGGTCCCCTGTGCAAGCACCAGTCGTTTCTGACTCTGGGGTGACGTTGCTTTCACAACGTTTTCTTGGCAGACTTTTTACGGGGTGGTTTGCCATTGCCTTCCTCAGTCATTTATGCTTCCCCCCCAGCAAGCTGGGTTCTCATTTTACCGACATCCGAAGGATGGAAGGCTGAGTCAACCTCCAGCCAGCTACCTGAAAACCCAGCTTCCACTGGGGATCGAACTCAGGTCATGAGCAGAGCTTAGGACTGCAGTACTGCAGCTTTAACACTCTGCGCCACAGGGGTCTTTATGCAGCAAAAGACCATGACAAATCACCTCTGACCATCTCTCGTCTGGGATGCTCTAGGGATTTATTTATTTGATTTATATCCCGCCCTACCCCACCAAGGCGGGCTCAGGGCGGCTCACAACACAAATATTCTAACATAAAGTTCAAATTTAAATATAATAACAATTTACATAGTTAAGAAATTAAAACATTAAAAAAACATTAAAAACAGTGCATTCGTCCAACAACATGCAATCCATACACTTCCTTCAGTTTTTGGTACTTTAGTGGTTTGGTGCCTGTCAGTTATAGGCCAACCGGAAGAGGACTGTCTTACAGGCCCTGCGGAATTGTCCAATATCCCACAGGGCCCAGACCTCTTCCGGTAACTGGTTCCACCAGCAAGGGGCTGTTATTGAGAAGGCCCTGTCCCTGGTTGACTTCAACCGGGCCTCCTTAGGCCCGGGGATTACGAGCAGATTTTGGGAGCCAGATCGCAGTACTCTCTGGGGAACATATGGGAAGAGACGGTCCCTAAGGTAGGCAGGTCCTAGACCATAGGATGACGTCACCCTGAATGGTTGCCATTTGACAGCACATTCTGCTTCTCCAAGTGTCTCAGGGTGGAATACATGAGGCTGGATCCAGATGTTGGCTTGACCTGACCCAATTCTTCTACTTCCTGTCAAACCTAGCTTTAATCCATGCAGGTCCCTTGATCTCTAGTGTAGGTTTTGTGGTGGTCAAAGGAGATATGTTCCTATGCTTTTCACCGTTGGGATCCAACCCCATAAGTCTGATTTCTCCATATAACCCTAACCAGTTTGGTGTAGTGGTTAAGAGCAGCAGACTCTAATTTGGAGAGCCGTGTTTGATTCCCCGCTCCTTCACCTGCAGGCAGCTGGGTAACTTCGGGTCAATCACAGTTCTCTCAGCGCTGTTCCTCTCCAGAGCCATTTCTGTCAGAGCTCTTTCAGCTCCATCTACCTCACAGGGTGTCTGTTGTGGGGACAGGAAGGGAAGGAGACTGTAGGCTGCTCTGAGATTCCGAATGAAGAGTAGGGTATAAATCCAACTCTTCTTCAAATGACAATTCTGTGAGGCAGGGCTCTTTTACTAGCAGAAGCTCCTCCGCATATTAGGCTATGCCTCCTGATGTAGCCAATCCTTCAAGAGTTTACAGGTCCTACTGTAAGCTCCAGGAGGATTGGCTACATCAGGGGGGCATGGCCTAATATGCAGAGGAGCTAATGCTAGAAAAGGAGCCCTGCTGTGAGGTAGGATAGCCTGAGAACGTGTGATGGGCATAGGGTCACTGAGCAGATTCATGATAGAATGTGGATTTGAACATGCATCTCCAAGATCCTAATTCCCACGTGTCAACCACTACACCACGCTGCCTCCTTGAGCCTGCTCCTTTGTCCCCATAACCCTCCACAAAATCAACACCTTACAAATCACTGGAGAAGACCCTGATGCTGGGAAAGACAGAAGGCAAAAGGAGAAGGGGACGGCAAAAGACGAGATGGCTGGACAGTGTTGTTGATGTGACTAACTTGAATTTGAGCAGACTTCGGAGGACGGTGGAAGACAGGAGGGCCTGGCGTGACTCAGTCTATGGGGTCGCAAAGACTCTGAGTCAACTGTGCAACTGGACGAACGAAGCTTGGCAAACTCCTACTTGTTTTCAAAGACTGAGCCATAAACGCATGTCAAGATGAGCCTGACTAGGATACTAATTAGAATGGGAACAAAATTTACCCTTATTAAAGAATGATGGCTGCAGCAGTTTGATCAACAGATTAGCAGTGCGAAATCAAGCGTGGAGAGGAGATTTGAAAGAACCACATTTAAAAAGATGGTCACAAATCCACTCAGTTTTCGGTTTCTCCCTCTCCCCCCCCCCCCCTCTTTACGCAGCCTTCGTTTCAATATGGCTTATCCAGGAAAAAGTTTCCTGTGGGTTTGGCCCCCTCTGCATGGAACGAGAAATGTTTTAGCCTCTGGAGCATCAAAGTGGATGCCCGATAGCCTGTCAGAATGGCTGGGCTGAACATTGTTTACAGATGTGATGTGGCCAATTGCATTAACGCTCTTGGGCCGCTGCCCAGATTCGGCAGATGCAAATCTAATTAGGCCTAATTACGCTTCTCAAAAAAAAAAAAATGCTAATTCCAGACTCTATGTGCAAAGATCCCAGGGATGTATTTTTACACAACGTGATTCATCTGTATATTCTCAAACAATGCAGTCCCTCAGTGTGTGTTTCCAAACCACCCCTTTTTGTTTAATAAAAACACCTCAGGAATTGCGCACGTTCTCCCCCCCTGACAGCCCCCCGGGAAATCCTTTATTGATCCTACAGTTTACCTTTTGTAAGGATTTGGAGAACCCTTTTTACAAAATGCTGATGAGATTCCTGAGGTTTCCGTCTTCCTTCTCAGCGATGTGTAAAAAGGGACTCCCATCCAAGACTTATGGCAACCCCAGCAAAGGGCTTTCAAAATGAGTTAGAAGCAGAGGTGGTTGGCTATGGCCTTCCTCTGCAGTCTTTCTTGGTGGTCTCCCATCCAAGACTTATGATAACTCTGGCAAGGGGCTTTCAAGGCAAGTGAGAAGCAGAGGTGGCTGGCCATGGCCTTCCTCTGCAGTCTTTCTTGGTGGTCTCCCATTCAAGACTTATGGCAACCCCAACAAAGGGCTTTCAAAATGAGTCAGATGCAGAGGTGGTTGACTATGGCCTTCCTCTGCAGAGTCTTTTTTGGTGGTCTCCCATCCAAGACTTATGATAACTCTGGCAAGGGGCTTTCAAGGCAAGTGAGAAGCAGAGGTGGCTGGCCATGGCCTTCTTCTGCAGAGTCTTCCTTGGTGGTCTCCCATCCAAGACTTATCATAAATCTGGCAAGGGGCTTTCAAGGCAAGTGAGAAGCAGAGGTGGCTGGCCATGGCCTTCTTCTGCAGAGTCTTCCTTGGTGGTCTCCCATCCAAGACTTATCATAAATCTGGCAAGGGGCTTTCAAGGCAAGTGAGAAGCAGAGGTGGTTGGCCATGGCCTTCCTTGGTGGAGTCTTTCTTGGTGGTCTCCCATCCAAGACTTAAGGCAACCCCAGCAAGGGGCTTTCAAGGCGAGTGAGAAGCTGAGATAGTTGACCATGGCAGTCCTCTGCAGCATCTTTCTTGATAGTCTCCCTTCCAAGCACTGACCCAAGTTTGCTTCTAAGATTGGGCTCTACCATGCTGCTTTTTCTCACTTTTAAATACTCTGCTAAACAATAATCTCTGCAAGTGAAAAAGAAAAACCTAAGAGCAAAGTTAGAGATTAATTACCCTTTTGTGCCAGTATTCTGTCCCCCCTGTCCTCATTTTATTTATCAAAAGAACTTCTGTCTTGCAAAATTCTGAACATGCTGGGGCTTGAAGAGGCTCTCAGTTAATAAAACATCCTTTAAAATACAGTAGTCAATAACTTTAAAAAGTGATGATGTCCAAAAGTGCCAACCAGTCATGCCAACTGACGGCCACCCCAGGCCGGGTCTTCCAACGCAAGGGAGAAGCAGAAGCGGCTGGCCATTGCCTTCCTTGGCGGAGTCTTCCTCGGCGTACCTCCTTCCCGGTACCAACCCTGTTTAGCTTCCGAGATCTGGCTTACACCATGCTGCCTTCCCTCCCGGTTACTCCGACCATGATAGACAAATAATTGCAACAGCTAAAACCACAACTCAGGGAGAATTAGAAATGTGAGCTACCCCCTGCAGGGTGAAGTGGTAGAGTCCGTTCTACCGCCTTTGGACTCCATTCCTCCCCCCCTCCCTTCTGTTGCAACAGTTGATCAGGCCTAAGATAACATCAGAATCCTGAAGCATGCAATGAAACAGTAGAGAGAGTGGCTCTCCCAAAGACATTTCAGGGCAGGAATGTTGGCACCCTGGGTGGTAACGGTTGCTCTGGTCCTGTAAGAGGCAGGATTTGAGCCAGCAGACTGAGGAATTTCAGACAGAGATTCTGTTCGGTGCTCTGCTGCCAAGCTTCAGCCACGAGCTTCAGGATAACTAGGAAAGGGAGCCATTGGAAAGAGCCATTCATGCAGTTTGAGAGCCAGTTTGGTGCAGTGGTTAAGTGTGCAGATTCTTATCTGGGAGAACCAGGTTTGATTCCCCCCTCCTGCCGATGTGATCTTGGGTCAGTCATAGCTCTCACAGAGCTGTCCTTGAAAATTTACAAGGTTATGGATGGGATAGAGAAGGTAGAGAAAGAAGTACTTTTCTCCCTTTCTCACAATATGAGAACTCGTGGGCACTCAATGAAATTGCTGTGCAGTCGGGTTAGAATGGATAAAAGGAAGTACTTCTTCACTCAAAGGGTGATTGACACGTGGAATTCACTGCCACAGGAGGTGGTGGCTGCTACAAGCATAGCCAGCTTCAAGAGGGGATTGGATAAGCATATGGAGCAGAGGTCCATCAGTGGCTATTAGCCACAGCCTGTTGTTGGAACTCTCTGTCTTGGGACAGGTATGCTCTGTATTCTTGGTGCTTGTGGGGGGCACAGTAGAAGGGCTTCTAGCCCCACTGGTGGACCTCCTGATGGCACTTGGGATTTTTTTTGGTCACTGTGTGACACAGAGTGTTGGACTGGATGGGCCATTGGCCTGATCCAATATGGCTTCTCTTACGTTCTTAGAGCTCTCTCAGCCCCACCCACCTCACAGGGTGTCTGTTGTGGGGGGAGAAAGTAAAGGAGATTTTGAACTGCTCTGAAACTATGCGATTCAGAGTGAAGGGCAGGATATAAATCCATCATCATCATCATCTTCTCAAAGACTTCCAGGTCGGGCTTAGTCTCTGGTATAGGCAACCACTGCTGTTCCTTGCCTTGGCTTGCTCTGCTTATTTTTAATCGCTTCATGGTACAGTGTTAAGGTTGCCAATTCACCAGGCGTCCCCTGGAGATCTACTGCTATTACACTTGATCTCCAGATGATGAAGACTGGTTCCCTTGGAGAAAGCGGCTGTCTCCAATTTTAAAGAAATGGAATAGGAGAAATCTGCTCCTCCTCAGCAGCAAAAGTTGGGGTCCGTCCACAACATCAGTGCACATGGCAACTTACATCAAATGCTGCTCCCCTGATCTTCTGTTGGTTTTAGCATGACCTGAGTTCGATCCCTGCGGAAGCTGTGTTCAGGTAGCCGGCTCAAGGTTGACTCAGCCTTCCATCCTTCCGAGGTCAGTAAAATGAGTACCCAGCTTGCTGGGGGAAAAGTGTAGATGACTGGGGAAGGCAATGGCAAACCACCCCGTAAAAAGTCCACCAAGAAAACGTCCTGATGTGACGTCACCCCATGGGTCAGTAACGACTCAGTTCTTGCACAGGAGACTATTTTACCTTTACCTTTTAAAAGATGATGATATTGGATTTATACCCCACTCTACACTCTGAATCTCAGAGTGGCTTACAATCACCCTTACCTTCCCCCACCCCCACAACAGACACCCTGGGAGGTGGGTTGGGCTGAGAGGGCTCTCACCGCAGCTGCCTTTTCAAGGACAACTCCTACGAGAGCTATGGCTGACCCAAGGCCATTCCAGCAGCTGCAAGTGGAGGAGTGGGGAATCAAACCTGGTTCTCCCAGATACGAGTCTGTGAACTTGCCTTGGCCCAAAGTCACCCAGTGAGTTTCCATGGCAGATGGGGGGAACTGAAACTGGGTTGTGTCGGTCTTCACCTGCCATCTTTACTACTATGATAAACAGCTAGATTTGGGTCCAGTGGCACCTTTGAGACTAACAAGATTTTCGGGATATAAACTTTCAGAAGCTTGTACCCCCAAAATCTTGTTGGTCCCTACTGGGCTCTAATCTGGCTCTTCAACTGCAGACCAACACGGCTCTTAGGGATGGGCACAGACCAGTCCATGAACCTCATTTCATCATGGACCAGGGGCCAGTTTGAGGTCTGTTTGCTCAGGGACCTCATGAACCATGAACTGGTTCGTAAACTGGAAAAGTTCTTGAAAGTTCATGGGTCGTGAAATTCATGAACCTCGAACTTCCACAGATCTCCATTTTTCCAGTCTGTGCCCATCCCTAATGACTACCCTCTGAAACCACGATGCTAAGAGAGCCAGTTTGGCGCAGTGCTTAAGTGAGCGGATTCTTATCGGGGAGAACTGGGTTTGATTCCCCACTCCTCCACCTGCACCTGCTGATAAGACCTTGAGTCAGTCACAAGTCCTCCCTGAGCTGTTCTTCTCAAGAGCAATTTCAGTCAGAGCTCTCTCAGCCTGACGTACCTCACAGGATGTCTATTGTGGGGAGGGGAAGGGAAAGGAGGTTGTAAGCAGCTCTGAGACTCCTACGGATACTGGAGGGCGGGGGTATAAATCCAGTCTCTTCTTCTTCTTCTAAAGTGGTTCATGACACAGCAGGTATAACTGTGCAAAAGGATCTATTGTATAAGGGTTTTGCTGCCAAAGAAAGTATCGTTTGTGGATGTGGAGGTGTGAATACAATACAGCACACAGGCCCCGCAGG
Organism: Heteronotia binoei; assembly: GCF_032191835.1. Classification (NCBI taxonomy): domain Eukaryota; kingdom Metazoa; phylum Chordata; class Lepidosauria; order Squamata; family Gekkonidae; genus Heteronotia; species Heteronotia binoei. Next base: position 21,519,827 of record NC_083243.1, on the reverse strand, counting down.
CTCGGATCCAGTCCTGCATGAAACCGTTCCCTATAGTCCTATTAATCACCGAATCCAGTCACGGCCAATGTTCCCTCTAAGCTGCAGAGTATTGTGAGCAAAAATTCTACCTTGTGAGCTACGGGCGTTAAAGTTGTGAGCTACTGCATAAATTAGTGTGCTCTGGGGCCATCTTTCCCAAGCTAAGACAAAAATATGCGAGCTGGAGGCTAAAAATCTGTGAGCTAGCTCACACTAACTCAGCTTAGAGGGAACACTGGTCACGACTGCATAGCCTTGGAGTTGGCAGTATAGCCGTAGAACGCTTGCCTCTCACACAGCACATCTCAAGAGATCTGTGGCTTTGTCACATGCCTTTTAAATTGCCCCTCTGACTCAGAAAGCATTGCCATGGAAATTAATGCCAAGATGGCAAGCAATGGTGATCGGGCCACAGGGGAAGGGGGAGCTTTCGTTGCCTTCCTTTCTCAGACAGAGAATTTTAGGATTTCCTGTGCTTCAGAGGGCAGCTGTTGAACTTCATGTCTATGACGACGGCACATTTCACAGCATTGCTGAAGGTTGCATTACAAGGGCTGGATTATACTCTTCCAGCGTGAAGCTCTAAGTGACTTCATTTGGAAATAAGATGCAGGGAAAGGATTTAGGTGGTCCGAATCGCGAGAATGTCATTCTAGGTATCCGCGAAGCATTGTCAGGAGCGGTGAGGCTGGATACAACCATGCACTTCAAACATGAACCGTCAACATTCCGCACCCAGAGACGTTGAATTCCGAGAGCTGAATAATTTAAGCAAATACATATTCTGGCTCAGTTTGCATAATTTATTTAGATACTGCTAGTTACTGGACTGGGGAAAGAGCTGTGCAGCAGCGAGCTATCTGAAATTATTAATTACTTGCTATCAGAGGAGGAATTCTGGCAGGAGCTCCTTTGCATATTAGGCCACACACCCCGATGTAGCCAATCCTCCTGGAGCTTACAAGGCTCTTTTTTGTAAGCTCTCGGAGGATTGGCTACATCAAGGGTGTGTGGCCTAATATGCAAAGGATCTCCTGCTAGAATTCCAACTCCTGCTTGCTATTATTAATGAAACACCAAATATGAGCAGGTGTTGTACAATTTTTTTTTTAAAAAAGCCCAAACAAACACAGGCCCTGCCTGCAGGCTTACAATCTGAAATTAAGACTAGGCAACATTATGGCGGGAAGCAGAGTTAAAAGGAAGGCTGGTTGGTAAAAGCGAAGGGGAAGAGGCAGGGCTGGCATCAGCGTACCCTAAGGTGGGGCCCCTCCCGGAGCTCTTGGTGGGGCCCACTGCTGCTAAGTCCACCCACCAGCCTCCTTTGCCACCTATCTACATGCCTTTCCCTATCTGTTTGCTTGAAGCGCTCTCCCACCTTTACTCCCACTGGGGAAAGGCATCATGGGAGAACATGTGGTGTGTGTGTGGTGCAGAGTGGTGATGCTGCTGGTGGTCATGGCAGCAGCACTCCCAGCTGCATGGACCAGACAGAGGTGTTGGGGCAAGGGAGGGTAAGGGGCTTTAGGCCACTGAGCATGGGCAGTGGAAGGGTTTAAAGGCAGGGAGCACACAAGGTATGAGGGGGGCTGGTGGTGGGCAGACAAGGGCCTTTGGGCATTGTGTGTTCGGCCCCCTCAAAACCAGGGACTGCCCCTGGGAAGAGATGTGTCTTCAGGAAGCTGTTGAATATAGTATCCCAGGCACCAGAGAGGATGTTCCGGAAGTAGGGAGCTGCAGGGGTCAAGGGGAGCGAGCGGAACTTTTCAACCTCATCTCTACCTTCTGCATTTTACCAGACTGGTAATTTGTAATGGGGCTATACCAGGGGTGGCCAACGGTAGCTCTCCAGATATTTTTTGCCTGCAACTCCCATCAGCCCCAGCCAGCATGGCCAATGGCTGGGGTTGATGGGAGTTGTAGGCAAAAAACATCTGGAGAGCTACCGCTGGCCACCCCTGGGCTATACTGCTCCCCTAGGAGTGGAAGAAGATTTGCAATATTTGAGTGGCATTCAGAATGTACGGAGCCATTTGGGATTTTGGGCAGCTCCCCTTGCCAGTTGCAATGGTTTTCCGTTAGATGAACTCGCCGATGAAAAACTGCAAACATTAGACACGAACAGGGTGGATGGAAGTTGTTAAGTTTGCTTCTGAGTTTGATAACCCAAGGCGGGCAGGAGCACAAGTTAACGTGGGAGGAAAAATACCCAAAACAAACAAGGCCCCAGAACAAGGTCCTCTGTCATACCCAGCCTCCAAAACCGGAACAGAGTGCTGGAACACAGTAGTGGGCAACGAGAGCATACACAGAGAAATCAATACATAAGCACTTCTGCTATGTCAGAGCATCCACCCATAAATTCTACTCTCCCTTTGCTCCATTCTGCCTTCCAGTCAGCCTCTGCTTTGGACTGGTGGTGTGTACAGCGCTATCACCTTTCTCTGTAGAGCATGAGCGGATCATCTAATAATGCCCAAATCAGGGATGCAGCACACTCTCCAACTTCATGGGAGGCTGCCTGCTGCATCTCTGCATAAGCAACTGCTTTGAATGGTTTTCTACCAATTTGGAGGCATGGTCAGATCAGTAACTCATGGCAGATAGGTGGGGGGGGGGGCTTGTCAAACAGCAAGCTGTTCTGGATGCTCTAAACCTTTTGGGGTGGAAGTGAAGGGTGCCCTTAATTTTCTAGAGCACAGTGGTGGCAACCCATTCTGGGGCACTCCGTGTTGAAAAATTTCACCATCGAGCAATCAGCTACTGAATAAGGGAAACGATTAGAAAACCGTATTAAAATGGAACAAACGATTAAAATGGAGCGAACAATTAAAATCGAACGAATGATTAAAATCGAACGAACGAGCAATTAGTCCTGCTGGCAAGAGGGTTGTGCCAGAGGCCACAGTACAGTGATAAAGACTTCAACTAATTCTTTATTTAAACAATGGAATCGGATTCCTAATGCCCCTTCTCTTTGAGAATTTCCCTTAAAGCAGGATTCCGGGATGTGGTTTGATTTTTATATTGTCCCCTCCCTGCCCCCATTCCCGTACACCTAGATGCTATTCTGTTTTTTTCGGTAGATTCGGGGCAATGTTGCTTTGGAACCACATGATGCAGAACATGACACCCATCGTTTTAGGGAAAGTCTCATCAAATGCAAAACTCATAGAGTCCCGCAGAGGTATTTCCACGACTTCGATCAGCTCCCCTTCTTCCGGCTGCCCACCTCCTTTGCCGGTTTTCATCTCGTCGGTCACTTCTACATAAAATAAGGTCTGCTTCGATCCCGTCACACCGACTCCAGATCTTCAGATGAAAGGAGGTGAGGAGAGAGAGAAAAAAAGACGAAGAAATTGTGATATTTAGGTGTTTTTTTAAAAAAATAACTTTTACCTGATCAAAATGGGGAATATGACTCAATTACTCAACACACAGAGCTGCTGCAGAAAACTGTAACCCTGTGCCAAATGTTTCCCTTTCTTTCTTTCTTTCTTTCTTTCTTTCTTTCTTTCTTTCTTTCTTTCTTTCTTTCTTTCTTTCTTTCTTTCTTTCTTTCTTTCTTTCTTTCTCTCTCTCTTTCTTTCTTTCTCATCTTGCCCTGTGTATCAAAGCTCCCTCTATGCTGTGGAATCTTGGGAGCAAAAATTCTACATTGGGAGCTACTGGCGTTAAAGTTGTGACCTAGCAATTTGGCTGCTGCATAAATTAGTTTGTCCGAGGGCCATCCTACCTGAGCCAAGACAAAAATGTGTGACCCGGAGGCTAGAAAACTGTGAGCTGGCTCACACTAACTCAGCTCAGACGGAACGCTGCCCTGTATCCTAGTGTCATTATGCTGAACGTTTCCCTTATTCATGGTGTGATAAGGATGGCAGGGCACAGACTAAGCTGTATTGTGGAAGGGAGAGGGTGGAAGGAACTAGACGACACAGGGCTGCCATTTTGGGCAGGAGCCCTATGTTTCTTATAACTTAAAGTTTCTGATGGGTAGATGGGTTAGTCTGTCTGTGGCAGTAGAAAAGAGCCAGAGTCCAGTAGAACTTTAAAGACTAACAAAGTTTGTGACGGGGTATGAGCTTTTGTGAGTCACTGCTCACAATGTGACTCACAAAAGCTCCTACCCTGCCACAAACTTTGTTAGTCTTTAAGGTGCTACTGGACACTTGCTCTTTCCTACTTGAAGTTTCTCGTTCAGCATTTAGCTATTTGATGTGTTTTGATCGTAAGTATTTCATGTTAATTACCAGGGCTCTTTTTCTAGCAGGAGCTCCTCTGCATATTAGGCCACGCCCCCGTGATGTAGCCAATCCTCCAAGAGCTTAGAGGGCTCTTAGTACAGGGCCTACTGTGAGCTCCAGGATGATTGGCTACATAAGGGGGTGTGGCCTAATATGCTGAGGGGCTCCTGCTAGGAAAAAAGTCCTATTAATTACACACATGATGGCATAATTCCCTCCAATCGCTATATTTTATTACAGTCCCTCCGTAAATTACGTACAAATCTACTATATGTTATCTACTGATTCAGTTTTGCAATCCTAAACAGAGTTACACACCCTTCTAAGGACACTGGCTTCAAGGGCCACCGTAGGGTATTTCCAAGAATTATACTGTTAATCTCACGAGTGTTCACAGTCTGGCATTCACTCATAAATAAACTGGCTCTTGTGGTATACCCTGTAAACCTGTGGTACAAAAGTGCAAACCTGTGGTACAAACCCTGATTATTAATAAAATACAGTTTAGGAGAACGTACAATCCAGCCTTATCGAGAACATATCGAGCCGTGCTTATAAGCAAATACTAAATCACAGCCTTCTTTGTACTACAGTTCGAATCCTTGCAATGCAAACAATGGGCGAGCTGACGAGCGATTAACGTTCGTTCCCCAGGTAAATCTGTTGCCCCTTTATACAGTTCAGAGATAAGTGGCAGGTGCAGGAAATAAAGAAACACACAACAGAAGCAATTGACACAAAATTATATTACATTATACCATCTGCAGACAGGTGCACTGGCAGGTGATCTCACTCGGACTGGAAGTATGTTACGGCGAGGCTAACATGCTATTTATTCATAGGCTGTCAAGCAAAGGACTGCATTGTGCTCTATGTGGGGCCGTTAGCATACTGCCGCTGTTGGAAAACATCAAAGTAACCACCACCCCCCAATTTATGAAACTGAAGCACATGAAGTGAGATGCAAATTCTGGACTTCTAAAAAGCTTTTGAAGAACATTCCTGGTGTAAAGAAGACGACGGCATTGGATTTATATCCCGCCCTCCATTCTGAATCTCAGAGTCTCAGAGCGGCTCACAATCTCCTTTATCTTCCTCCCCCACAACAGACACCCTGTGAGGTGGGTGGGGCTGAGAGGGCTCCCACAGCAGCTGCCCTTTCAAGGACAACCTCCGCCAGAGCTATGGCTGACCCAAGGCCATCCCAGAAGCTGCAAGTGGAGGAGTGGGGAATCAAACCCGGTTCTCCCAGATAAGAGTCCGTACACCAAACTGGCTCTCTGTGGGTGGGGTCATCAGAGATGGCACCCCTAAGCAATCCTCAGGTGGTACAGCCCCAGCTTGATCCACAGCCTCCGTTGTTTCCCTGCCCTTCATATAAGCAGATGTCAAGTATGTCACCTTGTCTGTGAATTTCTTGGTAGCCCCTAGGGTAGAATTCTAGCAGGAGCTCCTTTGCATATTAGGCCACACACCCCTGATGTAGCCAATCCTCCAAGAGCTTACAAGGCTCTTTTTTGTGAGCTCTTGGAGGATTGGCTACATCAGGGGGTGTGGCCTAATATGCAAAGGAGCTCCTGCTATAATTCCACCCTTAGATAGCCCCATGCTCCAAAGTAACCATTTGACAAGCTGGGTGTTGGTGGTGGAAAGTGCTGTCAAAGCACATCTGATTTATGGAGACCCTGGTGGATTTTTCAAGGCAAGATATGTTCAGAGATAGAACCACAGAGTTGGAAGGGGTCTCCAGGGTCATCTAGTCCAACCCCCTGCACAATGCAGGAAATTCACAAGGACCTGCCCCTACACTCCCTGTGACCCCCTCCTCCAAGATCAGAAAACAAAACAAACCCCTCTCCAGGATCCCTGGCCAAATTGGCCTGGAAAAAAAAATATTGCCTGACCCCAAAGTAGCAATCAGCATTTCCTTGGGTGTGTAATAAAGAGCCATGAGAACTAAGCACTGATTTAACCCTTCCTATCCTCCTTCTCATGATCTGCCTAAGTTCACAGGATCTTCATTGCTGTCAGATGGCCATCTAGTCTCTGCTTAAAAACCTCCAAGGAAGGAGAGCCCACCACCTCCCGAGGAAGCCTGTTCCACTGAGGAACTGCTCCGACTGTCAGGAAGTTCTTCCTAATGGTTTGCCACTGCTTGCCTCTGAGTCACAACCTCGGTATTCCTTGGGAGTCTCCCGTCTGAATACTAGCCAGGGCCAACCCTGCTTAGCTTCCGAGATCTGATGTGAACCAGCTACCCTGAGCTATCTGGGTGAAGGTGAGGGCAGGACAAAAAGCTCCTGAAGCATTTTAGAGAGGCTGTTAAATTGAGCTACTTAGGATGCACATATGTGCAGGGGTGGAATTCTAGCAGGAGCTCCTTTGCATACTAGGCCACACCCCCTGATGGAGCCAATCCTCCGAGAGCTTACAAAAAAGAGCCTTGTAAGCTCTTGGAGGATTGGCTACATCAGGGGTGTGTGTGGCCTAATATGCAAAGGAGCTCCTGCTAGAATTCCACCCCTGCATATGGGGATTTCTGAAGCAATGAAATTCTGTTTTCCAACTGGAGAACAGTTGAGTTTCAGGTTTTATTTGGGGTACTGGGTTGCACATGTAGGCACTTTCTTTTTTGCTACTGAATGCATTGTTTTGCTTTGTTTGACCTTACTAACGAAAAAAGAAACGGTTATCTTGTAAAAATTTGAAATAAATAAATGCCTTTCTGAAATGCAAAGCGACCCCCTCCCGCCCCCCAAGTCACGAGCTTGGCTGCTGTCCTCCTCGTTTGATGTTGTCAGCAACATCTTCCATGCTGTTGAGGAAACAAACAATACTCAGCTAATGAAAGTACCAAGAGCTGGTTTACAGCAGCTCCTTAATATGTATTTTAATTTTTCAAACTAATTTTATTTGCAGTCCACCTTTCTCGCTGAGATTCAAGGCAGACTCGACAGGATAAATCAATGTAGTCCAAAAGGCTTTTTTTTTTTAGCAGGAGCTCCTTTGCATGTTAGGCCACACCCCTCTGATGTAGCCAATCCTCCTGGAGCTTAAAGGGATCTTCTTACAGGGCCTACTGAAAGCTCCAGGAAGATTGGCTACATCAAGGGGGTGTGGCCTAATATGCAAAGGAGCTCCTGCCACAAAAAAGCTCTGGTAGTCAATAGGATGAAGCATCTAATAAACAGATTAGCAGGACTAGGATTATGACCTTGTACCACTGGGGTTTTATGCTGGGGTGTTGGTGCGGATCCTCCCGCTCCACCCCAGTCTGGGTGGCCTGCATGGATCATGCGAGCATCTGTTAACTGCGCATGCGCTTGCTTTTCAACTGTCGATGTCCTGTAGGGGCGCTGGCACACAGACACTTCTTGCAGCTTCAAGTGATCTTGTTGGATGTTTTGAGCTGTCTGTTCCTCCGAGACACTGGACTGGTCTTCTTTCAAGCCTCCTGCCAGATGTGGACACCACACAGCCTGCAGTGGGCACCCTATCAGAGAGTGAATGGCTGAGCTGCCCCCAGCATCCGGTGGGTTGTTCACTCTTTGGACTCCTGATTACTTTTCTCACAGCTCACTTGTCTACCGCTTGGAAGTCACACGACTTACATAGTGTCATGATCCTGGGCCTAGTGAGGCCCGCAGGCTCCAGAGAAGCCTGCCTTGGAGTTATACTGAAAAGCGTACATTTCCCAGGATCCCTTCTGGCCCTCTGATTGGGTGGCAAGGTTTTGGAGTGAAACTGGCCCAGAGGGGGGTGGGACCTGGGAGGAGAACATAAAAGAGCCAAGCCCAGGCAGGGGGTGTTCTTTTCCTAGGAGGCAGAGCTGAGGGAGAGCTGCTGGAAGGAAGAGATCCTTGCCCTTAGAGGAAGGGTGAGTAGGTCCAGGTCTGACTGAGACAGTCTAGGGGCAGTAAGTCCAGATGTGTTAGGGCATTTATTTTCCCTTCACCCCTTTTACTGTTTAATGCACCTTGTTAGTTTATATTGCACTGAACTGATCTTTTAAATAAATCTTTTATTGTTGTTCACTCTGCCTGATCCTCACGCCTATCATTTGGCTAAAGGAGGCCTGAAGGGTTTAGGAGGGAACTCTGGGCCTTCTCAAGGGGAACCCTTAACCCAGAGTGGTGGCAGGAATTGGTAATACCCCCCTGAGTAGTGACACATGGAAACACTGATACAGGAAGGTGTTTTGAGGAACAGGGCAAATGCTGTATAACGGGAAGGGAATCAAGATGGCACTGAGATTAAGAACATACCAGTGGTCCATCTAGCCCAGTCTCCTGTTTCACAGAGCAGGCAACTAGCTGCCTAATGTCATAGGCGACGACAACCATGCCAAGCCAATGCCCAGCCTGTGACACCTCAAAGGGCCAACAAACAAGGCACAGCGGCCAAGGTCATCCCCTCATATTGCCTCCTAGCAGTGATATTCAGAGCTTAACTGTCTCTAGACATGGAAGTTCCCTTTAGCCACTGTGGCTAGTAGCCACTGACAGACTTAAAACAGTTTTGATGCTGCCTTTCCACCCGAACGGGGTCCCAAAGGTGGCATATGTAAAAAACATTACAAAACGGGAACATTTTAAAATTACAAAGCAATTCAATAAAAACACATCAGCACCACCAGAAACATGGAGGGGGGCCAATAACCTCAACTGGGACTACGTCAAACGAAACAGAACGTAGTTTTCATCTGCTGGCGGAAGATGCCGAAAGAGACAGAAAGATAAATCTCTTGGGGGGGGGGGGGCGGGGAGACTTCCCAAGCTTTGGACCTTTACTCCATGAATCTGTCAACCCCCTTTTAAAGCCATCTGTCCTTGTGCACCCCCGACTTGGATAGCCTAGGCTAGCCCCATCTCATATCTGAAGCTAAGCCATGGTCACTCCCTGGATTGAAGACTGCTAAGGAAGTCCAGAGTTGTTATACAGGAGCAGGCAATGGCAATCCACCTCTGCTCATCTCTTGCCTTGAAAACCCCACAGTTGATCGTAGTTCCCCTGTGGCTTGACAGCACTTCCTGCCAACACCCCACTGCTTGGGATTCATGTTCAACCAGACACCAAGTATATTTTCTGCACTTTTTAAATTAAGAAGACTGCAGATTTATACTCCGCCCTTCTCTCTGAATCAGAGTCTCAGAGCGGCTTACAATCTCCTTTATCTTCTTCCCCCTGTGAGGTGGGTGGGGCTGAGAGGGCTCTCACAGCAGCTGCCCTTTCAAGGACAAACCTCTGCCAGAGCAATGGCTGACCCAAGGCCATTCCAGCAGCTGCAAGTGGAGGAGTGGGGAATCAAACCCGGTTCTCCCAGACAAGAGTCCGCATACTTAACCACTACACAAAAAAATCCAGAACGCACGTTACTCAAGGCCATTCTGAATTTTGGGCTTGGAACTGCAACTTTTAAAAAAGCATTCCCTGTTCGTAAATGGGCCCCGGTACACCCTTCCTTGCGAACTCTTCCCTCATTGCTTCAGTTGGAAAAGGGAGAATGCGATGCTGTGCATGCCATCTCCATAGCTGTAACAGGTCCCTATAAGAATAATAAAAACAATACGGGCAATTTTTTTTTACCCCAAGCCTATGACTGCTTCCTCGAAAGTAAGTCCCACTGAGTTTAATAAGGCCAGGCTGCAGGCTTTGTTTCACGTGGAAGAAAGCATCTTTTCAACTGGCAAACCCGTTCTCTAATCTGGCTCCAAGGAGTAGCTAGAGACATCTCCTCCGTTTCACTTCCCCCCTCCCCCCCCCCCAGCAAAAGCTCATTAATCCAGCAGGAAACGACATTTGCCAGGATTGACAGCTGTGGATTTGTATTCAATTCCCAGGTTTTTTTCCTCCCCTTCCCTCTCCACTCTCCCTCATTTTTTTTTAAAAAAGCATGTCAGTGTCCACCTCAATAGAGTTGTCAAGAGGAAAGACTAAGAAAGTTTTGTTTTGCTTCAAAGCAGCCACCCTCTATACATTTAGACATGCATGTCCAAGTAGGGGAACAGATGCTTTTTTCACAAACCGGCAATCTGGGAAGGCAGAAGGCTCCAAGCACATTTTCATTTTAGATTATTTAATTCTTGACATTTCCTTAATTCCAAATACTAGACACATACTACACACACACACACACACAGAGTTGGTTACTTCTCTGATTTCTGACTGAATCTCAATTTTTTTAAAAAACTAAATTCCTTGTAAAATAGTCAGCTGTTGCAACAGCAAGGTTGGGATAAAAAAACCCACGTTCTAACATGCATCTTGTGTGTGTGTGTGTTTAAAGTCATCATACAATACCCCAAGTGCTACAAAATCATTGACTCTAGGAATTCCCAAACTGTGCGCTGTGAGGAACTACAAATGTAAGTCTTCTGTAAGGTATCCACGCTGGAGAGTGCCTACCACATCTCTGCATGATTCCATCAAGCAACCCTCACAGATAATGTATCAATTGTGCAGATCGAGCTTCTGTGATCTGGTGGGAAGTGTCAACTCCCCTTTTTAAGGTTTCAGATGTTTTGGTCAACCTGGGGGACCCCCCCCTCCAAATCTATATGTGGTCCAGGGCTTCAGACCCTGGAGAGCTGCTGCCAGTCTGAGTAGACAATACTGACTTTGATGGACCAAGGGTCTGATTCAGTATAAGGCAGCTTCATATGCTCATATGTTAAATATTTTGGGAAGGGATGGTGGCTCAGTGGTAGAGCATGTGCTTGGTAAGCAGAAGGTCCCAGGTTCAATCCCCGGCATCTCCAACTAAAAAGGGTCCAGGCAAATAGGTGTGGAAAACCTCAGCTTGAGACCCTGGAGAGCTGCTGCCAGTCTGAGTAGACAATACTGATTTTGATGGAACCAGGGTCTGATTCCGTAGAAGGCAGCTTCATATATATGTTCAATTACTATTTTTAATGTGCTTTTACAAGTGCATTTTGGTTCTCATTTTAATTGCTTTTATGATACCTTTTTAAAAACCGTGGGGCAGAAAGGCGAAGCAACAAAGTTTTGTAAATAAGCAAGTCATGTACCATCATTTCGGTATATATGAAAGAAGACTATATATATATCTCCTACTTTGCTCTCCAGCTGGGACTCAAAGTGGCTTAGAACGTTCTTCTGCCTTCCTCCATTTTCTCACAACCCTGTGAGGCAGCCTAAGTCGAAAGTCTGTGAAAGGTCCAAGATCACCCAGTGAGCTTCCACGGTAGAAGTGGGGATTTGAACCTGGGCCGCACAAGGTCACAGTTCATCCCTGTAGCCACTACACCGCAGCTCTGCAGCCATTGAGGACTCATGTGACATCTTTTTATGTTCCCTTCCTGAGACTACAACAACAGAAGGCACAACCAATTGCTGGGGGTGGGGGGTGGGCTTTAATTGTCCTCCAACAATTACCTACTTACCGGTACGACGTAATCCTCTTCAGGCTGGCTAGAGGGACCTCGTAGCCACACTCCTCTAAGACTTCCTGGCAGGCGATTTCCTCCAGAGAGAGCTCCGGCTTGTCTATGATGCCAGCGCAGAGCTCGTAAGTCACTCCTACCGAAGCCGGCAAATGACATTCAAGAGGATGCCAGTTCTCCGAGCAGGTTTTCTCAAAGTCTTGAGGGCAGTGCTGAGCCATGTCACTCATGTAGACCGCTGAAAACAGGCAACAAGCATACCTAGTTTCTGACATCGCAACGCATGGAGAATGAATGACCTTAGCTTAGTATTAGAGCATGCAGTTTGCATGCTAAAAGTCCCACATTCAGTACTTAGCAACCTCAGTCAAAGGATATCTGGTAGCAGCTACTAGAAGACTTTTCTGTGCCTGAGATCTTGGAGAGCCACTGCAGAGGAGACAATACTGAGCTAGGGAGACCATAAGAGCATAAGAACAGAATCACTGGAATAGAATTTGTGAGCTAATTTATGCAGAAACTCACAACTTTCATGCCAGTAGCTCACAAAGTAGAATTTTTGCTCACAAGACTCTGCAGCTTAGAGGGAACATGGACAATGGTGACCCTGGTGTAATCTATTGGGCAAACCACACAATAATCTGTTCCTTTCTCTGACCTGTATTGTCACTGCAGAATCAAGTGGCAGAATTCATAAAGCAAACCAGCCCTTGGTGTGCTTTAAAATTGTGAAGGACTTCAACGAATCTTTGATGTCTGCGTATAAATAATCTCAACCCGCTTTAATGAGGTTTGCACAACTGATTTCTGATAACCGATGAAGCAACTGATGGTGAAAAGTGCTGCTAAACAGATGGAAAGAGCTTCCATCAGCGCCAGTTCGGTGTAGTGGTTAAGTGTGCGGACTCTTATCTGGGAGAACCGGGTTTGATTCCCCGCTCCTCCACTTGCACCTGCTGGAATGGCCTCGGGTCAGTCATAACTTTCGCAGGAGTTGTCCTTGAAAGGCCAGCTTCTGGGAGAGCTCTCTCAGCCCCACCTACCTCACAGGGTGTCTGTTGTGAGGGAGGAAGGTAAAGGAGATTGTAGGCCGCTCTGAGACTCTGTCCTTGAAAGGGCAGCTGCTGTGAGAGCCCTCTAAGCCCCACCTACCTCACAGGGCGTCTGTTGAGGGGGAGGAAGGTAAAGGAGATTGTGAGCCACTCTGAGACTCTTCGGAGTGGAGGGCAGGATATAAATCCAATATCTTCATCTACCTCACAGGGTGTCTGTTGTGGGGAAGGGGAAGGTAAAGGAGATTGTGAGCCGCTCTGAGACTCTTTGGAGTGGAGGGTGGCATATAAATCCAATATCTTCATCTACCTCACAGGGTGTCTGTTGTGGGGGAGGAAAGGGGATTGTGAGCCGCTCTGAGACTCTTCGGAGTGGAGGGCGGGATATAAATCCAATATCTTCATCTACCTCACAGGGTGCCTGTTGTGAGGGGGAAGGTAAAGGAGATAGTGAGCTGCTCTGAGACTCTTCGGAGTGGAGGGCGGGATATAAATCCAATATCTTCATCTACCTCACAGGGTGCCTGTTGTGAGGGGGAAGGTAAAGGAGATAGTGAGCTGCTCTGAGATTCTTCGGAGTGGAGGGCGGGATATAAATCCAATATCTTCATCTACCTCACAGGGTGTCTGTTGTGGGGGAGGGGAAGGGAAAGGAGATTGTGAGGCGCTCTGAGACTCTTTGGAGTGGAAGGCGGGATATAAATCCAGTATCTTCATCTACCTCACAGGGTGTCTGTTGTGGGGGAGGGGAAGGTAAAGGAGATTGTGAGCCGCTCTGAGACTCTTCGGAGTGGAGGGCAGGATATAAATCCAATATCTTCATCTACCTCACAGGGTGTCTGTTGTGGGGGAGGGGAAGGTAAAGGAGATTGTGAGCCGCTCTGAGACTCTTCGGAGTGGAGGGCAGGATATAAATCCAATATCTTCATCTACCTCACAGGGTGTCTGTTGTGGGGGAGGGGAAGGTAAAGGAGATTGTGAGCTGCTCTGAGACTCTTTGGAGTGGAAGGCGGGATATAAATCCAGTATCTTCATCTACCTCACAGGGTGTCTGTTGTGGGGGAGGGGAAGGTAAAGGAGATTGTGAGCCGCTCTGAGACTCTTCGGAGTGGAGGGTGGCATATAAATCCAATATCTTCATCTACCTCACAGGGTGTCTGTTGTGGGGGAGGGGAAGGTAAAGGAGATTGTGAGCCGCTCTGAGACGCTTCGGAGTGGAGGGCAGGATATAAATCCAATATCTTCATCTACCTCACAGGGTGTCTGTTGTGGGGGAGGGGAAGGTAAAGGAGATTGTGAGCTGCTCTGAGACTCTTCGGAGTGGAATGCGGGATATAAATCCAGTATCTTCATCTACCTCACAGGGTGTCTGTTGTGGGGGAGGGGAAGGTAAAGGAGATTGTGAGCCGCTCTGAGACTCTTCGGAGTGGAGGGCAGGATATAAATCCAATATCTTTTTCTAAGTCACAGCTGACTTATGGTGACCCCATAGAGTTTTTAATGCAATGGGTTTTTTCAAAAGTGGTTCACCGTTGCCTGCCTCTGCACAGCAACCCTGGACTTCCTTGGCAGTCTTCCGTCCGAATACTAATCCGGGCCGACCTTGCTTAGCTTCCGAGATCTGATGAAATCAGTCTTGCTAGCAAATCATTAATAGCGGCACTTAGATGACAATGGAGCACTTAATGTTTGAAAACGGCTGGAGGAAAACCAATTAAAGCCATTTAGCAGAATGGAAGACAATCTGATAATACTTTTTTTTTTTTGGAAGTCAGATTTCTGCAAGATGGTTCTTCGAACACCGTCTCTTCCTTGAGGAACAACTTCTGTCTCAAGGAAACTTCCACTTGTCAGCCAACAGGCACGTTTCACAGGATTCATTGATACTTGCTTGGACGTTGGGCTGTACGGGATGTACCATGTGCACAAGGATTAGTCTTTCAGCCTGGAGTTATGAGAAGCGTGCATGTCTGTTTGGGAGGGAAAAACATTCCCTTTTGAACATACAGGACCCCATCGTGCAGACTGCCAAGTGTAATTCGCAACGGGCCTTTTGCATTAATCCAGCAACAGTTGTTGTAGTAAATACTCTTCCAAAGGAAACTCAAAGAACCACATAATACCATCAAAGGAAACACGAAGGGTTGGATTCTGTGCTACCACTCGACACCATGTTCGTGGGCAGGCTACTGAAAGACAGACCACCATTGCCCGTGGCCTTTGTTGTTAAGTTGCTAGCCTTCTTATTGGCCCAGCCTTTAAGAACAATCTGACAAGCACAAAGCCAGTTTGGTGTAGTGGTTAAGTGTGCGGACTCTTATCTGGGAGAACCGGGTTTGATTCCCCACTCCTCCGCTTGCACCTGCTGGAATGGCCTTGGGTCAGCCATAGCTCTGGCAGAGGCTGTCCTTGAAAGGGCAGCTGCTGGGAGAGCCCTCTCAGCCCCACCTACCTCACAGGATGTGTTGCGGGGGAGGAAGGTAAAGGAGATTGTGAGGCACTCTGAGACTCTTCAGAGTGGAGGGTGGGATATAAATCCAATCTCTTCATCTACCTCACAGGGTGTCTGTTGTGGGTGAGGAAGGTAAAGGAGATTGTGAGCCCCTCTGAGACTCTTCGGAGTGGAGGGTGGGATATAAATCCAATATCATCATCTACCTCACAGGGTGTCTGTTGTGGGGGAGGAAGGTAAAGGAGATTGTGAGCCCCTCTGAGACTCTTCGGAGTGGAGGGTGGGATATAAATCCAATATCATCATCTACCTCACATGGTGTCTGTTGTGGGGAAGGGGAAGGTAAAGGAGATTGTGAGCCCCTCTGAGACTCTTCGGAGTGGAGGGCAGGATATAAATCCAATATCATCATCTACCTCACAGGGTGTCTGTTGTGGGGGAGGGGAAGGTAAAGGAGATTGTGAGGCCCTCTGAGACTCTTCGGAGTGGAGGGTGGGATATAAATCCAATATCTTCATCTACCTCACAGGGTGTCTGTTGTGGGGGAGGAAGGTAAAGGAGATTGTGAGGCGCTCTGAGACTCTTCGGAGTGGAGGGCGGGATATAAATCCAATATCTTTATCTACCTCACAGGGTGTCTGTTGTGGGGGAGGGGAAGGTAAAGGAGATTGTGAGCCCCTCTAAGACTCTTCGGAGTGGAGGGTGGGATATAAATCCAATATCTTCATCTACCTCACAGGGTGTCTGTTGTGGGGGAGGAAGGTAAAGGTGATTGTGAGGCGCTCTGAGACTCTTCGGAGTGGAGGGCTGGATATAAATCCAATATCTTCTTCTTCTTCTTCAAAGGAAGCAGAGGAACAAAAGAACACAGGAGCAACAGTGCTGGATACCAATGACTCATGTAGTCCAGTGTTCTGTTTCACATGGTGGCCAACTAGGGTCCCTTCTAGTCACCAACCGGGGATGTGGGGCAGAGTTACTCCTGGGGATTCGGAGGTGGAGCCTGGGGAGGACAGGGGACCTCAGTGAGGTACAGTGCCATACAGTCCACCCTTCCAAGCAACCCTTATCTCCAAGGGAATGAGTCTCTGCTGTCTGGAGATGAGCTATAATTCCGGTTGATCCCCAGGTCCCACCTGGAGGTTGGCACCCTTGTGGGGAACTGGAGGCCTCATACTTTTTACAAGCCTGGAGTTTAGCACTAGAACAAGCTTCATCTGCTGTAATGGAATTCACTGCCACAGGAGGTGGTGGTGGCTGCCAGCATAGCCAGCTTCAAGAGGGGATTGGATATACATATGGAGCAGAGGTCCATCAGTGGCTATTAGCCACAAGGTATAGATGGAACCCTGTGGCACAGAGTGGTAAAGCTGCAGTACTGCAGCCGGAGCCCTCTGCTCACGACTTGAGTTCGATCCCGGCGGAAGCTGGGTTCACGTAGCCGGCTCCAGGTCGACTCAGCCTTCTATCCATTAGTAAAATGAGTACCCAGCTTGCTGGAGGGGAAAGTGTAGATGACTGGGGAAGACAATGGCAAACTACCCCGTAAAAGGTCTGCCGTGAAAATGTTGTGAAAGCAACATCACCCCAGAGTCGAAAACAACTGGTTCTTGCAAAGGGGACTACTTTTACTTTTATAGATGGAACTCTCTGTCTGGAGTAGTGATGCTCTGCATTCTTGGTGCTTGCGGGGGCAACAGTGGGAGGGCTTCTAGTGTCCTGGCCCCACTGACAGACCTCCTGATGGCACCTGGGTTTTTTGGCCACTGTGTGACACAGAGTGTTGGACTGGATGGGCCATTGGCCTGATCCAACATGGCTTCTCTTATGTTCTTATGTGTGACACAGAGTGTTGGACTGGATGGGCCATTGGCCTGATCCAACATGGCTTCACTTATGTTCTTAGGTTCTAACTTATGAGAGTCAGGCCTTTGTTAAGGCAGAAGAGCTGGGGCTGATAATACAAGGTGGTAACCCTACTTGGTACACTGTGCCTTGTTAAACCTTGCTATGAAAAAAAAGGGGGACAGACTGGGTTCGCCAGCTCTGGGAGATTCCTGGAGATTTGGGGGAGGAGTCTAAAGAAGGCAGGATTTAGGGAGCGGAGGATCTCAGCAGGTTATAATGCTATACGGCCCAGCCTCCAAAGCACACATTTTCTCCAGGGGAACTGATGTCTGGAGATCAGTTGTAACTCCTGGGAGACCTCCACACCTGGAGGCAGGCAATCCTAGGATGGACAGATGTTGGCAGTCCCAAGCAGCCAGGAAAAAACAGGGTTTTTTGAGACTCTGGTCTGGTTTGGCGAATTGTATAGATCTGATATACAGCACTCGCCACGGAATGGAGAAGGGCCTTGGCTCAGTGGTAATATATCTGCTTTGCATGCAAAAGGTCCCAGGTTCAATCCCAGGCATCTCCAGTTCAGTAGGCGATGTGAACCCAGATTCACATCCTTGCATGGCCCTGAAGTTCTCCAAGTCACTTGGGACCACGTGAACACCTGAAGCTGCCTTATATTGAATCAGACCATCAGTCCTTCAAGGTCAGTATTGTCTATGCAGACTTGCAGCAGCTCTTCAGGGTTCTCAGAAGTCTTTCAGACCTCATGAGAGCCAGTTTGGTGTAGTGGTTAAGTGCACAGACTCTTATCTGGGAGAACCGGGTTTGATCCCCCACTCCTCCACTTGCAGCTGCTGGAACAGCCTTAGCTCTCGCAGAGCTGTCCTTGCAAAGGCAGCTTCTGAGAGAGCTCTCTCAGAACCACCTACCTCACAGGGTGTCTGTTGTGAAGGAGGAAAGTAAAGGAGATTGTGAGCCACTCTGAGACTCTGAGATTTAAAGTATAGGGCAGGGGATAAATCCAATATCTTCTTCTTCTTTCACATAACTCACTAGCTGGTTCTTTTACCTGGAGATATTGGGGATTGAACCTGGGACCTTCTGCTTGCCAAGCGGATGATTCTACTTCCGAGCCATGGCTCCTCCCCAGAGTTGTTGCAGTTATAACACTGACCTAGGCCTAGGGAGCCCTCCTTTGAGGTGAACCTTTTTCACTGAAAGGAGGCTCTTTGGCTGGTAAAGCGCACCATTGGATTGCAACTGACTCCCAGCAAACCCGTGAAGTGCAACTCCGTGTCAAAAGATGAGCAGAGCTGTTTTGAATTCTTCTGCACAACAGCCCCCGTCTTTAGGTTCGCTGTGCATTCTGCTTTCAAGTGGGGGCAGGGGATCCCCCGGTTTGGAGGCCCTCCCTCTGCATCAGAGTCATCAAAAAGTGGGGGGGAGGGAAATGTCTGCTGGGCACTCCATTATTCCCTATGGAGACCAATTCCCATAGGGTATAATGAAAAATTGGTCCACAGGTATCTCGGAGGAGGGCTGTTTTTTGAGGTAGAGGCACCAAATTTGTAGCATAGCATTCAATGTCTCTCCTCAAAATGCCCCCCTCCCAAATTTCAAAAAGATTGAACCAGGGGGTCCAATTCTATGAGCCCCAAAAGAAGGTGCCCTTATCCTTCATTATTTCCAAAGGAGGGAAGGCATTTAAAAGGTGTGCCGCCCCTTTAAAATGTGATGGCCAGAACTCCCTTTGGAGTTCAATTATGCTTGTCACAACCTTGCTCTTGGCTCCATCCCCGAATCCTCCTGGTTCCACCCCCAAATTCTCCTGGCTCCACCTCCAAAGTCTCCAGATATTTCTTGAATTTGACCTGGCAACCCTACCTGTCTTTCTTGGTGGTCTCCCGTCCAAGTCCCGGCCCTGCTTAGCTTCTGAGCTCCAGCAAGATCGAGCTCGTCCGGGCTATTAGGTCTGCCACCTTAGACCGCTGGAAGGCTCAGTGGAATGGTTGGATCCAAGCCAATTCTTCTGGCCTCTCCCTAAAACATCCTATATGGCGTCAGTGGAATATAGAGCATAGGTTGTCGGCAAACCTGATGGGGCTCAGGCTGGAATTGACCCGCCAGGCAGCTTACAACACAGGCATTTCCCGGAAGATGGAGCGTAGTAGGTTCGTCTGGCTACGGAACGAATATTACACCACAACTATTCACAGGGCCCCCAGTTCTTTTACTGCTAAAAGACGTAACAGCTTGCTTCATGGGAGGGTTAAAAATAAAAAAAAAAGTAAAGCAAAGTGGAAAAAAACGGATTACCTGGACGGAACTGCTTCACCACAACAAAGCACTGCCGAGAAGTATTAAAGATCAGAATGGACACGCTGAGGAAGGAGAGGAAAGAAAACCAAAAAGGAAAAGATCAATGCACTCAGAAGAAGGGGGAAAAACAACAACACACCATGCTGCAGAGTCATCCCTTTTAATGGGTTTAGCATTCGCCTTAGAAGAAAGGATGAGTTAGCCATGTGAGCTAAGGAGGCCGTTATTAAATTATAGCTCTGCAAGGGAGCAGACTAATTCCGAGAGGCTAGCGCCTTCTGATCTCGGGGAGACAGGTTTTCAGAGGCGTGCTCCGGTACATGTGAAGGGTGCTCTTCTAATGGAAACAATGTACATTCGCAAAGCCAGCATTGGACCTGTGCGTGTGTGTTTGTCTTTCAACAGGCATCAGAAAAACTTGTGCCAGAATCAGGGGTCATTTTGTAAAAAAAAATAGCATAAGTCATTAGCATATGCCCCCCCCCACCAGCCAAAAGCAACCCGATGCAAGAAAGGAGAGCCTCAGGCGAGCGAGGTCTGCTTGGGCTGACTAGAGATCCAGCCAGCTCAAGAAGGCCTCGCTCACCTGGGGTTCTCCTTGGCCACCGCCCCCCATAGTCAAAAGGCCAGCAAGCCACCCGCTGCCCAAAATCACATAAAAAGTGGAGAAAGGGTGGTGTGGGCTTCTCCAGGGGTTAATGAGGGCTGCTGGGGGCATGGCACTGGTGACTGGCTGGCTGCCTGCTCTCCTAATCCAGGGATTGTTATGCAGCTGCACCTACCATTCAATGGACAAGGTAGGTGGGGAGGAAGAAGGGGAACCCTCCGAAAGGTTCAGGAGCTGTGCTCCTGTGAGCTCCTGCTGAATTCAAGGTCTGGCCGGAATCATCCACTCACAACATGTGGAACGTTACGTCTCAGCTGCATTAGTTCAAATAATAAGTTAAGAGCCCCGGCTCTGCGGAATGCCCTCTTGGAAAACATCAGGGCCCTGCGGGACCTGCCACAGTTCTGCAGGGCCTGTAAGACCGAACTGTTCCAATTCACTTTCAACGGTTAAGGGGAGGTGGCTATTATTCCACAACACTGACAATCTCACTGAACCAATACAACTGAAACCAGACCATCAGAATAACCAGAACATCAACCTGCATCTTGGACTTCTAATGATTGTAAAATGTATGGAATGATTTTATTGCATATGCTGTTTTTAATATTTTATGTTGTTTTTAACTGTTGTTAGCTGCTCCCTGAGCCCACCAAGGGAGGGTGGCATATAAATTTGATTAAACAAACAAACAAACAAACGAACAAACAAATAGCTCTGTTAATTTTGCTACCTGCCCTACTTTTGGTATCCAGGATTTCATACATGTTTTCAAAGCCCACTTTCCATAAACTCCAGTGTGAGGGAGTGGTTAAAAGCGTCAGATTTGGGGGACTCCGAGTTGTGCCATGGAAGCCCGCTGGGTGACCTTGGGCCAGTCACACTGTCTCAGCCCTGCCTACCTCACGGGGTTGTTGTGAGGATAAACTGGAGGCGAGGAGGACGATATAAAATGCTTTGGGTCCCCATTGTGGAGAAAGGTAGGGTACAAATGAATTTTCAAAAAAACAAGACCTAGTTTCTCTGCGAAGTCTCAGCCATAGTTCCCCCCCCCCCCCCAAATAAACAGCATTTGTTCATTTGGCCCTTGTGTCAAGTGAGACACATGCTTGTACATACACCTGTATGAGAAAGCAACAGAAATATTGGTATTTTATAAAATCTTATCTATTGCTTCACACTTGCACTACAGCTTTAATATGTCTTTGGTTTTGGTTTGCTTTTTTTACATGGATATATATACCCAGGGCTGTTCTGTAGAAAAAGCTCAGCAGAAACGCATTTGCATATTAGGCCGCACCCCTTACGTCACCATTGTTTCACACAGGACTTTTTTGTAGGAAAAGCCCAGCAGGAACACATTTACATATTAGGCTACGCCACCGTGCATCACCATTGTTTCACACAAGACTTTTTTTTTACAGAAAAAGCCCAGCAGGAGCCTATTTGTATATTAGGCCACAGCCCCTGACGCCAAGCCAGCCAGAACTGTATTCCTGTGCGTTCCTGCTTTAAAAAAAAAAACAGGCCCTGTATTGGTAACTTGATTCACCCTGTGCATTCTATGCACTGGGTTCTGTCAAACTCTGTGCGTTTTTAGTGCCTTCCAATTCTCTGTGTATTAGGTTTGCATCCGCAGCTTATTTGTTTTGATCATACTGCCTTTGTATTGCATCTACCTCTTGAACCCCGCCTGAAGCCGATCCTAGGATGATTTGAATAGCTGTTTTTTGTATAGGTTTCTGTCTGGGTGTGTGTGCATGTGGGATTAAAGGGTCAGATATTTTGTAAATACCGGTAGTAAGTCTACAATTGTAGTTAAACTTTAAAATTTTTAACAAAACGATGCTGAAAAAAATACCTATTGCAAAAGAAGTATTGGTATTCTTTCTTTCTATCTATCTATCTATCTATCTATCTATCTATCTATCTATCTATCTATCTATCTATCTATCTATCTATCTATCCATCCATCCTTCCTTGCACAGCTCACGGTGGCTCATAATATTAAGATAATACATAAAATAGGTTACATAAAAACTTAAAACCAAGACTGAAAACCACAATTTAGGAGTGCTTTAATTAAATGCAGTTCTCACTGAAACTGTCTTTAGCTGCCTCCTGAAGACGGATAGGGAAGGCCCCCCTCCAGATGCAAATCCCTGGGGAGGTTGTTCCATAATCGTGGGGCTGCCCAGATGAAAGGCCTCCTTTGGATGACTTGAAAGCAGAATGCAAAAGCCATTTTTTAGATTAGCTTTGTCCCCCCGTCCCTCCCTTGAATGTTAAATGTTTCCAGTATCTCTCAGGGCATTGTGACAGAATTTCTTTTGAGGTTGGTCCTCTTTATGAAATTGGCCACGAGATCCCTTTATGAAATTGGCCATCAAGGGGTCCAAGCTATCCAGCACTACCATGCATCCATATTGCTTATAGCTTAGGCTGAGAATGAAGGTCAGCAGAAAGTGGGTGAAAGGTAAGAGCTATCTGAGGGCAACCTTAGCCTTATATGGTATGAGCAGGAACCGGAAAGAGTGAAGATAACTGACCATTTGCAAATGCAGCTGGGAGTTCTGGAATGTAGTTGACGTATAGAATCATAGAGTTGGAAGGGATCTCCAGGGTCATCTAGTCCAACCCCCTGCACAATGCAGGAAACTCACAAACACCTCCCCCTAAATTCACAGGATCTGCATTGCTGTCAGATGACCATCTAGCCTCTGTTTAAAAACCTCCAAGGAAGGAGAGCCCACCACCTCCCGAGGAAGCCTGTTCCACTGAGGAACCACTCTAACGGCCAGGAAGTTCTTCCTAATGTTGAGCCGGAAACTCTTTTGATTAAATTTCAACCCACTGGTTCTGGTCCTACCTTTTGGGGCCACAGAAAACAATTCCACACCATCCTCTATAGGACAGCCCTTCAAGTACTTGGTGATCATATCATCTCTCAGCCGCCTCCTCTCCAGGCTAAACATCCCCAGCTCCTTCAACCTTTCCTCATAGACCCCTCACCATCTTTGTTGCCCTCCTCTGGACCCATTCCAGCTTGTCTATATCCTTCTTAAAATGTGGCACCCAGAAATGAACACAATACTTACCAGAGTAGAGTAAAGCGATACCATCACATGACGTGATCTGGACACTATACTTTTGTTGAAACAGCCCAAAATTGCATTTGCCTTTTTAGCCACCACATCACACTGTTGAGTCATGTTCAGTGTATATGATAAGATGATGATGAAATAGAGATAAGTGATAAAGTTACCGGTGGGAAAGCCTTTATAAACCTTGACATTTTGTGCAGAAGTTGCTGATCTACACTAGAGACAGGAGACTGTCTCTATGCTGGTCATGCCAAACTAATTGGGACTTGGGACTTAGACTCTAACCGGCAAAATGTAGACTAACAGGGTGAAGTACCTAGAATAGGGACTTAGACTTTTCATAGAAGTTATGACTATAGAACTATGCTTAACTATATTCTAACTGTGTTAGTATTCTGAAACTGCACTAATGTTATCTATTGCTTTGCTTTTCTATATATTATTAAGCCTTCTGTCTGGAGAGAAGAAACTTGGAGTCTAACAGAGCTTATCTGTATGGTCCTGAAACTTATCAGTGTGTATGTATAAGCCTTCTGGAAACTGCTGGTTGTTTTGGTTACTGAGGTGTACAAAAGTAAATCCCGCCTCAGGCATTGAAGGAGCCACCTCGAGAAATATTAAATGGACTATATAAAGCCATTGTTTCCTTACCAGGGGGTTAACCTGATGGTTGCTGCAATGTGCAAACAAATTCTAAACCTGGGGTGTCAAACTGAGGTGGCCTGAGGGCTGGATCAGGTCCTCAGAGAGCTCCTATCAGGCCCATGAGCAACTCACTGTCATCTGCTTCTGTCTCTTTCTCTTGCTTCCTTCTGCATCACACAAGAGCTACAGAACAAAGCCTCTATTTTCTCCATTGGCTGTCCAGAACACAAAGCAACTTATTTACAAAAGCTCACAATGCCCAGCCATTTCATGTTTTCCCCTGAGTCTTAGGCTCAAAGCATGAGATTTCTGTAATGAATGTCAATAAGTCAAAAGCAGGTTTACGACTTACAGATACACACCCAAACAACACCTGAACAGCATACTCAAGATTGCTACAGCACAGACATTGTCTCCAGATTTTAATGCAGAAATTCAGAGCAAGAGATGTCAGTTATCAGAAACTGTTAAATAAACAAACTATTGCAAGAGTGCTAATCTTTTATGCATATTTTAAGTTTTTTAAAAAATCTGTAATTGTGTTTGTCTGCGTCATTTATAAAGTTTATATTTCCACTATGTGGCATCACATTTTATGATACACACGGCCCAGCCTGACAAGGGCTCATTTATGTCGGATCCAGCCCTCATAATAAATGATTTTGACACCCCTGTTCACAACATTCAGGATCAGGGCCAAAGTCAGCAGTCAGTCAGCCCTCAAACAGAGCGTAACGTATTCATCGTCATGGCATCGTTTCCCCAGACCCTATGAGCGCTGGGATCATTTATCATTTGGTGAGTCATAAGGTTTCTTCGTATGACTGGTTACGGCTAGATCGCGTGCAGTGTGGTGGCTAAGAAACCACTAGTGCTGTTTTAAGGTAGAGTTGTGATACGTGCACGTAAAGACGTGTCAGCTCGACAGAGAAGACCTGTTCGCACGAGTCATATAATTCACTGAAATCCCATTGTCTAATTTGATTATCAGCTGCAATGCAGATACCTTGGCAAAAGTAACCAAATGTTTAAAAGCAATGTTATAAACTCCTACTCTGGAACAAAGTTTGAGTCCAGTGGCTCTTTAAGAACAACAAAGTTAAATTCTGGGTATAACCTCCTGTGTCTGAGAGCCAGTTTGGTGTAGTGGTTAAATGCAAGGACTCTTATCTAGGAGAACAGGGTTTGATTCCCCACTCCTCCACTTGCACCTGCAGGAATGGCTTTGGGTTAGCCATAGCTCTCATAAGAGTTTTCCTTGAAAGGGTAGCTGCTAGGAGAGCTCTCTCAGCCCCACCCACCTCACAGGGTGTCTGTTGTGGGGGTAGGAGATAAAGAAGAATGTAAGCCGCTCTGAGACTCTGATTCAAAGAGAAGAGCGGGGTATAAATCTGCAGTCTTCTTCTGTACCTCCCCATTTGGGCAGAGGCTGCAGCTCAGTGGAATAGCCTTGCATGCAGAAGGTCCCTGTGGAGGTGAAGTGGGTGGAAGCCAAGTACAGGGCTTTTTCAGTGGTGGCTCCTCACATATGGAATGCCCTCTCCCTTGAGATTCATCTGTTGCCTACTCTCTTTTGAGTGCTGGGCCAGAACACTTCTTTATACCCAGGCTTTAAAAAACAACAACAATGTATTAAAAACAAACAACATAAATAACTCATTCCACAATTAAGAAGTGAGGGGGACAAAATAACACTAATCACCCCAAACTGTATAGCTGCCAAAAGTCGGACAAAAAGTCCCCATGTTTCTTATAAAATCTCTCTTCTGGAACACATTATACACTTTTATAACTAGGTTCTAATCTTTCCAGCATTCTGTGTGTGCACCCAGGCTTCTAACCAAGGGATTAGATCTGTTAAAGTTGTGGTTACAGTCTGCTTCTAGCTGGAGGACTGTATTACAAGCATCATGTCAGGCTGCTATTTTATACCTTGATCTGAATGGCCTGGGCTAGCCTGTTCTCACCAGAACCTGGAAGCTAAGCAAGTTCAGCCCTGGTTATTATTTGGATGGGAGACCACCAAGGAAGTCTAGGGTGGCTTTGCAGAAGCAGGCAATGGCAAGCCACCTCCAAAGGTCTCTTGCCTTGAAAACCTTACTGGGTCAGCTGTGACTTAACAGCACTTTCCGCCACCTAGCTGGGTTTTTAATGTCTTTATGACGTGGTCAACGTTACTCCTATTTATGCCAATTGTATGATTTTTGCCGCATTCTACTTTACGAACTGCCTCAAATAAGTATCTGGAGATTTTGCATTTTGTAAATGAATAAACCCAGAGTATCATTGAGCATCAAAAGATCAACAGACTAATTTTGGCGGATGAAGCTTCTGTTCTAGGGTTGCCAAGTCCCCTGTGGTCTCCGGCAGGGGCCTTTTTTTGTGCATGCGGCGCAATGACATCACCCGCAAGTGACGTCATCATACCGGCGACTGGGGACTTATACTTATTGTACCATAGAGCTTCCCCTCCCAAATTGCTAGAGTGTCTGGGAAAACCATAGAGTTTGTCCTGGAAATGCCTAGAATGGCTAGTGTGCAATGTCACCGGCGCGATGGCATCGCTTGTGGGTGATGTCGCTGTGCCGGTGATGTCGGGGGAGGTTCCCCCCGCTGGCCCAATGTGGGCTGGCGAGTTGGGAACCTTCAGCGCGGGAGAACCCCCCGCCCAGCTCGGGGGCTTGGCAGCCGTAGCCTGTTCCGAAGTGTCCCCATTCAGGGGCCATGGGGAAGAAGGGCTGAACTAGAGAGCGCTGAGACTTTCCTCACCGATAGGCTATGAAAATGGTTCACTGGAGGTTTTCAAACAGAGGCTAGATGGCCACCTGACAGCAATGCGGATTGTGTGAACTGAGGCAGATCATGAGCGGAAGAGCAGGAATCAGTGCTTAGTTCTTGTGGCCCTTTCTAACACGCCTAGAGAAATGCTAGATTGCCACTTTGGGGTCAGGAAGCCATTTTCTCCAGTCCATCTTGGCCAGGGATCCTGGAGGGGTTTCTGCCATCTTTTGGGTATGGAACAAAAAGCAAAAAGCCCCACGTGAAACCAGCTTCAATATCAAATTACATAAACAAGAAAAACCATTCATATATAAATAATTGTATTTAACCCACATATATTGCTTTCATCAAAACAACCATAATACTCAGTCCCTAGAACAAAAGGAAGCGTTTACACCGAGAGTTCTTTTCTTTTATATGGTAAAATTGTCCAGCTTTTCCATGTAATCCTGGTGTGATATTCCAAATGATGAATGTCTCTCAATGGATGCAGTCAAATAATTCAATTTTCAAAGAGGAAAGGGACAAGGTTGTACTAATACCCTTGTTTCGGAAAAAGCTTTTTCAAGCTATAAAAGACCTCTTAGCAGAGAGCTTCTTCAAGCTGCAAGACACCTCTTGGTAGAGAGCTTATTCAAGCTGGAATAGACATCTTAACAGAGAGCTTCTTCAAGCTGCAATAAACCTCTTAGCAAATTCTTAAAGCAAAGGCAATCATAGCCCAAATGTTTTCTAACTGAACACCCAAAGGTGCTCTTTTGGGTATGGAGCAGGGGTCACTGGGGATGTGTGTGAGGGGGAGGTATTTGCGAATTTCCTGCCTTGTGCAGGGGGTGACTAGATGACCCTGGAGGTCCCTTCCAACGCTGATCCTGTACTCCCATCACAATTAGAGAAGTGACGTCTGGTTCCTGCATAGCTCAAGAAGAGACCCCAAAACCTGACATGGGATTGGATCCCAAGGATCTATTCTAATGGTGATGCCTTCCCCTTGTCACCAGGGCCAGCCCTAGACTGTCTGGCACCCTAGGCAAGGCTAACTTCTGCCCCCCCCCGCACTGATAACATCACTAGTCACATGGGAGATGCCCAATTTGGTGCTCCCAGAAGGCTGGTGCCCTAGGCAATTGCCTAGCTTGCCTAGTGGCAGTGCCGGCCCTGCTTGTCACAGGAATCGTCCCCTCATGCAGGAGGCCAGCAAACAGCCTCTTCCCGCTTGGACCAGAGAAAAGCGCTGCCATTAGCAGAATGGGACCCAATCTGTGACAACGATCACAGGACACCGACTTGCTCTTCAGCACAAAGCCAAATAGAGTTTAGATGGGGCAAATTTATGAGCTGTGGGGGGAGGAAGGGCATGGGGGAGGATTAAGAGAAGCCAATGGCCCATCCAGTCCAACACTCCGTGTCACACAGTAGCCAACAAAACCAAGTGCCATCAGGAGGTCCATCAGTGGGGCTAGAAGCCCTCCCACTGTGCCCACCCAAGCACCAAGAATATAGAGCATCGCTGCCCCAGACAGAGAGCTCCAACAATAGGCTGTGGCTAATAGCCACTGATGGACCTCTGCTCCATATGCTTATCCAATCTCGTCTTGAAGCTGTCTATGATGGCAGCCACCACCACGTCCTGTGGCAGTGAATTCCACGTGTTAATCACCCTTTGGGTGAAGAAGTACTTCCTTTTATCAATTCTAACCTGACTGCTCAGCAATTTCATTGAATGCCCACGAGTTCTTGTATTGTGAGAAAAGGAGAAAAGTACTTTTTCTCTCTATCCCATGCATAATCTTGTAAACCTCTATCATGTCACCCCGCAGTCGACGTTTCTCCAAGCATTGGAGGCATGCTCAGAGGCAGAGCATCTGGGTTGCACGCAGAAGGTCCGAGGTTCATTCCCCAGCACCCCTAGTGGGAAGATCAAGCAGAAAGTGATGTGAAAAGATCTTTCTCTGCCTGAGAGTCCAGTCTGTATAAACAAGGATGACCTCGAGAGACCAATGGTCATGGGAGGAGCTCTGGCTTAGTGGTAGAACATCTGGTTTCCATGTAGAAGGTCCCCGGTTCAATTCTTACAAAAAATAGTTGACATTTCCCACTTTTTTTTTTAGACAGAAGCGGCTGCATGTATCCCACTTTTGCGTTCCAGCTCTTTTCAATGCAATGTCTTCTTTGTGATATATTCTCTGACACAAACATTTCATTAGCCAACGTATGTTTCTCTGTTTCCGTGACAGCTTGACAACTACCTAAGCATGCGTTTCGATTGACCCTCTGCCCTAATAATCAGTAGAAACCTAGGATGGAGAATGTAAATCCAGACGCTGGGTTTAACCATCCATTTGCTTGGTGCAAATCATATTTTTTGTCTTAAATTCCTCATCGGGAACAGTGATGTGCAATACACTCTCTAAGCTGTGGAGTCCCGCAAGCAAAAATTCTACTTTACAAGCTACTGGCATTAAAGTTGTGAGCCACTGCATAAATTAGTTTGCTCGGGGGCTGTTTTTCCGGAGCTGATAAAAATGTGTGAGCTGGAGGCTAAAAAACTGTGAGCTAGCTCACACTAACTCAGCTTAGAGGGAATGCCGGCAATGCGCCTTCACAATTTTGAGGGACGGTAGCAGTCCCTCCATGGACCTGGTGCCTTTCCACTTAATCACCTTTTAATAAAAATAAATTCTAATGTTCCATCCATTGCACTTTAATAATCTCCTTATCTCGGAGAGCCAGTTTGGTGTAGTGGTTAAGTGTGCGGACTCTTATCTGGGAGAACCAGGTTTGAGTCCCCACTCCTCCACTTGCACCTGCTGGCATGGCCTTGGGTCAGCCATAGCTCTGACAGAGGTTGTCCTTGAAAGGGCAGCTGCTGTGAGAACCCTCTCAGCCCCACCCACCTCACAGGGTGTCTGTTGTGGGGGAGGAAGGTAAAGGAGATTGTAAGCCTCTCTGAGTCTCTGATCCAGAGAGAAGGGCGGGGTTTAAATCTGCAATTCTTCTTCTTCTTCTCTCTTTGTCTTTCTGTAGCAATGCTCCCTTGAAGCCATGGAGTTTTGTGAGCAAAAATATTACTTTGTGAGCTACTGGCACTAAAGTTGCGAGTGAGCAATTTGGCTACTGCATAAGTAAGTGTGCTCTGGGGCCCTCCTTCCTGAGCAGAGACAAAAATGTGTGCGCCGAAGGCTAAAAAACTGTGAGCTAGCTCACACTAACTCAGCTTAGAGGGAACACCGCTCTGTAGTGTTTCCATTTGGAGAAGAGGTGGTGGACATTTCTGCTGACTCCTCGATCCCATTACATACTCATAGCCTATTCCTAGCATTCAGTCCCTTTCTCCTGCTCAAACATCAGTCAGGACAGAAGACAAGTGCAGGCTGGGTTGGCAACATCCTCAAAAGCTCAGGGTTACCAACCCAATATGTGGGATGCCATTAACTCCCATGCTATACAAAAAGCCAATGCTCACAACCCAAAACGCTGCAAAATTAAAGCCAATTTTATATCTAGTATGCACAAATAAACCACATGAATTCAAAAGCAACACAGTTGCAGTTTTGAAACACTGCTGACTCGAACTGATACTTGCAGATTGTGCCATTCCACTGCTTGCAACAAATGTCCGTTTTTAAAGAGCTGCCGCTCTATTCCTTCACGTCCTTCCTGTGCGTGGAATATGGCGACTGATGACACAGTTCTTAATAGTTGATGGTAAGTTCAGTCATTATTGTTTCCAAGATGAGAATAGCGCAACGGTGAACTGGTAATCATTCCGTTTCCCACAAACGCTTCGACTGGCGCATATCCATTGCTTGGAACAAACTTTCTGATTTCCCCAGTGAGCTAGCACCGGCGGTCAGCGGGTGCTCTTTAAAAACGGATATTTGTCGCCAGCAGTGGAACGGCATGATCTACAAGTATCGTATATTGGCCACTGTGTGACACAGAGTGTTGGACTGGAGGGGCCTTTGGCCTGATCCAACATGGCTTCTCTTATGTTCTTATGTGTGACACAGAGTGTTGGACTGGATGGGTCATTGGCCTGATCCAACATGGCTTCTCTTATGTTCTTATGTGTGACACAGAGTGTTGGACTGGAGGGGCCTTTGGCCTGATCCAACATGGCTTCTCTTATGTTCTTATGTGTGACACAGAGTGTTGGACTGGATGGGCCACTGGCCTGATCCAACATGGCTTTTCTTAGGTTCTTATGTGTGACACAGAGGGTTGGACTGGATGGGTCATTGGCCTGATCCAACATGGCTTCTCTTATGTTCTTATGTGTGACACAGAGTGTTGGACTGGAGGGGCCTTTGGCCTGATCCAACATGGCTTCTCTTATGTTCTTATGTGTGACACAGAGTGTTGGACTGGATGGGTCATTGGCCTGATCCAACATGGCTTCTCTTATGTTCTTATGTGTGACACAGAGTGTTGGACTGGAGGGGCCTTTGGCCTGATCCAACATGGCTTCTCTTATGTTCTTATGTGTGACATAGAGTGTTGGACTGGAGGGGCCTTTGGCCTGATCCAACATGGCTTCTCTTATGTTCTTATGTGTGACACAGAGTGTTGGACTGGATGGGCCATTGGCCTGATCCAACAGGGCTTTTCTTAGGTTCTTATGTGTGACACAGAGGGTTGGACTGGATGGGTCATTGGCCTGATCCAACATGGCTTCTCTTATGTTCTTATGTGTGACACAGAGTGTTGGACTGGATGGGCCGTTGGCCTGATCCAGCATGGCTTCTCTTATGTTCTTATGTGTAACACAGTGGTTGTTTTCGCACTCACCTCCAGCCGGCGCGACCCCCCTCTTCACCGCGCAGGATCTGCGCGGATTTCGCACTAAATGCCGCGGAGCAGCCTTTTGCACCGGAAACTCCCGGCGCAAAAGCCGCTCAAACGTAAACTGCCAAAAAGCAGTTTCCGTTTGCGCGGCTTTTGCGACGGGAGTTTCCGGCGCAAAAGGCTGCTCCGCGGCATTTAGTGCGAAATCCGCGCAGATCCTCGCAGTGAAGAGGGGGGTCACGCCGGCTGGAGGTGAGTGCGAAAACGACCAGAGTGTTGGACTGGATGGGCCATTGGCCTGATCCAACATGGCTTCTCTTATGTTCTAATCAGTTCGAGTCAACAGTGTTTCAAAACTGCAACTGTGTTGCTTTTGAATTCATGTGGTTTATTTGTGCATACTAGATATAAAATTGGTTTTAATTTTGCGGCGTTTTAGTCGTGAGCATTGGCTTTTTGTATAGTTCAGGTTATACATGACCTTCTCCTTGACTTACATCGCTGTAATTGTGGGGACATTAACTCCCATGCAGCAAATACAAAATGTCATGAGGAGGAGGAGTTGGTTTTATACTTCACTCTTTACTACCTAAAGGAGTCTTGGAGCAGCTCACAATCACCTTCTCTTCCTCTCCCCACAACAGACACTCCGTAAGGTAGGTGGGGCTGAGAAAGCTTTGAGAGGACCATGATTGGCCCAAGGTCGCTCAGTTGGCTTCATGTGGAGCAGAAGTGGGGTCTCAAACCCGGTTCTCCAGACCAGAATCCGCTGCTCTTAACCGCTACACCAAACCGGCTTTTTTGGAGACATGTTGGCTGCTAACAGACGGTCAGTTTAGGGTGGGTGGGAGGCATTCTGAATTGGGCCAGCTCAAAAAGAGCCGTCCTGAAGCCTCCACATGCTCCCCAGCAAGGCGCCTGTATCCTGTCTGCGAGGCGGCTGGGCACCTCCAGACGCAGAGACACCTCAGAAGCCAGACCACTCTTTCTTCCCGCAACAAGTTAAGCCCTCAAGCGCTCCTGACAGTTTTTAAGGGGGGGGGGGAGGAAAGGTGGAAGCAGCTTGGTGCAGCTTGGTGCTTTCACACAGTCAAGTCGCCTCGCATCCGCCCTGCTGCTTCCAGATGGCAAAGAGGCGACTGGTGGCCAGCTCAAAGACTTTCAAAGTGGTAGCTTTTTGAGCTACTCTGTGGAGCCTGGAGGACGGGGTGAGAATGGGATAGGGACGGGCGGCAGATGCTGCCGTCTGGAGGGGTTTTTTGGAGTCGATTTCAGCAGTGTCTCTGAGTTGGCCCAAAGTGCTGGTCTGTAATCAACCTGTCAGAGGGGGGCACAATCCATGTCAATGCACTGATATCAGGGTTTCCTAGCTTCCCATTTGGGGAGAGGTTACAGCTCGGTGGAAGAGGCTTGCATGCAGAAGGTCCCAGGTTCAATCGCAGACATCTCCAGGTAAAAAGGACCAGGCAGCAAATGATGAGAAAGACCTCTTACTTTCCAGAGAGCTGCTGCCAGTCTGAGTACAGAAGACAGACTTTAATAGACTGATGATCTGCTTCAGAATAAGACAGCTCTCTCTGTGTGTGCCTGTGTGAGAAGTGCTGTCAAGTTGCTTCAGACTTATGGAGACCCTATGAATTAATGTCCTCCAAAATGTCTTTTTATTAACAGCCTTGGTCAGCTCTTGCAGACTGAGGGCCCTGGCTTCCTTTATTGAGTCCATCCATCTTATGTTGGGTCTTCTTTCTTTCAGCCTTCAACTTTTCCTAGTGTTATTGTCTTTTCCAGTGCCTTTTGCCTTCTTATAGCCAGTTTGGTGTAGTGGTTAAGTGTGCAGACTCCTATCTGGGAGAACCGGGTTTGATTCCCCACTCCTCCACTTGCACCTGCTGGAATGGCCTTGAGTCAGCCATAGTTCTCGTAGGAGTTATCCTTGAAAGGGCAGCTTCTGGGAGGGCTCTCTCAGCCCCACCTACCTCACAGGCTGTCTGTTATGGGGGAAGAAGATAAAGGAGATTATAAGCCACTCTGAGGCTCTGTTTCAGAAAGAAGGGCGGGGTTTAAATTTACGGTCTTCTTCTTACTATTGTAGTATAACCAAAGTACAATAGCCTTAGCTTAGTCATTTTAGCTTCTAAGGAGAATTCACGCTTGATTTGATCTAGAACCCACTCATTTGTCTCTTTGGTGGTCCAGGGTGTCCATAAAGCTCTCCTCCAATGCCACCTTTGAAACAAATCAACTTTCTTCCTGTCAGCTTTCAGTGGGACATGCCTCTGAGTAAACACGTACAGAGCATTGCACTGCAATTACTGAACGCATTTCAACTTCTTCCCCAGTTTCCTTCTTTTCCCACAGAACCCAACCTCCCAACTCCGGACAAAATAATCCACCACAACCATTTTCCGAAGTTTTCTGCAGAAAGGATGAGCTATTTCATGGGGTTCTTCTAAAATATATGTGACACAACCACCACAACACTGTTTGTGATAAATAATCAGTGCATGAAATGAAGCATTTCATGTGGATGAGAAAGAAACAATAAGTTAAAAACTGGGTTAACATGCGTCAAGTAACGGAAGAATAGGTTATTATTTTTCCTAAGATTCAGTCTCTTCGAGAAGTGTTCGGAACAGATGGAACAATCAGAGAACCAAGCTGTCAAAGTTAAGGAACAAGATCAATTTAAGCTTGAATGAAATAGTGTTGTCATTACAACTGTCTCCTTTCTGTGCCATCTTGAGACAACAGGGAACACTGGAACATCAAAGATTGGCGAAGCTTACCAAATTAATCTGCACAAAAACAAAATTAGTCAGCAATTCAAGTAGCAACCTGATTTTCTCAAAAGCTGACAAAAGAGACAAAAAAATGAATTTTGCTTTCTCTCAGATAGCTATAGGAGGATTCAGAGAAATTTGGTTTCCCTTACGGAGAGTGAAACCTTGGTTGGATGGAAGTAATCAAGAAATATTAGGCAAATGAAGGTTTCAGAAAAACTGAAAGCACCTTGAAAAATTATTTTCTCTTGTTAATCTTCTCTGGTTAGACCTCACTTAGAGTATTGTGTTCAGTTTTGGGCACTACAATTTAAGAAAGATAGAGACATGTCCAGAGGAGGGCAACAAAGATGGTGAGGGGTCTGGAGCCCAAATCCTATGAAGAAAGGCTGAAGGAGCTGGGGATGTTTAGCCTGGAGAGGAGACGACTGAGAGGTGACATAATCACCATCTTCAAGGACTTGAACGGTTGTGTCATATATGGAGGATGCTGCCAAGTTGTTTTCAGTTGCCCCAGGTCAGTCCAGAACCAATGGGCTGAAACTAAATCAGAAAAGTTTTTGACTAAATATTAGGAAGAACTTCCTGACAGATAGAGCGGTTCCTCAGTGGAACAGGCTTCCTCGGGAGGTGGTGAGCTCTCCTCCTTTGGAGGTTTTTTTAAACAAGAGACTAGATGGCCATCTGACAGCGATGCTGATTCTGTGAACTTAGGGGGAGGTGTTTGTGAATTTCCTGCATTGTGTGGGGGGGTTGGATTAGATGACCCTGGAGGTCCCTGTGGTTCTAGAATAGATGCTGCATGAATTCCAGTTCACCAGGATTTGGTCAACGATAAATGGGTGGAGTGGATTTCATCATTACAAGATGCACACAAGTGGGTTAAAAGCTTATTAAAAACAGAGAATCCAGCGATGGTTTCCCTATATTGTATGGCAACATAATGCACAAAAGATTAGTGCCTGACCAAGGCATTATGTTATCAGAATGCCAAAACAGAACACAAGAACAGGAAAAGAGTAGACTTTCCTTGGAATGTATGAGGTCTATACAAGAATTTAATCTGAAATTGACATCAAACGGCCCCGAACAATAGGTCTCATGTGCAAACATGCCAAAAATGCATACAATTTGTTTTTGTTCTCGCTCCCTCCCAGGAGAATTTAAACAGTCAACAAAACCATGCTTCAGGTACAATGGGATGCTGATAGCTTTGTGAATAATGACACAGCCTGGAGAAACGGTCTGAAGGAAGACTTCTGCTGCTGATGTGGGTGCCCCAATTTGCATACGGGGCTCCCCGCTTGCAAAGACTTGTTCTAAGAAGGGAGCACAGCTATATGCTTATCAAGGCAGAGAAAGAAGTACTTTTCTCCCTCTCTCACAATACGAGAACTCGTGGACATCAACGAAATTGCTGAGCAGTCGGGTTAGAACGGATAAAAGGAAGTACTTCTTCACCCAAAGGGTGATTAACACATGGAATTCACTGCCACAGGAGGTGGTGGCGGCTACAAGCATAGCCAGCTTCAAGAGAGGATTGGATAAACATCTGGAGCAGAGGTCCATCAGTGATATTAGCCACAGTGTATTGTTGGAACTCTCTGTCTGGGGCAATGATGCAATGTATTCTGGGTGCTTGGGGGGGGCACAGTGGGAGGGCTTCTAGTGTCCTGGCCCCACTGATGGACCTCCTGATGGCACTTTTTTTTTTTGCCACTGTGTGACAGAGTGTTGGACTGGATGGGCCATTGGTCTGATCCAACATGGCTTCTGCTTATCACTTTGGCATGGGAAACTGTCCCACCCTCACTGAACCTCAAGATTCGTGTCATCACAGGGGCGCTCCCAGGACTTTTGATCTGGCGCTTGAATCTGTTGTTGGGGATGCCCGTGTTTGAAGTGAAAGCCTGGTTCTTGGCAGCTTCCTACCTCTTCCAGTCCTCGGGCTCACTGGAGCAGGGCTGGTGCTAGGGTTTTTGGTGCCCTCGGCGAGCTGCCCATTAGTGCCCCCTCCCCATTTTTTTTTTAAAAAACAGAGAATTGTAGGAGAAATGAAGAAACTTGGAACTATTTACATTTTTAATATTTTTTTTATTTTAAATCTTGTTTTATTATTATTATTATTTTTTTAAAAAAGCGAGATTAAGCAGTTAAAATTGTGAGAACACTACTTGATCCTTTTAGCTGGAGGCGCCAGAGCCAAGACCTTGTGCGTGCGAGAAAGATGCTCTACTGCTGAGCTATGGCTCCCACCCCGCCCTGTAACAGACCCAGGAAACGTGGAACTGGCCGGACAGCATCTGCACTCCATGAAGCCTGCTTTCCATTGGGGAAGGCAGGCTCCAAGGAGCACACCCGCTGCGCGTGGGGAGGGGCGGTGCCTGGCATCTCCCAATAGGCCAGGTGACACCCTAGGCAGCTGCCTGCTTCCACGAAGTGGCCATGCACCAGACCAGCAACACAGTTCCAAAATGCACGGTGCTCCCTTTTGCACGACTCCTCTGCTAAAACAGACTACAGTTTTAGCAGGAATGCTTCTGAGGTGGCCCGATGGCCTTTGTTGGGGCAACAATTCCCTAGGCTTGAGCCCAGGCGGTCTTGTGCTGTGATCCCCGGGCCTGCTTTCATCCTTGTCATTCCACTCTTGGTTCTTTTGCCTGCATCTGTATTGTGTGAGTGGGGGGTGGGTGGGTGGGATGCTTTGCATGTAGAAGGTCCTGGGTTCAATCCCTGGCATCTCTGGTTCAATGACCACAGGTAACAGCTGTGTGGAGAGACCTTTTCCTGCCCCTCCACCACTGTATTGTTTTAACTTTTTAAATTAATTTATATTTGTACTTATATTGTTATTGATTTTATCTGTCATTGTGATATCATGATTTCGTATCATGCTCTGTAAGCCGCCCTGAGCCTGCCTCGGCGGGGAGGGCGGGGTATAAATAAAAATTTACTTACTTACTGCTTACTTACTCTGGAGAGCAAATTGGGGAACAGAGTAGACAGTATTGAACTAGATGATGAACGGAGTTGAGTGACTGAATGTAGGGAAGGATCAAATGTTCATATGCAATCCTCTTCTCATTCCTTCCCAGTCCCAGGGCTTTTTTTTGTAACAGGAACTCCTTTGCATATTAGGCCACACACCCCTGATGTAGCCAATCCTCCTGGAGCTTACAGTAGGCCCCGGAATAAGAGCCCTGTAAGCTCTTTGAGGATTGGCTACAGAAGGAGGAGGAGGAGATGATATTGGATTTATACCCGCCCTCCATTCTGTATCTCAGAGTCTCAGAGTGGCTTACAATCTCCTTTCCCTTCTTCTCCCACAACAGACACCCTATGAGGTAGGTGGGGCTGAGAGAACTCTCACAGAAGCAGCCCTTTCAAGGACAGCTCTGCAAGAGTTATGGCTGACCCAAGGCCATTCCAGCAACTGCAAGTGGAGGCGTGGGGAATCAAACCCGGTTCTCCCAGACAAGAGTTCGCGGACTTAACCACTACACCAAACTGGTTTAATATGCAAAGGAGTTCCTGCTACAAAAAAAAAAAGAGCCCTGTCCAGTCCCACCATTGGACAGATTTCTGGACTGATGAATTTCAGCTATATTTGATATCAACTGTTGCCTGCTCCTGATGGGACCCTGTGATTAACCTGGGTGAGCTCCAGCTTGTGAGAAAGAGTGCTTGTGGGAAGGGCTGGAATTCTAGCAGGAGCTCCTTTGCATATTAGGCCACACACCTCTGGTAAGCTCTTGAAGGATTGGCTACATCAGGGGTGTGTGGCCTAATATGCAAAGGAGCTCCTGCTAGAATTCCACCCCTGCTTGTGGGTGTCCTGAAAGACAGGGGTCCCCGGCGTGGTGCTCACAGGTGCTATGGAGCCCACCACCTTTTCTGCTGCCTGCCAAGTGTTTTTAGGAAGTGGGCGGGGTCATGTGAGGCTTTTGCCCAGCAAAGCTTCTGACGGGCCACGGGAGTTGATTGGCTGATAGATTTTTAAAATAATACTGCTTTGACAGCCGCTGCCACCACAGAAAAAGTGGCTTATAAACTAAAAATGAGACCATTTTGTTTTAAATGACAAACAGCTGCACAAACGTTTTGAAACAGCCTCGCTCCCTGAACAGAGCGGCCGATTTAAAATGGCCCCCTGAAACAGAGTAGCCTTTCGTGCTGTTCAGAATATAAGGTGGGGATATGTTCACCTGCTGAGAATCCTTAGTGGGGTAGCAAGCGACCATCCCTTTGTGGATGGCTGTCTGCCGCGAGGAGGGACAGTGGCTCGGTGGTAGAGCATCTGTTTAGTAAGCAGAAGGTCCCAGGTTCAATCCCTGGCATCTCCAACTAAAAAGGTCCAGGCAAATAGGTGTGAAAAACCTCAGCTTGAGACCCTGGAGAGCCGCTGCCAGCGTGAGCAGACAATACTACATTTGATGGACCGAGGGTCTGATTCAGTATAAGGCAGCTTCATATGTTCATATTCCCTTACGCCTGAGTCCTCAGGGAAAGGAGTTTCTGGAAGCCATGTCCTGTCCTGCCATTTACCTGCTTTCTCAGTAGCCCTTGATGTCTCTGGTTGAGGGCCAGTCTGGTGAAGTGCTTAAGTGTTCGGACTCTTATCTGGGAGAACTGGTTTTGATTCCCCACTCCTCCACTTGCAGCTGCTGGAATGGCCTAGGGTCAGTCATAGCTCTCACGGAGTTGTCCTTGAAAGGGCAGCTGCTGAGCGAGCTCTCTCAGCCCCACCCAGCTCACAGGGTGCCTGTTGTGAGGGAGGAAGATAAAGGAGATTGTGAGCCACTCTGAGACTTTGATTCATAGAGAAGGGCGAGGTATAAATCTATGGTCTTCTTCATCCTCTTATGCAAAGGAGTTGCATATTAGGCCCCTCCCACCCCCGAAGTAGCCAATCCTCCAACAGCTTGCAGGGCTCTTAGAGAGCCAGTTTGGTGTAGTGGTTAAATGTGCGGACTCTTATCTGAGAGAACCTGGTTTGACTCCCCACTCCTCCACTTGCACCTGCTGGGATGGCCTTGGGTCAGCCATAGCTCTTGTAGGAGTTGTCCTTGAAAGGGCAGCTTCTGGGAGAGCCCTCTCAGCCCCACCCACCTCACAGGGTGTCTGTTGTGGGGGAGGAAGATAAAGGAGATTGTGAGCCGCTGCGAGACTCTGATTCAGAGAGAAGGGCGGGGTATAAATCTATGGTCTTCTTCTTCTGGGGCTGGGAGGCAGGGGAATTCTCCTTGGCACAAACCCGGAAATGCTTAAATAGGCAGGAGCAACCGTAATAGTCTAATCTTTTTGGATGGCTGGAAGCTCAGCAGGGTTAAGCACTTAGGAGAGCCCACCAAGTTAGACTGGGGCTGTTATACAGAGGAAATAAGGTTGCCAGCTCTAGTTTGGGAAATATCTGGAGATTTCAGGGGTAGGGCCTGAGGAAGGCAGGGTTTGGAGAGGGGAGGGACTTCAATGGGGTGTAATGCCATAAAGTCCACCTTCCAAAGTGGTCGTTTGCTCTAGGTGAACGGACCTCTGTTGCCTGGAGATCAGTTGTAACAGTAGGTCTCCAGCCACCACCTGGAGGTTGGCAACCCTGCAAAGAAGGCAATGGCCAACCTCCTCAGTTCATCTCTCACCTTGATAACACCACAAGGTGGAACTTCATAGGGTTGAATGAGTCAGTTGCAAGTCAATGATACACAGGGCTTTTTTTTGTAGCAGGAAACTCCTTTGCATATTAAAAAGGCAAAGGCAGTCCCCTGTGCAAGCACCAGTCGTTTTCGACTCTGGAGTGACGTTGCTTTCACAACATTTTCACTGCAGACTTTTTACAGGGTGGTTTGCCATTGCCTTCCCCAGTCATCTACACTTTCCCCCCAGCAAGCTTTGCATATTAGGCCACTCTTACCCCCACCCACCCGATGTAGCCAATCCTCCAAGAGCTTACAGGGCTCTTAGTACAGGGCCTACTTTAAGCTCCAGGAGGATTGGCTACCGGGGGGGGGGGGGAGATGCGGCCTGATATGCAAAGGAGTTCCTGCTAGATAAAAAATCCTGATGACACACTTTAGGTTGCACAGTTCCTTCTCTTCTCATTCCCTGGAAGCCTTGGAGGTTTTCCCAGCATCTTTAGCAATTGGCTCAGAGTTTGGTTAACGCAGGTAGAAAAACATGCATTGAATGGGAGTGTGGAAGCCTCTAAAACATTTTCCAGAAAGGCTTCCCCTGGAAACATGGATTTCAAACCCATCTAACAAGCTTTTGCCTATGTGGGTGTGGAAGAACACAAAAGCACTAACACCCCCCGGGGTGACGTTCAATGGGAAAGGCATGTTCTAACTTAACCTTCAGTATTTCAGCTACCATGCTGCTAAAATTCCTCTCCAAACTGCAGGACTTTTCCTGTCTTGAGTTGTTTAGGAGGAAGAGAAGTGAGCTAATCTTAAAAGTTGCTGAGATAAAGTTGTCTGTTTCTCGTCTATCCTGGTTTCAACTGTACATTTGGTGCAGGATGCAGCCAGTTTGGTGTAGTGGTTAAGTGTGCGGACTCTTATCTGGGAGAACCGGGTTTGATTCCCCATTCCTCCATTTGCACCTGCTAGAATGGCCTTGGGTCAGCCATAGCTCTGGCAGAGGTTGTCCTTGAAAGGGCAGCTGCTGTGAGAGTCCTCTCAGCCCCACCCACCTCACAGGGTGTCTGTTGTGGGGGAGGAAGGTAAAAAAGATTGTGAGCCGCTCTGAGACTCTTCGGAGTGGAGGACGGGATATAAATCCAATACCTTCTTCTTCTTCATGCAAATGCAAGGGACTGCAGCATTTTTTTATCGTAAAAGAAAGAAAAGGTGAGAGGAACAGAACTGTTTCTTCCAACTCATTTTCATTCCATCGTGGCCCTTCGTTTTTAAAGATACACATCTGGAAAAGGTTCTTTGCAGAAATGTACTGCACGAAGGTATCCATTTGTTCTCCATATCCACTGAGAAAACTGAAATTGGTGTGTACCAATTGTACAATGGGTGGCTAGATTGCTTCTGGGCATACTCGAGATGTTGTGCCCTGAGAGAGCCAGTTTGGTGTAGTGGTTAAGTATGAGGACTCTTATCTGGGAGAACCGGGTTTGATTCCCCACTCCTCCACTTGCAGCTGCTGGAATGGGCTTGGGTCAGCCATAGCTCTGGCAGAGCTGTCCTTGAAAGGGCAGCTGCTGTGAGAGCTCTCTCAGCCCCACCCACCTCACAGGGTGGCTGTTGTGGGGGGAGAAGATATAGGAGATTGTAAGCTGCTCTGAGGGCGGGTTATAAATCTGCAGTCATTGTTTTTAACATGTCACGTACTTTAAGAGTTGGTGGAGAGATAAAGGAAGGACTATTTCCTGCCCACCAGTTTAGGTCATTCCTAGGGTTGCCAGGTCTGTGTTGGAAAACAGCTGAAGACTTTGGGGGTGGATCTGGGAAAGGGCGGGGTTTGGGGAGGGGAGGGGCCTCAACAGGGCACAATGCCATAGAGTCCACCCTTCAAAGTAGCCATTTTCTCCAGGGGAACTGATCTCTGCCTGCTGGAGATCAGTTGTAAAAGTGGGAGATCTCCAACCCTAGCTCACCAGATGCTGCTGAGATGGCAACAAGCAGTTGATAATGGCCACAGTACTACCCTAGAAGTTTGACCTTCAGCTAAGGTTCTATTTTGCAGGACAGGTGGAAAGCATAGCGCTACGTACTGGACTTTATGTTTGGCGGGAAGCTTTCGTGCACGCCCGGGCAGCAGCAGGAAATGCTAGAGACTCTTGATGGATTTGAGCACTACACAGTAACCAATGAGCGATCTTGGCACGAAACTTGACTGCCGTGATTTGGTATGGGAATGGGTGTGTGTGTGTTTCATTTGCATGTATATAAACAGGGTCGTGGCCCCGCCATTTTGTTTTAGCATGTAGTTGCCAATAAAGTACAATCCTGGTTGAACTCCAATGCACTGAACCCAGCAGGGCTTTTTTGTAGCAGGAACTCCTTTGCATATTAGGCCACACACCTCTGATATAGCCAATCCTCCAAGAGCTTACAGGGCTCTTTGTACAGGGCCTACTCTGAGCTCCAGGAGGATTGGCTACATCAAGGGGAGGTATGGCTTAATATGCAAAGGTGTTCCTGCTACAAAAAAAGCCCTGGAACTCAGTATTTAACACATAGGGAAACAGGGGAAGGGAAAAGCCATAACACGGAGATTCATGAGTAGGTTCACAGGGGTAGAATTCTAGCAGGAGTTCCTTTGAATATTAGGCCATACACCCCTGATGTAGCCAATCCTCCAAGAGATTACAAGGCTCTTTTTTGTAAGCTCCTGGAGGACTGGCTACATCAAGGGGGTGTGGCCTAATATGCAAAGGAGGTCCTGCTAGAATTCCTTACAGGGCTCTAAGTACAGGGCCTACTGGAAGCGCCTGGAGGACTGGCTACATCATGGGGGTGTGGCCTAATATGCAAAGGAACTCCTGCTAGAATCCCACCCCTGGGTTTTCAACACAAATTAATGCTTAACTTATTAGGAACCTATATCAAGAAGCTTAAGCTGGAGATAAACTGTTTGATTCCAGGATGGAAGTACCGCAGCGACAGCCTTCGATTGTTCCCTGGTACAACTCCTTTACTTTCCCAGAGCTCTAAGTATAATGTGGGCAAGCCAGAGACCAAACGTGTGTGCTCTCGCACAAGCCTTACTGCTTGGTTCTGAGCTTTCCTTCACAGCATTCTGAATTCCACCCCCAAAGGCCAATGCTAGTTCAAACGGCTAGTTAGGATTCAGTTCGCTGCACAGGCAAAGCTATAAGCGCTTAACAACAACAAAACTCAGCCTGTCACACATATCACAAATAAAATGGCTCTGAAGTGGTGGTTGTTGTTCAGTTGCGAGTCGAGTCTGACTCTTTGCAACCCCATGGGCCAAGTCACGCCAGGCCCTCCTGTCTTCCACCATCCTCCTAAGTCCTCTCAGATTCATGTTAGTTACATCAGTAAAGGGTCGTTTTGTATAAAAATAGGTGGTGGAGCTCATCCAGGGATTGTTATGCAGCTGCACCTACTATTCAATGGGCAAGCCTTACGTGGCCTGGGACCAACATACCTGTGGGACCGTCCCCTTCCATATATGCCCAGGAGGTTGTTATGTTCAGCCTCCCAACATCTGTTGGCCATCCCCAGCCCAAGAGATGCCCGCCTTGCCTCAACTAGGGCCAGGGCTTTTTCAGTCCTGGCCCCGACCTGGTGGAATTAGCTCCCGGGAGAGATCCCTACTGAGAACACACGGGAGTGACACAGATTAAAAGAGAGAGAGAATTATGCTTATTAACACTTTGCTGATGTCGGGGGGAGGTCAGTTATGGCTCCAAATGCACAGAGAAAAGGGTCTCCAAGTAATTCACTAGTTACCGCAGAGAACAGGGGCCCCCAATCCCTGGGTCGTGGACCAGTACCAGTCTGTGGCCTGTTAGCAACCGGGCCGTAAGTTATTTCATTATATAATACAATGCAAGAAGAAGAAATTGGATTTATATCCCGCCCTCCACTCCAAATCTCAGAGTCTCAGACCATCTTACAATCTCCTTTATCTTCCTCCCCCACAACAGACACCGTGTGAGGTAGGTGGGGTTCAGAGGGCTCTCACAGAAGTTGCCCCCCTTTCAAAGACAGCTTAACCACTACACCAAACTAATAAAGTGCAC
This sequence comes from Heteronotia binoei, assembly GCF_032191835.1. NCBI lineage: Eukaryota > Metazoa > Chordata > Lepidosauria > Squamata > Gekkonidae > Heteronotia > Heteronotia binoei. The sequence continues at coordinate 21,476,074 of NC_083243.1, read as the reverse complement.
AATTGTATCATCCTGAAACCAACATGAACGCCCCCCCCCCCCCCAGTCTGTGGAAAAATTGTCTTTCACAAAACCGGTCCCTGGTGCCAAAAGGGTTGGAGATCACCGCTCTAGAAGACCTGGGAAGAGACTGTTCAAAGACCTGTTCCCGGGTTTTATTATTTTTTAAACACACTTTTATTTTGTAAGGTTTTGCTCTGCACTGTTCAGGTGATACCTTCAATTCTGGGGCTCCTCCTGGCCTACGGAGAGCCAGTTTGGTGTAGTGGTTATGTGTGTGGACTCTTATCTGGGAGAATCGGGTTTGATTCCCCACTCCTCCACTTGCAGCTGCTGGAATTGCCTTGGGTCAGCCATAGCTCTGGCAGAGGTTGTCCTTGAAAGGGCAGCTGCTGTGAGAGCCCTCTCCAGCCCCACCCACCTCACAGGATGTCTCTTGTGGGGGAGGGGGAAGGTAAAGGAGATTGTGACCGCTCTGAGACTCTTCGGAGTGCAGGGCGGGATATAAATCCAATATCTTCATCTACCTCACAGGGTCTCTGTTGTGGGGGAGAAGGTAAAGGAGATTGTGAGGCGTTCTGAGACTCTTCGGAGTGGAGAGCGGGATATAAATCCAATATCTTCATCTACCTCACAGAGTGTCCGTTGTGGGGGGGAAGGTAAAGGAGATTGTGAGCCGCTCTGAGACTCTTCGGAGTGGAGGGCGGGATATAAATCCAATATCTTCTTCTTCTTCTACATTTTGTTTCTAGGAAAAAGCAACACTTGGTAATATGCCAAGGGAGTTGGGGGCAGGATAGTTTTCATTACTTAGAAAATGAGATCTCATTAAGGAAAACATTGGAGACCCCTGGCATAAAGGATCATCTACAAACAGTTCCTTAGAAGAAATTTATTTGTGTCTCGCAAGAACTTTTTAGAGATGTTCCATGCCAAAAAAGCTCACTGCAGGCGAATGAGGAATAACTATACATTTCAAGACGTGTTAACAATCCTGTAAGCATCTATCTCGGAAACATAAACTCTAGCTACTTGCTGTTGCCTCTTGAACTGTGAACAATATTTTATTTAATCAGCGTATAAAAGAATGAGGTGCCGGGGAAAGTAAAATAAACAAATCCTCGTCAACGGTGGTTCGCATGTAATAGATAAAAGTATAGCATGTAAAAACTCAATTGCAGCAATGAAATATTCGGCCAGCGTTCTGTATACAATATTCTGTCTTTGTCAGGGCATTTTGAAGATAGAATATTTTCTTTTTCTCTTCTGCGATAACTTGGCTCGCATCCCAGGATCCACAAGGCAATGAGGCCTTGCAGCTTAAAAAACATATTAGCCCCCCTCCAAAAAAACCCCTTTAATAAAACTTGAAACCTACTCTGTTTAGCTTCACTGAGCTCTCTGTGAGTGTTGTTTGCAACACATTTTGGAATAACCCTTCGTTATTCGTGAAAGTTGTTTTCTTTTAAAAGTCCCTGAGCGTTATTACCCTGGAATAACCCCCCCCCCCCCAAAAGCTGCAATGGCACACAAAATTGTTTTGATGGGGTGTGAACTGGCAGAGATTGACCAAGAGAGAGATCTTGGGGTCGTGGTAGATAACTCACTGAAAATGTCAAGACAGTGTGCGATTGCAATAAAAAAGGCCAACACCATGCTGGGAATTATTAGGAAGGGAATTAAAAACAAATCAGCCAGTATCATAATGCCCCTGTATAAATCGATGGTGCGGTCTCATTTGGAATACTGTATGCAATTCTGGTCACCGCATCTCAAAAAGGATATTATAGCATTGGAAAAAGTGCAGAAAAGGGCAACTATAATGACTAAAGGTTTGGAACACTTTTCCTATGAAGAAAGGTTAAAACGCTTGGGGCTTGGAGAAACGTCGACTGCGGGGTGACATGATAGAGGTTTACAAGATTATGCATGGGATGGAGAAGGTAGAGAAAGAAGTACTTTTCTCCCTTTCTCACAATACAAGAACTCGTGGGCATTCAATGAAATTGCTGAGCAGTCGGGTTAGAACGGATAAAAGGAGGTACTTCTTCACCCAAAGGGTGATTAACATGTGGAATTCACTGCCACAGGAGGTGGCAGCGGCTACAAGCATAGTCAGCTTCAAGAGGGGGTTAGATAGAAATATGGAGCAGAGGTCCATCAGTGGCTATTAGCCACAGTGTGTGTGTGTATGTATGTGTATGTATGTATCTACGGCTCCGAATCGTGGGTTTTATACCGTCATCACCTGCGATTCCTTGAGCGCTTTCATCAGCGCTGCCTTCGCACCATCCTCAACATCCACTGGAGTGACTTTGTGACCAACACTGAAGTCCTCAAGGGGGCGGACGTTACAAGCATCGAAGCACTGCTGTTGAAGATGCAGCTGCGGTGGGCAGGGCATATTTCTAGGATGGAAAACCACCGCCTTCCCAAGATTGCTCTGTATGGCGAACTTTCCACTGGCCATCGAAATAGAGGGGCACCAAAGAAGAGGTACAAGGACTCCTTGAAGAAATCCCTTGGCACCTGTCGCATCAACCATCACCAGTGGTCTGACCTAGCCTCAGATCGCAAAGCATGGAGGCACACCATCCACCAGGCTGTCTCTTCTTTTGAGAACGCACGCATAGCTGGTCTTGAGGACAAAAGGAGATTGAGGAAGAATCGCACTGCTACAGCACCAACCCCAAATCAGACTTTTCCCTGCAGCCACTGTGGCCGGACTTGCCTGTCCCGCATTGGTCTTGTCAGCCACCAGCGAGCCTGCAGCAGACGTGGACTACTGCACCCTTCTTAAATCTTCGTTCGCGAAGTCAAGCCGATATATATATATATATATATATAAAAATAATTTTGGCCTCTGTGTGACACAGAGTGTTGGACTGGATGGGCCATTGGCCTGATCCATCATGGCTTCTCTTATGTTCTTATGTTTCTGCAGGTGCCGCTGCACTGGCAAATCTGATCTGCCTGCCTGCCAGGGGTAATCTGACTGTCAAGTGTGTAGAAGCAGAAATTCTTTGAGAGTGATGCACAGGTGAGAACTCCTAAATCCTATTGCAGTCAATCCCAGACTTGGTGATGGCACACAAGTAATGCATCGTGAGCAAGTCAATGAATTACTGAAGTTTCCCGTCAGGGGTGGAATTCTAGCAGATCTCCTTATCAGGCCACACACCCCTGATGTAGCCAATCCTCCAAGACCTTACAAAAAAGAACCTGGTAAGCTCTTGGAGGATTGGCTACATCAGGGGTGTGTGGCCTAATATGCAAAGGAGCTCCTGCTAGAATTCCACCCCAGTGAACCTACTCATGAATCTCTGTGTTATGGCTTTTCCCTTCCCGTTTCCCTATGTGTTAAATAAAACAGAGCCTTGTAAGCTCTCGGAGGATTGGCTACATCAGGGGTGTGTGGCCTAATATGCAAAGGAGCACCTGCTAGAATCCTACCCCTGGTTCCCGTAAGTGCACAATCCCCACCTCCGGAGATGACTGCCCATATTGCTTCTATATAATCCATGGCTTCAGTCTTGGCTCCTTCCTGGCAGCTCCTAGTGTGGGACAGGAAATTCCCGCTGGGTTGTAATACAGAGGCTGTGCCGGAATTACATGCTTTTAGGAAGGGGCTGTCTGCTGCATCTCTGCACGGGTTACTGTTCTGGGCTGATTTCTTACCAATCAAAGAGGTAGCATGGGCCAACCAGCTATACAGAAAAATAAGGAATCAACCTACTGAGTATTCTAAATAAGCTTTGGGAGGCACATAAGAGTGGTTAAGAAAGCTGATTTATTTGAAATGTTGGAGGAGAGTTTTATGGGTATTGTGGACTTCCCAGAAGCAGGCTCTAGAGAAAACCAAGCCTGAACTCTCCCTAGTATCTAAAATAATCTAAACTGAGCCTATCATAGGAGATTACAAGGGTCACTGGAAAAGACAGTAATGCTAAGAAAAGTTGAAGGCAGCAGGAGAAGAGAAAGACTCAACGTAAGATAGACTGAGTAAATCAAGGAAACCAAGGCCTTCACTTTGCAGGACCTGAGCAAGGCTGTTTACAATAGGATGTTGTTGTTGTTCAGTCGCACAGTAGAGTCTGACTCTTTGCAACCCCATGGACCAAGTCACGCCAGGCCCTCCTGTCTTCCACCATCCTCCGAAGTCTGTTCATATTTGTGTTAGTTACATCAGTAACGCTGTCCAGCCATCTCATCTTTGGCCGTCCCCTTCTTCTTTTGCCTTCTGTCTTTCCCAGCACCAGGATCTTCTCCAGTGAGTGCTCCCTTCTCATTTGGTGGCCAAAGTATTTGAGCTTCAGCTTCAGCATCTGGGTTGATTTCCCTTAGGACTGACTGATTTGATCTTCTTGCAGTCCAAGGGACTCTCAAGAGTCTTCTCCAGCACCACAGCTCAAAAGCATCTATTCTTCTGTGCTTGGCCTTCCTTATAGTCCAACTCTCACAGTCATAAATTTCTACTGGGAATACCATTGCTTTGACTATACGGACTTTTGTTGGCAGGCTGATGTCTCTACTTTTTATTATACTGCCTAGATTTGCCATAGCTGTCCTCCCAAGGAGCAAACGTTTTAATTTCAGGACACTGGGAAGGTAATTAATTCATAGGGTCACCATAAGCTGGAAGTGATTGACAGCACTTAACACACACACACATACAAGTGACATTTGCTTCTCAAGCACCACAAAGGACACTGTAGTTTCTCCTTTGCTGCTGCAGCTGCTGATACACCACAGCAGCAATGTCTTATGGCATATGCCAATCATGGCCTTTTGGCTTTTTTTTTTCCAAATGAACCACTGAATATCATTATACCATTATAACAACTGGTGTCTGCAGTTCTCTGAATTCCCAGCTTTCATTTTTTAAAAATGTCTCTAACCCTTTTCGTTGCACATATATTAATTGCACATGTATTCTGAGAGCCAGTTTGGTGTAGTGGTTAAGTGTGCGGACTCTTATCTGGGAGAACCGGGTTTGATTCCCCACTCCTCCACTTTCAGCTGCTGGAATGGCCTTGGGTCAGGCATAGCTCTCGCAGGAGTTGTCCTTGAAAGGGCAGCTGCTGTGAGAGCCCTCTCAGTCCCACCCAGCTCACAGGGTATCTGTTGTGGAGGGAGAAGATATAGGAGATTGTAAGCCGCTCTGAGTTTCTGATTCAAAGAGAAGGGCGGGGTATAAATCTGCAGTCTTCTTCTCCCTTAATTCTCCTCAACAAAAAGAGCTACAGACCTACCATCTTCCAAAAAGAAAAGAAAAGAAAGCTAGGAATTCAGAGAACTTGATACACACAGGGCTTTTTTTGAGCAGGAACACACAGGAACGCAGTTCCAGTTGGCTTGGTGTTGGAGGTACGGCCTAACATACAATTGAATTCTTGCTGTTTTTTCCCTACAAAAAAGCCCTGTGCGAAGCAATGGAGATGCCAGAGGGTGTGGCCTAATATGCAAATGAGTTCCTGCTGGACTTTTTCTACTAAAAAAGCCCTGGATATGCAGATTTCTATATGATATAACGATATTCAGTTACTGATTTCTTAAAAAAAAAAAAAAACAAATTTTGTGACAGGAGGAGGAAATTGTGAGCACAGGGGCAGGAAAAATGGCCGCCATATCAGCAGGTCCAGGAAAATCCAAACTTTTATAACACAGCAGCCTTTCCAGGTCTTACTGTGATTTCCTTAAAACTCTGCAGCTAAGTAGGTTTAGAAAAGATCAGACTGCAGTCAGGGAAACCTCACGAGGTGCACTATGTGCCACAATTCTATGGGGAAGCAGGAAAAAAACCCTGCTTTCTGACAGCATCAAACATAGGGCAAACAGCTCCTGTGGAAAGGTCTAAATTTAATCCAAGGGGAACAAAAAAAAGTATCTCAAGATATTTTAAGTTTGGCACACATTGTCCTGTCATCAATCCTGCCCCCACCATGTCAGGATGATTTCTATGTAATGTGACAGGTTCGCACAATGTTGTTCAGCCACATCTTCCAACAGTGGCCTTTGCAAGTTTTATGAAGCCAAGCAACACTTATCTACCAACATCTCCATGGATTAACTTGCTGTGCTGGCATTTTGGTGGTCACTAGATCCCTTCTACCCCACAAAACACAGCCACAAGGACTGGTTTTGGAACCAGTGGGAAACTATGGGAGCACAGGATGTGTTGCTAGGCAGCACATATTCATCTCATGTCCCTGGTGCCATTAGAAGATTTATTTTAAAAACTGTTATGAGAGCTGCAAAGGCTGAACCATTGAAGTTCTAGGATGGGCATGCCCTCCACAGGAAAGGGGCTGTGGCTAAGTGGTAGAGCAGGGGTGGGACCTTCTGCTTGGCATGCAGAAGGTCCCAGGTTCTATCCCCAATTAAAAGGACCAGGCAGTAGGTGATGGGAGAGACCTCTGCCTGAAACCCTGGAGAGCCACTGCCAGTCTGAGTAGACTCTACTGACCTTGATGGACCAATGGGATGATTCAATATAAGTATGTTCATATAACTCTGGCTTAAGAAATATCTGGAGTTTTGGGGAGGGGGCAGAGCTTAGAGAGTGCAGAGTTTGAGGGACAGTGGAATTTGGGGCAGAGGCGGACCTCAGCTGGTTATAATGCCACGGAGCCCACCCTCCAAAGTTGCCATTTTCTCCAGGGGAATTGATATCTGTTGCCTGGAGATCAAAGGTGGTGGGCACAATCACAAAATGGCTGCCATGGGAAGTAGAGCCAATAAAAAATGGCTGCCACAGGAGGTGGGGCCAACCACAAAATGTCAAGAGACTGAGCTACATCCAACTCTAATGGTAACTCTTCGTCGTTTCAGGCAGAAGCTCTGTTTAACGGGATTCCTTTTAATCTGCATAGCCAATCAGAAGCCTGCTGGGGAAAAGCCCCGCCTACTTTTTAAAAATACTGGGCTGGGTCTTTGAAAATGTGTATTCTCCCATCCTTGCTTACAGCTTGCTAACACACACGGAAAATCAACAGTATCTCATTCTTTGGTCGAGAGAATGTTTTTCTCCCTCTCCTGTAATACTAGCACTGGGGCCAATCTATTAAGTTGATGGATCATAGATTCAGGAAATCAATGGAAACACTTTCTTACTCAACAAGTAATTAAACTACACAGTTCACTGCCAATAGATGTAGTGATGGCCATCAGCACAGGTGGCTTTAAAAGGGGCCTTAAAAAAAGGTGAGATAGAGTCATGGAGGAGAGATTCATCAGTGGCTATGAAGATTAATATTCAGAAACATCAAGCCTCCACACAGCAGTGGTAGGAGTCAGCATCCAGGGAAGACCTTGGCCTCTATGCCTTGTATGCTGGTCTTCCAGGTAACTGGATAGCCGCTTTGTGAAACAGTGTGGACCACTGTTCTGTTCCAACAGGACTCTTCGCCACAGGAGGTGGTGGAGGCTACAAGTATAGCCAGCTTCAAGAGGGGATTGGAAAAACATATGGAGCAGAGGTTCATCAATGGCCTTTAGCCATAGCATATTGTTAGAACCCTTTGTCTGGGGCAAGTGATGCTCTGCATTCTTGGTGCTTGGGGGGCCCAGTGTGAGGGATTCTAGTGTCCTGGCCCCACTGATGGATCTCCTAATGGCACCTGGGTTTTTTTGGCCACTGTGTGACACAGAGCGTTGGACTGGATGGGCCTCTGGCCCGATCCAACATGGATTCTCTTATGTTCTTAATGCTTGCTTACACCCCAGAACTCAGAATGAATAAACATAATAGCTTAGGCCATGTCCAATTCATGTGTAGTTCCTACACAAACGACGTGGCGGTGGACAGTGCCATCTAGTCGCAGCTGACCCTGTAGGGTTTTCAAGGCAAGAAACGTTCAGAGGTGGCTTGCCATTGCCTGCCTCTTTGTTGCAATCCTGAACTTCTTTGGTGGCCTCTCATCCAAAAACTGATCAGGGCCAAACCTGCTTAGCTTCACTGACCTGATGCAATTGGGCTGGCCTGAACATCCAGGTCAGGGCACACAAATGATACCTTATGAAATTTCCAGATTTCAGCTCCACTAACGGAAACGCAACCCAGATTCAAAAGGTCACTACAAAACAATAGCATTCTATATAAATCAGGCTCAGGCTTTGAGGTAGATGTGTTTCCTATAAGCATAATAGTCAGTTCTCAAAACTCCATCACACTCCAACAAAGCTGTGAGTATAAGCAACAAATGGAACACAAGAATGAATTTAACCTCAACCCAATGGGGATACTTGGCATTACAGTTCCAAGATAGCATCCTACCATCTGCAGTCTCTGAAGAAAATATACTAGGTCCACCATTTTTAAACAGGTACTGGGGTTCTTGCTTCAGGATCACAGAAACTGTGAAGCATGTTTTATTTGAATGTATAAGGAAACTAGAGAGAAATGGATCAAGTCACTTACACCCCAGTGAAATGAGCCTCTTCCAAGCATTTTAGTTTCTAAAATTAATAGTGCCTAGGCCAGCAAATACACTTTTAAAACTAAATTCCTTGTTCAGGCCATGAGAATTTGGACACACAGTGATGACATCTTCCCTAACTTAGTAGATCATGTCCTCTCTGGCTTGAATTTTTCCTTTCTTCTTTTTATTCTTAGTTGGGATAGATCAATACTACTCAAGACCTATAGGTCAGAGGAAGAAAGAGTGGGAGGAAGGAAGGAAGAAAGAAAGGGAAGGAGGGGTAGAGAGAGAGAGAAAGAAAGAGAGAAAGAAAGAGAGAAAGAGAGAGAGAGAGAAAGAAAGAGAGAAAGAGAGAAAGAGAGAAAGAAAGAAAGAAAGAAAGAAAGAAAGAGAAAGAAAGAGAGAGAGAGAGAAAGAAAAAGAGAAAGAAAGAGAGAGAGAGAGAAAGAAAGAGAGAAAGAGAGAGAGAGAAAGAAAGAAAGAGAGAGAAAGAAAGAGAGAAAGAAAGAAAGAGAGAGAGAAAGAAAGAGAGAAAGAAAGAAAGAGAGAGAGAGAGAGAAAGAAAGAAGGGAAGGAAGGAAGAAAGAAAGAAAGAAAGAGAGAGAGAGAGAGAGAGAAAGAAAGAGAGAGAGAGAGAGAGAAAAAGAGAAAGAAAGAGAGAAAGAAAGAGAGAAAGAAAGAGAGAAAGAGAGAGAAAGAAAGAAAGAGAGAAAGAAAGAAAGAAAGAAAGAGAGAAAGAGAGAGAAAGAAAGAAAGAAAGGAAGGAAGGAAGGAAGGAAGGAAGGAAGGAAGAAAGAAAGAAAGAAAGAAAGAAAGAAAGAAAGAAAGAAAGAAAGAAAGAAAGAAAGAGAGAGAGAGAGAGAGAGAAAGAAAGAGAGAGAGAAAGAAAAAGAGAAAGAAAGAGAGAAAGAAAGAGAGAGAGAAAGAAAGAGAGAAAGAGAGAGAAAGAAAGAAAGAGAGAAAGAAAGAAAGAAAGAGAGAGAAAGAAAGAAAGGAAGGAAGGAAGGAAGGAAGAAAGAAAGAAAGAAAGAAAGAAAGAAAGAAAGAAAGAAAAGAAAGAAAGAAAGAAAGAAAGAAAGAAAGAAAGAAAGAAAGAAAGAGAGAGAGAAAGAAAGAGAGAGAGAGAGAGAGAGAGAAAGAAATCCAGTATCATCTAAAGAACAGCAATTATGCTATGAAGAACTTAAGGTCCAGTCATGTTTATGAGTACAATATGCAAACAAATCAGATCACTGCCACCAGCTGAAAAGAGCATACAACAGATCATTCCGGCACAGTTCCCTCCACAAAGGCAGGGTGGAATTCATTCTCCTTGTATCATCACTGATAAAGAGGTGTCAAGTCTATACTGGATTAACTTCAACAATAGCGATCGCACAACATATCCTTTCACGGCTTGTTCACAAAACTTTTCCTTAATGCTCAACCTGAAACGTTCTGTCTTCCACTTCAGATCTTACCTTGTACTGTTCTCAGTGGCTAAGGGAGATAATTGATACCTCAGCCTCTGTTAAAGATCTCTATATTTATTTATTTATTTAAAAAGTACCCTGCCTTCTGTTAAGCCTCACCAGCTCAAGTACAAGCATGCCTTGCTCTTTTAACAATTCTTTCTCATGATGGAGAATCAGGTACTTACAATTCTCCATCACACACCTCCCAGAAACTGTGATGCAAACAGTCTATATACATACATTTAAAAGCAGAAATCCAGACTGCATAGCTCTAATTTCGAGGGGAGGGAACAATTGTGCAAGCTCAAATCATACACATGAAGGCTTCATGTCATAAATTATGGGCAATGCAATGGGAGCCATTCATTCCACCAAGTTCCTTTGCATATTAGCAGGAGCTCCTTTGCATATTAGGCCACACCCCCTGATGTAGCCAATCCTCCAAGAGCTTACAAGGCTCTTTTTTGTAAGCTCTTGGAGGACTGGCTGCATCGGCGGTGTGTGGCCTAATATGCAAAGGAGCTCCTGCTAGAATTCCACCCCTGCTTGGGCCCATGACACAGGTGGACTTGGGCTGTGTCTGCAGTGGTCCGGTGGTGGAAGGTGCCGTCAGGTTGCAGCCATCTATGGCGATGCTGTAGGGTTTTCAAGGCAACAAGCAAACAGAGGAGGTTTGCCATTGCCTGCCTCTGTGGAGAAATTCTGGACTTCTTTGGTAGTCTCCCATCTAAGTATTTATCTAGGACGAACTCTGCTTACCTTCCGAGCTTTAATAAGACCAGGATAGCCTGGGCCATACAGGTCAGAGCATGAAAGAGTCATCAAAATAAGATATGGACCTAAACCAAGCTCTTATATGGACCTAAACCAAGCTCTTATCAAAATAAGATATGGGCCTAAACCAAGCCTAAGCCACAGCCCCTTTTCTAAACATACCACAAACGGGTCTAATGTTAAAAAGCAGAACCGCTGGATTCGAGTCCACTAGCACAGTATCTCCCAACCTTTTTGGCACCAGGGACCGGATTTACGGAAGACAGTTTTTCCACGGACCAGTGGTGGCGGGAGCAGCACTGGGTTTTTTGCTGGCCCAGGCTGCCCCCCCCCACACCCCATCCCTGCCCCCATGAGGGTCTTTAAATTGGGGGGAGACTGGGGCTGCTTTTGCTGCCTCCCTACTAAGTGGACAAGTGGCAGAAGGCCAATCTGCTTCCCCTTCACATTTAAAAATCCCCACCAGTCAGCTGATCAGGTGCTGGGCGGAAGGGGCGGCGGGGCTGCTCTGCCTCGCTCTGAGGCTGCCTTCCTGCCTTGGAGCAAAGCTGCACTGCCTCTTTTGTCTGCCTGGGTGGGCATGGGAGATGCAGCGCCTCTGCAACCCAGTTATTGGCAGGCCACGGACCGGGACTGGTCTGCAACCTGGTGGTTGGAGACCCCTGCGCTAGCACCTTAGAGACCAACAAGATTGTGGGTGTGTATGCTTTCGAGAGGTAAAGTGAAAGTAGCTTTGACTCTCAAAAGCTCGTACCCTAAAATATCTTGTTGGTCTCTCAAGGTGTTACTGGATTCGAATCCACCCACTACTCTCTTGAAACTGATAAAAAAGTAGCCTCGTTGGCATTGTCTAGTGCTATGTTATCAGACTTTGGCTATATGGACTGATGCATGTGTACATTTTAAATAATACGCATGGGTAGAAATACTTGGTATAGTAGAAGACTGTAGATTTATAACCCGCCCTTCTCTCTGAATCAGAGTCTCAGAGCGGCTTACAATCTCCTATATCTTCTCCTCCCACACAGACACCCTGTGAGGTGGGTGAGGCTGAGAGGGCTCTCACAGCAGCTGCCCTTTCAAGGACAACCTCTGCCAGAGCTATGGCTGACCCAAGGCCATTCCAGTAGCTGCAAGTGGAGGAGTGAAGAACCAAACCCGGTTCTCCCAGATAAGAGTCTGCACACTTCACCACTACACCAAACTGGCTCTCAGTGGTATAGTAAGTGGTATCGTATCTTGCGCCCTGACCTAGATGGCTCAGGCTATCCTGATTTCATCAGATCTCAGAAGCTAAGAAGGTTAGTACTTGGATGGGAGACCATCGAGGAAGTCGGGCGTCCTGAACATCTCTTGCCTTGAAAACCCTATGGGGTCACCATAACTTGGCTGTGACCAGCGTTCCCTCTAAGCTGAGTTAGTGTGAGCTAACTCACAGTTTTTTTAGCCTCTGCCTCACACAGTTTTGTCTTAGCTCAGGAAAAAGGGGCCCCAGAGCAAACTAATTTCTGCAGTGGCTCAGAACTTTCATGCCGGCAGCTCAGAAATCAGCATTTTTGCTCACAAGACTCCACAGCTAAGAGGGAGTATTTGCTGTGACTTGAAGGTATTTTTACATGCACATAGCAACTGCGTGTCTGGGTATAGCAGGTGCTTATCTGTATCCACCTTCTGTTTTTCTGGAACCAACTTCTGAGATTTCTCCGATAACTCCTTCTGCTAATGGAAGGGATGGAGGGAATCTCCACCCATTCCTTCTTACTGCTGTCCCTAAGGATCCCCTGTGCCTTAGGCATGCAGGGGAAAGGGTTAATGATCTGTTTAGAAGGAGGAGGAGGAGGAGAAGATGATGATATTGGATTTATATCCCGTCTTATACTCTGAATCTCAGAGCAGCCTACAATCTCCTCTACCTTCCCCCCCACAACAGACACCCTATGAGGTAGGTGGGGCTGAGAGAGCTCTTATAGCAGCTGCCTCTTGAGGACAACCTCTGTGAGAGCTATGGCTGACCCAAGGCCATTCCAGAGGCTGCCAGTGGAGGAGTGGGGGAATGAACCCTGGTTCTCCCAGATAAGAGTCCGCACACTTAACCACTACACCAAACTCTCCACCAGAGAGATCAAGGGCTACTGAGAAAGCGGGTAAACAATCCAGGAAGGAAGGGAGGAGGAGGCACCGGCGGCCGCTTTTTCAGCAGCTCACTTGTCCTTCCTGCTGCTGCTGCCTGCCCCACCCCACACTGATTGTGATTGCACCGGAGGGCCGGCATAGGAGCCGCGAGCCTTGGGTGCTGTTTTAAAGTGGCCAAGTTTGCGGATGACACTAAATTGTTCAGGGTGGTGAGAACCAGAGCGGATTGTGAGGAACTCCAAAGGGATCTGTTGAGGCTGGATGAGTGGGCGTCGACGTGGCAGATGCGGTTCAATGTGGCCAAGTGCAAAGTAATGCACATTGGGGCCAAGAATCCCAGCTACAAATACAAGCTGATGGGGTGTGAACTGGCAGAGACTGACCAAGAGAGAGATCTCGGGGTCGTGGTAGATAACTCACTGAAAATGTCAAGACAGTGTGCGTTTGCAATAAAAAAGGCCAATGCCATGCTGGGAATTATTAGGAAGGGAATTGAAAACAAATCAGCCAGTATCATAATGCCCCTGTATAAATCAATGGTGCGGTCTCATTTGGAGTATTGTGTGCAGTTCTGGTCGCCGCACCTCAAAAAGGATATTATAGTATTGGAGAAAGTCCAGAAAAGGGCAACTAGAATGATTAAAGGGCTGGAGCACTTTCCCTATGAAGAAAGGTTGAAACGCTTGGGACTCTTTAGCTTGGAGAAACGTCGACTGCGGGGTGACATGATAGAGGTTTACAAGATAATGCATGGGATGGAGAAAGTAGAGAAAGAAGTACTTTTCTCCATTTCTCACAATACAAGAACTCGTGGACATTCGATGAAATTGCTGAGCAGACAGGTTAAAACGGATAAAAGGAAGTACTTTTTCACCCAAAGGGTGATTAACATGTGGAATTCACTGCCACAGGAGGTGGTGGCGGCCACAAGTATAGCCACCTTCAAGAGGGGTTTAGATAAAAATATGGAGCACAGGTCCATCAGTGGCTATTAGCCACAGTGTGTGTGTATATATAAATTTTTTTGCCACTGTGTGACACAGAGTGTTGGACTGGATGGGCCGTTGGCCTGATCCAACATGGCTTCTCTTATGTTCTTACCCACTGATCAGCTGATCGGCGGGGGGTCCTTTAAAGAGCCTGGGAAGCGTGGCGCTCCACTGCCCCTTCCCGGGCATTGAAATGGTGGGGAAGGGAGGGATCAGGAGGCACAGTGGAGCACAGCCCTCATAGGCAAAGGACGCATTTGCCGGGGGGGGGGGGGGAGGGCCGAATTTGGCACCCTCGCCCTGCCGGCGCCTTAGGCAAACGCCTAATTTCCCTAGTCGGCGAGCCAGCCCTGCATGGAAGACATGCACTGCTCTCTACTACAAGCAGTGACAGCACACTGTGTTATATGCACACAGTAAACAGTCAGCAGGGAAGAGAGAGTCCAAGCGCAGCCATACCTGCAGCAGAATGGATCATGCCGTACCCAGGTAACATACTGAAATTTGGAAGAGACAGTTACTTTGTGGGAAGGCGACACTATTGTCTATTGTTTTGCAATCTCTTCTAGAAACATGGATATAGAACGCCTGTTGCTGTGAGCTGGTTTGCCGTAGGTAAAAAACAACAAGGGATTTAGCACAGCAATCAACCTCGCTAGCCCAAGGCACTGAGAAATCGCAAGGATATCTTTCCCCCCTACGAATAGCTTTTCCAGTACTAAAATCTGTGCTGGCTTTTCCAGTACTAAATCTGCGCTGGCATTTCAACGATATCTGCTTTTGCTCCTCCACCACCACCTCAGGTCCTTTGAGGAAAACAAAAAGTTCCACTTAAATGTTTATCCTTAGAGATGCTGCAACTTTTTTTAAAAAAAATGCAGAGAGATCTTTTTCCCACATGACAAAGCTAAGGAGCTTGAAGATTTTTTTTTAAACTTTAGAAAAGAAAAACATCCAAAATGAAACATGAAGATATTTATAATCTTGCGGGGAGGGCAGGATATAAATCCAATAAAGCAATAAATAAAAATAAAATTGAGCTTGGCATAAAGCACTTTCACAAATGCTGAAAAATGAACTTCCAATCCCCTTTCATTGCACTTTGCAACTGGGTTTTACTGTATGAAACAGCAAAAATCCACTAGTAAATGATAGCCAATGTGCGATGAAAGTGGATTGAAAGTGTACTATTCAGCACATAGTAGGACTGCCAAGCCCCCGGGCTGGGCGGGGGTTGTCCCGCCCTGGAGGTTCCCAACCCACCAGCCCACATGGGACCGACGGGAGTAACCTCCCCCTGCATCACTGGAGTGATATCACCTGGAAGTGATGTCATTGCACTGCCGATGTTGCTCGCCAGCCGCTCTAGGCGTTCCTGGGAAAACTCTATGGTTTTCCCAGACGCTCTAGCGATTTGGAAGGGAAAACTCTATGGTTTCCATAAAGTTTTCCTGGAAACGCCTAGAGCGGTTGTCGGTGCGATGATGTCACTTCCAGGTGACGTCATCACGCTGCACGCATGTTGTGCACACAAAAAAAGTCCTCCACGGAGGCCATGGGGGACTTGGGAACCCTAGAGCAGGGGTGGCCAACGGTAGCTCTCCAGATGTTTTTTGCCTACAACTCACATCAGCCCCAGCCAGCATAGCCAATGGCTGGGGCTGATGAGAGTTGTAGGCAAAAAAACATCTGGAGAGCTACTGTTGGCCACCCCTGCCCTAGAGCATGGTGAAAGGGGGGGGGGGGAATCCTTTCTCTGTTTCCCATAGTGCTAGATTTGAAGGGCACATGATAAAACTGATGGACAGCACCTTCAGGACAGACACAAGGAAGTCTTTGTTAACTAATTTAATTATCTACTTAGTCTGCCTCTCTCACTGAGATTCAGTGTAACTGCAGGAGCAAAATGGGGTAGAGGCTGGCTTTGTGCCAATGCCACAATGTTATTTCCACCTGGAAGTGATGTCACCACATCAGCACAACACTCTAGTATTCACCTGAAAAAATATAGTTTTACCCGGGGTGTTTTTTGTAGCAGGAAATTTGCATATTAGGTCCCACACCCCTGATGTAGCCAATCCTCCTGGAGCTTACAGGCGGCCCTGTACTAAGAACTCTGTAAACTCTTGGAGGATTGGCTACATCAGGGGTTTGGGGCCAAATATGCAAAGGAATTCCTGCTACAAAAAAAGCCCTGGTTTTACCATACAGTTTGGGGTGAATCCTAGAGCATCACACCAACATAGCGACATCCCTTCCAGAAGCAGTGTTGATGCCATGTTGCTCATTGCGCCTCTGTCCCCCATTTCCTTTGATTGCCACAACTAGTGTAAATTGATACAATCAATATGAAGAGACATTTAATAAGCAAGAACTAATAAAATGGCCCTCGGACGACCTGCAGAAATGTTTCAACCCCTGTAACCGCAACAAACTAGATAACTTGCATTGTATAAGTAATAGGCAGTTTTCTTCTCCATGAACGGAAAACATATCCTTCTCGAAAAAGATTCCTAGAAGGATCCTTTAAAGAAAAAGAATATCACATCCCAATGCTCATAAGAGAAGATTGCACTGCTTTTCATGAACTGGATTCTGCACTGTTTTCAGGCTTGCCTCTCATTTTTGTGTGTGTTTCGGTATGTAAATGTAACCCCCATGTAGGCAAAGGACCATTTATCTGAAGATTCAAGTAAAACGTTCAGAAATGCTCAGGAAGGCATTTTCATAAAGGGATCAGAACTGTAACAGCATGGAACAATCCAGGAAGGTCCCTTTATAATGGAACAGGACTATAATCTACTGCAGTGATTACTGTAATCTCGCTTTTACTGCATTGTCTTCTACCTTTTTAATGCTGCTCTTACATTATTCTTGCCATGGGCGGTTTCCTGTTTGCATGGTTTTCTAATTTTGTAATCCCAGTTCTATGGCGTCATTCATTGGCTGTTTTTTTTTAAATATATATTTTTGCTTTTTTAATATGTGCATGTGAGTGGGCTGTCATACAGAGGATGGTGCAGAATTGTTTCCTGTAGCCCCAGAAGGCAGGACCAGAACCAATGGGTTGAAAATAAATAAGAAGAGTTTCCGGCTCAACATTAGGAAGAACTTCCTGACCGTTAGAGCAGTTCCTCAGTGGAACAGGCTTCCTCGGGGGGGGGGGGGCTCTCCTTCCTTGGAGGTTTTTAAACAGAGGCTAGATGACCATCTGACAGCAATGCGAATCCTGTGAATTTAGGGGGAGGTGTTTGCAAATTTCCTGCATTGTGCGGGGGGGTTGGACTAGATGACCCTGGAGGTCCCTTCCAACTCTATTACGCTATGAGTGTGTCTGCCCCTGAAGTCACTGGCAACCTCCGGTGACTGACCCCTACTGGGGGCCTGGTGGATATTCAGGGAGGTGGTTGAATAAAGCCTGCCCTCACTTCCCTACTGCTGGTATTCCAAGGAAGTCTCCCACCCAAGTACTCCCCAGAGTCGATCTTGCTTAGCTTCTGAGATCTGATGAGATCGGGCTTGCCTGGGCTATAATCCAGGTCAGGACATTCATTGGCTATCTTGTGCAGTATGACCGCACTGTTTTTTTGGCTTTTAAAAAATTCTGTAACCTGCCTTGAGTCACAGTGAGAAAGGCAGGCTACAAATAAAGTAAGTCAAACAAACAAATAACTAAAGCATTGCATCCATACAGCATCATATCCATGTCAAGCAAGATATGGAAGAGCAGGCATGGGTCCCTGTGCACTGCCAGCAAAAAAGATTTGACCGGGGCTTTTTTTTTGTAGCAGGAACTCCTTTGCTTATTAGGCCACACACCCCTGATGTAGCCAATCCTCCAAGAGCCTTGTAAGAAGAGCCCTGTAAGCTCTTGGAGGATTGGCTACACCAGGGGTGTGTGGCCTAATATGCAAAGGAGTTCCTGCTACAAAAAAAGCCCTGGATTTGACAGTCTGGGATCTTCCCCACTGCCCCCAGAGCCCTTTCTGATCCCAGAAAAGTCTTGCCAGGGTTGAGCACTCAAATGTGCTAACAGCTGCGTCAGTTGGACAGCTGTAGCAGGGAGGGGAAACGGGACAAGCTTGCCCTTTCTGTCTCTTGTGTGAGCAGAGCTCCACTCACGGAAGAGAAAGGAGCGATTTCACTCCCTTCCTCCTCCTCACTGCAGCTGCCTGACTTGTGTGGCTCTCAGTGCACCCAAGTTCTTCAACCCCACCGTGAAACTTCTCCAGGATCAGAAAGGGCTCCTCTGGGAAAGGGGAAGGTGGGGATGATCCACAGTCTTTGCACCTGTGCAGTGCAGCATCCAACCCGTAACACTGAAGCTATGAATTCACAACCTTATTGCAAGGAGAAAACCCCTAGAAAAACACCGCGGTCTCTCTTTCTTTCTCTCTCAGACGAATTTGTTTTGAGATTCAGTCTGGTGTGGTGGTTAAGAGCGGAGAGCTGGGTTTGATTCTGGAGAGCTGGGTTTGACTCCCCACTCTTCCTCCACATGAAACCAGCTTGGGTTTCTCAGAGCTCTCTCAGCCTCACAGGATGTCTGTTGTGGAGAAAAGGAAGGGAAGGAGATTTTAAACACTTTGAGACTTTGGGTAAAACAGGGTATGAAAACCTCCTCCTTCTCTTCTTCTTCTTCTTCTTCTTCTTCTTCTTCTTCTTCTTCTTCTTCTTCTTCTTCTTCTTCTTCTTCTTCTTCTTCTTCTTCTTCTTCTTCTTCTTCTTCTTCTTCTTCTTCTTCTTCTTCTTCCTGGCTGATTTTATACACTTTCCTCCAGCAAATGCTCTTAGTCACTTGCACAATCTGTTTAGACCCGGGAAGGGTTTGCGGGCCAAGTACTTTTCCTGCCTTGCTGTCATTGGGGTTATGCAAATTTAGAACTTTACGGTCACGTTCAAAATCTCTTTTGACAATCTTAATGCATCTTTACTAAAAAAGGCAACTTTCTTTTAGCATGTACTCGCAGCTTAACACACGTTGCGTCACAGCTAGGACCGCAAAGAGAGAAACAACCGCTACATAATGTGGAAAAGACTCATGAATGAGTCTGCAAGAAAGAAAAAATCCCAGCACAACTGTTTCAGAAATTCAAATCCAAACTTTGCATGGTGGCAGACTCTAACCTGGAGAGCCAGCTTTGATTCCCCACTCCTCCTCCTCCACCTGAAGCCTGCTGGGTGACCCTGGGCCAGTCATGGTTCTTTCTGAACTCTCTCAGCCCCACCTGCCTTGCCTGCTGCGAGGAGAGGAAGGGAAGGCTATCGTAAACCACTTTGGGACTACTTAAAGTAAAGAAAAGCCAAGGATAAACCTACGTCCTTTTGGTGTACTGGTTAAGTGCGTGGACTCTTATCTGGGAGAACCGGGTTTGATTCCCCCACTCCTTCACGTGCAGCTGCTGGAATGGCCTTGGGTCAATCATAGCTCTGGCAGAGGTGGTTCTTGAAAGGGCAGCTGCTGTAAGAGCCCCATCCACCTCACAGGGTGTTTGTTGTGGGGGAAAAAGACAAAGGAGATTGTAAGCTGTCCTGAGACTCTGATACAGAGAGATGGGTGGGGAATAAATCTATAGTCTTCTTCTTCTACTCTTCATCTCCATTGGTGGCCTCTGCTGAACTGATCCCAGGTCCAACCAACCCAGCTATACTGAAATAAACAGTGTACTGCTTTAATGCTATAGCTCTGCCAACAGTGTACTGCTTTAATGCTATACCTCTATAATGGAAGAGGTTCAAGCTACCTTTGGACACAATTCTGCTTGCTCTGTGCACAGGGCACTTCTCTGGAGACCAGAACAACCATCCACTTCCTACTAACTGGGACTTTTATTGTAGCAGGAACTCCTTTGCATATTAGGCCACACACACCCTGATGTAGCCAATCCTCCAAGAGCTTACAGGACTCTTAGTACAGGGCCTACTGTAAGCTCCAGAAGGATTGGCTACATCAGGGGGTGTATGCAAATGAGTTCCTGCTACAAAATAAGCCTGCTACAAATAAGCTCCATTAGGATTGGCTACATCAGGGGGTGTATGCAAATGAGTTCCTGCTACAAAATAAGCCCCACCACTATCTTCATTCATCACTATCTGCACATTAGCGCTCCCAAGATACGCTATGCTGAAGACAGAACATTCATTTCAAAAGGAAGCCCTTCTTCCTTTTGAAGATGGTGAGGGGTCTGGAGACCAAGAAAGTTTAAAGGAGCTGGGCATGTTTAGCCTGGAGAGGAGGCGGCTGAGAGGTGATATGATCACCATCTTCAAGTCCTTGAAGGGCTGTCATATAGAGGATGGTGTGGAATTGTTTTCTATGGTCCCAGAAAGGTAGGACAAGAACCAATGGGTTGAAATTAAATCAAAAGAGTTTCCGGCTCAACATTAGGAAGAACTTCCTGGCCGTTAGAGCGGTTCCTCAGTGGAACAGGCTTCCTCAGGAGGTGGTGGGCTCTCTTTCCTTGGAGGTTATGAAACAGAGGCTAGATGGCCATCTGACAACAATGAAGATCCTGTGAATTTAGGGGGAGCTGTTTGTGAGTTTCCTGCATTGTGCTGAGGGTTGGACTAGATGACCCTGGAGGTCCCTTCCAACTCTATGATTCTACCATATTGCATACTGAAGCATTCCGTGGTTGCCTGAGACCCAAGCATATGGAGCTGCTTCTAATAAGTACAGCCTGTGGTCCTTACAGCTTGCAAAAGCAGTGGCCATGGAATCCTTCAGTATGAGGGAATGGCCTCCTTTGAGACAATGGGACAAGTATGGAGAGCATCCAACAGCTGGATCCTGAGGCAATGCAGTGGTTGGGGAGAAAGGAAGAAGCTAGACCAGTTTCTTTGAAAGCCAGCATGACGTACTGGTTAGACGAGAATCTGAGAAACTCAGGTTTGGATCCCATTCTACCACAGAAGCTCACTGGGTGACCACGGGCCAGTTATACACTCTCAGCCTAACCTACCAGTGTGGTTGTTATGTGGACAATATGGAGGATGGAAGAACAGTGTTATAAGCCACTTTGGGTCCCCATTGGGGAGAACAAGTGGGGTATAAGTATTGAGATATAGAAAGTGCTCACCGTGCCTCAAGAAAGCAGTATTCTGCTGTTTACGATATACAGCCCCCATAATTTTTTGCCATCAAGTCATAAGAATAGAAGATGCCCTGTTGCATTAGGCCAATGGCCCATCCAGTCCAACACTGTTACACGGTGGCCGAAACCCAGGTGTCAAAACCATTGGGGCCAGGACACTAGAAGCCCTCCCACTGTTGTCCCCCAAGCACCAAGAGCATCAGTGCCCCAGACTGAGACCGATTCCCCACTCACCTTGTTGCTCCTTTTCCCACAGCGCTTCTGCTAGATTTCCCTCCATGGCAGGCAGAAACCAGTTTTCAGAGAATCCTACCTGCTGTGGAGGGAACTTGAAAAGAGGCAAGACAACTCGCCGCCTTGGGGCAGCTTGTGCGAAATCCAGCAGAAGCGCCACGGGAAAAGGAGGAACGAGACCAGAACACGGCAAGTGGGGAATCGGTCAGAGAATTCCATCTATACCTTGAGGCTAATAGCCACTGATGGACCTCTGCACCCTTTGTTTATCCAGTCCCCTCTTGAGGTTGTCTGTACTTGTAGCTGCCACACGTTAATTACTCTTTGGGTGAAGAAGTACTTCCTTTTATCTTTTCTAAGCCCACTGCTCATTAATTTCATTGAGTGCCTACAAGTTCTTGTACTGTGAGAGTCGCAGCCAACCTATGGCTACTCCATAGAGTCAGGGCAAGAGATGTTCAGAGATGGTTTCCCATTGCCTGTCTCTGCATAGTGAACCCGGTATTCCTTCGTAGTCTCCCATCCAAGCACTAACCAGGGCTGGTTAGCTTCTGTGAGCTGACTAGCCTTGGCTATCCAGGAGAGGGTATATAGCCCTATGATGAAACTTGCAAGCTAAAATCCCCTTTAATGGAGTGCCAGGATACTGGATTTATAACAAGGGTTAACTGGTTGACTTTGGGCCAGTCACCATCTAACAGCTTAGCCCATGACAAAGGTTTGTTGAAGGAATAAAATGGAGTGAACCCGTGCTTGTGGACTAAGAACATAAAAGAAGCCATGTTGGATCAGGCCAATGGCCCATCCAGTCCAACACTCTGTGTCACACAGTGGCCAAAAAAACCCAGGTGCCATTAGGAGGTTCATCAGTGGGTTCAGGACCAGTGTTCCCTCTAAGCTGAATTCATGTGAGCTAGCTCATAGATTTTTGGCCTCTGGCTGACACATTTTTGTCTTAGCTCTGGAAAAATAGCCCCAGAGCAAACTAATTTATGCAGCAGCTCACAATTTTAATGCCAGTAGCTCACAAAGTAGAATTTTTGCTCACAAGACTCCATGGCTTAGAGGGAACATTGGTCAAGACACTAGAAGCCCTCCCACTGTTGCCCCCCCCCCCCCCAAGCACCAAGAATACAGAGCATCCCTGCCCCAGACAGAGAGCTCCAACAATAGGCTGTGGCTAATAGCCACTGATGGACCTCTGCTCCAGATGTTTATCCAATCCCCTCTTGAAGCTGTCTATGCTTCCAGCCCCACCCCCCGCCTCCTATGGCAGTGAATTCCATGTGTTAATCACCCTTTGGGTGAAGAAGTCCTTCCTTTTATCAGTGTGTTGGAAGAATGGAAGAGTACAAAAGTGTCAAAAGTGAATGAAGTAATTTCACCTTGATAGATGCTTTCCGTGTGAGATTTCTCAGTGGGATCTACACAGAAATAAATTACCTGAGAAAGACAGTTCGGGATAGGACAATTCAACAGATCTGGGACGTGTGTGTGTGTGGGGAGGAGGGTGCAAGCCAGTTTTATTCCTGCAAAGGCAGAAAATAAGCACTGTGGAGCAAGTTGGCTTCGTTCTCTCTCTCTCTGCCTCTCTCTCCAGTTCAACGCTGTCACTAAAAAAGTTACAGATGACAGCTGCTGAACATGCAAAGGCAACAAATGTTATGTGACCAGAGATGACTGGCATGACATGTGCACCTTATGCAATCATGTTCCCTGCTATTTTAAAAATGTCCTGTGAAAAAAAGCTCCCATTTTTTTTTTTAAAAAATGGTAATTGTCAGAAACCTTCTGGAAAACGGATCTCTTGTTAAGCATTTTTCTGCAACTCTTTTTTAAATGGCCGTAACGCACTTTTGTTTGAATTCGCAGCAATATTTGTGAAGCGTCAGTGCAGGAACAATGAAAGAAGTTATGTCTAAAACTGCAATGCACAGGGAGGCACTGCCTTCCCAGCAATTCCCTCTGATCTCTCTAATCCACCCAAAGCGACATATGAACATATGAAGCTGCCTTATACTGAATCAGACCTTCGGTCCGTCAAAGTCAGTATTGTCTACTCAGACTGGCAGTGGCTCTCCAGAGTTTCAAGCTGAGGTTTTTCATACCTATTTGCCTGGACCCTTTTTAGTTGGAGATGCCGGGGATTGAACCTGGACCTTCTGCTTACCAAGCAGATACTCTACCACTGAGCCGCCGTCCCTCCCCTTCTCAGAGATCTCCCCCCACCAGGCCTGTAGTCAGGATTTCAAATGTTGGGGGGCATTTAAATTTCTGAGGGGGCACTTTAAATAATTTAATTCTTGTCGGCGAGCTGTGTACTGATGCTCTATCTGTCTGATCTTTGCCAGGCTGTCTTTGGGCAGAAATTCGAGTAGCACACACATACAATATATATTCAATTGCTCATTATATTCAGTTGCTCATATCATAAACACAGTATACACAAAAATATATTCACAAAGTCCAAGTCCACAGATGCCCACTGTATTCCAAAGTCTACTTGAAATGCAATCTTCAATTCCTTGTGTGAAGTAGTGGAGAAGAAAAGACGGGACGTAACCAGCTGTGGAATTTATGCGAGGCATTGCCCATTAGCGAAGTAGGACTGAGTCCCAATTAACGGATGATCATTTGTATAACTGGAGAAGGTGTACGCAGCGATTTGCGTTGTGAGTGACGATTGAACAAGATGTGGCCGAAACCAGTCTCCATCTTTTCTTCTCCACAACTTCACACAAGGAATTGAAGATGACATTTCAAGTAGACTATGGAATACAGTGGACATTTGTGGGCTGGGACTTTGTGAATATATTTTTGTGTATACTGTGAGCAAATGAATATAATGAGCAACTGAAGATATATATTGTATGTGTGTGCTACTCGAATTTCTGTGTTTTTGACATATCTATATCAGGTATCCTCTGTCTTTACCAGGCTGTCTTTGGGAGCAGCAAGGCACAGGTGGGGCTTCCTTACTTTCCAAAGGGCCATCTCTACCCCCACTCCCCAGTCTCTGAACAGGGAGGACCAACCTCTCACAATCTGCCCACCTGCTTCCCAGGCAGCAGCAGAGGCAGCAGGAAGGGAAGGCTGTGGGTCAGGGGCCCTGAGTCAGAGGCCTCGCCAGGAAGTCGGGGGGGGGAGGCAGGGCCCCCACAGGCCCCCCTGTGGCTACAGGCCTGCCCCCCACCCCTTGCATTACTCAAGTGTAACACTGGGAACATGGTAGAGCATTTTTGGAAATGCCTTCCCCAAGTTTTTAAACCTGTTTCCTTGAGTAGACATGGGAAGTATGAATCAACTCTTAATTCAAATGCTTGGCAAGGGCATGTGACACAATGAGTGTTGTCAACTCTGGTTTGAATAATTCCTGGAGATTTGGGACAGTCCCTGGGTATGGCAGAGTTTAGGGAGGGGAGGAATTCTCTGTCTGGGGCAGTGATGCTCTGTATTCTTGGTGCTGGGGGGGGGGGGCAAAGAGGGAGGGCTTCTAATGTCCTGACCCCACTGATGGACCTCCTGATGGCACCTGGTTTTTTTCGGCCACTGCATGACACAGAACTGATAAAAGGAAGTACTTCTTCATCCAAAGGGTGATTAACACATGGAATTCACTGCCACAGGAGGTGGTGGGAGCTGGAAGCATAGGCAGCTTCAAGAGGGGATTGGGTAAACATATGAAGCAGAGGTCCATCAGTGGCTATTAGCCACAGTGTATTGGTGGAACTCTCTGTCTGGGGCAGTGATGCTCCGTATTCTTGGTCCTTGTGGTGCGGGAGAGACAATGTGGGAGGGCTTCTAGTGTCCTGGCCCCACTGATGGACCTCCTGATGGCACCTGGGTTTTTTGGCCACTTTATGACACAGTGTTGGACTGGATGGGCCATTGACCTGATCCAACATGGCTTCTCTTATGTTCTTATGAGGAACTCAGCAGGTATATCATGCCACTAAGAAGGGGTCCCAAGCCTTTTTGAGCCTGCAGGCACCTTTGAAATTCAGATACAGTGTGGTGGGCACAGCCACAAAATGGCTGCTACAAAATGGCTGCTGCAGGTGACAGAGCCAGCCACAAAACCACTACCGTGGCTGACCTTCAGTCACACAGTGAAGATTCTTAGTACAGTGAGGGTGGCTGCTGCCAAAGCAACACTTTTAAAGACCTGCACAGGCAATCAAATCTGCAGTGGCCAATCAGAAGCCTTGCTGGACAAATGCCACATTTGGTGCCACCCACTTCAACCTATTAGGTGGTTCCAGACTTCTAAAATCCTAATGCATTGGTAAATGAATGACCCATCATCCCTCCTACTAGCTCCTCTCTTTCCAAGCTTCAAAAGAAAATCATCTATTGGTTTTGAACCTATGCTGGAGCCGAACCTCTGTTTTTTGAATTGCAGAAATCACTTAATAGTTTTGTGAATTGTAGAAATCACTTGCTAGATACACTTAATATGTCCCGGGAACTGAACTTTCACCTCCACTTGCAGCTGGACCTGCAGCTAGGGAAGGGCATGAGCCAACTCACAAACATAAGTTTGTGAAGAATTCTGGCCAGTTAGTGCAACTATATTGGAGTCAAACCTAGAATTCTGAATTTAGAAATTTTTGAATTCTTCCTTTGTACTATATACGTAGAATTATTTGTGACAGGACTTCTCAGACAAATGTTCTGGAAAACTCAGAAATGTTAACAAGTTCTAAAGGTTTGGGGTTTTTTAACTGTACGTCTTAAATATATTCATTCACTTAAAATATTCCTGTCTTGTTTCTTCCATAAACAAAGTAAGCACAGCAATTTTCTTAACTCATTTCTTATATATAATCCATCCAGCTCTCCTTCGGAAATCTATTGGCAGGGCCGGATATGGGGCGGGGGCAGAGGGGGGGGGCGCTTGCTCCGGGCGCCGACAGAGGGGGGGCACCAAATTGGGTATGGAGTCCACTCTATTCTATGGGCCCATAAAATAGAACAGGCCCATAAGGGGGCGTCATTTTTTAATTTTGCCCCCCCTTAAAAAACATGTAGATCCGGTCCTGCCTATTGGTGGATGTTCATCAAGGGACTAATCTGGTCCAGTCATGCTCAGCATTGGTAGAGTCAGGCCTCATTTTGGGCACAAGCTCAAAGGAGCGGAGCTCTGGAACCTCTTAACTTTCATTGTGCTCCTTCTTTCTTACCCCCTCCCCCCAAAAAACTTGCTTCTGGGCTTCATTGTTCAACCTCTCCCACCCCTGTGAGAATTTTCCTGAACTCTAAGCTTTGACAAACTTTCTAATATTTTCCCCCCCACAAAAAATGGGAAAATAACCAAAACATCAAGCAGTCAGACGACAATCTTCAACAAGCCCCTGTGGCTACACAGGAGAAAGTAATTTTAAAAAGTATGATGGGAGGAAAGGTTTTATGATGACAATTATAATTGAAGAAGCATTTGAAGGTAGATGCTGAGCTGATATCATTTAGTACCCCTTCCGGTGATGTCAAGGATGTGTGGCATACGCAAATGAGTTGTGCTAATGAGCTGTGGCACTTCTTCCTCTACAAATTATGTCAAAATGACCCCTGGGTAGAGCTTCTTCCTCTTCAAATGATGTCAAAATGACCCCTGGGTAGAGCTATTGTCCTGATTGTTCCCAGATAATTCTCATCATCATAAAATTATCATTAAGGGTTGAAACCACATTGGGAAGGTGTGTCAAACCATGCCACTTGTCACGGCAGCAGTAAACAGAGGTGGAAAGGTGTCCAGCCACCTGGTGAATCTTACTGCCACCACTTCCCACTTCCTCTTCCCTTTTTACCTTCATTCCACCCACACAGAAGTACAGGCATTTAATTTATTTATTGCCTTTTTTAAGCTGTTACTGACCCAAAGGGTTTTGCAGCGACTTGCAATATTAAAACCATATAAATGAGGTAAAAACAGAAAAAAAGATAACAAATATGTGGCTAGCGTTATACTACTGGGAGGGGGGGGAATTAAAGGAATATAATGCTTGCTACCAAAGCTGTTCTGCAAAGTTTACCTGTCATGTGTCCTCATGAAGTCCCAGATCTTTGAAACACCATTCTGGAAAACAAAAACCCATTACTAATTAGTGAGGTCTTCAGGTTGACTTCATAACAACCACTAATTGTGACATTTTACCTATACATTTTCAAGCTTAATTTGATGTTTTTGCAGCAGACTGAAGTGGTAAATTCATTTTATTCTTTATTTACATTATTTATAGTCCACACAAAGTGAGTCAGTATAATCAACAAAATGGGTCATACAAAAACCAATGCATTAGGATTTTAGGAGTCTGGAACCCCCAGAAAGAAGTGAAGCACAGCGTAAATATTAACATGAGACATTAAGCAGTACAGAAATTAGATAAATATAGGGTTGCCAATCCCCTGTTGGGGGCAGGGGATCCCCCTGTTTGGAGGCCCTCCCCCAATTCAGGGTCATCAGAAAGTGGAGGGAAGGGGAAGGAAATGTTTGCTGGGTACTCCATTATACTCTATGGCAGGGGTGGCCAAAGGTAGCTCTCCAGATGCTTTTTGCCTACAACTCCCATCAGCCCCAGCCAGCATGGCTAATGGCTGGGGCTGATGGGAGTTGTAAGCAAAAAAACATCTGGAGAGCTACCGTTGGCCACCCCTGCTCTATGGAGACCAATTCCCATAGGGTATAATGGAGGATTGATCTGCAGGTATCTGGGGCTCGTGGTGGTTGTTTTTTGAGGTAAAGGCATCACATTTTCAACATAGCATCCAGTGCCACTCTCAAAATACCACCCCCCCAAGTTTCAAAAAGATTGGACCAGGGGGTTCAATTCTATGAGCCCCAAAAGAAGGTGCCCCTCTCCTTCATTATTTCCAAATGGAGGAAAGGCTTTTTAAAGGTGTGTGGTCTCTTTAAATATAATGGCCAGAACTCCATTCAGAGTTCAATCGTGCTTGTCATACTCTTACTCCTGGCTCCACCCCCAAAGTTTCCTGACTCCACCCCCAATGTCTCCAGATATTTCCTGAGTCAGACCTGGCAAACCTAGATAAATAGGATCCTACTTACAATAAGCTGTACACAGCATCACAGATCATAGTCCCTAATCATTTATCCGAGTAAGTCTGTGAACCGTTTTATACAGTGCAAGCCTACTGCCTGTGCAGAAAAGTCCACTTGAATAACAGCTTTGTATAGTTTGCAGAATGCCAGGAGAAGGAGAACTTTCCCTCATAACGTTTTACCCTTCCCTTTCTCCCAGGAGCTCATTCTCCCCATCTCTATTGGACCCTCACAACAACCCTGTGAGGTAGGCTGAGAGGACTGAATGGCAGAGTGCGATTTCAACCGGGGCCTTCCAGATCCTAGTCTTTACACCAAGCGAGTAGCTTCTTTTTGGCAACAGATGAAACACAACTCCCCCCCTCCCCCAAAAATCCCATTCAGTATAGCAGTTACTCACTAGGAGACCTGGCTCTTAGAAGCGACACGGGTGTCAGACCTTGTCCTGAAACCTGGCGTGACTGAGTTATGTTCAGGAAGCTCTTACAGGTTCCAATATTCAGGTGCTGCTTCCTTCTATGGCAGTACACTGTTTATTCATTCAGAACGTTCTCACAATACAAGAACTCGTGGGCACTCCATGAAATTGCTGAGCAGTCCGGTTAGAACAGATAAAATAAAGTACTTCTTCACCCAAAGACTGATTAACACAGGAGGTGGTAGCAGCTACAAGCATAGACGGCTTCAAGAAGGGATTGGATAAACATATGGAGCTGAGGTCCATCAATGGCTATTAGTCACAAGTTTTAAATGGAACTATCTGGGGCAGTGATGCTCTGTATTCTTGGTGCTTGGGGGGGGGGGGGCAACAGTGGGAGGCACCTGGATTTTCGGCCACTGCGTGACAGAGTGTTAGACTAGATGGGCCACTGGCCTGATCCAACACAGCTTCTCTTACGTTCTTATGTTCTTAACATTTATATGCTGTTTCTCCAAAGAACTCGGTTGAAGTGGCTCACAAATAAAACCGCAAAGCAGCATAAAAATAATTAAGCACCCAGTTACCGAAAACCCTGTCAGGGAGTGAAAACAGCATCTAGAAGCCCAAGCTGTTCCTTGTAAAACTGTTCCTCGGGTTGGAAGCAGATGGTAAAAACACCTGAAAGAGGCCGGTAGGTAGGGTCACCAGCTTCGGGAAACATCTGGAGATTTGGGGGTGGTGGAGCCTGGGGAAGGGGGGTTGGGGAGCAGAGGGACCTCAGCAGGGTACGTTGCTATAAAGCCCAGCCTCCAAAGCAGCCATTTGCCATAGGGGGATGGATCTCTATGGTCCGGAGATCTGTTGTAAAGTGGGAGATCTCCATGTATCAACTGGAGGGTGGCAACCCAAGCAGCAGGCATCAGGCAAGCCTTAAGGGAAGAGCATTCCACAGGTGAGGCAACCACTGGCAAAAAAACAAAACAAACACCATAGGATTGCCAGGTACAGGTTGGGAAATACCTGGAGATATGGCGGGATGGGGCCTGAGGAGGACAGGATTTGGGGAGGGGAGGGAGTTCAGTTGGGTATAATGCCATAGAGCCTGCCTTCCAAAGCAGCCATTTTCTCCACAACTCACCTCTGTCAGGAAATCTCCCGTCACTTCCTGGAGGTTGGCAACCCTAAAACCACAGCACCCTGTCTCAGGTGCCATCATTTCTGCTGGCAGGGGAAGACAGAATGAAACAAGCAACTGCAACTGTGTACATAAACAATAAAGAATTCTACACCAATATAGAAAAGTCTCTATTTGTTCTTCAATGATACCTCATACGCAGTACAAAAATATATATTTCTCCTAAGGGAATAGGTTCCACAAAATAAGTATTTTTCATCCAGTTTTTCTCCAAGAATATCCAGTTCATATTCAGAAATGTTTACAAGAGATGTACAGTCAAAATCCTTCACCATAAACTGTGTGGAGTCCGGTTCCCTTAAAGATATTGGCTCCAAAGGCTTCTTTCTCCTTACGTGCCAGTCGACTAATGGATCACGTTTCGCATAAAATGCTTTTTCATATAGCCATTCTGTAATAACGATCAATTGACTTCAAGCTAAGACTTCTTCATATCATAGAATCATAGAATAGGAAGGGACCTCCAGGGTCATCTAGTCCAACCACCTGCACAATGCAGGAAACTCACAAACACTTCCCCTCTAAATTCACAGGATCTTCATTGCTGTCAGATGGCCATCTAGCCTCTGTTTAAAAACCTCCAAGGAAGGAGAGCCCACCACCTCTCGAGGAAGCCTGTTCCACTGAGGAACCGCTCTAACGGTCAGGAAGTTCTTCCTAATGTGAAGCCGGAAACTCTTATAATTCACATCAGGCACAAGCTCAATCAGGGGAAGACAAGCAAGGCTTGAGAAGGTCTTAAAATAGTGGGCTGGAAAGTACTGCACAGGCTGAATATCTGTTTGGACCCTGACCCATTCTGGGTCTTGAGTTTCCATAGTACCTTTCCTCACAATCTCCTGAGGCAAAACAAGCCATCGTATTTTGACCCAAATGAGCCTTTCCTCACACAACATACATTTTAAAAAAAACATCATTTTACTTCATGAGGCTGTGGGAAATGTTTGGAAAACCTTGAGCTAGGTACGCGAGAACAATAAATAAAGAAATTGAGCTACCGGGTGGGCGAAGACACTGCTCAGCAAATGTAGGCCTGAAGGCTTAGATACAGATTTGTCAGGACAACTGAACACAGAACAGTTGGTGGGGATTAGGTAACCACCACAATTGCCTTGGACAATCATCTTCTAAGCTTTATAAATTTAACTAAGGTTCCCCCCCCCCCTTTTTTTTTCTTTTTTGGGAAAGGGCGAGTGTTTGCCCAGCGGCTGTGTTTGGTCATAAATGATAAAACAGTTGTTACTCTGGAGCAATGCCTTACCATAGGCACAATTTCAGTCTGAACATATGAAGCTGCCTTCTACTGAATCAGACCCTTGGTCCATCAAAGTCAGTATTGTCTTCTCAGACTGGCAGTGGCTCTCCAGGGTCTCAAGCTGAGGTTTTTCACACCTATTTGCCTGGATCCTTTTTTGGAGATGCTGGGGATTGAACCTGGGACCTTCTGCTTCCCATGCAGATGCTCTACCATTGAGCCACCGTCCCTCCCCAACTATCTGTTAAAAATGGCAGGACTTGGGAAGCGAAAAATGCCTCTTTGTGGAACACATCATGATGACGGAGTAGACATTTACAGATGCAAATCAGTGACACGAAAGCAAAGGCCCTCTGTATTGGGTACTAGGGATGCCAACCTCCAGGTGGGGACCTGGGGATCCCCTGGGATTACGACTCATCTCCAGACTTCAGAGATCATTTCCTCTGCAGAAAATGGATGCTTTGGGGGGGGGGGGGACTCTGTAGCATTGTACCCTACTGAGGTCCCTGTCCTCCCCAGGCTCTATCCCCAAATTTCCAGAGGTTTCCCAAACCCTACTCCCCATACTTTGAAACACCCTCCCAGAAGCCATCAGTTCCGCAGTTCCGCAGGGCCTGCAAGACTGAACTGTTTCGGATGGCATATGACATTTAATGGGAGAGGGCTGCCATCATCACATCTGGATCTATCATGCTTCAGTGCTAACTGCCTAGGATCTGTTCATGTTGAGAAAGGAAAATTATATGATCCACCTGAAGTAGCACCATTGCAATGTTTTGTTATGAGGGGCGGATCTGACATGAAGGAGACCTTGTGCAGCTGGGCCATATCAGGCTGGGCCATGTGTGTATCTATTTAAGATTAGGTAGCAGAGATAGGAACTTTATAAATGACACAAACACAATTAATTAAAAAAAAAACTTAAAACATGCTTAAAATGTTAGCACTCACTGGTCTTAAAGGTGCTTTCTTTGTAT
The DNA here is from genome assembly GCF_032191835.1 of Heteronotia binoei. Lineage (NCBI taxonomy): Eukaryota > Metazoa > Chordata > Lepidosauria > Squamata > Gekkonidae > Heteronotia > Heteronotia binoei. The sequence continues at coordinate 21,444,065 of NC_083243.1, read as the reverse complement.
TTCTCCCATGGGATCCAGGGAACTGGGCAAAGGAAGCTCTGGCTTTTTCCTTTCTTCCCCAGGGTACTGGGAGGGAGCCTCAGCCAATAGAAGGAAGAGAGGCTTGGCTCAGTAGCTCTGCTGTACAACTGAGAGAGCCTGGCAAAGAAAGCTATACCTCTCCTCCCTACCTCAGCCAATGGAGAAAACAGAGGTCTTGCTCAGTAGCTCCTGTGCGATTGAGCAAGCCTTGCAAAGCAAGATGTTATACAGAAGGAAGCAAGAAAGAGGGAGAAGGAAGCAGATGACAGCTAGTTGGCTGGGGGCTTGATAGGAGCCCTCCAAGGGGCCTGATTTGGCCCCCGGGCCGCATGTTTGACACTCCTGGATTAGAGGAAGAGACCTCTGCATGGGTGACTTTCAGCTATACTTCTTCACCTTCTCCCCTTTCCTGTCACTCTTCCCGTCATTAATTATCTATCAGCCTCGTGGAAGCTACGATTTTTGCCCATGCACAGCTCAGTTGTGTCGTACAAAGATCCTTTTTTGGTGGGGGGAGGGGGGTTCTTTTGATCTACAATAATGAAGTTATGAGTAGATTAACCCTATAAAGGCATATATGCATGGTCCTGCTTATCCTTATGCACTGATCAGATAATGCTGCAAAGGTATCTGGTGGTTATCTCCAATAACATCCAATTTTACTTGGCCAGCTTGCACCTGTTCAAATAAATAAGGCAATAAACGAATGGAACGGTCCAACATCCCATTGTTTGCCGTGGCAGGAACTCAAATGAGTGCCCATTTGCTTTTATTGTCCCAGCCTACTGTAATTTGAACCCGGCTATACGCGGCCGGGTTTCCATTGTGCCGAATGCCTCCTGCTAATTATTAATAGCAGGTAAATAGTTACCAATGGCTATACAGCTCTGTGTACTTTGCAGCACAGTAAACCCAACGGGCTTCTGGCTATTTTATCGAGAAATAGGCAAGATCGCAGCACCGATGTACTTGTCTTGAGTTCAACAAACCCGTATATTTATTGCATACAGTAGAGATAGGCAATTGGGAACGCGGTGTGACTTTTGGCAAGTTCTCAACAGTAAGTTTTCCCTAGCAATGAGAAAGGTTGTTAAGCATAGCCCGAGTAGACCCTGCTTTGTTATTATGCATTTCAGCCATGTTCTAAGACACTTTGCCTGTACCTTAGAATAGGGGTCCCCAACCCCTGAGCCATGGACCGGTACTGGTCCATTGCCTGTTAGCAACTAGTGCTAACCCCTTTCATCCGGAACCCGGACAGACGAGAGGCAGCACGGCTTCGCTCCAAAGCTGCCTCCCCTTGCAGGGAAGGCAGCCTCAGAGCGAGGTCACACCGCCTCTTTCATCCACCCAGGTTCTGGAGGGGCAGCACTGCTGCGACCTTTGCCTATCCCCTCATTTATAGACCCCTGCCAATCAGCTGATCGGTGGGGGGGTTAATGGAAGGCAGATTGGCCGCTTTTGCTACCTGGTCACCTAGTGGGGAGGAAGCAGAAGCAGCCATAGTCTCCCCCCTCATTTAAAGACCCCCCATGGAGTGATTCCCCATTCCTCCACATGCACCTGCTGATGTGACCTTGGGTCAGCTACAAGTTCTCTCAAGGCTGTTCTGCTCAAGAGCAGTTCTGTCAGAGCTTTCTCTCAGTCCCACTCACCTCACAGGGTGTCTGCTGTGGGGAGGGGAAGGGAAAAGGAGATTGTAAGCCGCTCTGAGACTCCTTTGGTTAGCAAAGGGCAGGGTATAAATCCAACCTCCTCCCCCTCTTCTTCTTCTTCAATTTGGAAGAATCTCAGGCAGCAGGTCTGAGAAAGACTCAAGGCTCTGGAAAGCTGCTTCCAGATAGCAGGCTAGGTTGCCCAAGAAGAAGAGATTGGATTTATACCCTGCCATTCACTACCCAAAGGAGTCTCAAAGCAGTTTACAATCTCCTTTTCCTTCCCCTCCCCACAACAGACATCCTGTGAGCTGGGTGGAGCTGAGAGAGCTCTCCCAAAACTGCCCTTGAGCAGATCAGCTCTGAGTTATAACTGACCCAAGGTCACTCCAGCGTTGCATGTGAAGGGAGTGGGGAATCAAACTGAATTCTCCCAAATAAGAGTCCATGCACTTAACCACTACAACAAACCGGCAACAGTCTCACAGTGCAAGGCAGCTTCATACCCTCATACACCACTATGAAGATACTGCTCCTTCCCTAGGTCATCTTGTGCCGGCTACAGAGAGCTAAACTTTTGAGCAGAAAAAGTAATGGACGAATATACACATTAACAGACAGTATGCACACAAACGTGAATATGAGGGGGCATCTAGCCACCATCACCCTCTGTACAAACCTTTTGTCCTTTCTCTGTTTGCCTTGCTGGAGTCTCTGCTCCCATCAGGTGAAAATGTCATTTCATGCATCCATTTTCCGTTTTAGCTTAATGGAAATTGATTTTCACATCTACAGTAGCTGGCAAGAGAGGACGAATGGGGATTTCATAATTTGACTGAGTCGTTCTCCCCCCCCCCCCCCCCCCCGCCTTGTGGCAACTGCATTATTAATGCCAGTTACTGTCATGTAAAGTCAACAGCTCCCCTCGCCAGTGACTATGGCAATGGCCCTCTACGCTCCGTACCTCCAGGTCAATCTGAACTTGGCGCGTCTCGTTCATGTGCATTGCCATTTGCGTGCTTTAACCTTGATGTCATTTTAATTAGCCCCAGCTCAGGAGGGATTGTTTTCAGCATCGCTTTTAGTGTCGCTTTCAAGTAAATAAAATAATGCGGGGGGGGGGGGGGGACTGTTAACCTTCGGTGCCAATCTCCACTTAAAACCATCAGGGATTTTCGAAAGGTAACGCGGAGCCAATTCTCCGAGTGGTGTTGTGAAATCTGAATTATCCCCACGAGCCGTACATGGCAAGACAGAGAGGCAGCAAGTCTAGGCTTGCAAAGATTGCTGTGTAACAAACTTAAATGAACTCCTTTCCGTACTCTTCTTACAAAGATCAAGGTTTTCAGTTTTCAGTTTGGTGTAGTGGTTAAGTGTGCGGACTCTTATCTGGGAGAACCAGGTTTGTTTCCCCACTCCTCCACCTGCACCTGCTGGAATGGTCTTGGGTCAGCCATACCTCTCACAGGAGTTGTCCTTCAAAGGGCAGCCTCTGGGAGAGCTCTCTCAGCCCCACCCGCCTCACAGGCTGTCTGTTGTGGGGGAAGACGATATAGGAGATTGTAAGCCGCTCCGAGTCTCTGATTCAGAGAGAAGTGCAGGGTATAAATCTGCAGTTCTTCTTCTCAAATACCCTGCCCTCCAAACACGGAAAAGATTCCCTCCTTCTCCAGAGATACTTTGCACACTCTTGATGCAGAGAGACTGTGTGCTACAATTGGACTCCGACCAAAGGGGATCTACGTTAGAAACCAATCTCAGCCATGAAACTGGGAAGACTGGTGGTGGGCAAATGTCCTCATCTTTAAGAAAAGGGGAAAGGAAGATCCGGATAACTACCAACCCATCAGCTTGACATCTGGAAAAGTTTTAGAACAAATCATCAAACAGTCATTAAGTATTTAGAAAGGATGACTGTGATTACTAAGAACCAGCATGGGTTTCTCAAGAACAAGTCATGTCAGACTAATCTGATTTCTCTCTTTTTTTTTAGGAAGTTACAACCTTGGTGGATCAGGGGAATATCGTAGACATAGTTTATCTTGATTTCAGTAAGGCTTTTGATAAGGTTCCACATAATATTCTTATTGACAAGTTGGTAAAATGTGGTTTGGACTCTGTTACTGTTAGGTAGATCTGTAACGGACTCATAATGGTTCCTCATCCTCTTGAAGGGACAAGTGGGGTGCCTCCAGGATCTGTGTTGGGACCAGTTTTGTTTATTATCTTTATAAAATGATTTAGATGAAGGAACAGAGGGAATGCTTATTACATTTGCAGATGACACTAAATTGAGAGGGATAGCAAATACGGTAGAAGACAGAGTCAGGATACAGGCAGGGAAACTTGACAGGCAGGGAAACTGGGCTAAAACAAATAAAATGAATTTTAACAGGGATAAATGTAAAGTTCTGCATTTAGGTAGGAAAAATCCAATGCATAATTATAGGATGGGGAAGACTTGTATTGGCAGTAGTTTGTGTGAAAAAGATAGGGGTCTTAGTGGACCGTATGCTGAACATGAGTCAGTAGCGTGATACAGTAGCTAAAAAGGCAAACATGATTTGGGGCTGTATCAACAGAAGTATAGCGTCCAGATCGCACAAAGTGATGTTATCGCTTTACTCTGCCCTGGTTGGACCACACTTAGAGTATTGTGTTCAGTCTGTTTTGAATTTGCCTCATAGAAATAAAGTCTTCTTTACTGAAATACATTTCAAGAAGTGTATCTACTTATGTGAGGTAGATGCACTATGGAAGGGATAGTGGCTCAGTGGTAGAGCATCTGCTTGGTAAGCAGAAGGTCCTAGGTTCAATCCCCAGCATCTCCAATTAAAAAGGGTCCAGGCAAACAGTTGTGAAAAACCTCAGCTTGAGACCCTGGAGAGCCGCTGCCAGGCTGAGTAGACAATACTGACTTTGATGGGCCAAGGGTCTGATTTAGTATAAGGCATATATATGTTCAGAAGCATACCAAAATTTTGCCTCAGAAACCTGAGATCAAAGAACAATGGAAAACATCTCATGTTTAAATGCAAGATTTGGGAATGTCCTTCAAAATTATAGTGACGCTGTAGATGCTCTTCTTTATTTCAAAAAGGAAATCAACAAGCAATATCCGAAACACACTTTTGCAACACATAAAATATGTAACTGTGCTCTGATAACGATTATTCCAGAAAGCGATATCCTTCTTCAACTATTTGCCCAAATTATTAATATTATCCTATTCTTTTCCCCTGGCCTGTCGAATGCCAGGAAGCTTTTCCATCTAATACACACAAGAATGCATATTTTCAGCCTTTCCAGTCCAATAATGCTCTTGCCAACCGCGTTTCACCCACATGATTTCAACGACGATTAACGAGCTCCATCCGTATAATGGAAACTCCTTGACTGTAGGAGCTATAACATTTCACTCATTGCAGTAATCCCACACCAAGTGACACATGCATAAATTAATAGCCTGAAACCATAAGTCTCTGTTAGCTTTCGCAGAGCAAACAGTGATTTTTGTCAGTACAACTGAACTGTCACTTTCATTGCACAACTCTTGTCTTGACTGCCGCTGAAAGAAAAAAAAAGGGGGGGCAGGGATACACTCCCTAACCCTTGCGCCACTGAGAAGCAGCAGACAGGCTTGTCACTGGTCCCAATCCAGGGGTGTCAAACATGTGGCCCGGGGGCTCCTATCAGGCCCCCGAGCAACTGGCTGTCATCTGCTTCTTTCTCCCTTCCTTGCTTCATTCTGCATAACAGCTTGCTTTGCAAGGCTTGCTCAATCCCACAGGAGCTACAGAGCATAACCTCTGTTTTCTCCATTGGCTGAAGCTCCTCCCTTGAGAGGTAGGGAGGAGAGGTATAGCTTTCATTACCGGTCTTTCTCAATTGTACAGCAGAGCTACTGAGACAAACCTACTGGCTGAGGCTCCTCCCTCTCCTGGTCCCCTGGGAAAGGAAGGAAAGAGTCAGAGCTTCCTTTGCCCAGTTCCCTGGATCCTATGGGAGAAATACAAAGAAAGCACCTTTAAGACCAGCGAGTGCTAACGTTTTAAGCATGTTTTATTTTAAGGTTTTTTTTAAAATTGTGTTCGTCTGTGTCGTTTATAAAGTTTATATCTCTGCTACCTAATCTTAAATAGATACACACATGGCCCAGCCTGATATGGCCTGGCCCCACAAGGTCTCATTTATGTCAGATCCGGCCCTCATAACAAATGAGTTTGATACCCCTGTCTTAAACTGTCTTCGCTGGTGCCTCAAGTACTGTGATGAGATGACTGTCACATTCTAGGACTGCGGTCTCCAACCTTACTAAGCCTGTGGCTGCTTTTGGAATTACGGGGGAGTGGGCGTCAACACAAAGTGACTTCCATGGGTGTGGGAGGCAGGGTTACCAACCCCAGTTGTGGGCACGGTTCTCCCCCTCCCTGATTTGGAGCCCCTTCCCCCATTTCAGGGCTATCAGAAAGCAGGGGGGATATAGCTGCTGGGTGATCAATTATGCCTATGGCAGGGGTGTCGAACATGCAGTTCGGGGGCCAAATCAGGCCCCTGGTGGGCTCCTATCAGGCCCACGAGCAACTGGCTGTCATCTGCTTCCTTTTCCATATATCTTACTTCCTTCTGCATCACAGCTTGCTTTGCAAGTCTTCTTCAATTGCAAAGGAGCTACAGGGCAAAACCTCTATTTTCTCCATTGGCTAAGGCTTCTCCCTTGGGGAGGAAGGGGGGGAGGAATAGCTTGCTTTGCCAGGTTCTTTCAATTGCACAGCACAGCTACTGAGCCAAGCCTCCCTTCCTTCTATTGGCTGAGGCTCCCCCCTCCATCCCCTAGGGAAGAAAGGAAAGAGCCAGAGCTTCCTTTGCCCAGTTCCCTGGATCCCATGGGAGAAGTACAAAGAAAGTATCTTTAAAATCAATGAGTGTTAATGTTGTAAGCATGTTTTAAGTTTGTAAAAAATATATATTTGTATTTGTCTGTGTTCTTTATAAAAAATTATATCTCTGCTACCTAATCTTAAACAGGTACACACGTGGCCCAGCCCGACATGGCTCAGCCCAGCCTGACATGGCCTGCCCCAAAAAGTATTTTATGTCAGATCCGGCCCTCATAACAAATGACACCCGTGCCCTATGGAGACTGGTTGCCATGAGATATAATGCAGAATTGATCCGTGGGTATCTGAGGCTCGGGGGAGGGGAGTGTTTCTTTAGTTAGATGCACCAAATTTTCATCATACTTGCTGGAATTATATATTGTTGGGTCATATTTGGATTTTTGTATTGTCCACCCATTCCAGCTGTTCTCCAGCAGGTCAACATAGCAACCCTTTGAAACAATAACTGAATGGGCATTCCCCAAAGATCTGAAGGTGATCTCTCCAGGGATCTTCTGAATCACTACTCTAGATTGGCCCTTCATTTGGGAAACACACTGGCGGGCACTCATGGGACCTGTCTATCTGCAGGATCGCCTTTCCCCACATGTTCCCCAGACAGTACTGTGCTCGGGGACTCAGAACCTCCTCTCAATCCCCAGGCCAAGGGAGGCCAGGCTGAGTTCCACCAGGGCCAGGGTCTTCTCTGTGGCAGCATCGATATTATGGAACACACTTCTGGAGGCCATTAGGGCCTTGTGGGATCTCTCCCAGTTCCTCAGGGCCTGTAAAACTGAATTGTTCCAGTTGGCATATAACAGCTAAAATGGGAGAGGGCTGCCAACCTGCCTGGATCTGACTACTGTCTACCAATGTCTATAACAATGCCTCTAAGGAACACCGACAGATATTGGAAAAAACTGAAAGGAATATTTAGGAAATTGTCTGTATTCTGACATATAGCACCATGTTTTTTAAAAAAAATTTAAAAGGTTTTAACTGATGTACTTGTTTCTGATGCCATTTTAGATTGTTAGCTGCCCTGAGTCCACTCGCAGAAAGGGCGGGATAAGAAAGAAAGAAAGAAAGAAAGAAAGAAAGAAAGAAAGAAAGAAAGAAAGAAAGAAAGAAAGAAAGAAAGAAAGAAAGAAAGAAAGAAAGAAAGAAAGAAAGAAAGAAAGAAAGAAAGAAAGAAAGAAAGAGAAAGAAAGAAAGAAAGAAAGAAAGAAAGAAAGAAAGAAAGAAAGAAAGAAAGAAAGAAAGAAAGAAAGAAAGAAAGAAAGAAAGAAAGAAAGAAAGAAAGAAAGAGCCCTTGGTCGAGGATTGCTGTTTTTAGAACTTTGGTCTGCAGTTAGATTTGCGGGAGTGTTACACTGAAATGCGGTGGCCATTTCTCTGGTCCTCCATCCATCCTGTGAAGTGGACTGCCAGAAAGCCCCATTTTCTCAACCACCAGTTCCCTTCCGCAGGGCTGTCCCTGGAGATGGAGGAGAAACTGTCAAGACACATCCTACCTCCGGCATTCTGGCAATGGAGCCTCTGAACATACTTATGAGGCCATTAGTACAAAGCCTTAGGCATGAACTCCTCTCACAGCACACGCTTGCTCGGAAACAAGTGACTCATGAATTCCATGGGACGTACTTCCTGTGTACACATGAAGCTGCCTATACCATGTACCTTATATGTTAGTAACGATTCCCTCTCTTCTGAGGGAAACGGTGCTCAAAATGGCAAAAACAACATATAAGGAGGGTATGAAGTTCCAACCTAGGATCAGCATAGGGGTGGTACATTTACACCTAGTTTCTTTAAATGAAACAAAGTCCTCAGGGCCAGATGAATTGCATCCAAGGGTTCTAAAAGAGCTTGCAGATGTAATTTCTGAGCCTCTGGTTATTATTTTTGAGAATTCTTGGAGAACAGGAGAGGTGCTGGAAGATTGGAGGCGGGCAAATGTTGTCCTCATTTTCAAGAAGGGGAAAAAAGATGATCCGGGTATCTACCGACCCGCCAGCTTGACGTCTATGCCTGGAAAAGTTTTAGAACAAATCATCAAACCGTCGGTCCTGGAACATTTAGAAAGAATGGATGTTATTACTAAGAGCCAGCATGGTTTTCTCAAGAACAAGTCATGTCAGACTAATCTGATCTCTTTTTTTGAGAAAGTGACTACCTTGCTGGATCGGGGGAATGCTGTAGACACAGCATGACGTACTGTATTAATTTGCTGCTTGCTGACATGAGAGAGCTCCTGAAGGATGTGCGAAGCCTGCTTCTGTGCTGCATCCGGAAGGGAGGGGACCAAGGTGGTAAGTTGGTAGGTCAGATTGAAAATATATGCCAAAAAATAGGCCAAATAATTGTGAATTTTGGAAGTAGCAGTGGTAAGAGAATAGATCATTCTTCCTAAAGTGTCCAATTTCTTCCCTTCCTTTTCAGGTGGAACCGGGTGTCATGTTTGTTTAGATTTTGAGGACAAATGCACAATCATGGAACTTGGTGCCGGATGATTGAAGAGAAATTTTGATTCAGGAGCATGAATTTTGTAGAGGGATTCAACTCATTTAGATGTCGGTGGCACTGAAGTGGGTTTGTCCCATGCCTCTTTCAAGGCTTCCAAGTGAACTGGAAGCATCGGGAGAAAAGAGCCTGCCAGTAGGTCTGCGTGTACTAAATCGTGGACTACATCTGAAACTCTAGGTGCGTCAGTAGTCAGTTTAATATTAAGTGAATTTGCCATGTTGGACAGCAAATCTAGGTAAGATTTAGAACCCTCTGAGGGTGATAGGTCAGCAGGTTTGATGATGTCGGAGGCTGGTAAAGGAGGAGCAGAGGCTGTAGAATGGGAGGAATCCGATTGTTCCGCTTCATATTCTTCCTGAGTTTCAATGGGTGTATCAATGGGCTTGGTAGGCATCGATATTTGTTTGGTCAGCAGGGGAGGCTGTTCCGTCTGTTGTTTAGGGGAGCACACTGAAGTCGATCTAGCTGGAGACAATGGTTTTGATACCATAGTGTAATGCTTAGAGTGTCGATAGGGACTCTCACAGGGTCAATAAGACACGTCCTCACGGTACCGAGGATGATCCTCACGGTATACGTGCTCCCAATGTGGATGATAAAGCACCTCACGGTATCGAGGGTCCTCACAGTACTGAGGGTCTTCATGGTACCGATACCGATGGGAATCCGAGGAAGGTGATCTGTAATATCGTCGGTATCTATGAGGAGATGGTGATCTGGACCGTGATGGGCTATAATAGTAATAGCGTTCCCTATGACGACTTCGAGATCTCTCGGCTCGGACTCGAGTGGATGGCTCTCTCGGTATCGAGGGTTCTCTTATGAGTGGAGATGCGGGTGTCGTTATCTGTTGTTTGCTAGGCGTCTGTCTATTAGGCATCGAAACATCCCGGAAGGAGTGTGCGCCGAGAAGGTTAGCACACTGACTTCTGTGTGAACCTGGATATTCGGTGTTGAGGATATTTTCTGGCAAAGACCCATGAAGTGATGGGGATCGAGAATGGATATGTACGACCTCGAGAGGTACGGTATCGATGGGCACCGAGACCTTCGATTAAGTCAGTGCTGTCTGTACTGAGGCCACAGTGTCGACATTCGGGTGCAATGAAGAAGTCATGGTGGGAGACTTTGAATCAGAGGACCTATGGCCCGTCTTAGATTTGGTTTTCGGTGATGTTGAAATCGAAGGATGTTTAGAAGTCGATTCTGTGCGATGTTTCTTTCTAGAATCGTCAGAATTTTTTGAGTGCTTCCCGGACTTAAGCTTGCTGGGAACCGAAGCCACGGAAGCTGCCGGTCGAGCCACTCCCTTTTGAGTAGATAGGGAAGATGGCGAGGTTTGGGATCCTGAAGTATGGGACATAGTAGGGCGCAGTGACGACTCTAACAAATGACTTCTGAGTCTAGCCGCGCGGTTTTTTCTTGCTTGCTTTCCAAACTGACTACAATGCAGGCAAGTATCGGTACGATGGGCCTCACCCAGACAAAAGAGGGATAAAGAATGTCCGTCTGTGGATGGGATTTTTGAGGCGCACCAAACACACTTCTTGAAAGTGATTTTGTCTTTCCCTTCCGCCGGGGGGGGGGAGGGGGAAGGAAAGGGACAAAGGTAGAAAGAGGGTAGAAAGATAATATTTTTTTTATACAATGATACCGGTAAAGTTGAAGAAGGAGACGAAGACAAACGGTGAGGAGAAAATGCAGGAAAACAGATGAAGATCGCAGTGAATAGAGGAGACTCAGCGAGGTAGGTGTATCTCGGGCGGCGGTAAAGAAGAAACTGGGTGGGTGAAGCGCCTCCCTCTCGTCTAGGCATGCGCAGTGGATGGCTCCTTCCTGGGACGAGAGGAAGTGCGTGCCAAAATTAACGCTCCAAGATTTCTTTGAATTCTCCGAGATCGGGATCGGTCCTGGCGGATAACCCATGTGTGGGACTGCACAGAGACCACGATGAAGATTAGAGGGAATGCTTATTAAATTTGCAGATGATACTAAATTGGGAAGGGTTGCAAACACAAAAGACACAAACAGGATACAGGATGACCTTGACAGGCTGGAAAACTGGGCTAAAATCAAAAAAATGAATTTTAATGGGGATAAATGTAAAGTTCTGCATTTAGGTAGGAAAAATCCATTGCATGGTTATAGGATGGGGGAGACTTGTCTTAGCAGTTGCATGTGTGAAAAGGATCTAGGGGTCTTAGTGGATCATACGCTGAACATGAGTTAACAGTGTGATGCAGTGGCTAAAAAAGGCAAATGCAATTTTGGGCTGTATCAACAGAAGTATAGTGTCCAGATCACGTGATGTGATGGTATCGCTTTACTCTGCTCTGGTAAGACCTCACCTGGAGTACTGTGTTCAGTTTTGGGCACCACATTTTAAGAAGGATATAGACAAGCTAGAACGAGTCCAGAGGAGGGTGATGAAGATGGTGAGGGGTTTGGAGACCAAGACCTATGAGGAAAGGTTGAAGGAGCTGGGGATGTTTAGCCTGGAGAGGAGACAGCTGAGAGGTGATATGATCACCATCTTCAAGTACTTGAAGGGCTGCTGTGGAATTATTTTCTGTGGCCCCGGAAGGTAGGACCAGAACCAATGGGTTGAAATTAAATCAATTAGTTACATATGAACATATGAAGCTGCCTTATACTGAATCAGACCCCAGAATTGGTCCGTCAAAGTCAGTATTGTCTTCTCAGACTGGCAGCGGCTCTCCAGGGTCCCAAGCTGAGGTTTTTCACACCTATTTGCCTGGACCCTTTTTTGGAGATGCCAGGGATTGAACCTGGGACCTTCTGCTTCCCAAGCAGATGCTCTACCACTGAGCCACCGTCCCTACAATTTCACTTCCTTGCCCTCGCAATGGGCCCACCATTTCCTTGCTCTTTTTCTTACTCTGAACATAAGAAAAAAACCTTTTTTTGTTGTTTTTAGCATCTTTGGCCAGCCTAAGCTCATACTGAGCTTTAGCTTTCCTAACTTTTTCTCTACAAGCACTGACGATTTGTTTAAATTCATCCTTGGTTATAAGGCCCTCCTTCCAATTCCTAAAGGAGTCTTTTTTATTTCTCAAGTCTTTAGAGAGCTGTTTATGGAGCCACTTTGGCTTCTTTAGGCTTTTTCCATTTTTTATTCTCACAGAAATAGTCTGCGATTGCACTTTCAGTATTTCACTTTTAAGAAACTCCCACCCCTCCTGAACCCCCTTCCTCCTAAGTATTTCTGACCATGGGATTTTATCCAGCATAGTTCTAAGTTTATTGAAGTTCGCCATTCTGAAGTTCAACCTATAAGTCTGACTACGTATAGCTTTTCCCTTCCCTAAGACTGTAAATTCCAAAATCACATGGTCACTACTGCCCAGGGTGCCCACTATTTCCACTACTTCAATCAATTCTTCCTTGTTGGTGAGAATCAAATCCAAGACAGCAGATCCCCTTGTTTCCTTCACTTTCTGGAAAAGGAAGTTGTCAGCAAGACAAGTCAGGAATCTATTTGACTTTTCATTTTTAGCAGAGTTGGACTTTCAACAGATGTCTGGGTAATTGAAATCTCCCATGCTCATGGTATCCCTTCTCTTGGAGAACTTTGCAATCTGCGGTAGAAGTATCTCATCCAAGTCTTCTGCCTGACTTGGTGGTCTATAGCAGACCTCCAGAATAATATCACTGTTATTTCTTACTCCTTTTATTTTTACCCAGAGCCTCTCAACTGAGCTGCCATGCTCAGATTCACATATTTCCTCAGAAGGTTCCAAGTTCAACCTCCAGCTAAAAAGATCAGGTAGTTGGCTGCCCTTGACTAAAGAGATACACATTCATTTAAAAAAAAATCACAAAAGAGTGTAAATATCCCCCCGCCACCCGCACATATCCTACACCACCCCATAATCACTTTAAAAAAGAATACAACCTCAGGTCACGCTCAGAATTTTTACAACCTGCACCTTTCCCCAGTCTTCAAAGTGAAGCATTACATTTTGTCAGGAGACTACAATGAAACTGCATCCAGATGGTTATGGCAGCAGAGTCTACTGTTCAAAGGTGCCATTTCTTTTTTTCACCCTTTAGGAGGCAAAACAAACATTTGCGAACACGTTTGCTTACTCAACTGTTAATGCGATACCTGGGCCGGGCCAGCGTGTTCCTTTCATTGGCTCCCAGAATGGGTACGTTAGCCTCAGTGATGTACAAGGCAAGGCTTATTTATTTATTTACTTGATTTATAACACACCCTCCCCTGTGTATCAGGGCTCAGGGCGGGGGACAACATTTCCAATACACAAATTCGAATATCAAGTTAAAAACAACCTCAGCTATTCAGGAAAGCACTTACAGACGGAGGAAAGAGAAGCCAGGCTAGATAGAACATATGAACATATGAAGCTGCCTTATACTGAATCAGACCCTCGGTCCATCAAAGTCAGTACTGTCTACTCCAACTGGCTTATGCTTATCAAGGTAGAGAAAGAAGTACTTTTCTCCCTCTCTCACAATACAAGAACTCGTGGGCATTCAATTAAATTGCTGAGCAGTTGGGTTAGAACTGATAAAAGGAAATACTTCTTCACCCAAAGGGTGATTAAAACATGGAATTCACTGCCACAGGAGGTGGTAGCGACTACAAGCATAGATAGCTTCAAGAGGGGATTGGATAAGCATATGGAGCAGAGGTCCATCAGTGGTTTTAGCCACATCCCTTATGAATATACAGTGGAGGTGAAGAATAGGTTTAAGGAACTAGAGTTGATAGACAGAGTGCCTGAAGAACTATGGACGGAGGTTCGTGACACTGTACAGAAGGCAGCAATCAGCACCATCCCAAAGAAAAAGAAATGCAAGAAAGCAAAATGGCTGTCTGATGAGGCTTTACAAATAGCTGAGGAAAAAAGGAAAGCGAAAGGCAAAGGTGAAAAGGAAAGATTCACCCAACTTAATGCAGATTTCCAGAGAACAGCAAGGAGAGATAAGGAGACCTTCCTGAAGGAACAATGCAAAGCAATAGAGGAAAATATTAGAATGGGAAGGACAAGAGATCTCTTGTCAAATGGGCCTTAGAAAGCATTACTACAAAGCGAGCGGAGATGACGGAATCCCAGTTGAGCTATTCAAAGTCCTAAAAGATGCTGCTGCTAAAGTGATACACACATTATGTGAACAAATTTGGAAAACGCAAGAGTGGCCACAGGATTGGAAAAGATCAGTTTATATTCCAATGCCAAAGAATGTTCAAACTATCGCACCATTGCACTCATTTCACATGCCAGCAAGGACGTGTTAAAGATCCTACAAGCTAGGCTTCAGCAGTATGTAGATCGGGAACTACCAGAAGTTCAAGCTGGGTTTCGGAGAGGTAAAGGAATAATAATAATAATAATAATAATAATAATAATAATAATAATAATAATAATAATAATAATAATAATAATAATAATAATAATAATAAGGTTTTATTTATACCCCGCCCTCCCCGCCGAAGCAGGCTCAGAGATCAAATTGAACTAGAGATCAAATTGTCAACATTCACTGGATTATGGAGAAAGCACAGGAGTATCAGAAAAACGTCTATTTCTGTTTCATGGAGTACGCAAAAGCCTTTGATTGTGTGGATCACGACAAACTGTGGCAAGTCCTTAAAGAGATGGGAGTACCAGACCACCTCACATGTCTCCTGAGAAACCTGTATAAGGGTCAAGAAGCAATAGTCAGAACGGGATATGGAGTTCGACAAGGATATAGATTGTCACCCTGCTTATTTAATTTATATGCAGAGTACATCATGCAGAATGCTGGCCTAGATGAAGCAGAACAAAAATTGTTGGAACTCTGTCTGGGGCAGTGATGCTCTGTATACTTGGTGCTTGCAGGGGGGGCACAGTGGGAGGGCTTATAGCCCCACTGGTGGACCTCCTGATGGCACTTGGGTTTTTTGGCCACTGTGTGACACAGAGTGTTGGACTGAATGGGCCATTGGCCTGATCCAACATGGCTTCTCTTATGTTCTTAACTGGCTCTCTGCAGCACATCTGAATTCCTATCGGGAATTTGCAGCTGGCGTTCTGCTGCAAGTCCCTGTGGTGATGACATGACAGATGTAATGTGTAGTTTGGCCCCGAGATCTTGGAGATCCACAGTTGCTCAAGAGGAGACAGTACTGCCCACGACAGACCAATGGTCTGAGTCAGCATAAAGCAGATACATGTTTGCAGTGTGTATTTGGACAACTCACTCTCTCTCTCTCTCTCTCATTGAAAGGATAAAAGGAGATAGCCCCAGACGCTGCACTGAATTCCGGAACAAATTACTTAACCTATCACTAGAAGTAAACACTGTTACGCAAGGCGGCTACTTATAAAGACGGCCCTACCCCCTTCAAGCTGCTATACAGTAGGAAGTTGAAACTGAAATCCGAAAGAGGATGTGTGGTAAGCACTAAGAAACTTGATAAGTTATGACATTAAAGTTATGACTTTGCTCACTAACATCAGTTTGCTACCAGGTCAGCAATAACTTTGGATGCAGACTGGGGCAACGGCCACTGACATAACAAGATTCCAAAAAACCTCCACACTTTTATCTCAGTGCTTTATGTTAACATATGAAAGTGGTTCAGACAGAGGCTGTTATCACTGCCTGGATTCTTCTGCAGGTCTTTTACAAAAAACAGGGGTGGAGAACAGTGGCTCTCCAGATGTTTTTTGTCTACAACTCCCATCAGCCCCAGCCATTGGCCATGCTGGCTGGGGCTGATGGGAGTTGTAGGCAAAAAACATCTGGAGAGCCACTGTTCCCCACCGCTGACATAAACCCAGCAGTAGCCTTTTCTATAGCAGTGTAACATTATAAGGCGTTACCTATCAGGTTCACTGAATTTTCAACTTTCTTTTTTTTTAAGTTAAGTCTCTGTTTCCTTTTGTTGCAGACATGGAGGGGGTGTATCTTGGCAACAGAAAGGACGAGAGACTTCCTTTTTTAACTGAATGCTGAGTATTCAGAGGACTTAGAAGACAAATAATCAGGGCCGGCTCACCGATTAGGCAAACTAGGCATTTGCCTAGGGTGCCGGCAGGGCAGGGGTGCCAAAATTGGCCCCCACCTCGCCCCGTAGATGCCTGCCTTCTTCCCGCTCCCTCCCACCCACCAATTCTTAATGCCTTGGGAACCTGTGGCGAAGCGCCAGCTCCCAGGGCTCTTTCAAGATGCCCCCCTCCCCTGCCAATCAGCTGATCGGTGGGAAAAGCTGTGGGGAGGCCAGTGCTAGGAAGGAAGGAAGGAAGGAAGGAAGGAAGGAAGGAAGGAAGGAAGGAAGGAAGGAAGGAAGGAAGGAAGGAAGGAAGGAAGGAAGGAAGGAAGGAAGGAAGGAAGGAAGGAAGATAGGCGGGGGAGGGGAGGGAGGGAGAAGTGGAAAGGAAACAACTGGCTTGACTTGGAGAAGTGATTTAAATAGGCAAATGCCTTCTTCAATCCAGCTGATGGGGCAGTGGAAGCGTTGAGAGCCACGCAATATGTGAGAAATAGCTACATGTGGCTCCTGAGCCACAGTTTGGCCACCCCTGCGCTATAGTAATTTTTATAAAGCGTTTCATGGTGTAGGGATGGAAATGGCAGATTCAGAGGAATGCAGCACAGAAAATGTGCCTAAGCAGGGGGCACCTTTTGATGCCCAGCACCCTTTTTATAGGGAAGGCACTTCAGCCACATACTGGCAGGAAACACAGGATAAAAGACGGCTTGCAGAAGCACAGAAAAAGTGCTGGGAAATGTTGGAAAGACAACGGATGGGCAATGATGCTGTGGGGAAGCTCAGAAGTAATCAGCTAGAATTGGGAGCCCAAAGGGAAGCAAAAAGCCCATGTAGAATTCACCACTGTGAAAAACACTTAACCAGGGATTTTTTTGTAGCAGGATCTCCTTTGCATATTAGGCTCTTATTCCGGGGCCTACTGTAAGCTCTTGGAGGATTGGCTACATCAGGGGCGTGTGGCCTAATATGCAAAGGAGGTCCTGATATTAAAAAAAGCCCTGCACTTAACACAGGTGGGGGTAGCAGCAGGGGATAAATTGTCTTATTTTCTCTTGCTTGCACAACAGTGTCTGATCAGAACAGTCTGTCTGAGTAACGACAGCCTCAGAAGCACTTATACTGCTCTTCAATTTATATGTTTATAAAATATTTTAATCATCTTTGTTTTATAACTAGAAATGGAAACCGACATTTTTATGTATAGTGTTTTTATACTGTGCCCAGACTGAATTGTATACCCTGGTATACAATGCCACTTGTTACTTTTTGGGGCGATAGGTCTCTGATTATATTAAACTTGACTTGACTATACTACTCTTTGGGGCCTAAAGGCAGCTCTTCTGGAGTGGGAGAGGGGGGGGGCAAGCTCCCCCAAATATGAAAAAAAAAATCAGTTGTGGCACTGGAAGTAAGCAAGTTGGGAGAACATGGGGCTCTTTAGCTTGGAGAAACGTCGACTGCGGGGTGACATGATAGAGGTTTACAAGATAAAGCATGGGATAGAGAAGACAGAGAAAGAAGTACTTTTCTCCCTTTCTCACAATACAAGAACTCGTGGACATTCAATGAAATTGCTGAGCAGTTGGGTTAGAACGGATAAAAGGAAGTACTTCTTCACCCAAAGGGTGATTAACACGTGGAATTCACTGTCACAGGAGGTGGTGGTGGCTACAAGCATAGACAGCTTCAAGAGGGGATTGGATAAGCATATGGAGCAGAGGTTCATCAGCGGCTATTAGCCACAGCCTATTGTTGGAGCTCTCTGTCTGGGGCAGTGATGCTCTGTATTCTTGGTGCTTGGCGGGGGGGGCGGGGCACAGTGTGAGGGCTTCTAGCCCCACTGGTGGACCTCTTGATGGCACTTTTTTTTTTGCCACTGTGTGACACAGAGTATAGGACTGAATGAGCCATTGGCCTGATCCAACATGGCTTCTCTTATGTTCTCAACATGCAAGCAGCCTCTCCACTGAATACGGAGGCTGAAGCTGAGAGGGGCAAATGTCCCTTATTCCAACAAACCACCTTTCCAGCAGTTCTCTTTCCAATCCCTTCTTCTCTTAAAAAAAAAAAAAAAGTACATGCAAACTGGTTAAAAAGGCTCCAAAAGGGGAATTTTCAACACAAAAGCCAAGATGTCAAACTTTTACCTTCGAGTTGTTACGACTTTAAAAAAAAAACACCTTAGGGTGACAGTGTCTTTCATAAGCACTTCTTCCCTTGGTCTTTGGGGCATTTTATGCAAAAAAGCAAAAGCAGTCTGCGGCTCAGTCTCACCCAAATTGCTCAGGAGCCATTTTCCGCTCACTTGCTTTGAAAGCCATTAAAATATCTTGACGAAGACTAGCGGCAGGGGGTTAATGGAAGGCAATGCTTAGAAGCGAGCTTTAGATTCTCCCCCCTAAGACTTTCTCACAGGACCTTCTTACAGAGATTGCGGGGACCTTTCACCTCCCTCACTCCTTCACAAAAAACCAATACAAAGCTGACAGATGCTACCCACACTCCAGATTTCAAATTACCCGCTAGAACTAACAGCTGGCCGCCCCCTTCTCCAAACCTGGGAAAGGCATTCCTCTTTCTACCAAGCTAAGCGTGTGCGTGATGCTGAGTTTAAAAAAGAAGACCACGCTGGTTCATCCCTGTCCCAATTTTTTTTTTCTGCACTAGAATCATAAACTCATAGAGTTGGTTTCTATGATTCCATGACTCAAGTGTAGAATGTCAGTTTGAGGAAAGGGCTGAACCAGGATTAAAGGTCTAGTGCGGAATTGGCTCATAGCATGTTGCATTCGAGCTGTGGTGCTGGAGAAGAATCTTGAGAGTCCCATGGACTGCAAGAAGATTAAATCAGTCAGTCCTAAGGGAAATCAACCCAGACTGTTCCCTGGAAAGTCAGATGCTGAAGCTGAAGCTCAAATACTCTGGCCACCAAATGAGAAGGGAGCACTCACTGGAGAAGACCCTGGTGCCGGGAAAGACAGAAGGCAAAAGAAGGGGACGGCAAAAGATGAGATGGCTGAACAGTGTTACTGATGTAACAAACACGAATTTGAGCAGACTTCGTAGGATGGTGGAAGACAGGAAGGCCTGGCGTGACTTTGTCCATGGGGTCGCAAGAAGTTGGACTCGACTGTGCGACTGAACAACAATGTTGCATTAGGACATTCACTGATGGTGAATTATTTATTACTTTAGATTTTTATCCTGCCCTCTCTGCAAGCGGACTCAGGGCGGCTAGCAGTCTGTTCAATTGGAACATCTACAGTTACCGATTAAAAGCAATAAAACAATTCAAAACATTTGCTGTTTAAATACAATATACAGTAAAGGCGGGATCTTTCTTCCTAACAGTGATCCCATAGTTGTCATAATTTCTCAACAGTGTAAAGTGGCAGTCCTCTCCAGGTTTAGATGGTAAAGGCCTGTCGAAATAATTCAGTTTTGCAGGCCCTGCGGAATTGGGAAAGATCCCGCATGGCCCTTATGGCCTCCAGGAGGGTGTTCCACAATTCTGGTGCTGCCACTGAGAAGGCCCTGGCCTGTGTAGAACACAGCCTGGCCTCCCTTGGTCTGGGGATAGATATTAGATGTTGTGTCCCTGAACACAGTGCTCTCTGGTGAACATGCGGAGAAAGGGGGTCCCGTAGATAGGCAGGCCCTCGATCATATAGGGCTTTAAAGGTCAATACCAACACCTTGAACCGAACTCAGAACACAACAGGAGGTGAATAAGATGATGGTTTCCAAACCAGTCCATTGATGGTAAATAAGGTTGCCTGGACCAAGGAGCCGCTGATTTTGAGTCTAGCAGCACTTTATAGACCAACAAGATTTTATGGGTATAAGTTTTCGGGAGTCAAAGCCACTTTCGCCAGATACCAAGGATGACTCCTTCATCTTGATAGCTGAAGCATCTCGTGGTGCTTTTTATTAACTATTTATGGTCACCATCTATGTAGCATCACATTTTACAGAATATGAGAAGCCATGTTCAATCAATCAATCAATCAACATTTTATTTATATCCCGCCCTCCCCGCCGAAGCAGGCTCAGGGCGGCTAACAACATCAAATACAATAGGTTATACAATAAGTATTTAAAATCAGTATTTAGCTTTAAAATAGTCTAATTTAAAATTTAAATTAACATTCTGGTGCTATTTCCAATAAGCATGATGGCGAAAATCACTTAGGCGAGTCCCTCTGTTATTTAATCGGCAAAGGCCATCCCAAAAAGGGTGGTCTTGCAGGCTCTGCGGAATTGTTCAAGGTTCCTGCCTCAAAGAGCTTATAATGTTAAGAATTTGATGGGGGCAAAAAGAGAAAGCAAAGGGTGGGGATAAACAGAGAGGAAATACATGTTCCTTCCTGTTTCACGTACTTAGCCTGATTTCGGTAGGAGATGGGTTGCACGTATATGTGAATAAGTTAACACAGGACAAACACCGTACCACTTTGCACTGCTTCCAGATCCAATGTTTTTTCAGAGTCACAATCTAACTTGGAAAAAAAATGAAGCCGTAAGAAATCACAATCTGACCAAAGAGTCACAATCTAATTTGGAAAAAATGGAGGCATAAGAAATTAAACATTGCAAGTCTGAGCTGGCCCTAAGAGCTGCAAAGACAGGGAAATCCACCACATACAGACTTTCTCATCACTTCTATCCTGTCAAAGAAAAAGCCACACCTGGTACAATTCTGCTTTCTATGCAAGTTTCAGATGCTACTGAAGTTCCCACAAGCACCAGACTTGATAACTGTATCTGTAATGCATTTTTCACGTTGCACCCCAGCCCATGATCAGAGTGCTGAAAACCTGAACTGCTTTTCTAATCTTTCCAACTTTAGAAGAAAAAAACCTAAATCCAGTTTCAGTTGAAAGGGAGTCCCTTGCAGATAACATGAGTTAGAAGTATTAAACTGACGCCAGAGAGTGAAGGAAGAAAGTCTAGCTGAGATCCTTTTACATTCACCAGGGAAGGGGGTAGGTAAGTAGTTGTTCAGTCGCACAGTCGATTCCAACTCTTTGCAACCCCATGGACAAAGTCACGCCAGGCCCTCCTGTCTTCTACCATCCTCCGAAGTCTGTTCAAATTCATGTTAGTTACATCAGTAACGCTGTCCAGCCATCTCATCTTTTGCCATCCCCTTCTTCTTTTGCCTTCTGTCTTTCCCAGCATCATGATTTTCTCCAGTGAGTGCTCCCTTCTCATTTGGTGGCCAAAGTATTTGAGCTTCAGCGTCAGCATCTGACCTTCCAGGGAACTGTCTGGGTTGATTTCCCTTAGGACTCACTGATTTGATCTTGCAGTCCAAGGGACTCTCAAGATTCTTATCCAACACTACAGCTCAAAAGCATCTATTCTTCTGCGCTCGGCCTTCCTTATGGTCCAACTCTCACAGCCATATATTACTACTGGGAATATCATCACTGACTATACGGACTTTTGCTGAAAGGGTAGGTAAGACCCAGGGCCAAACTCAAGGAGATCGCCCCCTTTTGAAACGAAACTCGACCAAAAGAATAGACAGGACTATCTCTATGCTCACATGTATGTGTGTTCAGGGAAGAACTGTGAATATTTCTTATGAAAATTGCCACAGACATTCTGGTTCTATAAGAGTGAGCACGCACTTGAATCTGACAGACCCACTCGCAATCAAGTATAAAGGCTCCTCTTCCACCTGGGTTTATAAATTTAGTATATTTAAGATATTTCTATTCCACCCCTCCTATGACTAGATGCGAGCATTTAAAAAGAAAAGAAACATCCGTCAAATAACGCAATAACAGAAGAGAACAAGATTAAGTCAACAGAGTTAATACATATATCAAGGTGGGTAGCTGTGTCGGTATGAAGCCATATAACAAACTTAGAGTCCAGCGGTACTTTTAAGACCAACAAAGTTTAGTTTATTTATATCCTGCCCTCCCCGCCGAAGTAGGCTCAGGGTGGCTCACAAAGTGTAATTCAAGGTGTGAGCTTTCGTATGCAAGCACACTTTATCGGACAATTCCATTCCACTCCATTGTCTGCCGAAGTGGGCTTGCATGTGAAAACTCACGTCTAGAATTAATATGCACTCAACAACACTATTCCAAAGTCTTTCTCAGAAGACATAAGAACATAAAAGAAGCCATGTTAGATCAAACCAGTGGCCCATCTAGTCCAACACTCTGTGTCACACAGTGGCCAAAAAAATCCAGGTGCCATCAGGAGGTCCATCAGTGCGGCCAGGACACTAGAAGCCCTCCCACTGTTGCCCCCCCCAAGCACCAAGACAGGTAGCTACAGTCTCCCCTGGGGGCCAGAAAGGACATGCTCCAGCGGACATCATCTGGAAGGCCATCCTACAGGAATGACTGGCAATTCTGCCTTATGAACAACTTAAAACAGGGGGTTGTACGTTCGGACAGGATGCCAGAGTTCCCTTCAAAGCCTGAGAAGGGTTCTAAGTAGGGTTGTCAACGGGCCTGAAGATAAATGTCACTTTAACAGAGGCTTAATAGGATATTATTTCCCAGATGATGTTCTTTACCTCCATGCCATGAAAAAGCTTCATTTCCACCCAGGAAATTTTTTTTCATCCAAGACTGCTAGCAACTCTCCTTCTAGGTCAGGGGTGGTCAAACTTGCTTAATGAAAGAGACACAGAATAAGCATTAGATGTTTGAGAGAAGGAAGGAAGGAAGGAAGGAAGGAAGGAAGGAAGGAAGGAAGGAAGGAAGGAAGGAAGGAAGGAAGGAAGGAAGGAAGGAAGGAAGGAAGGAAGGAAGGAAGGAAGGAAGGAAGGAAGGAAGGAAGGAAGGAGAGGTGGAAAGATAGTAACTTTAACTTTAAATGCATTCTCCAAGCTGCTATCTGGCTTCACTTGGAGAAATTATTTAGAGGCAAATGCCTTCTCCAAGTGGACAATGAGATAGTAGGGGCTTTGAGAGCCACACAATATGTGTGAAAGAGCCACATGTGACTCCTGAGTCACAGTTTGGCCACCCCTGTTCTAGGTCTTACGACTGGCAGCCCTGTTTTACAGTCGCCCAGGCCTTCTTAGTTTCCAAACTTTACTAACTGAAAGGGTGAGCCAGTTTAGCCCCATGGACTTCAACGGGGCTAGGTTTAAATCCAGTTCACTCTAAATGGAACTAGTGTGGCTGGGACAGCAAACAGGATAGCCACAGCCAGATAAGAAAGGAGAGCAGGGTTCCCGCGCCTTCCATAATGGTGTAGCTGGGGCTTTTCTTTTGGTAGAAAAAGCCCAGCAGAAACTCATTTGCATTTTAGGCCACATCCCCTGACATCACCATTGTCTCACACAGGGCTTGCCTTGTATAAAAAGCCCAGCAGGACCTCATTTGCATATTAGGCCACACCCCTGACATCACCATTGTTTCACACAGGGCTTGTTTTGTAGGAAAAGCCCAGCAGGAACTCATTTGCATGTTAGGTCACACACCCCTGACATCCCCATCATTCCACACAGAGCTTTTTTGTAGGAAAAGCCCAGCAGGAATTCATTTGCATATTAGGCCACACCCCCTGACACTGAGCCAGCTGGAACTGTGTTCCTGCTCAAAAAAAAAGTCCTGGGTGTAGCAAAGAAGATATTGTCAGGAACCACTTGTTGTACATGGTGAGAAAAGACACACCAGCTGCCAAAATCCCTCTTAAATTCTTGGTTCCCCTTACGCTTGATACCCAGTTGTAACAGTCCCCTCGCCCCCAACGTCTTGTGCTTTTTGCTTTTGCATGGCAAAAAGTGATCCACCAAGAAATATCTCCACCCGCAACTGCGGACATTAGCAGCAGGACTGGGGCGGGGGGAGACCAAAGGAAATTTTAAAAAATCACAAGTTTACACGTAACCCCTTGCATGTACATACCCCCCCCCCCTCTAAGATCCAACTTCTTCATGCCTTTTGTTCTCGCATCCAGATAAAAACACCTGCTCTGCTCACAGCAGCTGAAAGGCCCGGTCAGCCAAACCCAGAGTGTGCATAATCTCTTTCCCTAGCACGCATCATAAACATGGCTTTAGGGAAAGATAGAGACTCCCTGCCCCTCCCTTCCATAACAACATTTGACCGATTCGCGGAAAAGCACATCGCTCACCTTGAGGAGTTTTGCCCTTCTCTCGCCTCTAATATATTCATCGCTGCTCATCGCAATCTGTCCCCGCAAAATCCCATTTCCTGTCCTATTCACGAGGTGCAGCAACCTGGAGCTTCAGAAATCGCCGCCACGCTTTCTTTCCCACGGCCTTCTCACCTCTCCTCTCCCCCCCAAGCCCCCCACTCCCATTGTTTCTCATCTGTTCTCCCCTCCTGCAAAACTGCTGTCAGATGTTCACTTATCCCTAATCTTAGCTCGCTGCCTTTGATATTCTTTCTAATCCAACAACCTGTCAACTGGGGCATCGGCCCATGTCCAGGCCAGCTGCTCCGTCCCAGGCTCCAAGATTCCCTTCCCAGCTTCCGTATGGGAGGCTCGGAGGACTCTGACCCAGGAAGGGAGGGGGAAAGAAACTTGAAGCAAATAATTAATACCCTTTCGACCAGTACTCGGGACCTCGGTGCGCCATTAAGTGGCCTTCTGTGTGGAGGAAAAGTAATCCTTAAATGTTTAAATTTAAGCGTTAATGCATTAATTGGACCTTGGTCAATGTTTAAGGGGGAAAAGGGTGAGAAGATGCTTTCTATCTGAAGAGCTGGCATTGAGCTCACAGATGAGCTCCGCAAGGGACACAAAGCCATCTTGTTTGCAAGGAGGACAGTACATGGGGAAATGAGGTACCTGCACAAATCATAGAATCACAGAGTTGGACCTCTAGGGTCATCTAGTCCTACCCCCTGCACAATGCTCACAAACTCACAAACACCTCCCTCTAAATTCACAGGATCTTCATTGCTGACAGATGGCCATCTAGCCTCTATTTAAAAACCTCCAAGGAAGGAGAGCCCACCACCTCCCGAGGAAGCCTACTGAGGAACCGCTCTAACGGTCGGGAAGTTCTTCCTAATGTTGAGCCGGAAATTCTTTTGATTTAATTTCAACCCATTGGTTCTGGTTCTACCTTCTGGGGCCACAGAAAACAATTCCACACCATCCTCTATATGACAGCCGTTCAAGTACTTGAAGATGGTGAACATATCACCTCTCAGCCACCTGTGGCTAATAACCATTGATGGACCTCTGCGCCATATTATTCGTTCCCCTCTTGAAGCTGTTTATGCTTGTAGCCACCAGCACTTCCTGTGGCAGTGAATTCCACGTGTTAATCACCCTTTGGGTGAAGGAGTACGGTACTTCTTTTCATCAGTTCTAACCCATAGCAAAAACAATCTGTTCTCCACCCCACCCCAAAGCCCCTATTAACTCTAAACGCAGGACATACTGAGCCCAAGCCCAATGGAACAGCTGTAGGAAAGGGTTCCCAGTCCCAGTCCCAGTTGTAGCTTTGGGAGGTGATAGCAAAATACAAAGTATAGAGGAAACATAGAAACCCAGCTGGTTGCCAAGTCCAATTCAAGAAATATCTGGGAACTTTGGAGGTGGAGCCAGGAGATATTGGAGGTGGAGCCAGGAACAAGGTTGTGACAAGCATAACTGAACTCTAAAGGGAGTTCTGGCCATCGCATTTAAAGGGACTGCACACCTTTTAAATGCCTTCCTTCCATTGGAAATAATGAAGGATGGGGCACCTTCTTTCAGGGCTCATAGAATTGGACTCCCTGGTACAATCCTTTTGAAACTTGGAGGGTCTTTTGGGGAGAGGCACTGGATGCTATACTGAAACTTTGGTGCCTCTAACTCAAACAAATTCCTTCCAGAGTCCCAGATACTTGTGGATCCATTATACCCTAACGCAGGGGTGGCCAATGGTAGCTCTCCAGATGTTTTTTTGCCTACAACTCCCATCAGCCCCAGCCAGCATGGTCAATGGCTGGGGCTGACGGGAGTTGTAGGCAAAAAACATCTGGAGAGCTACCGTTGGCCACCCCTGCCCTAACAGAATCGATCTCCATAGGAATATTGGCGTGTCCAGCAGACATTTCCCTCCCCTCCCCCCGCTTTCTGATGTCCCTGAAGTGGGTGGATCCCCAGCCTCTACCTGAGGATTGATGACCATATCTCTCACCCAACCTGCCCTCAGGCGTGATTCTTACTGCTACTACTAATAACATTCCAATGATCAGTCTTCAAAAGGACAGTAACATTTCACTAACGTTTATCCTCAAACAAGTCTAAAATGCACTGCAAACCAGCATTTTTCTCCGTCCCCTGCCCCGGGGAGATGAATGAATAAATGTATTCTATATTAAATGTATTCATTGGTCCAACTCATTTCAATGTCATCTAAGGTGGCTGATAGTTCTCCAATGCCTCAGGCAAAGGTCTTTCCCATCACAAGTGTTCAACAACCTTTCAACAGGAAATTCTGGAGAGTGCACCTGGGAATGGCATGCAAAGTATGGGCTCTACCACTGACCTATGACCCCTCTACTTATGTATGTGACATCTTTTTCTATAAGGCTAGAACAAGGGTGGCCAAACTTGCTTAATCTATGAGCAGCATAGAATAAAACATCAGATCTTTGAGAGGCGCAAGACATGAACATCAGATGTTTGAAAGCGGGCAGGGAAGGAGGGAGGGGAACAGATGGAGGGGAGGGGGAGGGAGAGGTGGAAAGAAAGCAATTTTAACTTTAAATGTGTTTTTTAAGCTGCTGGCTTGGCTCGGAGAAGTGATTTAAAGAGAGAAATGCCTTCCCAAGCTGGCTGATGGACTAGTGGGGGCTTTGGGAGCCACACAGTAAGTTCGAAATAGCCACACGTGGCTCCTGAGCCACAGTTTGGCCACTCCTGGGCTAGAAGCAAAATTGTGTCATTTAGTATGTTGCACAGCTGTCTTCCTGGGGGAAGGATTTTCTGTGTTACTCATTTAGGTTATCAGACATACCATCTCATACACTGCAGGTTTAATTTTTATTTGTACAGGTGACCAAATTTCCAAAGGCACAAGGATACCTTCATGTAACTTTTGCACATGGCAAGCTCAAACTCAGCCAACATTGCATTGCTCTAGTAATAAGGATTTTGTGTGGTGACCTCAGAAAAAGAAGATGATGACATTAGGTTTGTATCCCACCCTCCACTCTGAATCTCAGAGTCGCAGAGCAGCTCACAGTCTCGTTTACCTTCCTCCCCCACAATGAACACCCTGTGAGGTAGGTAGGACTGAGAGAGCTCTCACAGAAGCTGCGTTTTCAAGGACATCTCTGCGAGAGCTATGGCTGACCCAAGGCTATTCCAGCAGCTACAAGTGGAGGAGTGGGGAATCAAACCCGGTTCCCCCAGATAAAAGTCCACGCACTTAACCACTACACCAATGGCTTAGAGAAAAGCGGTAAGAAAATATATGGATTGCGCAGTAATTAAAAGGGAATCTTGCTGGGGAGAAATGGAGATATCTTAATAGAGGATCTCCCCATCTAAGAAAGGGATTAAGAAGATTGCAGAAACTGCCAGAAAAAGGAAATGGGACAGAGATTCTGGGTAAATTGAGGACGGACTAGAAGATTAGATGCACTGAGAAAGCAGGAAATGGGGTAAGGAAGCTGACTGGAAGGCAGGATAGTGGAGGGGAGAGTAAAGGCCATGGGAAACGAAAGGGTAAATGAAGGAAACTGGTGGGGCGGCTCTACGGAAACTTAGGGGGCACTGAAAGCAATAACTTCCCATCAAAAAGTTATAAGCAGCAACTGCATTTATCACATATAGAATAAAGCACTAAAATAATCTGCATTTAACCGCTACATATTCATTTGTTTACTGTATTTCTCACTGAGACGCAAGCTGGGTTACAGAAGAAAGGCAACAGACTCCTACAGCAGAAGACAAGGGAATAGTACAGAATTAAAAGGCAACAACGAACTGCCTAAAGCAGTTGGAGAACCAGCGTGGTGTGGTGGTTCAGAGTGGTGGACTCTAATCTGAAGAACTGAGTTTAATTCCGCACTGCTCCACATGAAGCCTGCTGGGTGACCCTGGGCCAATCACAGTTTCCTCAGAACTCTCTCAGAGAGGAACGGGAGAGGAAGGGAAAGCAGGGTATAAAAACCCAACTCTTCTTCTTCTTAAGGTATACTATAAGCAATGTAGTTCAGGTACAATGTACAACTGATTTAGTTAGAGTAATATTTGGAATAATCATGGCAGTAGACTGTACTCCTATTGATCAAAGATCAGCAGCCTGGGAACTATGATGCAGAGTGGTAAAGCTGCAGTACTGCAGTCAAACTCTCTGCTCATGACCTGAGTTCGATCCTGGTGGAAGCTGGGTTCAGATAGCCAGTGCAAGGTTGACCCAGCCTTCCATACTTCTGAGGTCGGTAAAATGAGTCCCCAGCTTGCTGGGGGGAAAGTGTAGATGACTGGGGAAGGCAATGGCAAACCACCCCGTAAAAAGTCTGCCGTGAAGAAGACAACGACTGCAGATTTATACCCCACCCTCCTCTCTGAATCAGAGACTCAGAGAGGCTTACAATCTCCTATATCTTCTCCCCCCACAACAGACACCTTGTGAAGCAGGTGGGGCTGAGAGGGCAAGGAAAACTCCTGCGAGAGCTATGGCTGGCCCAAGGCCATTCCAGCAGCTGCAAGGGGAGTAGTGGGGAATCAAACCCGTTTCTCCCAGATAAGAGTCTGCACACTTAACCACTATATCAAACTGGCTCTCAAACGTTGTGATGCGATGTCACACCAGAGTCGGAAATGACAGGTGCTTGCACAAGGGACTACCTTTACCTTTTTTTAGGCATGTCTATGCAGAAGTTTTCTGTTATTCAGTAGGTCCCACTCCCAGGGAAGAATGTTAAGATTTGCACTGTATGTGGCCAATCTGTCACCCTTCAGATTCAATCCCAAACAATATGATGATAAGAAGAGTGACATTATCTACCTCAGAGGTGTCAAATATGCAGCCCAGGGGGCAAATCAGGCCATCGGAGGGCTCCTATCAGCCCCCCCCCCCAGCAATTGGCTGTCATTTGCTTCCTTCTCCCTCTCTTGCTTCCTTCTGCATAACAGCTTGCTTTGCAAGGCTTGCTCAATTGCGCAGCAGCTACAGAGCAAAGCCT
The DNA here is from genome assembly GCF_032191835.1 of Heteronotia binoei. Taxonomy (NCBI): domain Eukaryota; kingdom Metazoa; phylum Chordata; class Lepidosauria; order Squamata; family Gekkonidae; genus Heteronotia; species Heteronotia binoei. Next base: position 21,414,817 of record NC_083243.1, on the reverse strand, counting down.
CTGTTTTCTCCATTGACCGAGACTCCTCCCTTGGGAAAGAAGGGGGGAAGGAGAGCTTGCTTTGTCAGGCTCTTTCATTTGCACAGCAGAGCTACTGAGCCAAGCCTCTCTTCCTTCTTTTGGTTGAGATTCCTCCATCTCGTGGTCCCCTGGAGAAGGAAGAAAAGAGCCAGAACTTCCTTTGCCCAGTTCCCTGGATCCCAAGGGAGAGATACAAAGAAAGTACCTTTCTTTGTCTTAAGTAGACAGCAGACCATCAATTGCTTTACCTTACTAACTTTTGTACTGTTTATTTAATTTTTTATATTCTAATAGCCTGTGGGGAGGTAGAAGGGCTGTGGCTCAGTGGTAGAGTATCTCAGGTTCAGTCCCTGGCATCTTCAGTTAAAAGGACCAGGTAGTAGGTAGTGTGAAAAACCTCAGTCTGAGACCATAGAGATCCCCTGCCAATCTGAGTTGATAAGACAGACCTTGATGGACCAGGGTCTGATTCAATATAACACAGCTTCATGTGATCATAGTACAGATAGGAACTGCTTTCACCACACTGTACTTTTTGCACTGCCGAAGAAAAAGCCCAGCAGGAACTCATTTGCATATTAGGCCACACCCTCTGATGCCAAGCCAGCCAGAATTGCATTCCTGCTCAAAAAAAGGTCAGTGTATTGATATTTGGTTTGCACATAAATTAGCATATTAGTCTTTTCTTTTGCGTGGCCTAGAAGACGACAACGACATTGGATTTATATTCTGCCCTCCACTCAGAGTCTCAGAGCAGCTCACAATCTCCTTTACCTTCCTCCCCCACAACAGACACTCTGTGAGGTAGATGAAAATATTGGATTTATATCCCACCCTCCACTCAGAGTCTCAGAGCAGCTCACAATCTCCTTTACCTTCCTCCCCCACAACAGACACTCTGTGAGGTAGATGTAGATATTGGATTTATATCCCGCCCTCCACTCCGAAGAGTCTCAGAGCGGCTCACAATCTCCTTTACCTCCCCCCCCACAACAGACACCCTGTGTGGTAGATGAAGAAATTAGATTTATATCCCGCCCTCCACTCTGAAGAGTCTCACAGCGGCTCACAATATCTTTTATCTTCCTCCCCCACAACAGACACCCTGTGAGGTGGATGGGACTGAGAAGGCTCTCACAGCAGCTGCCCTTTCAAGGACAACCTCTGCCAGAGCTAACGCTGACCCAAGGCCATTCCAGCAGCTGCAAGTGGAGGAGTGGGGAATCAAACCCAGTTCTGCCAAATAAAAGTCCGCACACTTAACCACTACACCAAACTGGTACTCTATTTGTATTGGAGCCAGGGCTTCCAGAGGACCTTTTCCCTCATGCTGCTGGTTTTTTTTTTTTGACAACTTGAAGCGTCCTCCATGGAGCTGCTATCGGCCCCATTGGGCGAGTGTGTGTGCAGCCATTAAAGAATGTCTGACTAACAGGACCTGGTGCAGACAGGAGGACTTAGTAACACGATTGGGCCCTGAGGCGATGTGATTTAGTCTCACAACACTAAACCAAGGGTGGGCAGAAAGAGGCTTCTTCAGGATTAAAATACTGGTGGTTCAAAACAGGCACTGAGGGAATGCGGAGCGGATTCTACCGGAAGCCTCTCCTTTAGGAAGCAAAACAGTGCATCGGGGATCAACCATGTATGAGAGGATACAAAGAAACACTGATCGACAGGTATGTTTCCCAGCCAGAGTTGTACTGACCCAGCCTCTTGTCTAGTTGCCAGAAGTGATTGATGCAAAGAGAACCCACTCTTGTTATTAATGAACAAGCATGACATAAGAACATAAGAGAAGCCATGTTGGATCAGGTCAATGGCCCATCTAATCCAACACTCTTGTGTCACACAGTGGCCCAAAAAACTAGGTGCCATCAGGAGGCCCATCAGTGGGGCCAGGACACTAGAAGCCCTCCCACTGTTGCCCCTCCCAAGCACCAAGAATACAGAGCATCGCTGTCCCAGACGATACGCTGTGGCTAATAGCCACTGATGGACCTCTGCTCCATATGTTGATCCAATTCCCTCTTGAAGCTGCCTATGGTTGCGGCTCACATCACCTCCTGTGGCAGTGAATTCCACACGTTAATCACCCTTTGGGTGAAGAAGTACTTCCTTTTATCCGTTCTAACCCAACTGCTCAGCAGTTTCATTGAATGTCCACGAGTTCTTGTATTGTAAGGAGAAAAGTCCTTCTTTCTCTACCTTCTCTATCATGTCACCCCTCAGTCGAGGTTTCTCCAAGCTAGAGTCCCATGTGTTTTAACCTTTCTTCACAGAGAAAATGTTCCAACCCTTGAATCATTCTAGTTGCTCGTTTCTGCACATAGCACTGATCTGGATGACCCTGACATAAGTAGCAACTTTAAATGCATTCTCCAAGCCAGTAGTGAGTTAGAGAGAAATGCCTTCTCCAAGCTGGCCAACGGGGCAGCGGGGGCTTCCGGAGTCACACAATATGTGTAAAAGAGCCACAGTTTAGCCACTCCTGCTATAGCCCAACCTATCTCACAACATAAAAAATGAGGGATAAAACAGGGGAAAGGAGAATTGTAGATGCCCCCAAGCTTCTTGGGGGAAGGATGGAATAAAAATAGAGCTGGCAATAACTGACAGCTGGCACGAATGGGGGGGCAAGAATATGGGGGGTACCATCACCCACCACAGAGTTAACAGCTAGTTCTAGAGTGCTGTGATATCACTTCCAGGTTTCCCCAGAAGTGATGTAACACCACCGTTTTTTTAAAAAAAAAATTTCCTGCCAGCCGCTGAAGCAATAATGGGCAGTGGAACCTGGGTGTGGAGATCTCATGCCCTCAGCCGGTGTGGCAGCCCAAAGGTAAAAATTAGATAAAGAGATTTTTAGTGGGAGCCATACAGTACCCCAGGGGGCAATCTAAAACCTTGGAAGGAATTCAGAATTTATCAGGGAGGGGCATTTGGGACTCAAAGCATCCCCTTCTCCCCACTTACAATAGCCTCTGACAGCCAGCAAAATAATTTTATAATGCTCAATCTGCCAGGAGGATAAAATTCCACATTTTCCCTTCAGACCCTTAACATGCAATAAACAGAAATCAAATGTAACTTCAAGAAGCGGGCTGATGGCCCTCAAACACAAGGGGCTGCTCGCAGACAGGCAGTTTGGGGTGCATGGGAAGCGTCCCAAATCGGGCCGGCTCAGAAAGAAGCAGCCTAAACCGTCTACAAGCTCCACCGCAAGCTGTTCCCATCTCGTCCATGGCGCAACACGGGCGTGATCAGACAGCTGTTGCGCACCATCCCTGTAGCTTGGTTTGGGTTTCTTTTTTTGCCATTCATTTATTGGTTATGCTCAGGGGTCATTTTGTAGAAAAATAGGTGGTGGGGCTCATTAGCATATGCTGCCCTCCCCCAGCCAAAAGCAACCCAATGCAAGGAAGTAGAGCCCCGGACGAGTGAGGCCTGCTTGAGATGGCTAGAGATCCAGTCAGCTCAAGCAGGCCTTGCTCACCTGGGGCTCTCCTTGGCTGCCCCCCCCCCAGCCAAAAGGCCAGCAAGCCACCTGCCACCCAAAATCACATAAGAAGTGGAGAAAGGGTGGTGTGGGCTTCTCCAGGGGTTAATGAGGGCTGCTGGGGATGTGGCAAAGCTCCTGATGGCTGGCTGGCTGCCCGCTCTCCTAATCCAGGGATTGTTATGCAGCTGCACCTACTATTCAATGGACAAGGAAGGTAGGAGGGGAGGAGGGGAACTCTCAGAAAGCTTCAGGGGCTATGCTCCTGCTGAATCTGAGGCCTGGTTATGCGCATGTGCAATCATGCGCCCATGCACTTGAAATCAATATATTTTTAAACAAAAAAGGCCAAAAGCAGCTTGGGGGGTTCACACTGCCAAGGCACCTCACTTGTGCGTCCAGACGCTAGTGAGGCAACTGGCGTGCAGCTCAGAAATGTGCTACCACTTTGAAAATGGTAGCTTTTTGAGCCGCTCAGAGGATGCTAGAGGACGGGATGGGAGTGGCCAGCAGATGTGCTTGTTTGGATGGGTTTTTCTAGTTGGCTTCTGAGGCGTCTCAGGGCCACCTCGAACTGCCCGTCTGTAAGCAGCTAAGGGGTCTCAATGATTGCTTGAGATGTATATATCAGATGCACTTATGAGGAATATAAAGATTATGAATAGGGTCAGGGGAGGAAACGTTCTGCATTTTATGCACTCTCTTTTTCCCACTGGCAACAGCTTCTAACAATCAGCAGAGGGCATTGTTTTATAGCGGGGGTGTCAAACATGTGGCCTGGGGACCAAGTCAGGCCCCCAAGCAACTGGCTGTCATCTGCTTTCTTCTCCCTCTCTTGCTTCCTTCTGCTTGCTTTGCAAGGCTTGCTCAATCACACAGAAGCTACAGAGCAAAACCTCTATTTTCTCCATTGGCTGAGGCTCCTCCCTTGGGAAGGAAGGGGGGGAGGCAGAGCTTGCTTTGCCACTCTCTCAATTGTACAGAAGAGCTACTGAGCCAAGCCTCTCTTCCTTCTATTGGCTGAGGCTCCTCCCCTTCCTGGTCCCCTGGGGAAGGAAGGAAAGAGCCAGAGCTTCTTTGCCCAGTTCCCTGGATCTCATGGGAGAAATACAAAGAAAGCACCTTTAAGACCAATGAGTGCTAATGTTTTAAGCATGTTTTAAGTTTTTTTTTTTTTTAAAAACATTTTATTGTGTTTGTCTGTGTCCTTTATAAAGTTTATATCACTGCTACCTAATCTTGAATGGGTACACATATGGCCCAGCCCAACAAGGTCTCATTTATATCAGAACCTCCTAACAAATGAGTTCAACCTCCCTGTTTTATACTGCTGTCTCCACCAGGAGAATAAATTCCAGGCTCTTAAAAAAAACAACAACAAAAAAAAACCACAAAGAGCAAACAGGAATCAAACCTAAAATTAAGGTATTGACTCATGGCCATCCAGCAGAAGGATCTCATAAAATATATGCCTGAGATCTAAGTCCTATAGGCATCTATAAAAAAAAAAACAGGCCTCAGATTCAGCAGGAACTCACAGGAGCACAGCTCCTGAACCTTTCTGGGGGTTCCCCCTCCTTCTCCATTGAATGTGCAGCTGCATATCAATCCCTGGATGAGCGCCATCACCTATTTTTCTACAAAGCGACCCCTGATAAAAACACTTATATAAATACTATGCCTGGAGGGCTCCTTTTTAAAACTGCATTTTGGGATAGCTGAGAGCCAGTGTGATTCAAATCTCCATATGGCCAGGTCCAAATCTCCCAGGTTCAAATCTCCACATGGCCAGGTCCAAATCTCCCAGGTTCAAATATCCACATGGCCAGAGTCCAAATCTCCTAGGTTCAAATCTCCACATGGCCATGATGCTTTCTGGCTGGCCTCGGACTCCTTGTTCCCAACCCAGTCTACCTCACAGGATCGTTGTGAGGAGGAGGAGAAACTGGATTTATATCCCGCCACTCTATACTCTGAATCTCAGAGAGGTCACAGTCTCCTTTACTTTCCCACACACACAACAGACACCTTGTGAGGTAGGTAGGTGGCCATCACATTTAAAGGGACCACGCTCCTTTCATATGCCTTCCCTCCATTTGGAAATAATGAAGGATAGGGGCACCTTCTTTTGGGGATCATAGAACTGGACCCCCTAGTCCAATCTCTTTGAAACTTGGGGGGGGGTGTTTTTTGGAGAGGCATCAGATGCTATGCTGAAAATCTGGTGTGTACCTCAGCACCCCCCTCTCCCGAGCCCCAGATACACAGAGATCAATTTTCCATTATACCCTATGGGGCACCTTCTTTGGGGGCTCATAGAATTGGACCCTCTGGTCCAATCTTTTTGAAACTTGGCGGGTATTTTGGGGGGAGGCACTGGATGCTATGCTGAAAATATGGTGCCGCCATCTCAAAAAACAGCCCCTACAGAGCCCCAGACACCCACAGATCAATTCTCCATTATACCATGGGAATCGATCTCCATAGGGAATAATGGAGTGCCCAGCAAACATTTCCTCCCTTTCCCCACTTTGTGATGACCCTGAAACGGGGGGGGGGGGGGGAGCCTCCAACCCGGGGATCCCCTCCCCCCTCCCGGGTATTGGCAGCCCTCTCAGGTCTCCAGCTACCACCTGGAGGTTGGCAACCCCCCAGTCTCCCATCCTACCCTACCTCACCGGGTTGTCGTGACCATAAAATGGAGGGCGGAAGAATGGGAGGGGCATAAACGAAGTATAACAAATAAGCCACGGCACCCTCCGTGCAGAAAAGGCTCCGAGGCCTCAGCCCGGAGCCCCCGTCCCCTCCTCGCCGGCTCGCTCCGCGGGCGGGACTCCCGGCTCCTCCTCAGGCCGCCTCTCGAGCAGGAAGAGCCAGGCCCGCCCACCCACCCACCCGAAGCCGCGCCGAGGCCTAGTTTCCCACCGGCAGGCCGCTCTCCCGCCTTACCTGACGGTAGCGGAGCCGCAGCGGCCGCAAGTAGGCCGAGGCCGTGCAGGGCCCCACCGCCAAGTCCTCGAGGGATTCCATCGCCGCGGCGGCCGCGACTGACTCGGCTGCCTCTTCCGCGGTGCCGGGCTCGGCTCGGCCTTCCTCCCGCCCGCCTCACAGCGATGCGCCGAGGAAGGAGGAGGGACGGAGGGAGAGCGAAAGCGCCCGCGAGGAAGCCCTCCAGAGCGGGGCTGCGTCCAAACTGGGGGTTCCCTGCTGCTCTCTTTTGGGGGGGGCAGCAGGCCCGCTCCCCATTTGGTGTTCCCGTCCTCTTTGGGGCTCTTTAAAAAAACGGAGGGAAATGCCCTCTTATTTGAGTTGGAAGGCTGGGAATATTCCTAGTAGATAGATCCAGGTGGGCAGCAGTGTTCCCTCTAAGGAGATGATATTGGATTTATATCCCGCCCTCCACTCCGAAGAGTCTCAGAGCGGCTCACAATCTCCTTTTCCTTCCTCCCCTACAACAGACACACTGTGAGGTAGACGAAGATATTGGATTTATATCCCACCCTCCACTCTGAAGAGTCTCAGAGCGGCTCACAATCTCCTTTCCCTTCCTCCCCCACAACAGATACCCTGTGAGGTAGATGAAGATAATTGATTTATATCTCGCCCTCCACTCCGAAGAGTCTCAGAGTGGCTCACAATCTCCTTTCCCTTCCTCCCCCACAACAGACACCCTGTGAGGTAGATGAAGATATTGGATTTATATCTCGCCCTCCACTCCGAAGAATCTCAGAGTGGCTCACAATCTCCTTTCCCTTCCTCCCCCACAACAGACACCCTGTGAGGTAGATGAAGATATTGGATTTATATCCCACCCTCCACTCCGAAGAATCTCAGAGCGACTCACAATCTCCTTTACCTTCCTCCCCCACAACAGACACCCTGTGAGGTAGATGAAGATATTGGATTTATATCCCACCCTCCACTCCGAAGAGTCTCAGAGCGGCTCACAATCTCCTTTACCTTCCTCCCCCACAACAGACACCCTGTGAGGTAGATGAAGATATTGGATTTAAATCCCGCCCTCCACTCCGAAGAGTCTCAGAGTGGCTCACAATCTCCTTTCCCTTCCTCCCCCACAACAGACACCCTGTGAGGTAGATGAAGATATTGGATTTATATCCCGCCCTCCACTCCGAAGAGTCTCAGAGCACCTCACAATCTCCTTTACCTCCCCCTCCCCCACAACAGACACCCTGTGAGGTAGATGAAGATATTGGATTTATATCCCGCCCTCCACTCCGAAGAGTCTCAGAGCGCCTCACAATCTCCTTTACCTTCCCCTCCCCCACAACAGACACCCTGTGAGGTAGATGAAGATATTGGATTTATATCCTGCCCTCCACTCCGAAGAGTCTCAGAGCGGCTCACAATCTCCTTTACCTTCCTCCCCCACAACAGACACCCTGTGAGGAAGATGAAGATATTGGATTTATATCCCGCCCTCCACTCCGAAGAGTCTCAGAGCGCCTCACAATCTCCTTTCCCTCCCCCTCCCCCACAACAGACACCCTGTGAGGTAGATGAAGATATTGGATTTATATCCCGCCCTCCACTCCAAAGAGTCTCAGAGCGGCTCACAATCGCCTTTCCCTTCCTCCCCCACAACAGACTCCCTGTGAGATAGATGAAGGTATTGGATTTATATCCTGCCCTCCACTCCGAAGAGTCTCAGAGCGGCTCACAATCTCCTTTCCCTTCCTCCCCCACAACAGACACCCTGTGAGGTAGATGAAGATATTGGATTTATATCCCGCCCTCCACTCCGAAGAGTCTCAGAGCGGCTCACAATCTCCTTTCCCTTCCTCCCCTACAACAGACACACTGTGAGGTAGACGAAGATATTGGATTTATATCCTGCCCTCCACTCCGAAGAGTCTCAGAGCGCCTCACAATCTCCTTTACCTTCCCCTCCCCCACAACAGGCACCCTGTGAGGTAGATGAAGATATTGGATTTATATCCCGCCCTCCACTCCGAAGAGTCTCAGAGCGCCTCACAATCTCCTTTACCTTCCCCTCCCCCACAACAGGCACCCTGTGAGGTAGATGAAGATATTGGATTTATATCCCGCCCTCCACTCCGAAGAGTCTCAGAGCGGCTTACAATCTCCTTTGCTCTGGGGCCATTCCTCCTGAGCAAAGACAAAAATCTGTGAGCTGGAGTCTAAAAATCTGTGAGCTAGCTCACACTAATACGAGAGCCAGTTTGGTGTAGTGGTTAAGTGTGCGGACTCTTATCTGGGAGAACCGGGTTTGATTCCCCACTCCTCCACTTGCACCTGCTGGAATGGCCTTGGGTCAGCCATAGCTCTGGCAGAGGTTGTCCTTGAAAGGGCAGCTGCTGTGAGAGCCCTCTCCAGCCCCACCCACCTCACAGGGTGTCTGTTGTGGGGGAGGAAGGTAAAGGAGATTGTAAGCTGCTCTGAGACTCTTCGGAGTGGAGGGCGGGATATAAATCCAATATCTTCTTCTTCCCAGAGCACAGTTGTTTATGCAATAGGGCACAACTTTAATGCAAGGAGCTCACAACTTTAATGCCGGTAGCTCACGAAGTAGAATTTTTGCTCACAAGACTCTGCAGCTTAGAGGGAACATTGGTGGGCAGCTGTGTTGGTCTGAAGCAAGGTGGCCAAATTTGCTTCACATAAGAGCCACATGGAATAAATGTCAGATGTCTGAGAGCCACAAGACATGAACGTCAGATGTCTGAGAGCCACAAAACAGGGAGGGAGGAAAGCCATTACCTGGGGAAGGGGAGGGAGATAGAGGTGGAAAGAAAGCAACTTTAAATGCATTCTCCAAGCTTCCAGTTGGCTTGGCTTGGAGAAGTGATTTGAAGAGACAAATGCCTTCTCCATCCTGGCCACACAAGAGCCACACAATATGTATGGAAGAGCCACATGTGGCTCCTAAGCCACAGTTTGGCCACCCCTGGTCTGAAACAATAGAACCTCATTCCTCGTCTGAAGAAGTGTGCATGCACACGAAAGCTTACATTCTGAATAAAACTTTGTTGGTCTTCAAAGTGCTACTGGACTACTTTGTAGGAATATTCCTAGTTAGTAGCAATGATCAAAGCTTAAACAGAACAAATTGTGGAGTCCAGAGTGGCACTTTGAAGACCGACCAAGTTATTCTGAGTACAAGCTTTTGGGTGCATGCACACTTCTTCATATTGACCCAACCAAGTTTAATTCTGGGTTCAGGCAGCCGGCTCAAGGTTGACTCAGCCTTCCATCCTTCCGAGATCGGTAGAATGAGGACCCAGCTTGCTGGGGAGGAAAGTATAGATGACTGGGGAAGGCAATGGTGAACGACTTCATAAAAAGTCTGCTGTGAAAACGTGATGTGACGTCACCCCAGAGTTGGAAACAACTGGTGCTTGCACAGGGGACTACCTTTATCTTTTTACCATGTTTTATTTTAGGTTTTGTTTTTTTTAAATAAATCCTAACTTGTGTTTGTGTCCTTTATAAAGTTTATATCTCTGCTACCTGGTATTACATTTTATGACACACATGGCCTAGCCTGACAAGAAGAAGAAGAATGGCAGATTTATACCTCACCGTTCTCTCTGAATCAGAGACTCAGAGCAGCTTACCATCTCCTATATCTTCTCCTCCCACAGCAGACACCCTGTGAGGTGGGTGGGGCTGAGAGGGCTCTCACAGCAGCTGCCCTTTCAAGGACAGCTGCTATGAGAGCTATGTCTGACCCAAGGCCATTCCAGCAGCTGCAAGTGGAGGAGTGGGGAATCAAATCAAAGTACTTCTTCACCCAAAGGGTGATTAACATGTGGAATTCACTGCCACAGGAGGTGGTGGCGGCCACAAGCATGGCCACCTTCAAGAGGGGTTTAGATAAAAATATGGAGCAGAGGTCCATCAGTGGCTATTAGCCACAGTGTGTGTGTGTGTGTGTATATATATATATTTTTTTTGGGGGGGGGCACTGTGTGACACAGAGTGTTGGACTAGATTGGCCTGATCCAACATGGCTTCTCTTATGTTCTTAAACCCGCTTCTCCCAGATAAGAGTCCACGCAATTAAGCACTACACCAAACTGGCTCATTTATGTCATTTATGAAACAAGGTCTCATGTCAGATCCAGCCATCATAACACCCCTGGTCTAGGAGTACCTCAAAGATTAATAAAATTAATTTCAGTAATTTGTGAGTCAGAAAGTTCAGTTCTTCAGTACTGTACCATATCGCAATAGCAATATCTAACACTACCTCCTTCCACTTTCTGGGCTGATTTTAGATTTCTTACTAATTGTGACAGACTTCACAAGATCTAGGACTCCCTACGCATCACTGAGCTGGCCATCTAGAAAACAAAACAAAATTTGCATACCCTAATTTATATCCATAGATACAAGTTTACACATAATTACTATGATAATAGATCGAATTTGCCATAGATGTAGCTTTTTCTGAGGCGGCATTTCCGTAGGGATTTCAGTGTACAAGCACCATAACAGCTTTCTTTAATAATAATCCTGTAAAATGGGCCAATATCATCTTAGTTACCCTTGCTGTTTGTTCTTTTGAAGCTTACAAATCCACAATTCATAACCTAGAAAGCCAGTTTGATATAGTGCTTAAGTACACAGACTCTCATCTGGGAGAACCAGGTTTGATTCCCCACTCCTCTGCTTGCAGCTGCTGGAATGGCCTTGGGTCAGCCATAGCTCTCATAGGAGTTGTCCTTGAAAGGGCAGCTTCTGTCAGAGCTCTCTCAGCCCCACCTACCTCACAGGGTGTCTGTTGGGGGGTGGGGAGGTAAAGGAGATTGTGACCACTCTGAGATTCAGAGTATAGGGCAGGATATAACTCCAATATCATCTTCTTATGGAAATATCTGTCTAACTAGGACTCTGCTTATGCAACTGATGTATTTCCAAAAAAGCAACCCGCCTGCGTCCTCCTAGTGAGTTCATGCCAAAGGTTAAATTTGAACCAGAGACCTTTAAGAATAAAGAAGAAGAAGATATTGGATTTATATCCCGCCCTCTACTCCGAAGAGTCTCAGAGCGGCTCACAATCTCCTTTATCTCCCTCCCCCACAACAGACACCCTGCTCATTTTCCTATTGTAATGTACTGGGTTCGGAGACGTTCAACAGCAAACATTCTTTATTGGTCAACATGGCGGGGCCGGGTCCCCGCTTATAAGTGTTTACCCGGAACAACCTACTTCCCAGTCAGGTCCAATCCCGACCAGTTAAATTTCCCACCACAGATCTTCATAGGCGGTTAGCGTCTGTCCCTTACAGTCAGGTGACCCGCGGTTTCCCACAGCTCACCTCAGTGCGCATAGCTGCGCTGTGTTGTAAATTCAGGGACTGAAATGCAAGACACAACACCTACCCACTGCATTACACCATCTCCGGACAGAGTAACGAAGAATGGAGTTCCAAGCACCATAGCAAAAGTCAGAGAGCCCCACCTGCGTATTAATATTGCTTAGTGTGCGTATGGCAATTTGAAAGTATAGCAATTTGTGTGTAATCTCTGTAATAGCCTTTTTTAAAGGTAGACTATTGTTATCCTCCTATTTTAGGGGAGAGAATGAGATCAGGAGAGAGAATGCTTAAATCCAACTAGTGTGTTCGTGGCAGAGTGGAAGCCCTGCGATATATCATTAGGGCAATCCTGTGGTGGTTTGTGGCTTTTCTCATGCTTCGCTACTTTTGAAACAGGAATGAAGAAGTAGACATGAACGCACGCACATGTGATGTTCAGGAATTAAAATTGTGCATCCAGGCTCTATGGCAGGGGTGGCCAAACTCTGGCTTGGGAGCCACGTGTGGCTCTTTGACATATATTGTGTGGCTCTTGAACACCTCCCCCCTCCCATGCCCTGTTCACCTGCTTGGAGAAGGCATTTCTCTCTTTCAAAAACTTCTCCAAGCCAAGCCAGTTGGTGGCTTGGAGAATGCATTTAAAGTTAAAGTGGAGAGCCAGTTTGGTGTAGTGGTTAAGTGCGTGGACTCTTATCTGGGAGAACTGGGTTTTATCCCCCACTCCTCCACTTGCACCTGCTGAATGGCCTTGGGTCCTCCAGAGCTGTCCTTGAAAGGGCAGCTGCTGTGAGAGCCCTCTCAGCCCCACCCACCTCACAGGGTGTCTTTTGTGGGGGGAGAAGATAAAGGAGATTGTAAGCTGCTCTGAGTCTCTGATTCAGAGAGAAGGGCGGGGTATAAATCTGCAATTCTTCTTCTTTCTTTGCACCTTTCCTCCCCCCCCCCCCCATTTATTTGCCTGCCCGCCTTCCTCTCTTGCAGCTCTCAAACATCAGACATTTATTCTACGTGGCTCTTATACTAAGCAAGTTTGGCCACTCCTGCTCTATGGATTGGGGTCCTCAACCTTTTTGAGTCAGTGGGCACCTATGGAGTTCTGACATAGTGTTGTGGGCACAGCTGCGAAATTACTGCTGCAGCTTACCCGCACAAGTGAAGATCCTTGTGCAGTGGTGACAGCTACTGGCAAAGCAATGGGTTTTTTTAAAAAAAATCGGCACAGTCAATTAAATCTCCAGTGGCCAATCAGAAGTATTGCTGGGTAAAAGCCCCGCCCACTTTCTAAAAACGCTTGGCTTTTTCCCTACAAAAAAGCCCAGCAGGAACTCATTTGCATATTAGACCACACCCTCTGTGTCAGCATCGTTTCACGGATTTTCGCAGAAAGGGCCCAGTAGGAATGCATTTGCATATCAGGCCACACACCCCAGAACTGCATTCATGCTCAAAAAAAGGTGGCGGTGAATGTCACAGCTGCTATGGGCACCGTGTCAGGGACCCAGATATAAATGATACATTAAGAAAAGCTCACTGTTGTGTCCTGTAAAATGAACCCTGAACAACTTTGTACGGTTTCTCCTGTTTATCAGAGTTTGCATTTTCACTTTTTGTACTCCCCCCCCCCGCCCCGGTTTTGTGAGTCATGGGAAGGAGCAGGAAACCGTTCGAATCCCCGTTTCCAACCACCCGAACTCTTACGCAACCATCCTCCTGATATTTTTTGCAGATGCTCCTCAGGCATTCTCAAGCAGATCTTTGCATCCATAAAGGCTCGGGGAAAATATTGACATTCTTTAGAAAGCTGCATTTGGTGCACAGCGCCACGTTCTGCACTTTTTCTGCGGTTCCCTGGAATACACATAGTATGTAAGACTGCACGTGATCATCAGTAAATCAGCTCTTTTTTGTTGTTCAGTCGCACAGTCATGTCCGACTCTTTGCGACCCCATGGACCAAGTCAAGCCAGGCCATCCTGTCTTCCACCATCCTCCGAAGTCTGCTCAAATTCACGTTAGTTACATCAATAACGCTGTCCAGCCATCTCATCTTTTGCCGTCCCCTTCTTCTTTTGCCTTCTGTCTTTCCCAGCATCAGCGTCTTCTCCAGGGAGTGCTCCCTTCTCATTGGGTGGCCAAAGGATTTGAGCTTCAGCTTCAACATCTGACCTTCCAGGGAACAGAGTTTGCGTTTCAGGGTTGATTTCCGTTAGGACTGACTGATTTGATCTTCTTGCAGTCCAAGGGACTCTCAAGAGTCCTCTCCAGCACCACATCTCGAAAGCATCTTACATGAAGTATATAAATCTGTTTGTCCTTAGTTTATAATTTTGTATTTTTGTAAGTTTGATCTCTGTCAGTTGTAATCCCAGGAGATCTCCAGCCCCCACCTGGAGGCTAAAAATACAAATGAGAGAAGTCACTCGGTAGCTTTTAACAAAAACACAACCCTTAGGTTGTAGTGTCCAAAATAACTAATACATTAGCATGTGACAATATAATACAAACATGATACAGAGAAAAAAGTCCCTAGAAAAAGTCCTTGTGAAAGTCCGTCTGCCTCTAATTAACAAAAGGACTCATTATGGATGTCTTCATGATATGCAATTATCCTTAGTGCATTTTCTGAATATCCTGGAAGTCCCTGGACAGGTCGTCGACTTCTGCTATATGTGTTTCAAAGCCTTTGTCAACGAGAGATATTCCACAATGGCACTAAAAATAAAAAGACAGACCGCAAACTGAGCCACATATATACATAGTACGCAGGATTCCAATATCTCCAAGATACAAACCATACATAAGCCAAACACATATTTACATAGATACTGAATATCACCAAACTTAATACAAAAATCTAAGGGACAGGTAGTCTCCAAAACGTCCTCTCAATAGTTCTGTGTACGACTGCACATGAGTATCAGTAAATCGGCTCTTACATGAGGTGTATAAATCTATTGTCCTTCGTCTATAATTTTGCATTTTTTAAAGTAATCCCAGGAGCTCTCCAGCCTGGAGGCTGGAAACCGTGTGACTCTTTTGAGCTCCGTTTCCCCAAAATAGCCCCTGCCCCATGTTCCAGGAAACTGGGGCAGGCCGTTGCCTGGCAGGGCTTGTGGTAGGCAGATGGTTTGCACCTTGGAACAGCCACTGCCCGAGGGACAGGGGATGGATAAGCTACTAGCTTTCCTGATTTGTGGGCCTCCTGGCAGGTATGGAAGCAAAGGGCCAATCCACTCCAACAGTCCCCTCCCTTCTGTGCAGCCTCCGGTTATAGCTGTGCATTTAACATTCATAGCTATGTTATTGTGTTTAATATTCATAGCTCTATTATTGTATGTGGGTGTTGGCTGGGGTTGCGCACTGGCCATGCAGTCGTCACGTGGTCCTTCTGGATGTATCTGAGGACGCGAGTAGGAACCTTTGACTCTCAAAAGCTCTTCCCCTGAAAATCTTGCTGACCTCTAAGGTGCTAAAAGGAAAGCATCCTAGTTACCGACTCATAGGGTGACGTCACTTTTTACAGGGTGGTTTGCCATTGCCTTCCCCAGTCATCTTCGCTTTTCCCCCAGCAAGCTGGGTACTCATTTTACCGATGGAAGGCTGAGTCAATCTTGAGCCGGCTACCTGTACCCAGCTTCCACCGGGATCGAACTCAGGTCTTGAGCAGAGCTTGGAGTGAGGTACTGCTGTTTACCACTCTGCGCCACTGGGTCACTGAGCCAGTTTGGTGTAGTGGTTAAGTGTGTGGGAGAACTGGGTTTGATTCCCCACTCCTCCACTTGCAGCTGCTGGAAAGGCCTTGGGTCAGCCATAGCTCTTGCAGAGCTGTCCTTGAAATGGCAGCTTCTGGGAGAGCTCTCTCAGCCCCGCTTACCTCACAGGGAGTCTGTTGTGGTATGGAGGAAGGTAAAGGAGATTGTGAGCCTCTCTGAGACTCTTTCAGAGAGAAGGGTGGGGTATAAATCTAGTCGTCTCTCTCTAAAGTGCTACCAGATTCAAATCTAGCTTTCTAGAACAGCATTTTCCAAACTATTCATTCCTGGGTCTTTTGAAGATTGAAACTGGGGACATACTACATTTATTTCTGAATTACACATCCTCTCATTCAGCTTCTAGAATCATGCTTCCAGCATGCGCCTACACACACACACACACACCTCACCCAATAAATCAGAGATGAGCAATGATGCACCTTTTGGGGTAGTGATGATACATGAGGAATTCTTCACACCTGTCAGCTGTAACACTGCCCACATCTGGGAAGTGCAGATGACAGAAAGATTAGAGTGTCTGATTTAGGATGTGGGAATCTGGCTAAAAATCCCCATATGAGCATGGAACTCAGCAGGTGATCTGCCCTTTTGATCCCCTTTGCAGGGCTATTGTGAGGAAAAGATGGGTGCCATGCAGAGCTCTGAGCTCCTTTAAATGAGAATTAGATATATTCATGAAGGATAGGTTTTGTTCATACTCCATCTTTCCTAATGGGGACTTAATGTGGGTTATGTAATTCTCTTGCAGAAGAATTGCAGATTTATACCCCGCCCTTCTCTCTGAATCAGACTCAGAGCGGTTTACAATCTCCTTCCCCCACAACAGACACCCTGTGAGGTGGGTGGGGCTGCGAGAGCTCTGACAGAAGCTGCCTTTTCAAGGACAACTCCTACGAGAGCTATGGCTGACCCCAGGCTATTCCAGCAGGTGCAAGTGGAGGAGTGGGGAATCAAAACCGGTTCTCCCAGATAAGAGTCCAAATAACCACTACACCAAACTCTTCTAGCCTCACAACAGCCCTGTGAGGTGGGTTAGGCTGAGATAGTGTAACTGGCCCAACGTCACCCAGTGGGTTTCCTTTCTGTGGCCCAAGAAGAAGAGATTGTATTTATACCCCGCCCTTCGCTACCCAAAGGCGCCTCAGAGTGGCTTACAAATCTTTCCCTTCCCCTCCCCACAACAGACACCCTGTGAGGTAGGTGGGGCTGAGAGGGCTCTCCCAGAACTGCCCTTGAGCAGAACAGCCCTGAGAGAACTTGTGGCCGACCCAAGGTCACATCAGCAAGTGTATTTGGAGGAGTGGGGAATCAAACCCGGTTCTCCCTGATCAGAGTCCATGCACTTAACCTTTTCACCAAACTGACTCTCGAGTGGGGATTTAAACCAGGGTCTCCCAGAAAATAGTCCAATGCTCTTAAACCACTGCAGCACATTGGCTCTCTACCAGTGGCTACCAGCCATGGTGACTAAATGAAGTAAACCTTTGAATACCAATACTAGGAGGCAATACCAGGAGAAAGGCTTGGCCTCTATGCCCTGTTGGCCCTCCAGAGGAACTGGTTGGCCACTGTGTGAAACAGGCTGTTGGACTCAATGGACCACTGGTTTGATCCAGCAGGGCTCTTCTGATGTTCTAATGAAGGCCTCAGCCTCTCTGCCCTGTTGCTGGCCCTCCAGAGGAACTGGCTGGCTGCTGTGTGAGACAGAATGCTGGACTAGGTGGACCACTGGTCTGATCCAGCAGGGCTCTCATGTTCTTATGAAGGTTTCGGCCTCTATGCCCTGTTATTGGCCCTCCAGAGGAACTGGTTGGCCACTGTGTGAAACAGGCTGTTGGACTCAATGGACCACTGGTTTGATCCAGCAGGGCTCTTCTGATGTTCTAATGAAGGCCTCAGACTCTATGCCCTGTTGTTGGCATCCCAGAGCAACCGGCTGGCCATTGTGTGAGACAGGATGCTGGACTAGATGGACTACAGGTCTGATCCAGTAGAGCTGTTCTTATGTTCTTACCAGGGGAAGGCCTCAGCTTCTATGTCCTGCTATTGACCCTCTAGAGGAACTGGTTGGGCACTGTGTGAAATATAGGAGTCACAGTATAAACAGCAACAAAAGACAATAAAGAACTGTGACCGTCTGACTCTTGTATACTCTCTATAAATATATAATTTTTTAAAACATCATATATTGAAAAGACAAAATAGGATGATATTACAAATCTTACATCAATGTTAGTGACATATCTTAAGAATACAACAATCTGAAGGAATAATGAGTAACTAATATAATCCAGAACGATGAAGATGAAGATGAAGAAGAAATTGGATTTATATCCCACCCTCCACTCCAAAGAGTCTCGGAGTGGCTCACAATCTCCTTTATCTCCCTCCCCTACAACAGACACCCTGTGAGGTAGATGAAGATACTGGATTTATATCCCGCCCTCCACTCTGAAGAGTCTCAGAGTGGCTCACAATCTCCTTTATCTCCCTCCCCCACAACAGACACCTTGTGAGGTGGGTGGGGCTGAGAGGGCTCTCACAGCAGCTGCCCTTTCAAGGACAACCTCTGCCAGAGCTATGGCTGACCCAAGGCCATTCCAGCAGGTGCAAATGGGGGAGTGGGGAATCAAACCCAGTTCTCCCAGATAAGAGTCTGCACACTTAACCACTACACCAAACTGGCTCTCCACATTATTGCGTTATAATCCGCTGCATCCAGTCCAATTACAAAGACCAGGGGTGGAATTCTAGCAGCAGCTCCTTTGCATATTAGGCCACACACCCCTGATATAGCCAATCCTCCAAGAGCTTACAAAAGAGAGCCTTGTAAGCTCTTAGAGAATTGGCTGCATCGGGTGTGTGACCTAATATGCAAATAAGCTCCTGCTAGAATTCCACTCCTGACGAATTCCACTCCTTTCTCCGTTTCATTGTTCTTCTACTGATACAATGTACTCTGGATTTCGAATTAAGAAAGTTCATTTTATTTACCAACTGGATGCCATGTTTATTGCAGTGCATTATACATCTCTTCCATTGTTTCCATCATTCGTTCGCTGCAATTCAGTACATGCTCTGACAGTCTTTCTACCAGGGCTGTTATGTTCCTTGATGGAAGGGTGGATTAAAAAAAACCTAATAGAAATATTGATACCCCTGCATTGTTGGGGATATCAGTGTCACAGCGAATTTCCCTGCATATAGTGCTGGATGCATTCATTGGGGATTAGGGGATTAGATAAATTCATGGAGGATAGTCCATCTGTGGCATCTATCAGTTGGTGACTAATGACAACTTCCATGTTCAAATTTTATTTATTTATTTATTTGTGATTTATATCTCGCCCTTCCCACCAGGTGGCTCAGGGCGGCTTACAACATATAAAATCTGACATAAAAATATAAAATTATGCATAAAAAATTAGACATTCCACAATTTACATAATAAAAATCTAAACATTCACATAGTTATGTACTATGAAATTCTATGAATACCAGCTCTAACAGGCAACCAGTGTTCTCTCTAAATTGAGGGACAGTGGCTCAGTGGTAGAGCATCTGCTTGGGAAGCAGAAGGTCCCAGGTTCAATCCCTGGCATCTCCAAAAAAGGGTCCAGGCAAATAGGTGTGAAAAACCTCAGCTGGGGACCCTGGAGAGCCGCTGCCAGTCTCAGAAGACAATACTGACTTTGATGGACCAAGGGTCTGATTCAGTATAAGGCAGCTTCATATGTTCATATGAATTAGGGTAAGCTAGCTCACAGATTTTTAGCCTTCAGCTCACACATTTTTGTCTTAGCTCAGGAAAAATGGCCCCAGAGCAAACTAATTTATGCAGTAGCCAATCACTCACTCACAACTTTAATGCCAGTATCTCCCGAAGAAGAATTTTTGCTCAGAAGACTCTACAGTTTAGAGGGACCATTGGAGGCAACATGCCCTTGGTCTCTATGATCTGCCTGGTAGCCCCCCAGGGCAACTGGTTGGCCGCTGTATGAAACAGGATGCTAAAGGGACCACTGGTCTCAGCAGAGCTCTCTTGAGGCTCTTCTGGAAACAACTTCTCAAAGCATATTTCATCACTGGGACATCTCAACCCTAACCGACTAAGCTAGTTAGGGAAAATATGTTGTCAAAGGCTTTCATGGCCGGAGTCCATTGGTTGTTGTAGATTTTCCGGGCTGTGTGGCCGTGGTCTTGGCATTGTGAGACCTGACGTTTCACCAGCAACTGTGACTGGCATTCTCAGAGATGTAACCCAGAAAACTGGAGTTCTCTCTGGGTCAAACCAAAATTAATATGACCCAGAGAGGTCCTCCTTAGACCTCTGAGGATACCAGCCATAGTTAGGACTCCCAAGACCCCAGGGCCACGCAGGGATTCTACTGCCCAGGAGGTTCCCAACCCGCTGGCCCGCATTGGGCCAGAGGGGGGAACCTTCCCCAACGCTGCCGGCACGATGATGTCACCGCGTGTGATGTCATCATGCCGGTGATGTTGCACACCAGCCACTGTAGGCAATTCTGGGAAAGCTCTATGGTTTTCCTGGATGCTCTAGCACTTTGGGAAGGAAAGCTCTATGATACAATAGGTACCACAGAGTTTTTACCTCCCATAGAGTTTCCATGGAAATGCCTAAAGTGACCAGCAATGTCACCGGCTCAATGACGTCACTCACGGGTGATGTCATCGCACTGGCAACGTTGAGGGCCACGGGGGACTTGGCAACCCTAGTCACAACCTGGAAAATCTAAACAACCATTACTTAGCTTTTTACAGACATACCCAATATTAAGACTTCAGCCCTAAATGGTCATTACTTTGTATGTGAGTAATCAGGTGCTTTTCTTGTAACGGCAGTGGTGAATCTTTAACTAAGACCAGAAATGCCTCCTGGATGAGGTCGCTGTTCCATTAAACAGTAAAAGCAACTATCTAACGTTTTTAATGATCAATACTTTCACAGAGTAGTGTCATGTAGCAAACAGTTGTGTGTGTGTGTGTTCATGCCTTGCTAAAGCCCAGGGGTGGCTAAGCTTGATTGACAAAAGAGAGACGTAGAATAAATGTCAGATTTTGAGAGCTGCAAGATGTGAACATCAGAAGAGAGAAATTCAAGCAAATCCTGCAAGAGCAGGGGTGGCCAAACTTGTTTAACATAAGAGCCACTTATCAGATGTCTGAGAGCTGCAAGAGATGTACAGCAGATGTTTGAGAGCCACAAGATGGATGGAAGGAAGGAAGTAACTAGATGGTGGGGAGGGAGAGATGGAAAGAAAGCAACTTTAACTTTAAATGCCTTCTCCAAGCTGCCAGCTGGTTTGGAGTGATTTAAAGAGCCACATGCTTTCTCCAAGCCAGCCAATGGGGCAGTGGGAGCTTCAAGAGCCACACATATGTGTGAAAGAGCCACATGTGGCTCCCGAGCCACAGTTTGGCCACCCCTGCTGTAGCCTATAAACACAAACCAGAAAGAGAACAACTGTGACGGATTTGGAATTCCCATCCAAAGGTCTGGTTCGAAGACTTCCAGGGATTGGCGCCTCACAGCAGGACACATTCGCGGAGGCTGCTCCAGCAAACTGTCTGAATGAGGCGATTGGACTGTCCCCTTCCCAAGGGGGCTAAGGGGGAGACCTTGGCAAAGGCCCCCCAGCAGGTGACTGGACAGTGAACTGAATGGCAGTTCAGTTCACAGGTCCCCAGTCTTCATGAAGCTTCATCGCCCAGATCGCCATGTTGGACTAGAGGTGACTTCCAACTTGCAATAGGGTTGCCAAGTCCAATTCAAGAAATATCTGGGGATTTTGGGGGTGGAGCCAGGAAATGTTGGGGGTGGAGCCAGGAGCAAGGGGGTGGGGGTGGAGCCAGGAGATGTTGGGGGTGGAGTTCAAGCATAATTGAACTCCAAAGGGAGTTCTGGCCACCAGATTTAAAGGGACCGCATACCTTTTAAATGCCTTCCCTCCACCGGAAATAATGAAAAATAGGGGCACCTTCTTTGGGGGCTCATAGAATTGGACCCCCTGGTCCAATCTTTTTGAAACTTGGCAGGTATTTTGGGGAGAGGCACTGGATGCTATGCTAAAAATATGGTGCATCCATCTCAAAAAACAGCCCCTACAGAGCCCCAGGCACCCACAGATCCCCCAGACACCCATGGATTATACCATGAGAATCGATCTCCATAGGGAATAATGGAGTGCCCAGCAGTTTCCTCCCCCCACCCGCTTTCTGATGACCCTGAAGTGGGGGGATGGCCTCCAAACCGAGGGATCCCCTGCTCCCACCTGGGGATTGGTTGGGACGCCTAGAGTATCACAGTGGAAGTCTGAAACCAAGCAAAAACTGTGAAATAATTAACGAAAAAACTCAGTACACAACTTAATAATCTAATTGCAAAATATTTTAAAGACAAAAGCTTATTAGCTAAATTACAATAACTTAAGGATATGCAACACAAAAAATTCATTACATCCAAAATTCATCCTAATTACAATCAAGTAACAATTGACGATACTATCAAAGTTTCCTTATTTCATTTATTCAAGTCCTTTTAATAAGGTTAGTTTCCAACTTCTTAAAAACTCGCAACGATTCACCCGTTTCAACGGGCTGCATTAAAGTGCTGGTGCTCCAGATGTAATTCCACAGGAAAAGTTTCTATGCTTTCAAGATGCTTCTTCAGTCTTGCCAAATTCCAGTCTTCCAGTATTTATACAAGAACTTTTCAAATGTGAAGTAGAAGTGGGTATACAGCAAGCCTCTGACAGGAATGCGCCTTTACTTCTGTTTCTGGGAAAAACCCTTCCTCAGAGAGGCATATCCCACTGTACGTAACTTATCACATATCACTTGTGCACAGCACTCACCTGGGGATTGGCAACCATAACTTGCAAAGGTCTGATTTGAGAGGTTGCCACCTCTGGGCTGGGAAATTCCTGGAGATTTGGGGGTGGAGCCTGGGGAGGGTGGAGTTTAGAGGAGGCAAAGATCTCAGCAGGGTACAATGCCATGGAGACCTCCTTCCATTGTAGCTCATTGTTCCAGGGGAACTGATCTCCATTTTATGAAGATCCGTTGTAATAGCAGGAGATCTCATGGCCCCACCTGGAGGTTGGCAACCCTTACCCAGGGGTATACGGAAGACATTTGCCTTATTCACAGCTGGGCCTCTGTGGGAAGAAAAAAACTGGCTGTGAAATCTAACATTAGCCGCTGATTTTCCTGTTAAGTATCTCACAAGCAAGGTGAAAGATTAAAAAGATTTCCCGTTTTAGTTAGGAATTATGAGCCATAATGAAGTATCCATTTGGTGTGTTTTTCTTTCCTGTCAGGGATTTTTGGTATTTTTTTTTGCTGGTCCAGGTGTCTCAGACATGAGCTGTTCGACAAAAGGATATTCTGTAATCCGTAGGAAGGACGTTAATTGCCATGCGTTTTATGGTTTGAATAATATGAAAATATTTAGGCAACATTACTGGGTTTCATTTCCTTGAATGAGAGAGAGAGAGGGCACACAGGATGCGTGTTATCTTTGTAATGTTGATTTACGCACAAATGGCAGAGCACTGGAAGTAAATGCAGTCATTTGCCAGACAGCAAATAAGCACATAAGAAGAGCCCTGCTGGATCAGACTTGTAGACCATCTAGTCCAGCATCCTTCTAGTCTCACACAGTAGCCAACCAGTTCCTCTGGAGGGCCAACAACAGGGCATAGAGGCTGAGGCCTTTTCCTGATATTGCCTTCTGGTTCTGGGATTCAGAGGATTAATGCTTCTGAATGTGGAGGCTCCCCTCAGTCACCACAGCTACGAGCCACTGATAGACTTGTCCTCCATGAATCTATTTAATCCCCTTTTCAAGCTGTTTATTCCTGTGGCCATCACAACATCCTATGGCAGCGAATTCCACATTTTAATCACTCTCTGTGTGAAGTAGTATTTCTTTTTTTGTCCGTCCTGAATCTACTGCCCATCAGCTTCGTTGGATGCCTTTGTCAAGACCTCGAGCCAAGGAATAACGCAGTCCAACAGTTCAGCAGTTTATTCCATAAGCATTCTAAGGCAGTACACCATCTTTGCTAAGACTGACGCCTTAGCTCAGTGACTCTCCTTTTAACCTCTCACCTCAACCGTTACATTTCAAGCACGTAAGTGCAGCAAGGCAAAGCGGGAATAGCTTTTGGCGGGACCCCCTCCCACCCCAAGTCTTGAGTCCAGGTGTCTAATATTTACTTCATTAGTGACCTTGAGGCCGGTGAAAGCAGCTTGAATAATAAGTTCCCCAGATAAGCGTGCAGGGAGGAAAACTAAGCAGGAATGCACCCAGGCAAAGTTACATTACAGAATGCATGGCAAGAGGGATACAGAGGGGATGACTCTTGACAGCCCTCAGGTTTTAGTATTTAGGGAGGAGAAAAATTTCTCTTTGTCAACTCTTTCCACCATGTATAATTTTATAAACCTCTGCCCTGTGCCCCCTTAGTCATCTCTTTTCTAAACCGAAAAGCCCCACACTCTTTATTCTTTCCTCCTAGGGAAGGTGCCCCAACCCCCCAGTCATCTGGGTTGCCCTCCTCTGTACTTTTTCCAGCTCTGCAATGTCCTTTTTGCAGGGATTGTTTTGTAGAAAAATAGGTGGTGGAGCTCATCCAGGGATTGTTATGCATCTGCACCTGCTATTCAATGGACAAGGAGATGGAACTCTCAGAAGGAGGTGGTGGAACTCTCAGAAAGGTTCCGGAGCTGCGCTCCTGTGAGCTCCCACTGAATGTGAGGCCTGGTTTTTTGAGATATGGCGACCAGAACTGTACACAGTGTTCCAAATGAGGACGCGCCACAGATCTATACAGGGACATTACAACGTCAGTCATTTTGTCCTCAATCTGTTTGCTAATAATCCTTAACATGGAATTTTGCCTTTTTCACCACTACAGTAGTGTCAACACTCCAGTGGGTCGACATTTTCATTGAGTTATCCACTATGACTCCAAGATCAGTTTCAGCAAGTTTAGCCTACGCTTGAAGTTGTTGGGTTTTTTTTGTCCCAGTGTGCATCACCTTACACTTACCAATACTGAACTTCATTTGCCACATTGTGACCCCCTCACCCAGTTTGTGGAGGTCCTCTTGGAGCTCTTCACCGTCAGCCTTGGTTTTCACTGTCCTGAATAATTTGGTGTCGTCTGCAAACTTGGCACCTGCACTACAAACGCCTAGTTCCAGATAACTTATGAATAAATTAAATAATATCGGCCCCAATACTGACCCTTGTAGGATCCCACTGCTTGGTTCCCTCTATTATGAGAACTATCCATTGATTCCTACTCTTTGCTACCTGTCATTTAACCAGTTTTTATTCACAAGAAACCCCATTCTCTTATCCCATGATTGCTAAGTTTATTCAGGAGTTTTTGGTGAGGTACCTTGTCAAAAGCCTTTTGAAAGTCCATGTATATAAGGTCGCCATTGTCTACATGCCTGTTCACTTTTTAGAGAACTCCATAAGGTCGGTAAGGTCAAACTTCCCTTTTCAGAAGCCATGCTGAATTTCCCTCAGCAGGTTTTGTCCTTCTGTGTGCCTAACAATTCTATCTTTGATTACAGTTCCTACTAATTTGCCCGCGACAGACGTTAGGCTGACTGGCCTCTAATTTCCTGGCTCCTCTCTGGATCCTTTTTAAAAAATTAGGATCAAATTGCTACTCTCCAGTTTTCTTATTTATTTATTTCATTCGATTTATATCCCGCCCTACCCCACCGAAGCGGGCTCAGGGCAGGGCAGGGGTTCTCCCGCGCAGGGGGTTCCCAACCCACCGGCCCACATTGGGCCAATGGGGGGAACCTCCCCCAACATCCCCCAACCTCCCACAAGTGACGTCATCATGCTGGCAATGTCACACACCAGCCGTTCTAGGCATTTCCGAGAAAACTCTATGGTTTTCCCAGACACTCTACCGATTTAGGAGTTTTTCCCTCCCAAATGCTAGGGCGTCCGGGAAAACCATAGCGTTTTCCCAGAAACGCCTAGAATGGCTGTCATGCAACATCGCCAGCATGATGACGTCACTTGCGGGCAATGTCATCATGCTGGCAATGTCAGGGGAGGTTCCCTCCACCAGCACAATGTGGGCTGGCGGGATGGGAACCTCCCGGGTGGGAGAACCCCTGCCCAGACCGGGTGTTTGGCAGCCCTACCTATCATTAAATTCAGATACTGCACCAGAAGACTGGAGAGTAGCAATTTGATCCGGAGGCCGTGGGGAACTTGGCAACCCCAGGTTACATATATGGGTTAGTATATCATCTATCTATCGCCTGCTCTTCCACAACAGGCTTTACCTGCAGTCAAGTCACAGCTCGAAAAACTCTCCGCAAAACTGTTAACTGTGATCCTTTCTCATGCATGCCTGTGGAGTCCCAACTCAGACGTTCCCCCTACAGGTGAGTTGCCCTTTCAGATCCATTTACCATTGTTTTGAAAGCTGATTCAACAAGTCATTCAGCTGTGGAATTCACTGCTAATAGATAGAAAGATGGCCACCGGGAGCATGGCTGAGTTTATCAGATTGATATGAACACATGAAGCTGCCTTATACTGAATCAGACCCTGGGTCCATCAAAGTCAGTATTGTCTACTCAGACTGTCAGCGGCTCTCCAGGGTCTCAAGCTGAGGTTTTTCATGCCTATTTGCCTGGACCCTTTTGTGTTGGAGATGCCAGGGATTGAACTGGGGACCTTCTGCTTCCCAAGCAGATGCTCTACCACTGAGCCACCGTCCCTCCCCTAGATTGATAGAGGATTGATAGAGGAGAGGTTCCTGTCTCAAAATATTAGGATGCGAGGGCATCCATTGAGGTCATCCATTTTAAATGCCTTCTCTCCATTGGAAATAATTAAGGATAGGGGCACCTTCTATGGGGACTCATAGAATTGGACCCCCTGGTCCAATCGTTTTGGAACTTGGTGAGTATTTTGGGGAAAGGGCACTGGATGCTATGGTGAAAATTTGGTGCCTTTATCTAAAAAAACCCAACAGCCTCCCTCTGAGCCCCGGATACCTGTGGATCAATTCACCATTATATCCTATGGGAATCAATCTCCATAGGGAATAATGGAGTGCCCAGCAGACATTTCCAACCCCCCCCCCCAACTTTCTGATGCCCCTGAAGCAGGGGGAGGGCCTCCAAACCAGGGGATCCCCTGCCCCCACCTGGAGATTAGCAACCCTAACCACTGGTCCGATTCAGCAAGGGTCTGATGCCGGCAACCTCGGGTACTTCCTAGGAAATGTCGTTTCTTGGCCCAGCCTGCGGTTTTCAAATTTCCGCCCTAAACTCCCTCCTGAATTGCCAGGTCCTGGGCACGTTTCCTCATTCTCAACACCCGCCCTCTGGGCTTTTGCAGCATGGCTTCGCGCCATTGAGCGCTGCTTAGCCAAAGTTAGGTGGGCGTCACTGCTGGCAGCGTCTGAATTTGCCACGGGTGGAGAGGGGTGGGGTGTGTGTGGAGGAATACAGGGCGGCTCGCTCCTGGGGAATGCTTCCCACGCAAGCCGGGTGCTGCCTGTGCTCCTGCCTCTGACAGCTGTTCAGGGCCGAACACGCCCTCCCGGCTGCACCTGTGTGAGCGTGCGGAGGTAGTGAGTCAGCAGCCTGGCCCTCCACCGCCTGCCCTGGCCTGGCCCAGCCCAGCCCGAGCCATCTGCTCAGGCAGCAGCCTGATGTTTACCTTGGACACGCTGGAATGTCCCTCACAGCGCTTCTCCCTTCCTGCTGCAGGGTTTCGGCTAGAGAACCTGAGCTGCTTGATGTGTACTTTCTTGGTAAATAGTTAAGGCATGTTTTTGAAGAAAGGAAAAAAATCGCCTTTACGACTTAATTACGCAGGTCGTTTAGGGTTAGTGTGGTCGCAGCGGTGTTCGGTGAGGGCAGGGCTCTTTTTATAGCATAGGGTTGCCAACCCCCAGGTGGGGGCAGGAGATCCCCCCGTTTGGAGGCCCTCCTCCCGCTTCAGGGTCGTCAGAAAGCGGCGGTGGAGGGAAGGGAAATGTCTGCTGGGGAACCCTATTACTCCCTATGGAGATTTAATCCTATAGAGAATAAAGGAGAATTGATCCGGGGGTATCTGGGGCTCTGGGAGAGCTGTTTTTTGAGGTAGAGGCACCCGATTTTCAGTATAGCATCTAGTGCCTCTCCCCAAAGTACCCTCCAAGTTTCAAAAAGATTGGACCAGGGGGTCCAATTCTATGAGCCCCCGAAGAAGGTGTCCCTATCCTTCATGTTTTCCTATGGAAGGAAGGCATTTCAAAGGTGCGTGGTCCCTTTCAATGTGATGGCTAGAACTCCCTTTGGAGTTCAACTGTGCTTGTCTCAAGCTTGCTCCTGGCTCCACCCCCAAAGTCTCCTGGCTCCACCCCCAAAGTCCCCAGATATTTCTTGAATTGGATTTGGCAACCCTATGTAGCAGGAACTCCTTCGCATATTAGGCCACACACCCCTGATGTGTGTGACCGCCTTGCCCCACATGTTCCCCAGAGAGTACTTCGATCAAGTTCTCAAAATCTTTTGGTTGTCCCCAAGGGTAGAATTCTAGCAGGAGCTCCTTTGCCTATTAGGCCACACCCTGCTGATGTAGCCAATCCTCCAAGAGCTTACAAAAAAGAGCCTTGTAAGCTCTTGGAGGATTGGCTACATCAGGGGTGTGCAGCCTAATATGCAAAGGAGCTCCTACAAGAATTTCACCCCTGGTTGTCCCTGGACTATAAGACGCTAGGCTAAATTCCACCAGAGCAAGAGCCTCCTCAGTGGCGGCCCCAACAATCTGGAACTCCCTCCCAGAAGCCATCAGGGCCCTGTGGGACTTATCGTAGTTCCACAGGGCCTGCAAGACTGAATTGTTTCAGATGGCATATGACACTTAAATGGGAGAGGGCTGCCACCTCACCTGGATCTATCTCGCATTAGTACCATCTGCATAGGATCTGACGGCTTTAGAGAAAGGAAAATACTATATGATCCTGCCTGAATAGATGAAGTAGCACCTTTGTGATTTTATCTGATTGTTTCACTGTTTTAACATTGTTTATCTTATGTTGTTAGCCGCCTTCAGCCTTTGTAGAATGGGCGGGATATAAATCTAACTTAATAAGTAAGTAAGTAAGTAGCCAGTCCTTCAAGAGCTTACAGGGCTCTTAGTACAGAGCCTACTGTAAGCTCCAGCAGGATTGGCTATATCAGGGGTGTGTGGCCTAATATGCAAAGGAGGTAGGCTTCCCAACCCTCCCGCCCTGGCGAAGGACCCCCGAATTTTCAGCCTCCTCCCCCGCTCTTAAAAAAATCTGGGGGCGGGGGGAGAGAGAACATACCTGTAGGCATCATGTTGTTTTACAGCTTGGGATCCGTTTTTAAAATGTGCCTTTAAGGCTGGACAGGAAACAGGAACGGCCTCTCCCTTTCTTTTCCTGTGCAGCTTGCTTCGTTTTCACAGCGAGCAAATTCTGCTGGAAGAAGACCAAGTACAGTAAGTATTTGTGTGTGTGTGTGTGTGAGAGAGAGAGGGAGGGGGCAGGGAGGGGGGATTCCCTGGTATGGAGGCCCCCCCTTTAGAAAGTGTGGGGGGGAGGGAAATGTCTACTAGGCACTCTATTATTCCCTATGGAGAACGATTCCCATAGAGAATAATAGAAAATTGATCCATGGGTATTGGGGGCTCTGGGGAGGCTATTTTTTGAGGTAGAGGCACCAGATTTTTAGTATAGAAGCTAGTGCCTCTCCCCAAAATACCCCCCCAAGTTTCAAAAATATTGGACCAGAGGGTCCAATTCTATGAGCCCCAAAAGATGGTGCCCCTATCCTTAATTATTTCCTATGGAAGAAAGGCATTTAAAAAGGCGTGCTGTCCGTTTAAATGTGATGGCCAGAACTCCCTTTGGAGTTCAATTATGCTTGTCACATCCTTGTTCCTGGTTCCACCCCCAAAGTCTCCTGGCTCCGCCCCCAAAGTCCCCAGATTTTTCTTTAATTGGACTTGGCAACCCTAAAAGGAGGTCCTGCTAGAATTCCTTACAGGGCTCTTAGTACAGAGCCTACTGTAAGCTCCAGCAGGATTGGCTACATCAGGGGGGCGTGGCCTAATATGCAAAGGAGGTCCTGCTAGAATTCCTTACAGGGCTCTTAGTACAGAGCCTACTGTAAGCTCCAGCAGGATTGGCTATATCAGGGGTGTGTGGCCTAATATGCAAAGGAGCTTCTGCTACCCCCTCGCCGCCCCCCATTTTCACCCGTTAAAGGTTAGGGAAGGGGGCCTGAAGTGCTTCCCAGGTCAACACCCTCCCACACTGATCACCTGATCGGCGAGGAAAAGTGCAGCAGCAGCAGCGAGTGACCCACTGATAGAGCAGGGCTGTCCTTGCCATTTACTGCCGGGGTTTTCCCTGCCAATCAAGTGATTGGCGGGGGGGAGGGGGGGTTCAGCCTGGGAAGTGCTTCACAGCCCCTTCCCTGGCCTTTAAATGGTGAAAACGGGGGGAGGGGGGGAGGAGGAGGAGGCACCATGGGGGGCAGCAAGGCTGCGCAGGGGGAGCGGCGAGGCGCAGCTTGGTTGGAAACAGGCCGCGGACCGGGACCAGTCCGCGGCCTTGGGTTTGGGTACCCCTGTGTCACAGGAATGTGATTGAGCTCTTTGAACCCTCCCCAGCTTTGATTTGAGTAGATTGAAAATTTAGATATTAGTATTTACGGGGATTGTCCAATTCGTCTGCATACCCGTTGTATCAGCTCGGTTCCGTATTTTATATTATATGCTTCCTATTCTATAGTGGGTTCAACACAAGGAAGAGGCGAGGTGGTAGTGATCATAGCTCTTTATTGAAGAAGAGCACAGTATAGGGCTGCACTCTAAGACTAAGGAACTGGGCCAATAAGGCCAGCTTATGTACATTCAGGGTTCCCACGCAAGAATGCTATTGGACCATTCATGCAATCATAGAGTTGGAAGGGACCATCTAGTCCAACCCCTGCACAATGCAGGAAACCCACAAATACCTACCTCAAATTCACAGGATCTTCATCGCTGTCAGATGGCCATCTAGCCTCTGTTTAAAAACCTCCAAGGAAGGAGAGCCCACCACCTCCTGAGGAAGCCTGTTCCACTGAAGAATCACTCTAATGGTCAGGAAGTTCTTCCTAATGTTGAGCCAGAAACTCTTGATTTAATTTCAACACATTAGTTCTGGTCCTATCTTCCGGGGCCACAGAAAACAATTCCACAACAAATCCTTTTGATCAGGGATGGCCAACGGTAGCTCTCCAGATGTTTTTTTGCCTACAACTCCCATCAGCCCCAGCCATCAGCCATGCTGGCTGGGGCTGATGGGAGTTGTAGGCAAAAGACATCTGGAGAGCTACTGTTGGCCACCCCTGCTCTAGATGACAGCCCTTCAAGTCCTTGAAGATGGTGATCATATCACTTCTCAGCTGCCTCCTCTCCAGGGTAAACATCCCCAGTTCCTTCAACCTTTCCTCATAGGACCTTGTCTCCAGACCCCTCACCATCTTTGTCGCCCTCCTCTGGACCCATTCCAGCTTGTCTATATATCCTTCTTAAATGTGGTGCCCAAAACTGAAAGTAATACTCCAGGTGAGGTCTTACCAGAGCAGAGTAAAGCGATACCATCACATCACTTCCTTGTGTTGAACCCACTATATAATAGGAAGTAGGAAGTATAGTGGTCTGGACACTATACTTCTGTGGACACAGCCCAAAATTGCATTTGCCTTTTTAGCCACCACATCACACTGTTGACTCATGTTCAGCGTATGATCCACTAAGATCCTTAGATCCTTTTCACACATACTACCGCTAAGACAAGTCTCTCCCATCCTACAACTATGCATGGTTTCCAACCGAAATGCAGAACTTTACATTTATCCCTGTTAAAATTCATTTTATTGGTTTTAGTCCAGTTTTCCAGCCTGTTAAGGTCATCCTGTATCATGTTTCTGTCTTCTTCTGAATTTGCAACCCCTCCCGATTTAGTATCATTGGCAAATTTAATAAGCATTCCCTCTATTCCTTCATCTAAATTGTTTATAAAGATGTTGAACAAAACAGGTCCCAGGACAGATCCTTGAGGCACTCCACTTGTCGCTGCTCTCCAAGAGGATGAGGAACCATTCACCAGCATTCTTTGGGTGCAATCTGTCAACCAGTTACAGATCCACCTAACAGTAACAGGATCCAATCCACTTTTTACCAACTTGTCAACAAGGATAGTATGTGGAATCTTATCAAAAGCCTTACTTAAATTAAGATAAATGAAGTCTACAGCATTCCCCCAATCCAGCAAGGTAGTCGCTTTCTCAAAAAAAAGAGATCAGGTTAGTCTGACATGACTTGTTCTTGAGAAACCCATGCTGGCTCTTAGTAATCACATCCATTCTTTCTAAATGTTCTAGGACCGACTGTTTGATGATTTGTTCTAAAACTTTTCCAGGTATAGATGTCAAGCTGACGGGTCGATAGTTACCCGGATCCTCTTTTTCCCCCTTCTTGAAGATGGGGACAACATTCGCCCGCTTCCAATCTTCTGGCACCTCTCCTGTGAGGAAAAGTCCCCTTTCCAAACATCGTAGTTACTAACATGGTTGCCAGCGAGCCGGGAGAAGTAACTCACACACGTCTGGCCAGAGAGTGTGGGTATACCTATCCAGGAATACAAGGGACTTATGTTGTACAAGTAGCCATAAGTTAAATAGACACTCTAAACCGGTATAGAGTGCCTATAAGCAGAACGGACGTCTTCCCGTCGTTCCGAGTGCCAGACATGGAGCGGAGGAGACTGCGCTGCCAAGGAGCTGTCCAGGTGAACGGTTATGAAGCACTGACCATGGAATCCACCGTGGAGGGCTAACACCACATGCAGCCATCTTCCCACCGGGCTTGACTCCATTCTATCGTAACTGAAGGCTCACGTACACACCAGGATGTCACCTTTGGCCTATTGGCAACCCATCAACCCCGAGATTGTTTAAGTGTTCAACTGCCGCTTCCTTTGATCGATGAAACCCAGAACAAAGACTGGTGCCAGGAAGAAGAGGAAGACCATCTCCAGCCAAAGCCAAGTCCTTTGTCTAAACCGGGTGTTACCTAGGCAATAATTTGAATATCTATTGTCACCCTTTTGTTAGTCTTAAGTACCCCTCTACCCAGTCATCTCTCCCATTCTTCTCCATAGTGGTCACTTTGGACCTTCCCCCGGGTATCTTTCAATATGAAAGTCCCACCAGTCCCACTATTACTGATCCAATATGATCATTGGTCAGTAATAGGCACCCAATGAG
The DNA here is from genome assembly GCF_032191835.1 of Heteronotia binoei. Taxonomy (NCBI): domain Eukaryota; kingdom Metazoa; phylum Chordata; class Lepidosauria; order Squamata; family Gekkonidae; genus Heteronotia; species Heteronotia binoei. Next base: position 21,381,870 of record NC_083243.1, on the reverse strand, counting down.
GTGCCACCAATTAACTTATCATTGGTTACTGCAGAAGTCCAGCCCTTATGGTCACTGCAGGGCCTCCCCCTTCTCCTCCCCGTACCTCCCATCCCCTGAGGGGCAAAGGTAGTTTATTTAACCTCCTACCCAACTCCACTCAGGTGTGCTTCTATCAGTATCCCAATTTCCGCTGCATAGATCAATCCCTGATTTCTGATCAGTTTCGGGCCCCTTACCCACTCCCTCACTTGTCGCCATTGGAGTCTTCCTTGAAAACTATGATAGGTAAATATCACCCTGTATGTCTACCCTTTATGTTCCCCTATCTATCTATATTTCCTAGGACTGTATGTGTGATTTTATGATTATTTTACTTGTATGAAAGCCTGTATTTTTCTCAATAAAACTGAATAAAGTTAGAATCCCTAAGTTCTTGTGCATTACTTCCTGGATGGTTGACCTTGTATACATTGGTAAAAGATCCTAGTGAGCCAGTTGCCCACCTAATAATTTCCCCAACCTCGTTTTGAGGGCATTTCGGCTTACACTCCTGTTCTCCAAGAATTCTCAAAAATAATAGCCAGAAGCTCAGAAATTACATCTGCAAGCTCTTTTAGAACCCATTCAAACCAGCAGGAGGCTCGTGATTGGACCAGGGCAGCAGGAATTTGGATCTTACTGCCCATTGTTCCCAAGTCCCCAAGCTCAGTCCTACAGGCTCCAATGAGCCAGGCAGGAACACCGTTACATCTACACATTCCAATTCACATACACGACACTTCCAGTTTGGTGTAGTGGTTAACTGCGCGGACTCTTATCCAGGTTTGATTCCCCACTGCTCCACTTGCACCTGCTAGAATGGCCTTGAGTTAGCCATGGCTCTAGCAGAGGTTGTCCTTGAAAGGGCAGCTGCTGTGAGAGCCTTCTCAGCCCCACCCACCTCACAGGGTGTCTGTTGTGGGGGGAGAAGATATAAGAGATTGTAAGCTGCTCTGAGACTCTGATTCAGAGAGAAGGGAGGGGTATAAATCTGCACTTCTTCTTCTCCTCCTCCTCCTCCTCCTTCTTCCTGTGTGTAACTCTTCCGTATGATAAATAATAAATATTTTCTACATAGGGCTGTGACCAAAAGTTACAGAGCAATGCAGGATTTTTCTCTGAACATGCACAAGAGCAGACTACAAATTTTTGGATGCAGGAGGCTTTCCGGTTCAAACATTTCTGTGGTCTCGAGGACCTTCTAGCCGTGCTGGCACTTGGAACCTTGCTCATCCTGCGCCAAAGATTCAGCGGGAAAACAACCGCCTCTCGTTAGCTGCCAGCCTAAGATGGCAATTACGATAAGGTTCAGAGGTGTAACCGCTCTGCCTGCGTTCGTAAATCCAGGAATTGCAATTACACAATCCGTCTGGCATTGAAAATGCACTTCTGGAGGCAGCATCGTTGGTAGGGATCTCTCTTGAGGCGAAAATTACATGCTAACATTATAATAATGAACAAAAGCTTTCGTGGCTTTCTTGAGGCCCTTGTGTTTTTCATGGCAACAGGGGCCTAGCAGCCAAGGATTTGGGTGGTGATTTCCAAACTACAAGGGCACACCCTTCCTTGTCCCAAGGACTCCTCTTGGTGCATTCTCTCTCTTTCTTTACTCTCTTATTTACTACCTTTTTATCCTGTTCTTCCTCTACAGTGCTCAGATTAGCCTACACCAGGGGTGTCGAACTAATTTGTTATGAGGGCTGGAACTGACATAAATTGCCGGGCGGGGTCATGTGTGTCATGTGTGAGTCATGTAGTTGTTAAGTGTGTGGACTCTTATCTGGGACAACCGGGTTTAATTCCCCACTCCTCCACTTGCAGTTGCTGGAATGACCTTGGGTCAGCCATAGCTCTGGCAGAGGTTGTCCTTGAAAGGGCAGTGTATGTCAGAGCTCTCTCAGCTCCACCCACCTCACAGGACTGCTTGCATTTAAAAAGGAATTAAAATTGTGCATCTAGGCTCTAGGTCAGGGGTGGCCAAACTGTGGCTTGGGAGCCACATGTGGCTCTTTGACATATATTGTGTGGCTCTTGAACACCGCCCCCCCCCCATGCCCTGTTGACCTGCTTGGAGAAGGCATTTCTCTCTTTAAAAAACTTCTCCAAGCCAAGCCAGTTGGTGGCTTGGAGAATGCATTTAAAGTTAAAGTGGAGAGCCAGTTTGGTGTAGTGGTTAAGTGCGTGGACTCTTATCTGGGAGAAATGGGTTTGATTCCCCACTCCTCCAGTTGCACCTGCTGGAATGGCCTTGGGTCAGCCAAAGCTCTCGCAGAGCTGTCCTTGAAAGGGCAGTGTCTGTCAGAGCTCTCTCAGCTCCACCCACCTCTCAGGGTGTCTGCTGTGGGGGAGAAAGATAAAGGAGATTGTGAGCCGCTCTGAGACTCTGAAATTCGGAGTGGAGGGTGGGATATAAATTCAATATCTTCTTCTTTAAAATATTATGATGTAATCCGCCCTGAGCCTGTTCTACGGGAAGGGTGGGCTAAAAATCGAATAAAATAAATAAACAAATAAATAAAAATGTAAGGCCTGGTAGCAGAGATATAAATTTTATAAAGGACACAGACACACACAAAGATTTTTTTTTAAAAAACTCAAAAGTGAAACATGCTTGAAACATTAGCACTTGTTTGTCTTAAAGGTGCTTCCTTTGTATCTCTCCCAGGTTCTTTCAATAGCACAGCAGAACTACTGAGCCAAGCCTCTCTTCCTTCTATTGGATGAGGCTTCTCCTCCTGGTCCCCTGGGGGAGGAAGGAAAGAGCCAGAGCTTCCTTTGAAGAAAGCTATCCCTCCCCCACTTCCTCCCCAAGGGAGGAGCCTTAGCTGATGGAGAAAATAGAGGCTTTACTCTGCAGCTCCTGTGTGATTGAGCAAGCCTGGCAAAACAAGCTGTGATACAGAAAGGAGAGAGGGGAAAAAGGAAGCAGATGACAGCCAGTTGCTCAGGGGGGGGGGGCCTGATAGAAGCCCTCCAGGGGCCTGATTCAGCCCCTGGGCCACATGTTTGACACCCCTGGCCTACACGGCCCTTCCTTCCCCCTGTTATTCTCACAACAACCCTTTGTAGTAGGACCCAGATTTTGATATCTGCTCACCGTGAAGTGGGCTGGGTGACTTTGGGCCAGTTATTGGGTTGGATCAAGACTAAATTTGACAATGACACAAATGAAATTTCCCACCTGGCCTCTCCCACCGCAGTTCACTGATCATGATGAAATACTTCTCCTGGGGGAACAGGAGACCCTGAGGGATGACATGAGAGGGCATCTGTAGTGGGTAGGAAGAATAAGTGGAAATTGCCAAGTCTTGGTCCAAACCAGGGCTTTCTTCTGCAGAAAAAGCCCAGCAAGGACTCATTGCATATTAGGCCACACTGCCTCTGTCACCATTGTCTCACATGGGGCTTTTTTGTAGAAAAAGCCCAACAGGGGCTCATTTGCGTATTAGGCCACACCCCTGATGTCAAGCCAGCCAGAACTGCGTTCTTGTGCGTTCCTGCTCTAAAAAAGCCCTGCTCCAAACCATTCTCTCTCAGCTTAACTTAATTAAGCTGAGAGCAAGTTTAGTGTAGCGGTTAAGTGTACGCAGGGCCGGCGCGTGGGAGTCACTGAGGTAGGCGGCTGCCTGGGGTGCCACGTCGCCTACACTGCTCCACTGCTCTCAGCTTCCCCGGCCGCAGACCCCAGAAGCTGAGAACGGTGGAACTGCGAGCCAGTCTGTTCTCTCCTCCAAGCCCGGCTTCCTAGCTGGGTTTGAAGAAGAGCAGCCTTAGAGCAAGGCATGGCAGCACCACAGCCCCTTTCCCCTGCCCAGCAGCCACGCGGAGGAAGGAGATCATAGAATCATAGAGTTGGAAGGGACCTCCAGGGTCATCTAGTCCAACCCCCTGCACAATGCAGGAAACTCACAAATTCACAGGATTTTCATTGCTGCAGGTGGCCATCTAGCCTCTGTTTAAAAACTTCCAAGGAAGGAGAGCCCACCACCTCCCGACGAAGCCTGTGCCACTGAGGAACCAGTCAGGAAGTTCTTCCAAATGTTCAGCTGGAAACTCTTTTGATTTAATTTCAGCCTATTGGTTCTGGTCCTACCTTCCGGGGCCACAGAAAACAATTCCACACCATCCCCTATAGGACAGCCCTGCAAGTACTTGAAGATGGTGATCCTTTCACCTCTCGGCCGCCTCCTCTCCAGGCTAAACATTCCCAGCTCCTTCAACCTTTCCTCATAGGACTTGGTTTCCAGACCCCTCACCATCTTTGTTGCCCTCCTCTGGACCCGTTCCAGCTTGTCTATGTCCTTCTTAAAATGTGGTGCCCAAAACTGAACACAATACTCTAGGTGAGGTATTACCAGAGCAGAGTAAGTTCTTACCAGAGCAGATGGTCTTACCACAGGTCTTACCAGAGCAGATAGTGCAGTGTCACTCTGAAGCTGCCTCCCCTGCAAGGGAAGACAATCTCAGAGCAAGGTATGGCAGTCCCGCAGCTCCTTTCCCCCGCCTGGCAGTCGGGCGACGAAAGGAACTGCGCAGCTTTACTCAAACCCCCCATTGTGGGTGGGGTGGGGGTACAGCTTTGCAGGTGGCCTGGGGTGGCAAAAAAACCAGCACCACCTCTGAGTGTATTGACTCTTATCTGGGAGAACCAGGTTTGATTCCCCACTTTTCCACATACAGCCGCTGGAGTGACCTTGGGTCAGTCACAGCTCTTGAAAGAGCAGCTTTCTCAAGAGCAGTCCTCTCAGAGCTCTCTCAGGCCCACCTACCTCACAAGGTGTCTGTTGTGGGGAGGGGAAGAGAAAGGAGATTGTAAGCTGCTCTGAGACTCTAAGTGAAGGGTGGGGTATAAATCCAATCATCTCCTCCTCATTCTTCTTTCCTCACAGGGATGTTGTGAGACTAAAAATGGAGGGCGCCTCTCTGATCTCCTTTGAGGCAGGGCATAAATACAACTTGCACAGTAGAGCTACAAGATATTTCCTCAGTTCATTGGCTGTTTACTCAGCCATGGAGCTTGCTGGGTGACCTTGGGCCAGTCACATGCTCTCAGCCTAGTGTTGTTGTGAGGAGGAAATGGAGCAGAGCAGGGCTTTTTTTGGTAGAAAAGGCCCACAAGGAGCTCATTTGCATATTAGGCCACACCCCCTGATGTCACTATTGTTTTCTGCAGAAAAGACCCAGTAGGAATTCATTTACATATTAGGCCACACCCTCTGACATCAAGCCAGCCGGAACTGCGTTCCTGTGCGTTCCTGCTCAAAAAAAAGTCCTGGAGTTGAGGAAAACAATGTGATAATCTACTCTACAATTCCCCACTTCTCCACATACAGCCTCTGGAGTGACCTTGGGTCAGTCGCAGTTCTTGAAAGAGCAGCTTTCTCAAGAGCAGTTCTCTCAGAGCTCTCTCAGCCCTACCTATTTCAGCCCTACCTATAATATTTTCTCTCCAATTCCCATCGGAGAGAAAAGGGAGATATAAGTTAAATATATAGGGTAAAGATGTGTTGATGGAATGGCTGGCTTGATCGAAGTGTTTGTTTCAAAAGGCAGAAGTGAATTCAGCAGACCAACTGGTCCTCTGGCTGTTGGCCTGAAAGTTAAAACGTGGAGCTTGGCAATTCAATGAAAATGGTGTCCTTGGTAGTATATACTGTGCCTCCTGTATCCTGCCTTTGTATTCCTGCATAAAAGAATCAGGTCTGCCCTTTCCCCTATGAATATGATCACATTTTCCAAGTCTATGGGAGGGGAGCTGCTGAATGTGTGTGGGGAGGATTAAAAAAAAAGATAAGAACTTTTTAATCAGGTCACATCACATTTAAAATATTCTTAAATGAGAAATTATTCTGTATCTTGGAGAAATGGCTGGGGGCTAGGGTTGCCAATCCCCAGGTGGGGGCAGGGGATCCCTTGGTTTGGAGGCCCTCCCCCCACTTCAGGGTCATCAGAAAGCGGGGGGGGGGGAGGAATGTCTGCTGGGCACTCTATTATACCTTCTGGAGACTGAGTCCCATAGGAAGTAATGGAGAATTGATCCACGGGTATCTGGGGGGCCTGTTTTTTGAGGTTGAGCCCCCAAATTTGCAGCATAACATCCAGTGCCTCTCCCCAAAATATGCCCCAAGCTTCAAAAAGATTGGACCAGGGGATCCAATTCTGTGAGCCCCAAAAGAAGGTGCCCCTATCCTTCATTATTTCCTATGGAAAGAAAACATTTTAAAAAGTGTGCGGTCCCTTTGAATGTGATGGCCGGAACTCCCTTTGGAGTTCAATTATGCTTGTCACCCCTTGCTCCTGGCTCCACCCCCAAAATCTCCTGGCTCCATCCCCAAAGTCCCCAGATATTTCTTGAATTGGACTTGGCAACCCTACTGAGGGCTGTGAGGTGCAGCCAGGGTCGTTTTGTAGAAAAAGAGGTGCCAGAACTCATTAGCACAACTCATTTGCATAACTCATTTGCATAATACAGACTCCTTGGTGTACTAAATTATATCAGCTCAGCATCTACCTAAAAATGCTTCCTGAATTAAAACTGTCACAATAAAACCTTCTTCCCATCATACTTTTTAAATGACTTTCTCCTAGGTGGCCAAAGTGGCATGAGGAAGATTTCCATCTGTCTGCTTTGGTTATTTCCCCATTTTTTGTGGGGGGAAATATTAGAAGTTTATCAGATCTCAGGAGGTTTATCAGATCTGCAACAAAATTCTCACAGAGGGCTTGAACAATGGAACCCAGAAGCAAGCATTGGCGGGCGGGTGGTGGTGGTGGTGGTGGGGGGGGTTTAAGAAAGAAAGAGTACAATACAATTTAGAATTTCCGGAGCTCTGCCCAAAATGAGGCCTGGCAGTCCAAATGTCAGATCAGGGTCTGGGAAAACTTAGGTTGGGATTCCCACTCTGCCATGGAAAACTTTGCTGGGTGACCTTGGGCCAGCCACATCCTCTTGGTCTCACCTACCTCACAGGATTGTTGTTTGCATGTTAGGCCAAACTCCCCTGATGTAGCCAATCCTCCTGGAGTTTACAGGAAGCCCTGTAAGAAGAGCCCTGTAAGGAATTCTAGCAGGACCTCCTTTGCATATTAGACCATGCCCCCCTGATGTAGCCAATCCTCCTGGAGCTTCCAGTAGGCCCTGTACTGAGAGCCCTGTAAGGAATTCTAGCAGGACCTCCTTTGCATATTAGGCCACGCCCCCTGATGTAGCCAATCCTCCTGGAGCTTCCAGTAGGCCCTGTACTGAGAGCCCTGTAAGGAATTCTAGCAGGACCTCCTTTGCATATTAGACCATGCCCCCCTGATGTAGCCAATCCTCCTGGAGCTCCAGTAGGCCCTGTACTGAGAGCCGTGTAAGGAATTCTAGCAGGACTCCTTTGCATATTAGGCCACACACCCCTGATGTAGCCAATCCTCCTGGCGCTTACAGTAGGCCCTGTACAAAGAGCCCTGTAAGCTCTTGGAGAATTGGCTACATCAGGGGTGTGTGGTCTAATATGCAAAGGAGCTCCTACTACAAAAAAAACCTCTGCTCAGCTCCATCTGCCTCACAAAGTGTCTTTTGTGAGGAGAGTCAACATGGCGTAGATTAAGAGCAGTGGGCTCTGAACTGGAGAATCAGGTTTGATCCCCCATTTCTCCCCAACATGAAGCCAGCTGGGTGACCTTGAGTCACTCCTGGTTCTTTCCGAACTCTCTTGACCCCTCCTACTTCGCAAGTTGTAGGGAGAGGAAGGGAAGGCAGTTGTAAGCCGCTTTGAGTCTCCTTAAGGTACAGAAAAGCGGGGGTATAAAAACCAACTCTTTTTCTTTGGTCCAAAGATTTCCCTTTTGTATGCGCCACCACACAACAGCATCCCCAACATCATCAGACTATATAAGTCTGGCAGTGCTTTCTGTGTCCTTTAATTGAAAAAAGTAAAGATAGTCCCCTGTGCAAGCACCAGTCATTTCCAACTCTGGGGTGATGTTGCATCACGACGTTTTCATGGCAGACTTTTTTACGGGATGGTTTGCCTTACCTAAAGGAGCCCCGTTGCTCAGAGTTGTAAAGCTGAAGTACTGCAGTCTGAACTCTCTGCTCACGACCTGAGTTTGATCCCGGCGGAAGCTGGGTTCAGGGAGTCAGCTCAAGGTTGACTCAGCCTTCCATCCTTCCGAGGTCGGTAAAATGAGGACCCAGCTTGCTGGGGGGGGGGGAAGTGTAGATGACTGGGGAAGGCAAAGGCAAACCACCGCGTAAAAAGTCTGCTGTGAAAACATCACGATGCAACATCACCCCAGAGTCGGAAATAACTGGTGCTTGCACAGGGGACCTTTCCTTGCCTTGCCTTACCTTCTTCAGTCATCTGCACTTTCCCCCCAGCTAGCTGGGTACTCATTTTACCGACCTCGGAAGGATGGAGACCCTCCCCCCGCTTCAGGGTCATCAGAAAGCGGGGGGAGGGGAGGGACATGTTTGTTGGGAACTCTATTATTCCCTATGGAAATTTATTCCCATAGAAAATCATGGAGAATTGATCCGCTGGTATCTGGGGCTCTGGGGGGGCTGTTTTTTGGGTAGAGGCACCAAATTTTCAGTATAGCATCTAATGCCTCTCCCCAAAATACCCCCCAAGTTTCAAAAAGATTGGACCAGGGGGTCCAATTCTATGAGCCCCAAAAGAAAGTCCCCCTATCCTTCATTATTTCCTATGGAAGGAAGGCATTTTCAAAGGTGTGCTGTCCCTTGAAATGTGATGGCCAGAACTCCCTTTGGAGTTCAATGATGCTTGTCACAGCCTTGATCTTGGCTCCACCCCTACTGTCTCCTGGCTCCACCCCCAGAGTCTCCTGGCTCCACCCCCAAAGTCCCCAGATATTTATTGAATTGGACTTGGCAACCCTAAGCCTCCCCAGGGCCAGGCAGGGATCACAGGGCACAGATGTACTGTGTGGCAGCCTTCCTGGGGCCTGGCTGGCCGGCCAGAATTGCTGCAGGGCCTGGAAAAGTTACTGTCACAGTTCAGTTTGCACTTGATTATCCCAGATGGTGTGGCCTAATATGCTAATGAGTGTGTGACCTAATACGCTAATTTTAGGGGATGTGGTCTAATATGCTGCTGAGTTCCTACTGGGCTTTTTTGTAGAAAAAAACCCTGGACCTAGGCATTTGCCTAGGGTGATGGGCCAGATGTCTGTGCCAGATTAGGCTCACCCCAGAAAAAGAAAAACAATTATTTGTATTAATTTTGCTGGCCTGAATCATTCTCCCTTGGCAGAACACTGTTTTTTAAGTTGACAATTTTTTATGGCCCGTGAATGATGTTATAAATATCCCTATGGCCCTTGGCAGAAAAAAGGTTCCCCACCCCTGCCTTATAAAGCGCAAACAGAGGTGGGCACTTTATTTCCCTTCTTAGAGTCCGACTTGCATGCTAGAAAGTTTCCTATTAAAAAAAAAAGAATTCTAACGTTTGGGACTTTGGGTTGCCAAGTCCATTTCACAAAATATATGGGGACTTTGGGAGTGGAGCCAGGAGACATTGGGGGTGGAGTCAGGAGGCAAGGTTGTGACAAGCATAATTGAACTCTGAAGGGAGTTCTGGCCATCACCTTTAAAGGGACCGCACTCCTTTCAAATGCCTTCCCTCCATTTGGAAATAATGAAGGATAGGGGCACCTTCTTTCAGGGCTCATAGAATTGGTCCCCCTGGTCCAATCCTTTTGAAACTTGGAGGGTGTTTTGAGGAGATTAGATTGCATGATATGCTGAAAATTTAGTGCCTCTACCTCAAAAAACAGCCCCCTCAGAGCCCCAGATACCTGCACATCAATTCTCCATTATACCCTATGGTAGGGGTCCCCAACCCCTGGGCCATGGACCAGCACCGGTCCGTGGCCTGTTAGCAACCGAGCCATGAGTTGTATAATTATTTCAATATATATTTCAATGTAGTAATAATAATAATAAGACATTGGATTTATATCCTGCCCTCCACTCCAAATCTCAGAGTGGCTTACAATCTCCTTTATCTTCCTCCCCCACAACAGACACCCTGTGAGGTAGGTGGGGCTGAGAGAGCTCTTACAGCAGCTGCCCTTTCAAGGACAACTCCTATGAGAGCTACGGCTGACCCAAGGCCACTCCAGCAGCTGCAAGTGGAGGAGTGGGGAATCAAACCCGGTTCCCCTAGATAAGAGTCCGCACACTTAACCAGCACACCAAAATAAAGTGCACAATTGCACCATCCCAAAACCATTGCGCGCTTCCCCCAGTCCGTGGAAAAATTGTCTTCCACAAAACCAGTCCCTGGTGCCAAAAAGGTTGGGGACCACTGCCTTATGGAAATTGGTCTCCATAAGGAATACTGGAGTGCCCAGTAGACATTCCCCCCCTCCGCTTTCTGATGACCCTGAAGTGGGGGGAAGGCCTCCAAACTGGGGGATCCCCTTTCTCCACCTCGGGGTTGACAACCCTCTTGGGACTATTTCTTTTCTAAATCATGCAGGATTTTCTTCTCTGCCTCTTGAATACGTTCCTCCCCTCCCGCAGGGCTCATGTTACTGCTCCAACTACTCACTTCCAATGATCCCAATAGGGAATCATAAACAGTCATTTACTGTTAGCCGGAGGGGCTGTTTCTGCACACAGTGTGGGTATTCCAAGAAGTCCCTTATTATTTCCAGTTTAAAAGCCTCCTGTTTGTTTAGCCCTGAGTATAAAGCTTTACAGGCTGGCGGGTGCGAGGCATGTGTGGCAGGGAGAAACGGTGCACTGATGACATTAATTTGAATCAGGCTATTGAGTTCATATAGCAGAGTTTGCCCTGTCATAGGAGCATGATACTGAATGCAGTAGATAAATCACCCAAGAATTATATTGCAAAAAAAGGTAAACTTGTGAGAGACAGTTTGGTGGAGAGGTTAAGTGCACAGACTCTTCCCTGGGAGAACCGGGTTTGATTCCCCGCGCTTCCACTTGCAGCTGCTGGAATGGCCTTGGGTCAGGCATACTCTGGCAGAGAGAGCAGCTTCTGGGAGAGCTCTCTCAGCCCCACCCACCTCCCAGGGTGTCTGTTGTGGGGGAGGAAGGTAAAGGAGATTGTGATCGCTCTGAGACTCTGAGATTCAGCGTATAGGGTGGGATATAAATCCAATATCATCATCTTCTTTCTTCAAGTAGATCCAGTTCACGTTCAGGTTGCAGTCGAAAGGAGAGAAAGAAGCCCAGTCTAGAGAATACTTTTCCTATTGCAAATGGCCAGCTTTTCCGGAATGACACATATGGGAGTATGAGAGCATTGACTCTACAGGAGAGACCTGCAGAGACGTGTCTCCATGGAATGCCAAGTGCTGAGAGGACAACAAGAGAGAGAGAGAGAGAGAAGGGGTCAGAGGGCATCTCCCTGGACAAGTCAAAGAGAGGCATCCCATTCAAGGAGATAATGCCTATACACAATTAAAGTGATGTAGTGCCCCCCACAATGTCCAGGCATGCTGAGTCATTCCCTCCAACACATTTGAACTGGTGAAGATAGATTCAAAGGTTTAAAGAGGTTGATGGAAGGCTTCTCCCTATACTCTGTGCAGGTTTTGAGCCTGTGATCTGACAAAAGAAGAAGAAGAGGAGGAGGGGGGGGGGAGGAGATTGGATTTATACTCTGCAAGTCCCCCCACTTTTTGAATGTTGTGGTTTCTAATGTCATACTTACATGCATTTTATTCTTTTCATCCTCCTAGACGGAATCCTCCTGGATTGAATTGAGACCTAGGTTTCCTGTCTCATTACCAATGGTAGTATCTCCGCACCTACTACCCCTCTGCATATCACACCTAATCCAATCAAGCCTGCAGTTATCATTCTCCTGCTATTGCCATTCAGCATCTGAAATCTCCTTTATAAGGTTTATATCTTCGGTACCTCATGTGACATTTTATAGTACACATGGCCTGGCCTGGGAAAATGACATTGATGTTAGATCCATCGTAACAAATGAGTTCGACACCTCTTCCTTAAACACTAGCCAAATTTGTGGCAGGGTAGGAGCAGTGACTCTTTAAGGTGCCCCTGGACTCTTTTCTTCAGAGAACCGCTAGATATTTACAAATGGATGTGGCTTCCAGTGCATCTTGACTGGTAAATTTCCAATTGCTCAGCCCTACTGAATGCTCCAATGCAGGTCTTCTTCTTTTTTTTGAGCAGGAATGCAGAGGAACAAAGTTCTGGCTGGCTTGGTGTTGGGGGTGTGGCCTAATATGCAAATAAACTCCTGTTGGGCCTTTTCTACAAAAAAGCCCTGTGTGAAACAGGGGGTGTGGCCTAATGTGCAAATGAGCTCCCACTGGGCTTTTTCTACCAAACAAAGCTCCTATATTGTGTTGCAAGGACCAATTTGGGAGTGAAGGTCTGGGCTGTGATGGAATGCACTTAGACAGCAATTCTAGCAGCAGCTCCTGTGCATATTAGGCCACACACCCCTGATGTAGCCCATCTTTTAAGAGCTTACAAAAAAGAGCCTTGTAAACTCTTGGAGGATTGGCTACATCAGGGGTGTGTGGCCTAATATGCAAAGGAGCTCCTGCTAGAACTCCACCCCTGCACTTAGAGGGGCCAAATTCTGGGGTCACACGGAAAGAGAGAGCTAGAGATGCTGCCAATTGGATTACTCTGGGTGCGGAGAAGCAGAATTATATCTTTTGCATCCTTTGCCAACCTGACCTAAGCCTGCTAGTAGATAGGCTGAGCGTTCTAGCCTTTCTCAGACCATGTTTGTTTTCCCGGTGGTGAGACTTTTCTATAATCACCTGCAAACCTAGGGAGGACTGGAACGTTGTGTGCTCACGTGGGACTGAAGGCGAGGTACCGTTGTTTTAACAAGCTTGTCTAACACACTGGCGTTCCTCCTATCCCAAGAGAATCCTTTTCTTCTTCATTCGGTAAGCACCACCCAAAGTGCAAAATGGAAAAATCACAGCATAGCAGCCGAACCAAGAAGACGTCTCCAGCTCTAAGATGGGATTTATCCGGCAGTGCATTCATTCCAATGTCCCTCTGGGAATCTTTCCAAGAGTCTTCAAGCTGTGGATGGTGTGTGGGCAGAGCTGCTGGGGAGTGAGGGGTGCTGTGGGATTTTTCATATGTCTAGTTATTAACCTTTCTTTTTTAAAAAAAATAATAATTAAGATATCTTTGAAATTAACAAAGGAATTCAATTTCTGGATAATTACACCGAAACTGTCTTTCAAGTTGTCTCTCAGTCATTCCTCCTCGTCGCCCTCTCGAAAAGCTGTACATCTGCCAGTCTTCGGAGGACTAATATGTGATTCGACGTTTTAATTATTTTGTGAGAGCAAGATTAAAGCCTAGCAAGGATTTTTTTAATTACTTGAAAAAATTCCATTTATAAATTAACTGTTTAACATCAGAGGGTTTAATTTTCAGTGCAGCACATAGATTTTTTTTTTAAGAACATTTATGAACCAGAAGGAGTTAGGGACTGTCTTATTTGAAGAGGGAGTGGATAGGCCTCAGATTCAACAGGAGCTCACAGGAGCACAGGTCCTGAACCTTCCTGACACCCCCCTCCTCCCCACCTTCCTTGTCCATTGAATGGTGGGTGCAGCTGCATAACAATCCCTGGATTAGGAGAGCGGCCAGCCAGCCAGCCACCAGGGGCTTTGCCACACCCCCAGCAGCTCTCATTAACCCCTGGAGAAGCCCACTTTAATATAGTGGGTTCTCTGCAATGATGAGGCAAGGTGGTAGTGAACATAACTCTTTTATTGAATATAGCATGGTATAGCGCTGCCTTAGAAGACTGAAAACTGGGCCTACAGAGCCAACTATATATACACACAAAGTTCCTGTGCTAGCATGCTATTGGACCATTCAAACCAGCAGGGGGCTCGTGATTGGAGCAGGGCAGTAGAATTTGGATCCTACTGCCTATTGTTCTTGTGTCCCCAAGCTCAGTCCTACAGGCTCCAATGAGTAGGGTTACCAAGTCCAATTCAAGAAATCTCTGGGGACTTTGGGGGTGAAGCCAGGAGACTTTGGGGGTGGAGCCAGGAGACACTGGGGTGGAGCTAGGAGCAAGGGTGTGACAAGCATCACTGAACCCCAACGGGAGTTTTGGCCATCGCATTTCAAGGGACGGCACACCTTTTTGGATCCTGCTGCCTTCCCTCCACCCTCCCCTTCTCTGATTTCACCTCAGAGGCGGAGCAGAGCGGGCGATGCTGCTGTGCGGCTGCCGCCTCTTCTCGGCTTCACCGTAACTGCTCCTCCGAGATGGGCTCGCCATGCTCCTTGGAGCCGTTTCCCCCCTCCCCCCGCTTTCGTTTTTTTGGAAAGCGGGGGAAGAGGCTGTAAATCCTGGGTTCCCCACCAGGGTGGGAGGGTTGGGAAGCCTACCAATGAGCCAGGCAAGAACTCCATATCATAGATACAATTCTAGTCACATATACATCCCTTCCCCCCAAGTTCGCAAGCCTAGCTGATATAGGGTGTTTTTACACTGACAGTTTGTGACTCTTGTCACTGCATTGGAAACTCACCTTTTACATTACCTAACGTTCTCACAACCGTTTTGCATCGTTGCTGTCTGAAGCATCTACATTTGTTTCGGTGAGATGCGTTTTGGAGCTGCTGCTGCAATGTTTTTCTCCACACTAGTTTTGATCCGGTCATTTCTCTACAGGCGTTTCAAACTTGTATTGTAGACATTTTCATACGTTTTAAAAGACTCCTACAAAAGCCACAAGGTGCAGTAATTTGAATGAGAACTGACAGCACTTGAAATTTTTACATATCATTGCTTGCCTCATCTTGTAATATAAATTTGTATTGTTTTTGCAGTGTTGACACGATCTCCAAGCAATAGTATACATGTAATTAATCACTGGTATTCCATCTGCCCGCTGATCGGGGACCCCCCCCCAACTGAAATGGTTTCAGCAGGAAATATAGAAGTTTGGCTACGCAAAAGGAGCCGAGCAAATCCATTAATGTAAAAGGAAAATAATTAAAGCGGAATGGCAATTTGAAGACTCTAAAACTAATTAAAGCAGGCAATTTGAAGACTCTAAAACTCTGGATCAAACTGAATGTAAAAACACTCATAGTCCGTGAGGTAGGCTGGCTTGCAATGCTCCCGTGTGGACCGCCTGAGCACTGGAGTGGGTGGCGGGGCGGTTGCAGTCGTGGTGGTGAGGAGCGGGGGAGCTGGCGCTGCATTGCTCTCGGCCGGCGGTTCCCTGGTCTCTGGGACTGTTGGCTCTGCCGGGAGGGCGGGGCCCTGTGTTTCTGACTTGGCCGCGATGGTCGGGGACGGAGTGGGAGTGGCTGGCGGGTCATCAGGATTGTAGTCCTCGACCTCCTCGTCGGGGACCTCGCGGGACTTCAATTGGTCTATGTGCTGCCTTAAAGTGCACCCCCCCCCGCCGTTGTTACCTTATACATCACGGACTCCAACACCCAAGCAACCTTTGCCATTTTCCAAGCTCCCCCCCCCACAAAGTTCTTATCCATAACCAGGTCCCCAGTATCTAATCCCTGGGGCACCCGGACCATCTCTGGAATGCCCTGCTGGTTGAAGGCTCTGTCTGGAATAAACTAAGTCTAGTAGGGTGGTTGACCAGAGGCCCATGAGGAGTTCGGCTGGGCTGCGGCTCGTGGCAGTGGAGGGGATAATGTGCTGCATTTTTCAGCATTCCGCAGCTGTATTTCTCAGCATTCTGCCCATCAATCTCTGGTTTTGATTTATTTCCTTCTCTGTGCACCCCCCCCCCCCCCACGAATTAAACCCAGACAAATGGTGACCATTGGGGTGGAATTCTAGCAGGAGCTCCTTTGCATATTAGGCCATACACCCTTGAAGCAGTCAATCCTCCAAGAGTTTACAAGGCTCTTTTTTGTAAGCCCATGGAGGATTGGCTGCATCAGGTGGGTGTGGCCTGATATGCAAAGGAACTCCTGCTAGAATCCCACCCCTGATGGTCACTGTATAAACTAAGCCTGTTATTCCAGTTTGGTCCTTGCATTTGTTAGCTGTATTGTAATTTGCTCCTTACCCTCTACCTATATGTATATGGACTGGTAACTTCCATTTCAAGTGTATCTCAGGAAGTGTGCATGCACACAAAAGCTTACAGTTTGCATAAAATTTTGTTGGTCTTAAAGGTGCCACTGGACTTGAACTTTGTTCTGCATCTTGGCTTCAAGACAATGATGTTAGAGAAGTGCTGGAGGCACTGGCTCATTAAACAAAACTGAGGGGTTAATTTTTTTAAAGCTATGGTATATTTAAAGAGGAAACAAATAGACAGGCTCATCTTTCTCTAACGGGGAGGAAGCAGTGATGAAAAGATATATTTAGATGTGACGTATACAACTTGTGAAGTGAAAACTCCATGTCCTGGCAGATAACCAAGGATGCCAGACTGGGGTTATCCACCTCAAAGTGGGGCTTGGGGTTTTCCCACAATTGTAACGGATTTTCAGACTATACAGAACAGTTCCTCTGGAGCAGGGGTGGCCAAATTTGCTTAATGTAAGGCCCACACAGAATAAACATCAGATGTTTGAGAGCCGCAAGATGTGAATGTCAGAGATTTGAGAGACATAAGGAAGAAAAGGAAGGAAGGAAGGAAGGAAGGAAGGAAGGAAGGAAGGAAGGAAGGAAGGAAGGAAGGAAGGAAGGAAGGAAGGAAGGAAAACAGATTGGGGGAGAGAGAGATGGAAAGAAATCAACTTTAACTTTAAATGCATTCTCCAAGCCACAGGCTGGCTTGGCTTGGAGAAGTGATTTAAAGAGACAAACACCTTCTCCAAGCCTGCTGATGCGGCAGCGGGGGCTTTGAGAGCCGCACAATATGTGTGAAAGAACCACATGTGGCTCCTGAGCCGCAGTTTGTCCACCCCTGCTCTGGAGGAAATGGCAGCTTTGTAGAGTGGACTCTATGGCATTGCGAGCCTGCTGAACTCTCTGTCCTCCCCAAAGTCTGTCCTCTCTGGGCATTATCCTCAAATCTCCAGAAATTTTCCAAGCTGGAGCAGGCAACTGTTTGCTAACCCTTTGAAATAAAGTGAATTCAGCCAGCTCTGAATCAACCAAGAATGCTTATTGCAAGAAGAAACAGTCACAGAAGAACACAGGCAAAACTGCAACTATATACAATCTGACCATGGTTAACCACACCCCCTAGCAAGCAACAGTTACTCCTATTGGCTCATTCCAGAATCCTTCATTTGCATATCTTTGTTACAAGTTGTTACATGCCTAGCATCCTGATTGATCATTTCTTCCAGGTTTCAGGATCCTGGTTTGCAAGGAGTGCCCGTCTCAAGTTTAGGCAAAAGGAACCCAGTAAAACACAATACATAACACCCTTGACCACAAGTCTGCTAGCTTTTAATATTTCTGGATCTTTGTTTGGTGACAACAGCCAGATTATGGGCTTTCTCAGAAACCTTTCTGAGATCCTTCGAACCTTCTGCACCTCCTGGCTTTACTGCCTGCCCTCTAATCTTTCTGTTCCATTCCCTTCTCAGCCTTGCGGAGGCCTTCTGGCAGACATGTCCTACAACCAGGGCTTTTTTGGTAGAAAAAGCTCAGCAGGAACTCATTTGCCTATTAAGCCACACCCCCTGACATCACCATTGTTTCATACAAAGCTTTTTTGTAGAAAAAGCTCAGCAGGAACTCATTTGGCCACACCCCCTGACACCAAGCCAGCCGGAACTCCATTCCTGTGCTTTCCTGCTCAAAAAAAGTCCTGCCTACAACTAGAGTTGCTAGCCAGTGGTTGGTACCCTACCCAGGAGGAGACTGCGGGACTATCATGTGGGTGGCATGGTGCCATTTCCAGGTTGAATCAGGAAGTGATGTCACACTGCTCTAGGGTTCAACACTGAATTGTTCTGGATGGCATCTGAATGGGAGAGGGCTGCCACCTCCCCTGAACCTATCTTGTATTAGTACCAACTGCCTAAGATTCGACGGCTTTGGAGAAGGAATGATACTATATGATCCTGCCTATAATAGATGAAGTAGCACCATTATGATTTTAGCTGATGGTTTTATTGTTTTAATATTGTTTACTAATGTTGCCTCTATTTATTTTATGTTGTTAGCCACCCTGAGTCTTTGTAGAATGGGTGGAATATAAATCTAACATAATAGATAGATAGATGATAGATAGATAGATGATAGATAGATAGATAGATAGATAGATAGATAGATAGATAGATAGATAGATAGATAGATAGATAGATAGATAGGGCCTCATTCAATGCACAGCAGCCAAGAAGGTCAGAGCTCCTGCTCCGGCTGCAACACCACTGAGGATGTTCTCTGCAGCTGAGAACGAAACGTCTGGAAGAAAAACTTTCTCCAGTAGAACACGGCACTTGAGCCTGAAAAGATTCTACAAACCCTAAAGATAGATAGATGATAGATAGATAGATAGATAGATAGATAGATAGATAGATAGATAGATAGATAGATAGATAGATAGATAGATGTCGCTTCCAGGTTTGCCCTAAAAATGATGTCATGCTGAGGACCAAGTTTTCTTACCTTTTGAATTGGTTAATGGGCTTAGAAGGCCTGCTTAGAATGGTACTGCTGGCAAATTTCATGGCAAGTATGAACTTGAATCCAAGCCTCCTTGATCCTAAGCTGTCACTTCAACGTTCAACCACTATGCAACACTACCTCTTTCAAATTTTGCTAGCGTGCAATAAAAACATTTCTCTATTACTGGCTAAAAATTGCGTCTCTTAAGCACTTGTTTCCAAAGTGTTCAAAGTAATAAGCATGAACTGCCCTGAGATGTTTTGTTTTTCTTCTGCTTGTCAGAGGTTTCCTGAAAAATCCCTGAAAAATATCCATAACTGGGCTGCCTTTACTAGAATCAAACATCAAAAGAAAACACAGTTCTAAAGCTGGCATGGAAAAGAACTGCCATTTGAGCTGCACGATTCCTGAATCATCAACTAATTACAGGGCAACTGATAGGAAAAATGGACTAGAACCTCATCTAAACCCTGCTTGCTCTCCATAAACAAAGGCACCACAATTGGGTTTGTACTATTCCTGTGGAGCGCAACAGGAATAGAACTCTATAGGGCTGTGGAAAAAGAGATAGGAGTGTCTACCATATTTTTGAATAGTCCATCTTTGATCATAGATGTGAAAGGATCATTTATGAAACTAAGCAATGCATGGTCTGAGGGCCAAACTCCACATTACGTTTTTTGACAAGTTAGGTTGCCTCAGAGCCATCCCTGATGTTCCCAAAGAGGTTCCTCACAGTCTCACAGAAGCTGTGAGGGGAAGACATTTTTAAGATCCCCAGGACCATAGTTTGAGGGCCAAACTACATGTTAGCTCGCCTCAGTGCCAACTCACTTTCCCCACAGTCAAATAGCAGCTGTTGAGAAGGCAATTTTAAACCTCACAGGACTGTGGGTTTGAAGGCCGAACTACATGTTACATTTGTTGACAAGTTAGGTTGCCTCAGAGTCAACTTGCTTTCCCCACCGTCACACTCAGGGCCGGCACGTCCATTAGGGAGCCTGAGGCAACTGCCTGGGGAGAGGATGCTGGTTTCGGCCTGCCAGCCCTCGCCTCCAAGTCAAGGGAAATAGCGAGGTTGGCAGTGGCTGCCATGGGGCTTCCAGGCTAAGCGTGCACGCATGCCACTCGCTCCCTGTTGCTCCACCACTTGTATCTGTGCTTCCAAGCACAGACACAAGAGGTGGAGTGACAGCATGCACACAGGAAACTGGACACCAAATTTTCAGCATAGCATCTGGTGCCTCTCCTTAAAACACCCTCCAAGTTTCAAAAAGTTTGGACCAGGGGGTCCAGTTCTATGAGCTCCAATAGAAAGCGCCCCATCCATTATTTCCAGTGGAAGGAAAGCATTTAAAAGGTGTGCAGCCCCTTTAAATGTGATGGCCAGAGCTCCCTTTGGAGTTCAATTATGCTTGTTGCAGCCTTGCTCCTGGCTCCACCCCCAATGTCTCCTGGCTCCACCCCCAAAATCCCCAGATATCTCTTGAATTGGACCTGGCAACCCTAGTGAAAGCCCTACTATAAGGAAATAAGATGGGATATATTTCTTTTAAATAAATAAGAGGGGACAAAAGAGGGACTCTGTTTGTGGATACATCACAATTGATAAGGATCACATTTCCTAATCTTACGCTTCTTATGTAGCTGAAAAGCCCCTCCTCCGTAAGGGCTACCTCAAAATATTGCCGTGCCAAGTCTAGGCACAGCTCTGTCTGGAAAACCTAACCACTCTAGGTAGGTGGAAATTAAAAGCCCTGCCAGTAAGCTTTTAGCGTGGCCTATCTTGGCATTTCAGCCTCCTCGGAGTGACTTCCTGTCCCCATCCGCTATTAGGTATCAGCAGGAAGTTAACACATTTATGAGTGATTTACTTCTAAACAAACACGGCTACCCAAACAATAAGTTATTGAATTGGATTGTTCGCCTTTTTAAAATATCCCACTGAAAGGTTGTAACAGCTGTCTGGGCTGATAACTACTGCTTTGGATAAGAATGTTGTTGACTGAGTTATTAGCTGATTGTTTTCGTTCAAAAATCGAGCCGCATCTCTTAGATGGAGGGGGAAATAAAAGGAGGGGAGGGTAAATCCTACATAGCGCTGCATTTCAGTTTCTATACAACAATATATTTTTCTTGCCCCCCAAATTAGGCCTTTTGGGTGGGAACACTTACGGCTCCGAAGCCGACCTCTGAGGTCACGTCAAGATTTTCTCTGGGAATTCATACAGAGTGAATGCAAGGATGGGAGAGGCAGGGAATGGCTTGGGAAACCAAGTTTTATATACTAGCAGTGACCTAAACTGATGTGCGGTTTGGCATTATTAATTATAATATGGGGACTTTATAGAAGAAGAAGAAGAAGAAGAAGAAGAAGAAGAAGAAGATGATGATGATGATGATGATGATGATGATGGTGATGATGATGATGATGATACTGGATTTATACTTTGTCCTTCACTCTGAATCTTAGAGTCTCAGAGTGGTCACAATCTCCTTTACCTTCCTCCCCCACAACAAACACCTTGTGAGGTAGGTGGGGCCGAAAGAGCTCTCCCAGAAGCTGCCCTTTCAAAGATAACTTCCTGGGAGAGCTATGGCTGACCCAAGGCCATTTCAGCAGCTGCAAGCGGAGGAGTGGGGAATCAAACCTGGTTCTTTCAGATAAGAGTCCATGCACAACCACTACTCCAAACCGGCTTTGAAAACCTAGGGGTGCCAAATCTGGACTGGGAAAGACTTGAAGCTTTGATGGGTGGAGCCTGCGGGGAGACCTCAGTGTGGTATAATGTCCTCACAGAGTCCACCCTCCAAAGCAAGGGTTGCCAGTCTCCGGGACCCTGTTTCTGTGGGTTCTCTCAGCTGGTTGTCAGGGAAAACCCTTCCCCTAAACCGGAATGTTGCTGCACAATGTCCCTGATGTGTTGACTAGGGCTGCTAAGCAACCAGGCCGAGTGGGGGTTCTCCTGCTCAGGAGGTTCCCAACATGCCGGCCTGCATTGGGCCGTCAGGGGAATCCCCTCCCAACGTTACTGGCGCAATGACGTCACTCACAAGTGACGTCATTGCACCAGTGTTGCAGAGTGCTGGCCACTCTAGGAGCTTCCAGGAAAACTCTATGGTTTTCCCGGACACTCTAGCAATTTGGGAGGGAAACTCTATGGTACCATAGAGTTTTAAATGAACCTTTAAAGTGCACTGTATTATTAAAATATATATTTTGTTTAATCCTTTTTGAATATGCTTGTAACCTCAACCTTTTAGGTATCCAATTTCATTTTTTATTGGGTTTTTGTCCCTTCATTGGTGTTACTGGGATTTTTTTTTTCTCCTCTGTAGAGCCCTGCAGTAGCAGGGATTGGGCAATTTACAAATCAAATATATAAGTAAATAAGACTAATTAAACATGCATTCGCTAATCCCCACCTTCCGTCTGAAACAGTAGAATTTTGTGGCATGACGTCTTCTTTTTCTCTTGAATTTTCTTACTCATCTTGTACAAGGAAGGAAGGGAACAGGATTTATTTTTAACTGGAATTAGGTTATCTTAAAAAAAAACTTGTCTAATCAGAATATTTCCTGTGATGTTATACAGTTTTTCATAACTGAATGGCTCATCGGCACCTGTGCCTGTTCTTTTGTCCTGTTTCTGCTGTTAAAACGATCATCACTAACATCAGGGCTTTCTTTGGTAGAAAAAGCCCAGCAAGAACTCATTTGCATATTAGGCCACACCCCCTGACACCAAGCCAGCCGGAACTGCGTTCCTGTTCAAAAAAAGCCCTGACTAACATGATGTTTCATAGTATGGCAGCTTCCCCCCCACCCCCACTGCCATATAACTTTATAAATTAACCAAAAGAAGAGGATGGTAGCCCTAACTTGGATGTCCAAGGCTAGCCTTATCTCATCATACCCATCATCATCAGAAGACTGTGGATTTATACCCCGCCCTTCTCTCTGAATCAGAGACTCAGAGCGGCTTACAATCTCCTATATCTTCTCCTCCCACAACAGACACCCCTGTGAGGTGGGTGGAGCTGAGAGGGCTCTCACAGCAGCTGCCCTTTCAAGGACAACTCCTGCGAGAGCTATGGATAAGCCAAGGCCATTCCAGCAGGTGCAAGTGGACAAGTGGGGAATCAAACCCGGTTCTCCCAGATAAGAGAGCTATGGCTGACCCAAGGCCATTCCAGCAGCTGCAAGTGGAGGAGTGGGGAATCAAACCTGGTTCTCCCTGATAAGAGTCCGCACACTTAACCATCACACCAAACTGGCTCTCAGAAGCTAAGTAGGATTGGTCCTGACTAGTATTTGGATGGGAGACCACCATGGAAGTCCAAGGTTGTAATGTGGGGCCAGGCAATGGCGAACCACTTCTGAACATCTCTTGCCTTGAAAACCTCAAGTGCTCTCCATAAGTCAGTTGTCACTTGATGGTACTTTCCATCACCAAAAATGGAGGACTAGTACACTGCTTATCTTCAAGTACCCCCACCAGGGGGTGCTGTTAGAAATTGAAGATGAGCAGAATTTTTGGTTGGCTGAGAAATTCCTGGAGATTTTGATTGGAGCTTCTGGAGGCTGGAGTTTAGGAAGGGAAGGGACCTAAAAAAAACCCCTCATACGTCCTTACTAGCTAGAGTTAACAGTTCAATCACTCTGAACATTTAGAGCTGGAAAGCAAATATCATTTATTTATGGCTCAGTAATTGTGTTGAAGAGCCCCTTGGCGCAGAGTGGTAAAGCTGCAGTACTGCAGTCCAAGCTCTACTCATGACCTGAGTTCAAGCTCTACTCACGACCTACTCACGACCTGAGTTCAGGTAGCCGGCTCATGGTTGACTCAGCCTTCTGTCCTTCTGAGGTTGGTAAAATGAGTACCCAGTTTGCTGGGAGTAAAGTGTAGATGACTGAGGAAGGCAATGGCAAACCACCCCGTAAAAAGTCTGCCATGAAAACACTGTGAAAGCAACGTCACCCTAGAGTCGGAAAAAACTAGTGCTTGCACAGGGGATTACCTTTACCTTTAATGGTGTTGAATGTGTTTTTTTTGCCTCGATCTGTTGAAATATGCAGGGTATTCTTTCCCAGACTGCAGATCTCCACTCTTTCATCGGCAAGAAATACATAAAACCTGCACTTAAAGAAGATCTCTGAATCAGAGCTAGGAGAAAAAAACTGAAGCCAAACGTTTTCACCGAATGTTCTGACTGAAGGGTATCAATATCACGCCAAGATCTCATGATGTGCTTAAGAATGCCACATCCTTTGAGGTCTTTCTAGTGAACAGTCTGTTAAATGGGGCCTTGAGTCATCTCTGAATTCAGGTGAAATCTCTAAATAAAGGCAATTGGATCTCAGGGGCTTTTGTTTCCCAAATTGCGCCATTTCCCCTTTCAGCCCGTAGAAATGCTTTGTAACCAGAAACCTTGAGTTTTATGAAACCCTTTTATTACATGGAAGTTAAGTACACTGTCTTCAGCTTTCATTCTTCTCGACAAGGTCGTTTTTCAAAAAGGGTTTTTTTTTTAACAGTCTATCATAACAATAACGTGGGTCATGGAAACATGAACTGTGCGAAGGATCAAAAATCTGACCATGGCAAGGCAAACATTTGCAGATCGCTTCTAAAATTCACGGCCTACTCATATTTTTATCGATCATCTTGCAAGATTCTTGTCCCTAATATGTCGAAAATATATTATAGAAGGACTTTGGCTCTTAACGTTCTTGCAACGTTCTGTTTCTAAGGGCGCAGGTATTAATGGGTTTAATCAGTAGATTGAATTGGTTACTAGCTAAATCTCTTAATTGCTAACTGGATTTAATTGGTGGGACTGTGAGAAAGGCGCTGTTGTCTTTTTTCTTGAAGACATGTCCATTCTAATATCCACGCATGCAGGATGCATGCAAATTAAGGTTGCCAACTCCAGGTCGGGAAATACCTTCAGATTTTGAGGGCGGAGCCTGAGGAGAGGAGAGTTTTGGTAGGGGAGGGTCTCCATTGGGGTATAATGCCATAGAGTCCACCTTCCAAAGTGGCCATGTTCTCCACATGAACTGATCTCTGCCACCTGGAGATCAGCTGTAACAGCAGGAGATCTTCGGCTGCCACCTGGAGGCTGGCAACCCTAGCAAATGTGCACATTCAACAGTGACAGAAAGTGTGTTGGGAACTAATACAGAACTAAGGCTGAGGAATAGAAAGTCCCACTTCCAGCCAACTTTTTTGCTCAGTCTGACCCAGTTTCTTGCCTTATTACAGCTCCATTTATACATTGCTTTTTGTCCAGGCAAGTTCCATGATCTCCAGCAGGGTTTTTTGGGGGCAGGAGCGCACAGAAGCAGCGCTCCACCAGGGCTCTGGCTGGCATGCTGGGGAAGGCAAGGGTGTGTGTGTGTCACATATTTAAATGCCTCCCTGATAGCTTCAGCCTTCCCCAGCATGCCTCCTGTGGCGGTCATTTAGGGAAGGCATGGGGGAGCTTTTGCTGGGCTTTTTCTACAAAAAAAAGGTCCTGATCTCCAGCATACGCTTTCTGTTGGTTAAAGGTAACACCCTCTTTCTTTTTGCACCAGTGGGAAAACTGGTTTTCAACATTCTTTCTTTTAGCAAGATCCCAACAGGGCAATAGAAGTCAGAGACAAATCCCACCTCCTCTCTACCAAAGCCACCCTAGGGCAGAGACAAATGTGGTCCACAACCTGCTTGGTAACAGGCTGTACCCTTATTCACAGCCTAGCTGTATCCAAGAGTAAGGGGAAGAACATACAGCAATAAGAACATATGAGGAGCCCTGCTGGATTCTGACCAAAAATCCATCTTAGGAGTCGCTTTGTAGAAAAATAGATGGTGGAGCTCATCCAGGGATTGTTATGCAGCTGCACCTACTATTCAAGGGACAAGGTGGGGAGGAGGAGGGGGAACCCTCAGAAAGGTTCAGGGGCTGTGCTCCTGGGAGATGCTGCTGAATCCAAGGACTGGTCCATTTAGTCCAACATCCTGTCTCACACTCTGGTCAACAACAGGGCATAGAGGTCGAGGCCTTCCCCGATGTTCCCTCTTGGCTTTGGGATTCAGAGGTTCAATCCTTCTGAAATATGGAGGTTCCCCTCAGCAACTAGTAACCACTGATCCTCCATGAATCTATCTAATCCCCTTTTAAAGCTGTTTATCCCTGTGGTCACCACTACATCCTCCGGCAGCAAATCCCACATTTTCATCACTCTTTGTGTACAATGGTATTCCTTTTTGTCTGTCCTGAACTTACTGCCCATCAGCTTCATTGGATACCCATGAGTTCTAGTATTTCGGGAGAGGGAGAAAAAGCTCTTTGTCAACTATTTCCATCACATGCATAATTTTATAAACCTCTATCATGTCCCCTCCTTAGGTGGAAAGGAAAAGGAAAGGTCCCCTGTGCTAGTACCAGTTGTTTCCGACTCTTGGGTGACGCAACGTTTTCACGGCAGCAAGCTGGGTACTCATTTTACTGACCTCAGAAGGATGGAAGGCTGAGTCAACCTTGGACCAGCTACCTGAACCAGCTATCGCTAGGATAGAACTCAGGTTGTGACCAGAGAGTTCAGATCACAGTACTGCAGTACTGCTGCTTTACCACTCTGCACCACGGGGCCCTCCTTATGTGACTCTTTTCTAAATGGAAAAGTCCCAGACTCTTCAGCCTTTCCTCCTAGGGAAGGTGCTTCAACCCCCTAACAATCTTGGTCGCCCTCCTCTGTACTTTTTCCAGCTCTGCAATGTCTTCTTTGAGATACGAGAAATGATTCTGAATAGTATGGTGCATAAGATTCCCAATATTGCCTAGGCAAATGCCTGGAGATTTTGGAGGTCCATGTAGAGAAGGAACTAAAGTCTTCTTTCCCACAATGTTTTCTTGAACTGAAACGGCCCTGCAGAGCTGCTATTTGCCCTGTTAGGTCCACATGCAGTGTAAAGAATAGTTAGGCCCTCAGTCTCCCCTGGGTCATAGCTAGAGTTGCAAATAGGGTTTCTGGACCCCTGGTGGAGGCGGGGATGCCCTGCTGTCAGAACCCACCCTCAATCTGCTGTGGGGGGAATTACCAGGGGAGAGAGGGAGGCCCAGGCTTTGTTGCTAGCAAGATGTGAACATCACTTATGACTAGGCTTCCCAACCCTCCCGCCCTGGCGGGAGACCCCAGAATTTACAGCCTCTTCCCCCGCTCTCAAAAAAAAATGGAAGCGGGGGGAGGGGGGAAACGGCTCCAAGGAGCGTGGTGAGCCGCCGCATCTCGGAGGAGCAGCTAAGGTGAACCGGAGAAGAGGCGGCAGCAGCACAGCAGCATCGCCGCTCCGCTCTGACTCTGAGGTGAAATCAGAGAAAAGGAGGGTGGAGGGAAGGAAGACATTTAAAAAGGTGTGCAGTCCCTTGAAATGCGATGGCCAAAATTCCCGTTGGGGTTCAGTGATGCTTGTCACACCCTTGCTCCTAGCTCCACCCCAGTGTCTCCTGGCTCCACCCCCAAAGTCCCCAGAGATTTCTTGAATTGGACTTGGCAACCCTACTTATGACATGGCACCAGAGGTGACGTCATCACATTGGCAACGTCGAGATAACGCTCTGGTGTTTGGGCAAAAACTCTATGATAGAAGCTATTTTTGTCATAGAGTTTTTTCCCCAAAGACCAGAGTGTCACCCTGATGTCAAGGCATGATGATGTCACTTCTTGCACATGTAGAAGTGATGCACATTGTCTGGGCCTCTCTCCTGTTACTGGTAAGTCTCTCCCCCATTCCCCGCTGGTTGCCAGGAGGGTCCTGGGAATCCTAGTTGCAAATTCCAGGTTGGAAAATTCCCAAAGGTTTTTTTTGGGGGGGGGGCGGGGATTGGAGTCTAGGGAAATGGAGTCCACCCTCGAAAGCAACCATGATCTCCAGGGGAAATTATCAGTTCTGGAAACCAGTTTTAATTCTGGGAGATCTCCACGTCCTACTTAGAGGTCAGCAACCACAGGCCCAAAACTGTCCATACCCTCTGGGAGGGATATAGATTGTTGGTCCAGTTACCCTTTATTCCACTAAAATGTACTGGGTTCAAAGCATGAGGACGCACAAGAGATAGTGAGTTCAGCTCTTTATTCAGTGATTCAGCATAGTGAGAGAGGAACAGAACTGTCTGGCAGGACCAACGGCCCTGCTTTATATGCATGCAAACCTCCCCACCCAAAAGCCCATTACTATAATCCCATTACACACAACTATAGTTTAATAGCTGGCCTAACGATCCATGATGGACCTCTTTCCTGAATCCCATTACCATAATCCCATTACACACAACTATAGGTTAATAGCTGGCCTAACGATTCCTGATGGGCCTCCTTCCTGAATCCCATTACCATAATCCCATTACACACAACTATAGGTTAATAGCTGGCCTAATGATCCCTGATGGGCCTCCTTCCTGAATCCCATTACCATAATCTCATTACACACACCTATAGGTTAATAGCTGGCCTAATGATCCCTGATGGGCCTCCTTCCTGAATCCCATTACCATAATCCCATTACACACAACTATAGGTTAATAGCTGGCCTAATGATCCCTGATGGGCCTCCTTCCTGAATCCCATTACCATAATCCCATTACACACAACTATAGGTTAATAGCTGGCCTAATGATCCCTGATGGGCCTCCTTCCTGAATCCCATTACCATAATCCCATTACACACAACTATAGGTTAATAGCTGGCCTAATGATCCCTGATGGGCCTCCTTCCTGAATCCCATTACCATAATCTCATTACACACACCTATAAGTTAATAGCTGGCCTAACAATCCCTGATGGGCCTCCTTCCTGAATCCACGTGACTACTGTTTTAGGGTCTCAAGCTCAGCCATGTCTCTGCTGACCCTAAGGCCAAACTCCAGTTCCAATACATAACATCCACAATAAGCACATGTTTAACAACCTTCAGTTGTTTGTAATATCTATGGCAGGTCTATGTTTCACCACTGACTTTATGAGTCACTTAGACCTGGTGGGAAGGAGGTAGTTTGGTTTGCCGATCTTGAAAACACACCGTTTCTTTGCCAAACACAGCTGACCCTTGACGCAGCAATAAAGTAATGTTTTCTGAGAGTCATTTGTTCATCTGGGAACCCCAGGTTATATGTGAACGAACCAGAGCCTGTTTCCCAAACCGAGCGCTTTCTGTTGGGTGCCCAAGCCCT
This sequence comes from Heteronotia binoei, assembly GCF_032191835.1. Classification (NCBI taxonomy): domain Eukaryota; kingdom Metazoa; phylum Chordata; class Lepidosauria; order Squamata; family Gekkonidae; genus Heteronotia; species Heteronotia binoei. The sequence continues at coordinate 21,353,071 of NC_083243.1, read as the reverse complement.
TCATACAGTTGTGGCACATTAGAATTGGAAATAGAATGTTGTTAGCAACACTTTGCATGGGGTGGAATTTGAATGGAGAGTCATAACTGCAGAACGACAACAAAAAAGGGGAAAAGGGCAGTCTCGCCTGCATCTTTTCACTCTCGTTAATTTAATCAATAATTAACCCACCACTCAGCAGAGCTTGTTATCACAGCCATTCAAGTAAAGTAAAAAAAAAAAATGCTGACTACCTGCATAATTTCTCAGAGAATGTCTTTAAGGTGCAGCTGTTTGGTACTCATACAAATCTGTAAATGCTTGTCTACATGAACAGCTAAGTTAAAAAGAAAAATCTGTTGTATCTAGACGCACAGGATGGTGTGGTCAAAAGGTCACTGGATACAGCTGGAAAGCACACAATACCTACCTAGAAGATGGTCTCTGTGCCTGGCTAGGAGGCCTTCTGGAAACCCACGAACACATGACATTGCTTTGCCATTGGTTATCTCTACGTAGTAACCCTGGAGTTCCTTGGTGGTCTCCCATCCAACGACTATTCAATGTCAACTCTACTTAACTTCTGCGATCTGATGAGATCAGGCTATTTTGGGCCGTCCAGGTCAGGGAAGCTTCCTTACACTGAGCTGTATCCTTACACTGCTTTATCAAGGTCAATATCAGCTACTCTGGCTATCTAAGGTCAACTAGATCAGAAGCATCAAACTCATTTGTTATGAGGGACGGATATGGCATAAATGAGGCCTTGCTGGGCCGTAGGGCTGCCAAGCCCCCAGTTCGGGTGGGGATTTTCCTGCCCGGGAGGTTCCCCACCCACCAGCCCACATTGGGCCGGCGGGGGGAACCTCCCCCAATGTCGCCGGTGTGATGATGTCACCCACGCTCATAGGCATTTCCGGGAAAACTCTATGGTTTTTCGAATGCTCTAGGAATTTGGGAGGGAAAGCTCTATGGTACAGCGGGGCCAGCAGGGACTGATTGGCTGTGTTGTGCTGTGCGGTTGGGCTCCCCCGGGGCCGGCTGGCTGGCAGGGGTCATGGGGCCCAGCTGCACTGCGGCCTCCCCGGATTGCTGCAGGGTCTGAAAGAGTCTCTGGCAGTTCAAGTAAGTTTCCCACTCATTTCTTTATCTGTACCATAAAGTTTTCCCACCATAGAGTTTTTTCCTCCCAAAATGCAGGTAAAATAGAAGCAGAAGTTCATAGCAGAGAGATCCTAGCATGCATGGAATTCATTCATAGATCCAAGCCTTTGATTCTATTTGCAGGGCTTTTTTTGTAGCAGGAACTCCTTGGCATATTAGGCCACAGCCCCTGATGTAGCCAGTCTTCCTGGAATTTACAGTAGGCCCACTACAAGGAGCCCCGTAAGCTCTCAGAGAATTGGCTACATCAGGGGTGTGTGGCCTAACATGCAAAGGAGTTCCTGCTACGCAAAAAGCCCTGGTGATCTGTATTTTGACAGCCTGAAGAATGGGAAGAGGGGAGAAAGGCAAGACAGACGGTTGATCAACTTTTGATTCTCTGGTAGACACAGCTGTCATTTTAGTTGGGAAGCCAAAGAGGAAGGACTTGTCCCTATGTTTTCTTCTCCCCAGGCAGGTGTATTTTCTTATAATCTCTATCTAAATACTGTTCTGGTGATCCAACCTGCAGGACTCCAGGAGAAAAAAAGCCAATGCTTGCAAATTACCCGCACTGGAATTGCTCCATTGTTTGGTCACCAAGGAGATACCACACTTCAGTCCAGGAGCTTTTGAATAGCAAGAAGGCTCAATCTGCATTTTCGCCATAGTAAGTCAAAAAAGTAATTCAACACGTGCACCTTCTGGAATCTGAAGTAGCCTTAAATAACAATCTACTGATGTAGCTTTAAATAACAATCTACAATCTATCCAATCTCAAATATTGGGTTGGAGATAGAAGTGTCACTGGTGCCAGGAGGACATCTATGCCCTCACTCTAGGGCAGTGCCACAAAATCCCATTCATGCTACCACTGCTGCAGTCAAGCCAGAGAGCTTCTGGCAATTCCTAGAGTGGCCACTGTTGTTTCGGATTTTCTCCAGAAGTGATGCCATCACACATGGCAAGAGTTTAGGGTTGCCAAATCCAATTCAAGAAATATCTGGGGATTTTGGGAGTGGAGCCAAGAGACTTTCGGAGTGGGGCCATGAGATATTAGAGGTGGAACCAGGAGCAGGGTTGTGACAAGTTTAATTGAACTCCAAAGAGAGTTCTGGCCATCACATTTAAAGGGATAATAAATATTTTAAATGCCTTCCCTCCATTGGAGATAATGAAGGATAGAGGCACCTTCTTGAGGGGCACATAGAATTCGACCCTCTGGTACAATCCTTTTGAAACTTGGAAGATATTTTTAAGAGAGTCATCGGATGCTATGCTGCAAATTTGGTGTCTTTGCCTAAAAAAAACAGTCCCTCCAGAGCCCCAGATACCTGTGGATCAATTTTTCATTATACCATATGGGAAATGGTCTCCATAGGGAATAATGGAGTGCCCAGCAGACATTTCCCTTCCTCCCTCACTTTCTGATGACCCTGAAGCGGGGGGAGGGTCTCCAAGCGAGGGGAGGGATCCCCTGCCCTCGCCTGAGGATTGGCAACCCTATGAGAACTGTCAGCTTTTTAAAATTTCCTCGCCACCACTTTTAGAGAAGTGGTGGGCAATGTGAGCTTGCTGGCTGTTGACTGGCCCTAACCACCATGGCCCTGCCAATTCTAATGTTCACATAGCATTTCAGCTTGCTTCAGCCACACAAAATGGCACCCAAGCTTTAGCAGTCTGCATTTTGTGTACACATGTCACTAGTCCCCCCCCCCCCCAAAAAAAAAGTGTGTGTAAAGGATACTTTTTCTGTAGACCTAGGGTTGGGGATATCATAGAGTTGCCAGCTCTGTGTTGGGAAATATCTGGAGATATAGGGGGTGGAACCTGAGGAGGGAGGTTTATGGTGGGGAAGGACTTCAATGGGGTATAATGCCACAGTCTACCCTCTAAAGCAGGGGTGGCCAACGGTAGCTCTCCAGACTTTTTTTGCCTACAACTCCCATCAGCCCTAGCCATTGGCCATGCTGGCTGGGGCTGATGGGAGTTGTAGGCAAAAAACATCTGGAGAGCTACCGGTGGCCACCCCTGCTCTAAAGCAGCCATTTTTCTCCAGGGAAACTGATCTCTGTTGTCTGGAGATCAGTAGAAATAGTGGGTTATCTCCAGGCCGTACCTGGAAGTTGCCAACCCTGGTAACTATCTGTCTTGCAGACCTCTGAATGATAATTGTAGCAAGCCCCATTTGTTTGGATTTTGTTAACTACATGAACGTCAGCCCACTGGAATTAGATACAGTGACACACACACTTGTAAACACCCTTATCTCTGCATTTCAGAAAGATGGCAATCTATTTTTAAGGGGAAATATTTCGGAAGTTGGCAATCTATTTTTAAGGGAAAATATATTACCTCACTTAAGTATTACAGTCATCCCTAAATGTGCCTGCTCTCAACTGAGAACATAAGTAAAAAAACAACATCAAAACCGAAATCCTGAAGAAAAACATCTCAAGTATTTGTAACTAATGGCCTGTCAAGCATGCTGTCCACAGAAATACATATTCCCTCAGGAAAGTGTTCTGGATGAAACCATAAATAGCTAAGTAATACATCATACGATGAACTGAGAGCTTTAGGTAAGGGTAAGTGATCAGTTTTGAAGTGTGTGTGTGGGGGGGAAATCTTACATATTTGTCTCTACTGCAGTGTCAGAGCAAAGTTTGATGTAATTTATATTTCCTCTGAAAAAAAAAATGAGTTCTGAACAATGCCTCATGTGAAACTGAGTGCATTTAAACCATGATGGCTGCAGCTTCTACAAAACAGTAGCTTTACGAGGGACCAGTTCTGAGGGAATAAAAGGTGACAGGAAAAAGCTCCATGATTCTTCACTTGAGCTACAGCTTTTCTGCTGTAATTTCTTGCCAACTTGTTTTCACCTCACACATTTGAGGAGTTCACCTGCTCTCTGGGTGACTCTGGGCCAATCACAAACTAATCTGCCTCAACAGGTAAAATGAGTAAAGAGAGAATCTGACCTCCTAGGAGGAAGGGTGGGATAAAAATATAGGGCATAGACTGGACAACACAGCACACAGAAGGGAAAACACTGCTTCTGAGACTGCTCTCTGCTGGAAATTTCTCCCCAGAAGCAATAACCATTGCCTGTCAAGTGAATTGTGGCTGTCCGAATCCCAGGTCAGACTTGTTATCTGCTAAACATTTAAATTAAAATGAATTCAGCATCCCTCCATGAACCTGAGTGATTCCAGCAGAAGCTTGATTCAGGTAGCCAGCTCAAGGTTGACTCAGCCTTCCATCCTTCCAAGGTCGGTAAAATGAGTAGATGACTGGAGAAGGCAATGGCAAACCACCCTGTAAAAAAGTCTGCTGTGAAAACGTCTGCTGTGGAAACCAGTTGTTTCCAACTCTGGGGAGATGTGACGTCTCCCCAGAGTTGGAAACAACTGGTGCTTGCACAGGGGACCTTTCCTTTCCATGTGATAAAGAACTCCTGAACTATACTGGATGAGAATTGAGGAAGAAGACTTCTCCACATTTAATTTAATTTTTTTATTTATACCCCGCGCTATCCTGCAAGCAGACTATGGGTGGTCTGCAACATTAAAAATCTTACAGAAACATTAAACAAATCACATCCAGTCTAGACAATATCATAATTACAAAATCTGTAAAATTACAGAATTATCAAAATAGTATTCAGCATAACTTAAGCACCTAGATAGTAAGGTGCTGATAAGATGCTGATATGCCTCTACTCAAGGTTTTAGAGGAGGGAAAATATTTTCATCACAAGCTAGATATACTGACAGGCAAAATAGATAAAAAGCCACATTGCACCAAGAGGAAATGTGTAGATATAAACATTTTAATAAGTACACATAGGCACACAGAAAGCTGCCTTATACTGAATGAGCAATACACTGTTAGCTGTAATAGCACACAAATAAAGAACAATTTTCATTAATGTCATTGACGACAGAATCTTGTTATATTTTTACACAATATTATTGCCTCTTAACATGGAGCATTCAAGCAACAGGCAAAGTACATAAAGTCCAATAAACAAAGCAATTAATTCACAAAGTCCATTATAAGTTCACACTCATTATTTCTCAAATGGAAACCATCAAGTCCACGAGAAGTCCAATATGAAGTCCTAGTCCACATGAGAATTCTAGATAATCCCTCGTTCTGATGACTTCTTCCTCAGTGAACCTCAGATAGTAATGGCATGTACCAAACTATGCCATCATGGTGGTTTTTATGTTCACCCTGTATATTTTGTGAGTCCAATTGGGTGATTAAGTCCAAGTTTTCATGTAATTATTTTAGACAAGGTGCTCTGTTTGATTCCAAAGCACTTAAAGCAAAGCACAAAGGGAAATTACACTGAATTTGGCGATCTAGAGCAGTATTTTCTACTCAGCAGGGGCTCTCCAGGGTTTTGTGTAGAGGACTTTCTCATCACCTGCCACCAGCTCTTTTTGCCAGGGAAGTTGCCAGGGATTGAACCTGGGACCTTCTGCATGCCAAGCAAATGGGTAATAGCCTTCTCCCTTCTAATAAATGTATTAGAGTCATCATTTATGTGTCAATCCTGCTGCTCCCATAAGAAACAGAAGAGTTCTGTTGGTTCCTTCTTGGGTTGCCAGCTCTGGGTTGGGAAATTTCTGGAAATTTGGTGGGGTGGAGCTTGTGGAGGGTGGAGTTCAGGGATTGGAAAGACCTCAGCGGTGAATAATGCCATAGAGTCTGCCCACCACAGCAGCCATTTTCTCCAAGGGAACTGAGATTGGTTGTGTTTCCAGATCTCCAGGTCTCACCTGGAGGTTGGTAACTCTCACCCCCCTTTCACAGTGGGCCCCAGTATTACATTCCCACATTATTCAGTGCTCCCCCCACCCCCCAAAAAGCTTAATTTTGGAGAGAACAGGTAGAAGCAGCTGGAACAGCGAAGTGGGAAATTCCATCCAAGTTTCACTTAATGGGGGTTGGGGCAGGAGTGGAATTCTAGCAGGAGCTCCTTTGCATATTAGGCCACATACCCCTGATATAGCCAATCTCCCAAGAGCTTACAAAAAAGAGCCTTGTAAGCTCTTGGAGGATTGGCTACATCAGGGGTGTGTGGCCTAATATGCAAAGGAACTCCTGCTAGAATTCCACCCCTGGGTTGGGGTCAGTGTTCCCTCTAAGCTGAATTAGTGTGAGTTAGCTCACAGATTTTTAGCCTCTGGTTCACACATTTTTGTCTTACCTCAGGAAAAATCAGCCCAGAGCAAATTAATTTATGCAGTAGCTCACAACTTTAATGCTGGTAGCTCATTAAGTAAAATTTCGTCTCACAAGACTCCACAGTTTAGAAGGAACATTGTTTAGGGTCCAGCCCTATAACGGTATGGTTGAATTGGTTTAAGGAGGAGGTGTATTTTCTATTCAAATTGTCATCAGATCATTTATTGTTATGCAAAGATTTCTCCTGTCTGGAAGACAAGTACTCTGAGTTGATCTCATATGCTTCATTCATGGCAGATCATCTGCTTGTAACTGCTTGTGGAAAAAGAAAGATTCAAATAATTAAAAAAAAAACCCCAAAAAACCTCCTGCCGGTGGTTTGCCAGATCTAACTTTCAAATCATACCTAAGGAAAAATTGATTGATTCTTTAAAACTGCCAATTCATTAATCTATTTTCCCTCAGGTTATTACAACACTGATCGTGAGGCGTTTGCTCATGTCTGTTAACTGTAAAATTTTCTGTTTTACATTTTTATTCCCGCTGAGGGAAGGCCTTATACAGAATCATGGAATTGGAAGACGCCATACAGGCCATCTAGTGCAACCCTCTGCTCAATGCAGGATCAGCCTACAGCACTCCTGACAAGTGTTTAAAGATTGCCAGTGAGAGGGGGCTCATCACCTCACGAGGCAGCCAATTCAACTGCTGAACTGCTCTCAGTGTAAATCCCCACCCCAGCTGGTACCTTTCCACCTGCAAATGAAACCCACTATTGGTTCCCTCCACCTCCATTTTGTCTCACAACAACCCCACGAGGTAGGTTGGGCTGAAAGAAAAGTGACTGACACAAAGATAGAAGAAGACTGCAGATTTATACCCCGCCCTTCTCTCTGAATCAGAGACTCAGAGCGGCTTACAATCTCCTATATCTTCTCCTCCCACAACAGACAACCGGTGAGGTGGGTGGGGCTGAGAGCTCTCCCTAGAAGTTGCCCTTTCAAAGACAATTCCTGCAATAGCTATGGCTGACCCAAGGCCATTCCAGCAGCTGCAAGTGGAGGAGTGGGGAATCAAACCTGGTTCTTCCAAATAAGAGTCTTAACTACTACACCAAACTGGTATAGGTGAAGGTGGGATTTTTACCCAAAACTACCAAGTTCTAGTCTGATACCATGAGGACCACTACATCACACTGTGGCTCAGTGGAGGGGCTGTGGCTCAGTGAAAGAGCCTCAGATTTGTGTGCAGAGGGTCCCAGTTTCAATCCCCAGCATCTCCAGTTAAAAAGGACCAGGCAGTAGGTGATGGGAAAGACCTCATCAGACCCTGGAGAGCTGCTGCCAGTCTGAGTGGATGATACTGACCTTGATGGACCAAAGGTCTGTTTCTGTATCAGGCAGCTTCATGTGTGTTCCTGTTGATAAAAGCAAGATTAGTCTTGACTGGCACTTATATGAATATAGATACATTCAATTATACCTAGGCCATGTTACATAATTTATATGCTTATCTATTATTTATCTTACTTTCTTTACTGTATTTGATTTTGTATTGAAATATATTCTGTGTGTTAAATTAGAAAAGATTTGCAAGATGGCACATTGGCGCTGAGGTTAATTTACCCAATATGTGCTTTAAAGATGGGAAGAGGGTCAACAGAGCCCAAAATAAGTCATAGAAGTAATGTGCTTACTTCATCTATTCAGGGTTCTAGCAGGAGCTCCTTTGCATATTAGGCCACACCCCTGATATAGTCAATCCTCCAAGAACTTACAAGGTTCTTTTTTGTAAGCTCTTGGATGATTGGCTACATTAGGGGGTGTGGCCTAATATGCAAAGGAGCTCCTGCTAGAATTCTACCCTTGCATCTCTTCATTTCTGAACTTTACTGCATTTATATGCTGCTTTTCTCCCCTATAAGGAGCCAGAGCAGCGTAAATCATTCTCCTCTTGGGTGCAGTCAGACGTCACATTAAAAGCGGGCATGGAGCGCCCAAATTTAAACCGCTGAATATTGATTCGATGTGGGGCTGATCAGACAAGCATCCAAGAATGCGACATCTCATTGTTGAGCGATCAGACATCCAGTGCTATCACGCTCTTTTTTTTAAGTGTGTGCGATCAGATGGTGATTCTGATCCTGCTTCGGTGGGGAGGGCAGGATACAAATTAAATATTATTACTATTATGATTATTATTCCTGGGGGGGGGTTGTTTCATTGAACATGCACCCAACTGTTGGGAGGTGGGAAATCAAATGTTTCTTCAGAGGTGGGGGAGGGGAGATGTTTCGGGAATTAATGTTGCCGATTCAAACCAGGGGACTGCCACATTGAAAAAAAGATTTTTTTTTCCTGTTCTGAATAGTGCGATAACGTCCCACCCCCTCCCTGATCCTGTGTTGATGGGAGAAGCAGAATTGTCACCTCAGATTCCCGGATGATCTGGCCATGCGCATGTCTACTGGTTTTGTTTTTTTTTTTAAGTGGGAGGGGCGGATGGCAGGCACTAAACATTCCAAGGGGCAGTATCGCGTATGAGCTGTCCAAACAGGAAATACACGAAGGTGTGCCGCTTCTGTGAAAAAGGGCCGGACTTTCTGCGCTATCAAATTAGCGTGGCATTGATCTGGGGCAAGCTGGGATGACCCTGGAGGATGCTCGATTGCCAGATGTGGCTGTCTGAATGGACATATTTAATCCGTCAGCGAGACGGAGCTGTGTCGCCACCAATGGTATGTCTGAATGCACCCTTTGCCACTTTATCATCACAAAGGCACTGTGAGCAAGGTTGCCAGACTCCAGGTGGTAAGCCGAATCACGGAAAAGTAGTACTGAGTCAGTGAAAAAAATCCATGAAAAATAAGTAATACACGTGTTGATCCAATTTAATCCAGAATTCATATGGAAGTTCAGAAATTCATAACAAAAGGTCTACAAGACCAATAAATATTTCTTGTATATCTTCACAGTGTGCATCAGCGTTAACAAATACAAATGCATTTACAAAAACAAAGTGCTGGTATAAAACTTAAGATAAAGTCCTTGATGTCACAAAGTCACGAGTAGACGTCCTCAGGAACCCTCTACATGGATAGCCGACAATAATATTCACGTTTCAGTGAGCCGCAGGAATCAAGGAGGGATGCTAGACCGTCCACCAATACTTTCTCAATGTAGATTTCTTACAGAGTATCCAGCACAGTGTCATCAAAAATGGAGAAAACTGGAGAGTTTTCTGGAAACTGTATTGGCTACAGCAGGGGTGCGTGGCCAAATATGCAAAGAAGTTCCTGCTAAAAAAAAGCCTTGATTGAGCCTGGCTGGCTCTTATTATGACAAAGTTTTATCATTTCTCCTCTTCCACTTCAGGTCAAATTAATCCCCCTTTTTGGTCACAAACTCCCTGACTTTGATATGAAACTCACTGACTTGGACATAGACCTCACAGACATCACTGGGACCTTCACTCGGCGAATTTGTTTTTTAATTTTGAGTGACGACAAAGGATGACATCTGCTCAGGAAAAGATGAACCGAAACATCAGTTCCTTGGGCAAACCATTTCATTCAAATTGCTCATTATATAGTGACCTCTACTGGGAAAGGCTTGGTGGTGTAACGTAACTGTGCTCTACGACATTTGACAAACTTCTGTGGCTTCTCTTATCACTTCTAATCAAACTCAGGGGATTGTCAGACTCCAGGAATGTAGTTGGAATGCGCAGAAGTATTCAGGAAGTTGCACCTACCTGCAGGATGTGTCTGCGTGAAAGAATTTGTCTGAATCTGATTACGTTCGGTGCAAGAGAGAAATTTGGGCTGATTAAATCTGGGGTCCCAATTAGGGTTGATTAGATCTGGGGTCCCAATTTGGACTGATTAAATCTGGAGTCCATATTTGGGCTGATTAAATATGGGTGACGGCATCTCCAAATTAACACTGTATCTACACGCCGTTGAATCCACCCTGTCTTTTTGAGAAACAGGAGAAATATTGAAAATAGATGGGATTTTAATCTCCAATGTACACACTATTGACTTCCCCTCTTGGCATTTGCAAGCACAAGTATAATTTGAGGACCATTTAAGACTTAGAAGGGTTTCAATGCACTGTGGGGTTTTTTTTAAACCTACACCCAATAACATCAGTCTGTGAGAGTCAAAACAGAAATACGGTGTAGGAATTTAGGATATTTAAAGTACGTTTAAATACTCTAATGTGTAAAAATAGAGCTGTGCAAGAGATAACTTACATCAGCCCTCTTCTGCTTCCTGCAAGATTCCTCAGATGTTTTGCCCAAGCTGACGCCTCTACGTTTTGATTCCAATAGTATGTTAAGTAAAATGTGGTTGCAACAATGCTCTTAGAAAACGAGCACATCAGGGTAATGTGATTATAGTCTAGCCCTCTCTCTGATGTGCAAGGAGGCTTTGTTTTGCTCAAGCATTCAAAAGCCAGTTTGGTGTAGTGGTTAAGTGTGCGGACTCTTATCTGGGAGAACTGGGTTTGATTCCCCACTCCTCCACTTGCACCTGCTGGAATGGCCTCGGGTCAGCCAGAGCTCTGGCAGAGGTTGTCCTTGAAAGGGCAGCTGCTGTGAGAGTCCTCTCAGCCTCACCCACCTCACAGGGGAGGAAGATAAAAGAGATTATGAGCCGCTCTGAGATTTGGAGTGAAGGGTGGGATATAAATCCAATATCATCATCTTCTTCTCCTTCTTCTTTCCAACATACAAATTGCCTGCTTATAGTCTGAAATAGTTCATCGTCTGCTCAAATGTCTACTCAAATCCTAGGCTGGGAAATTCCTGGAGTTTTGGGGGCGGAGCCTGGGGAAGGCAGGGTTTGCGGAGGGGAGGGACTTCAGCAAGGTGTAATTCCATACGGTCCACCCTCTGAAGCAGCCATTTTCTCCTGGTAGGTTTGTTAACTCCAACTTTGGAAATGCCTGGAGATTTGGGGGGATGGGGTTTGGGGAGGGTGGGGTTCAACACTCCCTCTAAGCCGTGGAGTCTTGTGAGCAAAAATTCTACTTTGTGAACTACAAGCATGAAAGTTGTGAGCTACTGCATAAATTAGTTTGCTCTGGGGCCATGTTTCCTGAGCTAAGACAAAAATGTGCGACCGAGCTGGAGGCTAAAAAACTGTGAGCTAGCTCACACTAACTCAGGTTAGATGGAACATTGGTGGTGCTTAGGGTGGAAAGTATAATGCCATGAAGTCCACCTTCGAAAACAGTCATTTTCCCCAGAAGAAGTGGAAGAAATGTTTTAAATAAATAAATAAGTGACCTATATACTCTATAGATCAGTTGTAATTTCCAGAGCTCTCCAGTTGCCACCTGGATGTTGGCAACTCTAGCTCCTTGGGGGAATTGATCTCTGTAGTCTAGAGATCAGTTGTCATTCTAGGAGATCCTCAGGACCCAACCGAAGCTTACCACCCCTACTTAAGACCAGGGGTGGAATTCTAGCAGGAGCTCCTTTGCATATTAGGCCACACCTCCCTGATGTAGCCAATCCTCCAAGAGCTTACAAGGTTCTTTTTTTTTTTTGTAAGCTCTTGGCGGATTGGCTGCAGCAGGGGTGTGTGGCCTAATATGCAGAGGAGCTCCTGCTAGAATTCCACCCCTGCTTAAGACCCATACGTAAAGAAGTAGCTATGCTGGCTTCTTCAGGTGAGTTCTTGGCTCACAGTTTCCAGCCCAGACTGCTGTCTTAGCACCAGTACGGCACTGGCGCGTATTCAAATTCCCAGCAGAAAGCTTAGCTGTTCGAACTTGCCTGTATACTTGTTTTTCTTTCTTTGATCGCCATTAATCATTTCCATTTGCTTTGCGAATGGGCCGGGTATTCCTTACAAAGACTTGTTTACTTGTTACCCTGCCTGTAGCTGGGCTGTGTTCCTAAGCACAAAGGACAGCCTTAGCACAGAATGAAGGCTACCCACGATCCCAACCAACTCCTACATTCCTACCTAAAAGGAGGGCGTGCCAATACTCGAGAGCCCGCCGCGGGCCTTGAACCAGTGACCTCAGGGATGGTGGGCAGGAATGCCATCTGCACGCCAACCTCCACCTTCAGCCAAAGGAGGGAAGAGCGGCCGCGCCACCCAAGCGAGCCTCCTGAGAACAATAAGATGGAGCGGGTCAGGTGATGCGCCTTGGCTCCTACGCTGAGAAGATCACTAGTCTCAGCAAGTAGATCTGCTCTTGTTGTCTACAAGCCATCTTCCCTTTCAGCTCTACCTGCTATGATCTGAGCCAGATCTGACAATGGGGTGGTATCCTGGATAGCACTGGTGCCTCTTTCTGCAGCAGAAGCACTAATCTATCTACCCCAGAATGATGAATAGGGTTGTCAGCCTCCGGGTGGGGCCTGGAGATCTCCCACTATTACAACCAGGGGTGGAATTCTAGCAGGAGCACCTTTGCATATGAGGCCACACATCCCTGATGTAGCTAAGCCTCCAAAAGCTTACAAGAAAGAGCCTTGTAAGCTCTTGGAGGATTGGCTACTTCAGGGGTGTGTGGCCTCATATGCAAAGGAGCTCCTGCTAGAATTCCACCCTGATTACAACTGATCTCCAAAGACCAATTTCCCTGGAAAAAATGGCTGATTTGGAGGGTGGACTGTATAGCAATGTACCCCACAAATTAATAATACCGGCATAATTCCATCTGGTTGGAAGTTAAGCATTATTGTGCCCATCTATAAGAAAGGGGATAAAACAGACCCTCAGAACTACAGACCAAATAGTGTCCTTGATATAGCAGCAAAGGTATGCAGTAGATACCTGTCGCTGAAGCTTGAGGATTTAGTCGCTGAGAATAGTATCATTCACCCTCGTCAAGCAGGTTTTAGGACAGACCTTTGCACCATTTGCAGCTGCTGATATGGCCTTGGGTCAGTCATAGGGAGAGATGGTGGTTCAGAGGTAGAGCATCTGCTTGGTAAGGTCCCAGGTTCAATCCCCAACATCTCCAACTGAAAAGGGTCCAGGCAAATAGGCATGAAAAGCCTCGGCTTGAGACCCTGGAGAGCCACTGCCAGGCTGAGAAAACAATACTGACTTTGATGGACCGAGGGTCTGATTCAGTAGAAGGTGGCTTCATACGTTCATATAGCTCTTGCAGAGTTGTCCTTGAAAGGGCAGCTTCCGTAAGAGCTCTCTCAGCCTCACCACCTCACAGGGTGGGGGAGGAAGGTAAAGGAGATTGTAAGCCGCTCTAAGATTCAGAGTGAAGGGTGGAATATAAATCCACTTTCTCCTCCTCCTCTTTATCAACTGGCATTGTACCCTGCTGAGGATCCTGCCCTCCCCAAACACCTTCTTCCCCAGGCTCCTCCCCAAAAATGTCCAGGTAGCTCCCAACCAAGAACTGGCAACCCTACCCTGGGCATATATTTGTTATGGAAACAGATCCCAAATGCACAGTTTGGTAGCTGCTATGGGAGAAAGAAGCCCACCATGGTGGCTCAGTGGCAGAGCATCTGCTTGGTAAGCAGAAGGTCCCAGGTTCAATCCCCAGCATCTCCAACTAAAAACGGAGTCCAGGCAAATAGGCGTGAAAAACCTCAGCTTGAGACCCTGGAGAGCTGCTGCCAGTCTGAGTAGACAATACTGACTTTGATGGACCAAAGGTCTGATTCAATATAAGGCAGCTTCATATATTCATATATTTGCAGTAACTAAGCCCCAAACAGGACACCTACTGCCCATGAAATCCTGCAAAGTTTTGGAGTTTGCTGATGAATTATGAGAACAGGGAACACAAAATACCTCTAATTGGTGTTTTGAAAGGTAATGTGTATTTATGGCTTCTCATTGCACTGGTGGTCTTCCTCCAGGCCACTGAGCGTCTTTGAGCGTTGTCTCCCAGCAACATTACAGGCTGAACAAAGCCGCATGGCTGGTGTTTAGCATACATCAGAATTCCATAAATCTTCTCCAGTCTTTGACTATGTGAAGTTCTACTCTTCATTTCACCCCTGGCGTTGGTAATATGTTAGCTCGGTAGCTTCATTAGCTGCTAGGCCTGCAATGAATCAGTTTAGGGTTTTGCCTATTAGACGTACAACATAGCATTTTAATTTCAGCTTGTTAGGTTAATAGACCTCTCTCAACAAATGAGCTTCCTCTTGGCTCAGAAAAAACTGCCAGATTTTCTGGGGGTGTTTTGGGTAGAGTTGCTAGCCCCCAGATTCCAGTGGGGGGTCCCATGGATTCGGGGGCTCCTCTCCACCATGAACCAGATGGCCAGTGGGGAAAACCCCTCCCCTAAACAGGGATGTTGCCACACAATGTCCCCGACGCGATGACATCTTCCAGGAGTGATGTCATTATGTTGGGGATGTTGTGTGGAGAACACTCTGGTTTCAGGGCAGAGTTTGCCCCAAAACCAGAAGGTCCCATGCATGACATCCCCGCCCACCTCTGGAATGCCCCTCCAATCCCTCCGCTGGACAGGTGAGAGGACCTGGAGCTCAGCAGCAAGGAGATGGAACTAGAGTTGTTAACCTCCCACTATTACAGTTGATGTCCAGATGACCACTGTCCATTCTGCTATGTATTGTACTGTGTTAATGGTTCTGTTCTGTTGCCGGAGCTTGAGGCAGGCACTCATTACAAGCCAGGATCCTGAAGGCTGCATCCCCATTAGACATTCTTTTGGAACTGGCCAATCAGGATGCTAGGCATGTAACAAAGGCATGCAAATGAAGGATCCTGGAGAGTAGCACAGAATTGGACAGTGCCTGCCTGTGGGGTGTGGTTTTCCCTGTCCCAAATGTATACAGTTTGTCGTTGTTGCCTGTTTTGCTTGTGACTGTTCTTGCTAATAAATGAGTTGTGTTGAGATGAGAGCTGTCTGGACTCATTATTTTACACATTCCCCTGGGAAAAATGGCTGCTTTGGAAGGTGGACTCTATAGCATTTTACCCTGCTGAGCATTTTACCCTCCCCTCCCTACTCTCATCTTCCCCAGGCTTAGGGTTGCTAAGTCCCTCTGCCGCTGTGGCGGGGGACTGTTGTCTCATGTGTGCTTTGCACCCGGAAGTGACATCATCATGCCAGGGACATCGTGCCGGGGATGCTCTAGGATTTGTGATAAAAATTCTATGGTACCATAGTATTTAACTGCGATTCCTAGAGCATCACACCGGGGGCACTATAGAGTTTTTACTGCGAGTCCTAGATCGTCCCTGGTGCTACGCCCCGGTACAATGATAATAATAATAATAATAATATTTATTTATATCCAGCCCTCCCCGCCGAAGCAGGCTCAGGGCAGCTAACAGGACATGGTGTGTACCATGATTATTATACAAGTCAATTATAAAATACAGTTAATAAATACATTTAAAAACAGTACATAAAATTTTAAAACTACAATAAATTAAAGGTGCTACATTCAGTAAGGTATATTCAGATGGCTAGATGTCGCTTTCAGGGTTCCTTATAGGCTTGTTGAAAGAGGGTGGTTTTGCAAGCCCTGCGGGTGACATCATCATTCTGGGGACACCACGCAGCGACAGGGCTCTTCAGGGATGGGGATCCCCCTGGTAGCATGCTCCCTGCGGCGGGCTGAGGTCCTCCAGACCGGGGAATCTCCTGTCTCCAGCAGGAGCTTGGCAGTCCTACTCAGGCTCCATCCCAGATGTTTTCCAACCTAGAACTGGCAATCCAATATAGAATCCACTCCCCAAAGCTGTAGTTTTCTCCAAGGGAACTGTCAAGATTCATTCTAGATCTAGGACTCGCAATAACTCTATGATACCATAGAGTTTTTACCACGAGTCCTATAGCGTCCCTGGTGTGACATTCCCGGAGCAAAAAATCACTTCCTGAACAGCGCTGTCCTCGGCAGTCTTCGGTGGTGGGGATCCCTCCAGCGGCCTGCTCCCTGCTCACGGGTTGGGGCTTTCCAGACCAGGGGATCCCCCGCCCATGGCAGGAGCTTGGCAGCCCTAGGCAATCCCTACTTGGGCTTGGATATTCAGAGAGGTGACTTTCCAATGCCTGCCTCTGTGTCCCATTTTCCATAGAGGTCTCCCTTCCAAGTACTTGCCAAGGTCAGCCCTGCTTAGCTTCTGATTTCTTGACAAGACTGGGCTTGCCTAGGCTATCCAGGTCAGAGCTGCAATGGTTATTCTTGACCAGGAGATGCTAGAGAACATTGAGAGTCAGAGCGACCTTGTTAGAGACCTGATGGGAGGGCTTTGGGGGGCTGGATCTGGTACTCAGCATTCAACTGCTTATCTGCAACATGCACCCGCATAATAGGGGTTCATTTTTCTCTCTCTAAAAAAAATAACTCAAGAAGATAAATTATGCGAAATTTATGGAAGCAACAAAATTATATAAGGTTATCAACACAACACAACCTTGCCCGGACATGCAGAGAGAAAGCAAGTTCGCACACAATTAATGGCAAATGCATTATGATGCTGGAGCAGAGAGGCCTCGGAGAACGATTTTTGGTGCGATAACTCCTGGTTTAATGGATATCACGTGTATCAAAAGGAGGGCTTGACTGGAAAACAGGAACCTCCTTACTACTAAAAAGAAATGAGGCAAAGACACCAGGAGCAACTAAGAACAGAAAAGTATTGGTGCCAACGAAGTTTAGCATATTGCTGGTGTGAGCTGTAGCCTTGAGCACTGGTACCCATCGATAATTGTGGACAGAAGATTTCTTTATAGAAACATGCTTTAGAGCCCAGGGTACATGTTGCCGCATGTTGTGAGGAAAAGAAATTGACCTTCTCAGCTGTGAGTGAAGGAGATT
Source organism: Heteronotia binoei (assembly GCF_032191835.1). Taxonomy (NCBI): domain Eukaryota; kingdom Metazoa; phylum Chordata; class Lepidosauria; order Squamata; family Gekkonidae; genus Heteronotia; species Heteronotia binoei. The sequence continues at coordinate 21,335,953 of NC_083243.1, read as the reverse complement.
TACTACTACTGTATTCATCACCTACATAATTTGGATTTGCCAAAGACTGCTGCAATCAACATCAAGTATTGAGTGGGTTGGTGATTGGAAGGACATTTGTATGTTGAATGTTATGGACTGTTATTACAGGGAATACACATATAAAAGACTATAAGTGTTATTGTATACACACACACATATATAAAGGTAAAGGTAGTTCCCTGTGCACCAGTCGTTTCCCTGTGCACCAGTCGTTTCCGACTCTGGGGTGACATTGCTTTCACAACGTTTTCACGGCAGACTTTGTTACAGGGTTGTTTGCCATTGCCTTTCCCAGTCATCTACACTTTCCCTCCAGCAAACTAGGACTCATTTTACTGACCTTGGAAGGATGGAAGGCTAAATCAACCTTGAGCTGGCTGCCTGAACCCAGCTTCCACCGGGATCGAACTCAAGTCATGAGCAGAGAGCACGGACCGCAGTACTGCAGCTTTACCACTCTGCGCCAGGGCTTTTTTTGAGCAGGAATGCACAGGAATGCAGTTCCGGCTGGCTTGGCATCAGGGTGTATCAGGGTGTAATATGAACATAAGAACATAAGAACATAAGAGAAGCCATGTTGGATCAGGCCAACGGCCCATCAAGTCCAACACTCTGTGTCACACAGTGGCAAAAAATGTTATATACACACATACACTGTGGCTAATAGCCACTGATGGACCTGTGCTCCATACACTGTGGCTAATAGCCACTGATGGACCTGTGCTCCATACACTGTGGCTAATAGCCACTGATGGACCTGTGCTCCATATTTTTATCTAAACCCCTCTTGAAGGTGGCTATACTTGTGGCCGCCACCACCTCCTGTGGCAGTGAATTCCACATGTTAATCACCCTTTGGGTGAAGAAGTACTTCCTTTTATCCGTCTTAACCTGTCTGCTCAGCAATTTCATCGAATGCCCACGAGTTCTTGTATTGTGAGAAAGGGAGAAAAGTACTTCTTTCTCTACTTTCTCCATTCCATGCATTATCTTGTAAACCTCTATCATGTCACCCCGCAGTCGACGTTTCTCCAAGCTAAAGAGTCCCAAGTGTTTCAACCTTTCTTCATAGGGAAAGTGCTCCAGCCCTTTAATCATTCTAGTTGCCCTTCTCTGCACCTTCTCTAAAGCTATAATATCCTTTTTGAGGTGCGGCGACCAGAACTGCACACAGTACTCCAAATGAGACCGCACCATCGATTTATACAGGGGCATTATGATACTGGCTGATTTGTTTTCAATTCCCTTCCTAATAATTCCCAGCATGGCATTGGCCTTTTTTATTGCAAACGCACACTGTCTTGACACTTTCAGTGAGTTATCTATCATGACCCCAAGATCTCTCTCTTGATCAGTCTCTGCCAGTTCACACCCCATCAACTTGTATTTGTAGCTGGGATTCTTAGCCCCAATGTGCATTACTTTGCACTTGGCCACATTGAACTGCATCTGCCACGTTGACGCCCACTCACCCAGCCTCAACAGATCCCTTTGGAGTTCCTCACAATCCTCTCTGGTTCTCACCACCCTGAACAATTTAGTGTCATCCGCAAACTTGGCCACTTCACTGCTCACTCCGAACTCTAAATCATTTATGAACAAGTTAAAAAGCATGGGACCCAGTACCGAGCCCTGCGGCACCCCACTGCTTACCGTCCTCCACTGCGAAGACTGCCCATTTATACTCACTCTCTGCTTCCTATTACTCAGCCAGTTTTTGATCCACAAGAGGACCTGTCCTTTTACTCCATGATTCTCAAGCTTTCTAAGGAGCCTTTGATGAGGAACTTTATCAAAAGCTTTCTGGAAGTCAAGGTAAACAACATCTATCGGGTCTCCTTTGTCCACATGTTTGTTCACCCCCTCAAAGAAATGCAACAGGTTAGTGAGGCAAGATCTTCCCTTGCAGAACCCATGCTGAGTCTTCCTCAATAACCCGTGTTCATCAATGTGCCTACTCATTCTGTCCTTGATAATGGTTTCTACCAACTTTCCCGGTATTGAAGTCAGACTGACTGGCCTGTAGTTTCCCGGATCTCCTCTGGAACCTTTTTTAAAGATGGGGGTGACATTTGCTACCTTCCAGTCCTCAGGAATGGAGGCAGATTTCAATGAAAGATTACAGATTTTTGTTAGAAGATCCACAAGTTCAACTTTGAGTTCCTTCAGAACTCTCGGATGTATGCCATCCGGACCCGGTGACTTATTAGTTTTTAATTTGTCTATCAGTTGTAGGACCTCCTCATTTGTCACCTCAATCTGACTCAGGTCTTTCAACACCCCTTCCAAAATTAGTGGTTCTGGGGCGGGCAAAAAGTTCTCGTCTTCTACAGTGAAGACGGAGGCAAAAAATTCATTTAGCTTTTCAGCCATTTCCCTATCCTCCTTCAGTAATCCTTTTACCCCATGGTCATCCAAGGGCCCCACTGCCTCCCTGGCTGGTTTCCTACTTCTAATATATTTGAAGAAAGTTTTATTGTTGGTCTTTATGTTTTTTGCAATATGCTCCTCATAGTCCCTTTTTGCCTGCCTGATCACAGTCTTGCATTTGATTTGCCACAGCCTGTGTTCCCTTTTACTAATCTCACTTGGACTGGTTTTCCACCGCTTAAAGGAGTCCTTCTTACCTTTTACAGCTTCCATTACTTTATTTGTTAACCACGCAGGCCTTTTCTTATGCCTGTTTGTGCCTTTCCTAACTTGTGGTATGTATTTTATCTGAGCTTCTAGGATTATAGTTTTAAATAGCGTCCAAGCTTTCTCAAGGGTTTTGACCGTATGTACCTTTCCTTTCAGTTTCTTCCTCACATGCCTCCTCATCTCAGTGTATTTACCCCTTTTAAAGTTAAACGTGGTTGTGGTGGTCTTTTTGGACAACTCCCTATTTATACAAACGGTGAAATCAATAACATTATGGTCACTGCTCCCAAGCGGCGCAATCACTTTTACATCTCTCACCAAGTCTTGGGCATTACTTAGGACCAAATCCAGGATCGCCCCACCCCTGGTAGGTTCTGAGACCATCTGCTCCATAGCACAGTCATTGAGAGCATCAAGAAACTCAATCTCTTTCTCTCGACCAGAACACATATTGACCCAATCAATCTGCGGGTAGTTAAAATCACCTATTACAACACCTATTACAACACAGTTTTTACGTTTAGCCGCTATCTTTAAGCCTTCCATCATATTATAATCGTCCTCTCTCTTTTGATTTGGTGGGCGATAACAAACTCCCATAGTTAAATTTCCTTTTGGGCCCTCTATTTCAACCCAAAGCATTTCTAAAAGTGAATCTAATTCTCTGATCTCATATGCAAATGTGTCCCTGCTTTTTTTTTTTGTAGAAAAAGCCCTGTGTGAAACAATGGTGACATTGGGGTGAGGCCTAATATGCAGATGAGTTCCTGCTGGAGGGTCCCAACGATGGTGATATCAAGGGGTGTCACATAATATGCAGATGAGTTCCTGCTGGGGGTTTTCTACACACAAAAAAGCCCTGTATATACCACCTGGAAATTGACAACTCTAGTGACCACCTTCATTAAAAAAAAACGTTAAAGGAAATATACTTATTTGGTAGATAATGGCAGACGGCCACATACGTCTCGTGCTGGCTTGCCAGGGTTATCTTGATTTTCTTGTGTGTTCCCCAGGATTACCTGATAACATTATTAGAGATAGCGATAGGTAGTTTTTGAACATCTATGAAGACATGAAGTTGTCTTATAGTGAATCAGACTTTGGGTCCCTCAAGATCAGTATTGTCTACTCAAACTGGCAGCAGCTTTCTGGGGTCTTTGGGAGAACATCTTTCACATCACTTCCAAACTGGAGATGCTGGGGATTGAACCTGGGAGGACCTTCTGCATGCAAAACAGGGCTCTACCACTAAGCCATGGCTTCGTCTCCCTAAACACTGGGGATGCTGTGAACTTTGTGTCAAACATGCCTGAGGATTGAATTGACTGTGTTCAAATGAGATGCTCAGATCTGAGCCAACCAGCTGGTCTGATTGATTGGCAGCAAACGACTCATTCCTGTGGAACCGGTTTACATCCAGGTGTTTTTTTTTTTCCATTCTGAATTTCATATGTGCAAATTGGTCACCCCTGAATCCAGACTATTTAGGAACAAATTGAAGCACTCAGGTCATAATACAGACCTGTTTCCTATTTCCCTTCATTTAGAGCCGTGGTCCCCAACCTTTTTGGCACCGGGGACCCATTTTGTGGAAGACAATTTTTCAGCGGACTGGGAGGGGTGGGGGTGGGGGCAATGGTTTTGGGATGATACAATTGTGGACTTTATTTTGGTGTGGTGGTTAAGTGCGCAGACTCTTATCTGGGAGAACCAGGTTTGATTACCCACTACTCAACTTGCAACTGCTGGAATGGTCTTGGGACAGCCATTGCTCTCGCAGCAGTTGTCCTTGAAAGGGCAGCTTCTCTCAGCCCCACCCACCTTACAGGGTGTCTGTTGTGGGGGAGGAGGATAAAGGAGATCGTGAGCAACTCTGAGATTCAGAGTGGAGGGCAGGATATAAATCCAATGTCGTCGTCGTCTTCTTCTTCTTACTACTACATTGTAATATATAATGAAATAATTATACAACTCACAGCCCAGTTGCTAACAGGCCACGGATCAGGCGTTGAAGACCCCTGATTTCGAGAACTGTAAATTTGCTTCCAAATTCTGCATCCTATAATTTAATCATTTCTGCTGACCTAAGGGGAAAACCTGTTGTATTCTTTCATGACTCTTAAGTTTACTCAGGACACGTTTATAGGGGACTTGTTCCAAAGAGGATATGAAGATCTACCATATCTTGCCACCTTAATTCATTAATATTTATACTTGAAATATAGCACCCATATGTTTTTAGTGATGATACTCGTCTTAAATGTTTTATAACAAAGTAGGAGTCAAGCGGCACCCTTAAGACCAACAAAGTTTTATTCAGAATGTAAGCTTTCGTATGCATGCACACTTCTTCAGACGAGGGGATAGGGTACAGTGGGCTGAAATACATGTGGTTGGTGGGTTAAGAGTGTAAACTGATACAAAGGAACATATGGCAAAATAGTGTAATAAATTGGAAGACCATTAAATGTTTTATGTAATTAATTGCCATTGGACCTGTAAGCTGCCCTGAGCCTGCTTTGGCAGGGAGGATGGGGTATAAAAACCTAATAAATAACCAACTAAAAGCCTTTTGGAACTCCAGTGCTGCAATCACACACACTAAATAATGCACTTTCAATCCACTTTCAAACGTCTTTCCAACAGCACGTCACTGAGTGTACTGGCAAAATTCAGTTGGAAAGTACATTGACAGTGGATTGAAAGTGCATTATTTAGTGTTTGCGATTGCAGCCCAAGTATATAACATTTACTAGATCACTGTTCTCTATGTAATTTATCCGCCGGGTCATTAAAATGACATTACTTATATTGAAAGGTAGGGAATGGCTTGTGGTTATGGCTGCCTGCCATAGCTAGCAACTTGATGGAAGAATTTCGGAGGATGGGGACAACCTGATCAGTGTTGCATCAACATGATGATGTCACTTCTGGTTTTAGAAGGTAGCCATGTTGGTCTTCAGTAGAGCAACTAGATTCATCATAACAGGCAAATTCAAGTTTGGGCTGTATCAATAGATGTATAGTGTCCAGATAGTATCGTTTTACTCTACTCTGGTTAGATTTAACCCGGAATATTGTGTTCAGTTTTGGGCACCACAATTTAAGAAGGATATAAACAAGCTGGCATATGTCCAGAGGAGGGCAATAAAGATGGTGAGGGGTCTGGAGACCAAGTCCTGTGAGGAAAATCTGAAGGAGCTGGTATGTTTAGCCTGGAGAGGAGACGACCGAGAGGTGATATGATCACCATCTTCAAGTACAAGAAGAAGAAGACTGCAGATTTATACCCTGCCCTTCTCCCTGAATCAGAGAGACAGAGCAGCTTACAATCTCCTATATCTTTCTCCCCCCACAACAGACACCCTGTGAGATGGGTGGGGCTGAGAGGGCTCGCACAGAAGCTGCCTTTTCAAGGACAACTCCTGCGATAGCTATCGCTGATTCAAGGCCATTCCAACAGCTGCAAGTGGAGGAGTGGAGAATCAAACCCAGTTCTCCCAGGTAAGAGTCTGCATACTTAACCACTACACCAAACTGGCTCTCCAGCTCTTGAAGGGCTGTCATATAGAGGAAGGTGCAGAGTTGTTTTCTGTGGCCCCAGTAGGTCAGACCAGAATTAATGGGTTGAAATTAAATCAAAAGTTTTCAGCTAAACATTATAAAGAACATTAGGTTTCTTCTCCACGATTCTTCACATGGCTCTTCATAGAGTCACATGGACCTACAAGTCTCTCCGGTAGAAACAATGCCCTCATCCATACACATGATGCCAGACAAGCTGTCCAGTTGTGATAAGGAAATTAGATTAAGCTTTTCTCTCTCCTTTGGACATGCAATCTCTATCTGCACTGAATTTACTTGAATGAATGCAACTTTTACTTTTTGCCAGGGGAGGAATTCTAGCAGGAGCTCCTTTGCATATTAGGCCACACACCCCTGATGTAGCCAATCCTCCAAGAGCTTACAAAAAAGAGCCTTGGAAGCTCTTGGAGAATTGGCTACATCAGTAGGGTGTGGCCTAATATGCAAAGGAGCTCCTGCTAGAATTCCGCCCTTGCTTTTGCAATATATTTCTTGGGAGATTTATTTATTGCACTCCATATCACGCTTCTATGACTGGGCAAACACTGTTTATATGAACCAAATATTCCAATAGGGCATACCTTGGCATCCTTTGCCACCCCTTCAGTATCCAGCACTGGCAAACCTATCAGCCACCAGCAAGCAGGGTAGGGGGTGTGGCTCAGTGGTAGAGCATCTGTTTGGTATGCAGACGGTCCTGGCTTCGATTCTGGATATCTCAAAAGGATCAGGTAGTAGGTGATGTGTAGGGCTTTTTTGTTGTTGCAGGAACTCCTTTGCATATTAGGCCACTAGGGGTGGAATTCTAGCAGGAGCTCCTTTGCATATTAGGCCACCCCCCCCCCCGAGGTAGCCAATCATCCAAGAGCTTACAAGGCTCTTTTTTGTTAGCTCTTGGAAGGATTGGCTGCATCAGGGGTGTGTGGCCTAATATGCAAAGGAGCTCCCGCTAGAATTCCACCTCTGTAGGCCACACACCCCTGTTGTAGCCAATCTTCCTGGAGCTTACAGTAGGCCCTGTACTAAGAGCCCTGTAAGCTCTTGGAGGATTGGTTACATCAGGGGGTGTGGCCTAATATGTAAAGGAGTTCCTGCTACAAAAAAAGCCCTGGTGATGTGAAAGACCTCTGCCTGAGACCCCAGAGAGCTGCTCTCCATCTGAGTAGACAGTTCTGACCTTGACAGAGCAATGGTCTGTTTTAGTATAAGGCAGCTTCATGGAGTCCTTAATTAGCAGTGCTGGATACAAGCCCTTTTTCCTTCTGCTTCTCCAGTTTTCTCTGCATTTGTATTCATTTGTCTTTGTTTCCCTGCATGCAGTGGTTTCTGGTAAGGAGGCAGACAGTATTGTCTGGTAGAAGTGATTCAGATGCTGAGTCTGGCAGACTCTGCCTGTCCAAACTAGAAAAGTGGTGGAATCTTTCCAGAGTCACGATATGAGATAACAAGGGGGATGTGGGTCAGCTGCCTGAAATTACTGGCACTCCCATTACATATCACTAAAATGTAAATGAAGAAGAGAGCTCATTCAGCTTTACAGTGTTAAAAAGCTATTCCTTCCTTCTCTCTCTTGGAAGAAGAGCTGGATTAGAAATATAGAGCTGGAAGGGACCTCAAGGGTTCATAGAATCATAGAGTTGGAAGGGACCTCCAGGGTCATCCAGTCCAACCCCCTGCACAATGCAGGAAACCCACAGATACCTCCCCCTAAACTAGCCTCTGTTTAAAAACCTCCAAGGAAGGAGAGCCCACCAGCTCCCGAGGAAGCCTGTTCCACTGAGGAACTGCTTTAACAGTCAGTAAGTTCTTCCTAATGTTGAGCTGGAAACTCTTTTGATTTATTTCAACCCACTGGTTCTGGTCCTACCTTCTGGGGCCACAGAAAACAATTCCACACCATCCTCTATATGACAGCCCTTCAAGTATTTGAAGATGATGGTCCTATCACCTCTCAGCTGCCTCCTCTCCAGGCTAAACATGCCTAGCTCCTTCAACTTTTCCTCATAGGACTTGGTCTCCAGACCCCTCACCATCTTTATTGCCCTCCTTTGGACCCGTTCCAGCTTGTCGATATCGTTCTTAAGATGTGGTGCCCAAAACTGAACACAATACTCCAGGTGAGGTCTTACCAGAGCAGAGTAAAGCGATACCATCACATCACATGATCTGGACACTATACTTCTTTGAAGGGTGGACTTTGAAGGGTCGACAATCTAGACCAGGGGTGACAAATATGCAGCCTGGGGGCCAGATCAGGCCCTCAGAGGGTTCCTATCAGGCTCCCGAGTGACTGGCTGTCATCTGCTTCCTTCTCCCTCTCTCTTGCTTTCTTCTGCATCACAGCTTGCTTTGCAAGCCTTGGTCAATCACACAGAAGCTACACAGCAAAACCTCTATTTTCTCCATTGGCTGATGCTCCTCCCTTGGGGAGGAAGGGGAGGAAGCAGAGCTTGCTTTGCCAGGCTCTCTCAATTGCAGAACTACCAAGCCAAGCCTCTCTTCCTTCTATTGACTGAAGCTCCTCCCCCTTCTGGGGAAGGAAGGAAAGAGCCAGAACTTCTTATGCTCAGTTCCCTGGATCCCATGGGAGAAATTTTTAAAAAGTGCCTTTAAGACCAACAAGTGCTAAAGTTTTAAGCATTTTTAAAGGTTTTCTTTTTCTTTTTTTTAAAATTAAGTTGCATTTTTCTGTGTCCTTTATTTCTGCTACCTAATCTTAAATAAGTACACACAAGGCATGGCCCAACATGGCCCGGCCCAACAAGGTCTCATTTATCTGAAGGGACCTTCCCTCTCTCTCTTAAAGAGGCAATTGTCCGCCCCCTCCTAAAGAAACCATCTCTGGACCCGGCCGTATTGGCAAACTACCGGCCAGTGTCAAACTTGCCTTTCTTGGGCAAGATTATTGAGAGGGCGGTCGCGGTGCAGTTACAGAGCTTTTTGAATGACGCTTCCGTACTGAACCCTTTTCAATCTGGGTTCCGCCCAGGTCATGGAACAGAGACGGCTCTGGTCACACTCACGGATGACCTCCAGAGGCATCTGGATAGAGGTGGCTCGGCAGTACTGATGCTTTTAGACCTATCGGCCACATTTGATACGGTCGATCATCAGTTGCTGACCTGTCGCCTTGCCGACACTGGGATACGAGGGTTGGCCTTACAGTGGCTCTCATCTTTCCTTCAGGGTCGGGGACAAAGGGTGGCGATAGGGGAGGAACTGTCTCGACAGCACCCACTGGTGTGTGGTGTGCCACAAGGGGCAGTTCTATCCCCGATGTTGTTCAACATCTACATGCGCCCCCTTGCCCAGATTGCCCAGAGGTTTGGGCTGGAATGTCATCAATATGCGGAAGACACCCAGCTTTATCTACTGATGGGTGGCCAGTCCAACTCCTCCATAGAAGATCTGACCATGGCACTTCAAGCTGTGGCAGGGTGGCTCAGGCTGAGTCGACTGAAATTGAATCCGACGAAGACAGAGGTCCTGTACCTAAGTCGTGGCGGTCTGGGAACCGAGGTCTTACTACTGACCTTTGACGAGGCACTACTTACACCAGCGCTCAAGGTCAAAAGTTTAGGGGTGCTCCTGGAACCCTCTTTAAATATGGAGGCCCAGGTGGCAGCCACCGCCAGATCAGCACTCTATCATCTACGGCTGATAAGGCAGTTGGTCCCCTACCTTGAACGCAGCGATTTGGCAACAGTGATCCATGCCACGGTCACCTCAAGATTAGATTTCTGCAATGCCCTCTACATGGGGCTGCCCTTGTCTTGAATCCGGAAGCTTCAATTAGTGCAGAATGCAGCAGCCAGATTGCTAATGGGCCTTCCTAAAATGGAACACATTCAACCTGTGCTGAAAGCGCTGCACTGGTTGCCAATAGCATACCGGGTTCATTTCAAGGTGTTGGTTCTCACCTTTAAGGCCCTATATGGCCAGGGGCCTGCATACCTGAGGGACCGCCTTTCCTCACATGTTCTCCGGAGAGCACTTTGGTCTGGTTCGCAAAATCTACTTACAATCCCCAGCCCTAAGGAGGCCAGGCTCATGACAACTAGAGCCAGAGCCTTCTCTGTAGTGGCCCCAAGCTGGTGGAACGAGTTGCCGGAAGAGGTCAGGGCCCTGCGAGAGCTCATACAGTTCCGCAGGGCCTGTAAGACGGCACTCTTCCACCAGGCATTTGTGAACTAGGCTGCTGGCCACTACAGTTTAAAGCAATATATGAACCACCACCAACGATCTGTTGTACAGAGAGAATTACAGAGAGGTCAACAAGATTTGCTGTAAAGAGAATTACTAATTTGGAAATTGTAAGATCATAGCACTGAAATATTTTTATGTGTTTTATGTGTTTATGTTTATTTTACTCTATGTTTATGGCTTTAATGTTGTACTATTATGTTAAGGGAGGGACGGTGGCTCAGTGGTAGAGCATCTGCTTGGTAAGCAGAAGGTCCCAGGTTCAATCCCCGGCATCTCCAAAAAAAGGGTCCAGGCAAAGAGGTGTGAAAAACCTCAGCTTGAGACTCTGGAGAGCCGCTGCCAGTCTGAGAAGACAATACTGACTTTGATGGACCAAGGGTCTGATTCAGTATAAGGCAGCTTCATATGTTCATATTCATGCATGCGCATGTCTGTGTGAGCCGCCCTGAGCCCGCCTCGCTGGGAAGGGTGGGATATGAGTGGAACAAAATAAACAAATAAATAAATAAATAAAATGTATGTCAGATTCGGCCCTCCTAACAAAATGAATTTGACACCCCTGATCTAGACTGCCGGATTGACTTTTTGGACTTGTGCGTTTCAAATATTTTGTGCAGTGGTTCTAAATCGACGTGGGTGATTTGAAGAAAGGAGAAGCCTCTTGAAACATGCAATTGCATGTTATCACCATCGTTATTATTTATTGAGCTGCGCTGGAATATCATCCTTGAAATTGACTAGAGTCGCATATGGACTTCTGCTGTTAGAGATGCATTCAAACAGCTTGCTGCAAACCTGGAGAGTTTGATGTTAATGCATGATAGGTATATTGTAGGAGTGCGTATTGTGGGAATAATACAAGAACACACCAGTATAAGTACCGTAGTTTATACGATTTTCGGGTGAAACCTGCGGAGGGCAGGGTTTGGGGACAGCAGGGTGTAATGCCATCGAGTCCACCTTACAGAGGAACTAATCTCTGTTGCCCAGAGATCAATTGTAATACCAGGAGATCTCCAGCTACTCCCTGGAGGTTAGGAACTCCAGGTTAAGAATATAAAAAGACCCCAGCTGGATCAGACCAGTGGTTCATCTAGTCCAGCCTCCTGTCTCACACAGTGGCCAGCCAGTTCCTCTGGAGGACCAACAACAAGGCATAGAGGCCAAGCATAAGAACATCAGAAGAGCCCTCTTGAATCAGACCAGTGGTCCATCTAGTCCAGCATCCTGTCTCAGACAGTGGCCAGCCAGTTCCTCTGGAGGGTCAACAACAGGGCAGAGAGGCTGAGGCCTTTCCCAGATGTTGCCACCTGGCTCTGGGATTCAAAGGATTAGTGCCTCTGAATGTGGAGATTCCCCTCAGTCACAATGGGTAGTAGCTGCTGATAGGCCCCTCCCCTGTGAATTATCTAATCCCCTTTTAAAGCTGTTAAACCTAATGACTATCCCTGGGCCGAAGGAAATTAAATATCAGAGTACCAGAGCACGGGCCTTTTCGATCGCGGCCCCTACCCCATGGAACCGACTCCCCAAGGAGGTGCGGGCCCTGCGGAACCTTGAACAGTTCCGCAGGGCCTGCAAGACCACTCTTTTTAAATTAGCATATTCGGACTGCTAAGAAAAATGGTAATCAAAGATCCGCCAATGCGGTCTAAAGATCTATACCGCAGTATAACTGTATTTATTGGATTGGTTTTAATTTAATGTTTTAATGTCTTATTGTTTTATATTGTAAATTTAAGGTTTTATTTATTGCTGTATGTTTTTATGGAATGTTGTTAGCCGCCCTGAGCCTGCCAAGGTGGGGGAGGGCGGGATATAAATGAAATTAATAATAATAATAATAATAATAATAATAATAATAATAATAATAATAATAATAATAATAATATTCCTGTGGTCCTCCACACTACATCCTTTGGCATTGAATCCCACATTTTAACCATTCTCTGTTCTGTTCAGTTTGGTGTAGTGGTTAAGTGTGCGGACTCTTATCTGGGAGAACCAGGTTTGATTCCCCACTCCTCCACTTGCACCTGCTGGAATGGCCTTGAGTCAGCCATAGGTCTGGCAGAGGTTGTCTTGAAAGGGCAGCTGCTGTGAGAGTCCTCTCAGCCCCACCCACCTCACAGGGTGTCTGTTGTGGGGGAGGAAGGTAAAGGAGATTGTGAGCCACTCTGAGACTCTTGAGTGGAGGGTGGAATATAAATCCAATGTCGTCGTCTTCTTCTGTTCTGTTCCAGGGGTCAATTTAAGATTAGAAATTAGCCCCTCCTGAATCAAAACTTTCTCAAAAAAAGTGGCAATTTTGACTTTGAAATCTTTAGGGTGTTTTTCTTGGCGTAGGAACCCTTAAGAGAGCCTCAAACATTCCGGTCTTGTCATTACCTTTTCCCTACCCCTTTCTGCTGAATGAAAAATGAGGCCATATCCAATTTCCTCAATGAATAAAATATGGCTGCTGATAAGACCTGTCTGAATCCACAGATTGTGGCGCACACCTCCTGGCCATTAGGCAGCCTGACGAGGGGCTGTGGATAGAGATGCATCCACCAACCATCTGTCAAGGAGAAAAGCTCTTCTCTTCAGAGGAAGTCAGCTGCGAAGTAATCGTGGGTCTCCTTTTCTTCTTCAGCTATTATCTCTCCTCACAGCAAACCTGATTAAAATCCAGCGCATGCTGTGTGCATAAGCTTTTGTACAGTTGTCTGCGTGTAACAGGAACTCCTTTGCATATTAAGCCACACTCCTTTTTTTGTAGCAGGAACTCCTTTGCATATTAAGCCACACACCCCTGATGTACCCAATCCTCCAAGGGCTTACAGGGCGCTTCTTACAGGGCCTACTGTAAGCTCTTGGAGGATTGGCCACATCAGAGGGGTGTGGCCTAATATGTAAAGGAGTTCCTGCAGCCAACAAAAAGCAAGCAAGCAATTGACCTGCAAAGAAAAATGCTCAAATAATACATCAGGAAGGGCGGGAGATCAGAGCACATGGCACATTATAGTGATGCACATGTCTGGATCTTGTTTGTTTATTTATTAAATTCAGGGCTTTTTTGTAGAAAAACCCCAGCGGGAACTTATTTGCATATTAGGCTACATCCTTGACATAACCATTGCTTCTCACATGGCTTTTTTTTGGTAGAAAAAGCCTAGCAGGAACTTATTTGCATATTAGGGCACACCCCCTGATGCCAAGCCAGCCAGAACTGCGTTCCTGGTCAGAAGAAAAAGGCCCTGGTTTTCAGGAAACAATCTGCGGATTAAGGACAAAGGTAGCAGCCATTTTGAGGCTGGTTCTGTTAAGTGCTTTACAGCGCTATCTAAAGTCTGTTTGCTCCTTTGTCCCGTGGCATCGTTCTATAGTTTGCATTAGCAAATGCTGCATTTAATATGCTTACTTTAAATGAACACACAGTAATGTGGGGCAGAGAGAGAGCAGAAAAGCTGAAAACAAATATCAGTCCCCCTTATTAAAAATAGGTGTGGGCATTTTTATCCTCTTGTGTATTTTAATCTATTTGTTAAAATTGTTAAAATTCTGCCTGCAGAAGAAGCTTTGTGTGGCAGGCAGTTTTATGACAGCCTTTTGAAAAATCTTTTCCTCTGTTGGTGGCTGTAATGTACTGAGTGACGAGACGTGTTGAAAGCAACATGCTTTATTAGCGAGTACATCACAAGGCCCGGCAATGTGGGCCGGGTCCCGATTATATACATATCTCGGAACAACCCTCAGTCTGGCCAGGTCCAACCCTGGCCAGTTAAACTTCCTGCCACAGATCTTGATTGGCGGAGCGTATTTGCGGAGCTACATCCGGGGACCAGTGGACTTCCACTGGTCACCTCCGTAGCGTCTGCTGTGTTGTAATTTCGGGATTGAAATGCAAGACACAACAGTGGCCATGTTCCAAATGGCAGACTAGAACTGTAGAATCCCAGAGCTGGAAAAGGACATAGAGGACAGCTAGTTCAACCCCCCTGTTCCATGCAAGATCAGCCTAGAGCAGGGGTGGCCAAACTTGCTTAACTTAAGAGCCACATAGAATAAATGTCAGATGTTTGAGAGCCACGAGACGTGAACGTCAGAATCTGAGAGCTGGAAAGAAGGCAGGCAGGCAGGCAAATAGATGGGAAGAAAGAGAGGTGAAAGAAAGCAACTTTATCTTTACGTGCATTCTCCAAGCCACCAGCTGGCTTGGCTTGGAGAAGTGATTTAAGGAGAGAAATGCCTTCTCCAAGCCAACTGACAGGGCGGCAGGGGCTTTGAGAGCCACACAATATATGTACACAATATATGTATGAAAGAGCCACATGTGACTCCCGAGCCACAGTTTGGCCACCCCTGGCCTAGAGCATCCCTGACAAGTGTTTGTCCAGCTGCTGCTTGAAGATGGCCAGTCGAGGGGGGCTCATCACCTCCTTCGGTAGCCGATTCCACTGTTGAACAATTCCTACTGTAAAAAGGGTTTTCCTGAAGGAGAGGAGAACGATGTCAGCCATTCTGGGTCCCTATAGTGCGGGGGTGGGGAACCTTTTTTCTGCCAAGGGCCATTTGGATATTTATAACATCATTTTCAGGCCGTGCAAAATTATCAACTTAAAAAAACAGTGCGGGGGTGGGGAACCTTTTTTCTGCCAAGGGCCATTTGGATATTTATAACATCATTTGCAGGCCATGCAAAATTATCAACTTAAAAAACAGTACTCTGCCAAAGGAGAATGATTCAGGCCGGCAAAATTAATGCAAATAATTGTTTTTCTATTTGAAGTCACATGGGGAGAGCCTAATTCAGCGCACACGCACACACACTGACCAACCGCCCTAGGCAAATGCCTAGGTCCAGGCATATTAGACCACATCCCCTAATATTAGCATATTAGGTCACACACCCATTAGCGTATTAGGCCACACCATCTGAGACAAATTGAACTGGTGGTAGCTGGCTCCCACCCACCACAGCTGCCACCCTGCCCTCCCTGTTTTCAGCTGCTCCCAGCAGACCTTTAAAGGCACCCACATACCCTAGCAGCAGTCCTTCACAATGCCCAGGAGAGAGAGGGAAGGAGGCTCGGTCCAGCAATCCCCGAGGGCCAGACCAAGTGATCTCGAGGGCCATAAACGGACCTCGGGCCTGATGTTCCCCACCCCGCCATAGTGAAGAAAGTGGGGTATAAATGAATCATGACTGGCACTCCAATAGGTTTCAAGGGATCTGCTTGGGATGGCACTAAAAAATCATAGAATCATAGAGTTGGAAGGGACCTCTAGGGTCATCTAGTCCAACCCCTGCAAACTGCAGGAAACTCACAAACACCTCCCCCCTAAATTCACAGGATCTACATTTCTGTCAGATGGCCATCTAGCCTCAGTTTAAAAACCTCCAAGGAAGGAGAGCCCACCACCTCCCGAGGAAGCCTGTTCCACTGAGGAATCGCTCTAACGGTCAAGAAGTTCTTCCTAATGTTGACCCGAAAACTCTTCTGGTTTAATTTCAACCCACTGGTCTGGTCCTACCCTCTGGGGCCACAGAAAACAATTCCACACCATCCTCTATAGGACAGCACTTCAAGGACTTGAAGATGGTGATCATATCACCTCTCAGCCGCCTCCTTTCTGGGCTAAACATCCCCTGCAAGGGTCTGGCTCAGTGAAAGAGAGCTTTATGAGATAATAGTGCTGCCATGGGTTTGCCAGCCTCCAGTTTGTTTTTTTTTGGAGGTGGGGGGTAAGAAAGAAAGATCACAATACAGTTTAGAGGGTTCCTGGGCTCCAAACCCCCTGTGAGAATTTTGCTGAACTCTAAAATTTGACAAACTTTCTAATATTTCCCCGCACAAAAAATGGGAAAAGAACCAAAACATATAAAGCAGACGGATGGAAATCTTCATCCTGCCACTGTGACCACATAGGAGAAAGTAATTTTAAAAGTAAGATGGGAGTAAGGTTTTATTATGACAATTCTAATTCAAGAAGCTTGTAAAGGTAGATGCTGAGCTGATATAATTTCGTATACCTTCCGGTAATGTCAGGGGTATGTGGCTTATGCAAACAAGTTGTGCTAATGAGTTATGCTAATAAGCTTCGGCACCATTTTTTCCTACAAAATGACCCCTGGATTTAACTATTCAAATTGTCTTCTGCCTACCTCCAGGTGGTATTTGGGGATTCCCTGGAATCACAGCTCATGTCCAGACTGCAGAGATCAATCCCCCTGGAGCAAATGGATGCTTTGGAGGGTGAACTCTATGGTATTAAACCCCATAGAGATCCCTGTCCTCTCCAGACTCCACGCCTGAAGTTTCCCAACCTGGATTTGGCAAACGTACCCCCACCTCTCACCAGGTTGGGAAATTCCAGGAGGTTTTGCGGAATGGAACGGGGGGGGGGGGGAGGGCTGGGTTTAGGGAGGGGAGCGATCTCAATGGGGTATAGTGCTACAGAGCCCATCTTCCGAAGCAGCCATTTTGTCCGGGAGAACTGATCTATTGCATCTAGAGATCTGCTATAATTCTAGATGTTTCGATTAGGCTTGCCAAGTCCGACTCAGGAAATACCTGGCAGCTTTGGGGGTGGAGCCAGGAGACTTTGGGGGTGGAGCCAGGAGCAAGGTTATGACAAGCACGACTGAACATGGAAGGGAGTTCTGGTTATCCCCTTTAAAGGGACCACACTCCTTTTATATGCTTTCCTTCCGTTGGAAATAATGGAGGATAGGGCACCTTCTTTGGGGGCTCATAGAATTGGACCCCCTGGCCCAATCCTTTTGAAACTTGGAGGGTGTTTTGAGGAGAGGCATTGGATGCTATGCTGCAAATTTGGTGCCTCTACCTAAAAAAAAAAAACCCTTCAGAGCCCCAGATACCCGTGGATCAATTCTCCATTATACCCTATGGAAATTGGTCTCCATAAGGCATAATGGATTGCCCAGCAGACATCCCCCTCCCACTTTCTGATAACCCCTAAGTGGGAGGATGACCTCCAAATGGGGGGATCCCCTGCCCCCAACTGGGGATTGGGCAAACCGGAAACTGCAGTGTACCGATAAGCAAACACTAGAAATAAACCACTGCGTTTTTATGTTGCAAATAAATGCTTAAGCAATTTCTTTCATAATGATGCAATTATATGATTATCATCACAAACCAAAATTCTTTAAATGTCCATAGAAAAATCAAAAAGTTATTTTACACCACTCTTGTAAGGTAGTACTTTCAAAATCAAGATGTTAAGAACATAAGAGAAGCCATGTTGGATCAGGCCAATGGCCCATCCAGTCCAACACTCTGTGTCACACAATGGCCCCAAAAAATTTATACACACACACACACACACACACTGTGGATAATAGCCACTGATGGACCTTGGCTCCATATTTTTATCCAATCCCCTCTTGAAGCTGGCTATGCTTATAGCCGCCACCACCTCCTGTGGCAGTGAATTCCACATGTTAATCACCCTTTGGGTGAAGAAGTACTTCCTTTTATCCGTTTTTAACCTGACTGCTCCGCAATTTCATCGAATGCCCACGAGTTCTTGTATTGTGAGAAAGGGAGAGAAGGACTTCTTTCTCTACTTTCTCCATCCCATGCATTATCTTGTAAACCTCTATCATGTCAACCCACAGGCGACGTTTCTCCAAGTTAAAGAGCCCCAAGCGTTTCAACCTTTCTTCATAGGGAAAATGTTTCAACCCTTTAATCATTCTAGTTGCCCTTTTCTGGACTTTCTCCAATGCTATAATATCTTTTTTGAAGTGCAGTGACCAGAACTGCACACAGTACTCCAAATGAGACCGCACCATTGGGGAGGGACGGTGGCTCAGTGGTAGAGCATCTGCTTGGGAAGCAGAAGGTCCCAGGTTCAATCCCTGGCATCTCCAAAAAAGGGTCCAGGCAAATAGGTGTGAATAACCTCAGCTTGAGACCCTGGAGAGTCGCTGCCAGTCTGAGAAGACAATACTGACTTTGATAGACCAAAGGTCTGATTCAGTATAAGACAGCTTCATATGTCCATATGTTCACCATCGATTTATACAGGGGCATTATTATACTGGCTGATTTGTTATCAATTCCCTTCCTAATAATTTCCAGCATTGTGTTGGCCTTTTTTATTGCAATCACACACTGTCTTGACATTTTCAGTGAGTTATCTACCACGACCCCAAGATCTCTCTCTTGGTTAGTCTCTGCCAGTTCACACCCCATCAACTTGTATTTGTAGCTGGGATTCTTGGCCCCAATGTGCATTACTTTGCACTTGGCCACATTGAACCTCATCTGCCACGTTGACGCCCACTCACCCAGCCTCAACAGATCCCTTTGGAGTGCCTCACAATCCTCTCTGGTTCTCACCACCCTGAACAATTTAGTGTCATCTGCAAACTTGGCCACTTCACTGCTCACTCCCAACTCCAAATAATTTATGAACAAGTTAAAGAGCATGGGACCCAGTACTGAGCCCTGCGGTACCCCACTGCTTACCATCCTCCACTGCGAAGACTGCCCCTTTATACTCACTCTCTGCTTCCTATTAATCAGCAAGTTTTTGATCCACAAGAGGACCTGTCCTTTTACTCCATGACTCTCGAGCTTTCTAAGGAGCCTTTGATGAGGAACTTTATCAAAAGCTTTCTGGAAGTCAAGGTAAACAACATCTAATGGGTCTCCTTTGTCCACATGTTTGTTCACCCCCTCAAAGAAATGTAACAGGTTAGTGAGGCAAGATGTTCCCTTACAGAACCCATGCTGAGTCTTTCTCAATAACTCGTGTTCATCAATGTGCCTACTCATTCTGTCCTTGATAATGGTTTCTACCAACTTTCCTGGTATTGAAGTCAGACTGACTGGCCTGTAATTTCCTGGATCTTCTCTGGAACCCTTTTTAAAGAAGGGGTGACATTCGCTACCTTCCAGTCCTCAGGAACAGAGGCAGATTTCAATTAAAGATTACAGATTTTTGTCAGAAGATCCACAAGTTCAACTTTGAGTTCTTTCAGAACTCTTGGATGTATGCCATCCGGACCTGGTGACTTATTAGTTTTTAATTCGCCTATCAGTTGTAGGACCTCCTCTCTTGTCACCTCAATGTGACTCAGGCCTTTCAACACCCCTTCCAAAATTAGTGGTTCTGGAGCAGGCAAACACTTCTCATCTTCCACAGTGAAGACAGAGGCAAAAAATGCATTCAGTTTCTCAGCTATTTCCCTATCCACCTTCAGTAATCCTTTGACCCCTTGGTCATCCAAGGGCCCCACTGCCTCCCTGGCTGGTTTCCTGCTTCTAATATATTTGAAGAAATTTTTATTGTTGGTCTTTATGTTTTTTGCAATATGCTCCTCATAGTACCTTTTTGCCTGCCTGATCACAGTTTTGCATTTGATTTGCCACAGCCTGTGTTCCCTTTTATTAATCTCACTTGGACTAGCTTTCCACCGCTTAAAGGAGACCTTCTTACCTTTTACAGCTTCCATTACTTTGTTTGTTAACCATGCAGGCCCTTTCTTATACCTGTTTGTGCCTTTCCTAACTTGTGGTACATATTTTTTCCTATCCCTTGTTATTTATGTGTTATTTCACATCACTCTTGTAAGGTAGTACTTTACAGTCCACTGTCTCAGTTCTCCTTTGCTTGAAAGACGTAGACAGTACCACACTTGTATATGATTCTTCCTATGAGTAGCAGATCGAAGTCTGACAGGTGTGGCGGCTACACAGGTCCTAGGTTCAGTTCTGTGTTTTGTTCACCTTCCACTGGCCGCTGTCTTTTAGCTTTGGAACCCGTGCTAAAGGCAATTGCTCACACATTACAATACAATGTTACTTTGCAGCTTGCACGAATGGTTCTCCATGTCCCTACGCATCCCAAGGGTCACTAGCCAATTTTATCTAGCAAAGAGTCCTTTCCTTGTACTAAATCATGTCAGTCAGGCTGTAAACAGGAATGGAGCTTTAGTCATCCCCAGGTGTGCCTGTGTGTCATCCGTTCCTTCAGACTTGGGATGTCGCTGGTTCTAGTCTCGGAGGAAGGCGGGAAAAGCTCCATTGTTTTCTGGAGATCCTGCCTTATAGTATTCAGCATTTAGTTGAAGGTATAGGTGACACCGTGTACCCAGTCAGAATTATATGGCCTCACAAACATTTTTAAGGCACAGCTGCTGGATGGGGGACTTGGGAGGTGTTTTAATGTATTTGATTAGGAAGTTTCAGTTACGCGGAGGGCCCGTTTTATACCCTTGCGGTTACATAAAACGAGAATCAGACATCTGGCCGGTTCCTTTCTTTATGTTTTCTTCCTTTCCTTCCAGCGATATAGGGAAGGGATTTATTGCTCACTAACTGGGAGTGACTCATGGTGGCAGAATGAGGGCAGCGAATGCCATTGTAAACATCCTTTCAGTGAAGGCCGCCCAGAGGTTTTCTGTGGCCTCAGGCAACAAAAAGGAAACCATTTCATTTTGACGCTTGTATTCTGTTCTGTCTCCAATTTGCCTGGGGCATCGTGCATCCAGGGACCCTTTTTTAACCTTCTGGCAACCTGGGGAGGCAGGGTAGGGCTCAGAGACAGTGATTTGCCTGAGGCATCACACTGAGGTTTCATAACTGAGCAGGGGTTTGAGCCCAGGTTTTCCTCAGGCGGTTTAGTACACCTCACACTGGCATTTGTATAGAAGAGGCTCATACATATTGTCTGTAATAAAAGTACTTTTTGACAGGGCTTTTTTTTGGTAGCAGGAACTCCTTTGCATATTAGGCCACACACCTCTGATGTAGCCAATCCTCTAAGAGCTTACAGGGCCTAGCATGCAAAGGGGGTGTGGCCTAACATGCTAAGGACTTCCTGCTACAAAAAAAAGCCCTACTTTTTGACATAGAGTAAGCAAGGGTTTGGATTCTTCGGTAGGGTTGCCAGGTCTGGGTTGGGAAATTCCTGGAGATTTTGGGGGTGGAATCTGGGGAGGGGAGGGGCCTCAGCAGGGATAGGAAGAGTCCGCCTACCAAAGACTCCATTTTCTCCAGGGGAACTGATCTCTGCCACCCAGAGAGGAGCTAGAATCCCAGGAGATCGCCAGCCACTACTTGGAGGTTTGCCAGTGAAGAGGAACATGGAATAGAAGTTGAACCCCTCACCCCACGCCACAAATAGACTGTGAACGCAATGACTGATAACCAAATTGTGTCAGTCTTATCAAAATTCATTCAGGTTCTCAATATTAGTGATTCACCAGTCACACATCATTCACAGGTTTGGTAATTCTGTGATTCTGAGCCTTCCATTTATTGATCCCACATAAGCACTTTTGGAAATATTGGGCTAATATTCCTTTTAACACCAGCACTTTATTGCATTGCATCCTCTCCCCCCCCCAGGAAAGAACAAAGTTTTTATTGAATATAAGAAAAAAGGAAAGGTCCCCTGTGCAAACTGCAGTCGTTTCTGACTCGGGGGTGACGTTGCTTTCACAACGTTTTCATGGCAGACTTTTTACGGGGTTGTTTGCCATTGCCTTCCCCAGTCATCTACGCTTTCTCCCCAGCAAGCTGGGTCCTCATTTTACTGACCTCGGAAGGATGGAAAGCTGAGTCAATCTCGAGTCATCTACCTGAAAACCCAGCTTCCACCGGGGATCGAACTCAGGTTGTGAGCAGAGCTTAGGACTGCAGTACTGAAGCTTTAACACTCTGTGCCACGGGGCTCTTATTGACTATAAAACAGGATACAAATTAGAACCTTAAATATAACATAAGCCACAATAAATAATACATCCATCGGAATTATCACTAAACTGGAAAATAATTAATAAATAAATAAAATATACAGTTCAATCAAAGCATTGAGTAAGGAGCACAGTGCACTACTTGCATAAAGTAAAGAATCAGAAACACAGAGCAAAATTAATTAAAATAGTAGTAATCAGAAATATAACATTTTTTATAGATATGATTATTCGGAATAACCTCACTTTCAGTAAGGTAATTAAGAATGGGATACCAAATTGCAATCAGTTTAGCTTCTTGAGGGATTGCATCCTCTTTAAAAAAATTGCCAATGAGGTGAATAATGTGTGACTGACGTATTACTAATACTGAACCTGAACTTTAACGTATTTGGATAAGACTGACATAATTTGGAGACCAGTGAGTACCAGGGCTTTTTTTGAGCAGGAACACACAGGAACACAGCTTCAGGCTGGCTTGGCATCAGGGGTGTGGCCTAATATGCAAATGATTCCTGCTGGGCTTTTTCTCCAAAAAAGCTCTGTGCGAAACAATGGCAACGTCAGGAGGTGCAGCCTAATATGCAGATGAGTTCCTGCTGAGCATTTTCCACAAAAAAAGCTCTGGTAATTATGCTTACAGTCTATCTGTGGTTTTTCCCCACACCACCTGGAGGCTGGCAGCCTCAGGGTTGCCAACTCTGCTTTGGGAAATTCCTGGAGATTTGGAGGCAGGGCTTAGGGAAGGTAGAGTTTGGGAAGGGGAGGGAACTAGAGTTGCCAATCCCCAGGTGGGGGCAAGGGATCCCCTGGTTTGGAGGCCTTCCCCCCCCCTTCAGGGTCATCATTGAAGCCCCAAAGAAGGTGCCCCTATCCTTCATTATTTCCAATGGAGGGAAGGCATTTAAAAGATGTGCGGTCCCTTTAAATGTGATGGCCAGAACTCCCTTTGGAGTTCAAATACGCTTGTCCCGCCCTTGCTCCTGGCTCCACCCCCAGAGTCTCCTGGCTCCGCCCTCAAAGCCCCCAGATATTTCTTGAATTGGATTTGGAACCTTAGCGGGAACTCAGCAAGGGTATAATGCCATATATAGGGTTGAGACTGGAGAGCAGTACCTCATGGAGGGAGCTTAGTGGGGTTCTGATGGCATTTCCTGCAGGGGAACTGATCTGTGTTATCTAGAGAACAGTTGTAATTCAGCTGCCACCTGTAGGTTGGTCACCTTACATAGAGGCCGTTTACTGAAGCTGTTTTTTCTCCAAGAGAACGGATTTCCATAGTCGGGAGATCAGTTATAATTTTGTTTTTAGCATTTTTCAGTGGAAAAAGCATCTTTGCAGAGTATGCAGAAGACCCAGTCTTCCCTCAGTTAAAATGCCAGCCGTAGCAATAGAGGCTGGTTTTGATTGGCAAAAAACTGAGAGACCCTGGAAAATGGCCCTGCAATGAACTGTGAGCCTTCATGTGCAATTTAACCTTGACAAGCTGACAGAGATGCTCAGGGTTTTGTTATTTTTTTTTAATGGGAATGCACAGGAACGCAGTTCCTGCAGACTTGGTGTCAGGGGTGTGTCCTAATAGGCAAATGAGGTTCTGTGTGAAACAATGGTGACATCAGGGGGGTGTCCTAATATGCAAATGAGTTCCTGCTGGGCTTTTTCCTACAAAAAAAGCCCTAGGGATGTGTTGTCTGTTTTTAACCTTGAGTGCAGAGAGGAGGAGAGGGAAGGGACCCCATGTGAGTGCCCCACCTACCGTCTGAAATGGTTGAGTGTGAAATTCCTGGATATTTGGAGCCTGGAGAGTGTGAGACTTGGAGACGGGTCTCAGCAGGTTATAATGCCCTCAAGCCCACCCTCCAAAGCAGCCATTTCCCCAGGGTAACTGTAGTCTGGAGATCATAGGGTTGCGTGGTATGTGTTGGAAAATACCTGGAGACTTTGGGGGATAGATCTGGAAGAGGGAGAGGTTTGGGGAGGGGAGGGGCCTCTGTATGGCACGATGCCATAGAGTCCACCCTTCCAAGCAGCCATTTTCTCCAGGGGCGAGCCGGTAGCAGCAGATGAGAGCATGCATCGATCCATGTTGTAAAGAATGAACTGTGGCTCCGTGTAACGTCGGGAGAAAAAGGCTGAAGAAGAACTGATAAGCGAAACCGTGTGGACTCCTTTCAAAAGCGGTTCCTTATTCTCTCTGTACCGTCACGAGTGGAACACTAAGAGATTAAACACTATACCCACATCTCTGCTACGTCTACTTTGAAGAGGCTGTTATTCCTAAAAGACTGTTGAGAGACTTTGTGGGGAAATTTTAAGTATTGAGCAATTAGTGTTCCTTGGTTTTGTTTCATTTAGTTTGCACTTAAAAACCGCATTTATACATGCTTTGTGTGAGAGTTTTATTGTTTCCGGTGGTCGCTACACATAGCATTTTCTCCAGGGGAGCTGATCTCTGCCAGCTGGATATCAGACATAAAAGCAGGAGATCTCTAGGCCCCACCTGGAGGCTGGCAACCCTAGGAGATCTCCAGGTCCCACCTAAAGGTTGGCAGCTCGAACCTAGACACAAATTTACCACCTCAGTAAGGGCTAAAGGTAGAGTGGCCAGGATGGGAAATACCTGAAGATTTTTTTGGGGAGGGGGGGTGGAACCTGGGGAGGGCAGGGTTTGGGTAGGAGAGTGAGGTATCATGACTGAAAAGCCACCTTTTAAAGCAGCCATTTTCTCCAGGGGAACTGATCTATGTAACCTGAAGATCACCTGTAATTCCAGGAGATCCCCAGCCACCACCTGGAGGCTGGCAGCCCTGGCTAAAGGCCTGAATTGGGAATGTCTTTTGAAATGTCTTTCAGGTTTCCTGCCCCAGATTTCCTGTCCTCCCTGGCCACCTGCCGACTCTGTGGTTTTCCACCCCTGTGTAAAACGCCAGTTGCCTCAGGGAAGGAAATGATAGATAGGTTCCCTAGGCTGTTGTCTATCTCCGGTTCATTCCTGTTGTCCTCGGCCTGTGCTCCCCCTCCCCTGCACTGTTTCTCTTCCATTATAGTGTTGCCAGCTAGTGATCTGAAAAAAGAAATTCTGGTATCAGGCCAAGCAGCCAATGGGGAGGAGCCCAAAGATGGACCCAGGGTGGAACTTGGCATACTCTCTGCGTGAGGGAGCACATCGAAATAGCTTTCTGTCTGTTTTTGTGGTTGGTGCTGGTAATGAATGCTGGGCTGAGCCTCCTCTTGTGAGGAGAAAAGTGCATAGGGAAGCTAGTGCGAGAGCACTTCTACCCAGGGCTTTTTTGTAGCGGGAACTTCTTTGGATATTAGGCCACATACCCCTGATGCAGCCAATCCTCCAAGAGCTTACAGTAGGCCCTGCACTAAGAGCCCTGTAAGCTCTTGGAGGATTGGCTACATCAGGGGTGTGTGGCCTAATATGCAAAGGAGTTCCTGCTACAAGAAAAGCCCTCCTTCTACTACTGCTGCCATAGCCGTAATCTCCTTCTGGCATCTCCATCAACGCCAAACTATGCTGGGACCATGGAGTATAACAATCAGGGAATGACAAAAAAAGATACTCTCTGTGTACAAAACAATATCAAAATATAATTGCAATACTTTCCATTCATAACATAGTATTACAATATAAATTTCAGTGACAAATTCAGTGACAAATATCATCCAATCCAAAGCACACAACTTCACTACTGTCCATAAGATGATATCAAGCTCTTTCCAAACAATACAGTCCGACGATGCAAAACCGGTCCGTTCTCATTTTGGATCCTTATGATCCTTCCTCTGGGACTGTCTTATTGATTTTGAGTGCAGTAGTCTGATGGTGCCTTATTTCTTTACTATACACTGTTTCCCAGGCTTTCTCTAATTTATCAAAGATTTCAGGTTTTCACGGCTGGCATCATCATTAGGGTTTGTAGAATCTTTCGGGCTCAAGTGCCATGTTCTACTGGAGAAAGTTTTTCTTCCAGACGTTTCGTTCTCAGCTGTGGAGAACATCCTCAGTGGCGTTGCAGCCAGAGCAGGCGTTCTGACCTTCTTGGCTGCTGTGCATTTCTCTAATTTATTTCATTACTAGAATGCTACTGTTCTTTCTCTATCTTTCAGCATTTCATTGTGTTCCAAGAGCTTACAACAGGGGTGGCCAACGGTAGCTCTCCAGATGTTTTTTTTGCCTACAGTTCCCATCAGCCCCAGCTATTGGCCATGCTGGCTGGGGCAGATGGGAGTTGTAGGCAAAAAACATCTGGAGAGTTACTGTTGGCCACCCCTGGCTTACAGGGCTCTTAGTCCAGGGCCCTGGCTTACAGGGCTCTTAGTCCAGGGCCCATTGTAAGCTCCAGGATGCTTGGCTACATCAGGGGTGTGTGGTCTAATATGCAAAGGAGTTCCTGCTACAAAGAAAGCGCTGGAAGAAAGGCAGACCTTGCCCCTGAAGCTAGGGTTGCCAAGTTCCCCTGACCACTGGCAGGGAATGGGTGGGTAGGGCTGCCAGATTCAGGTTGGGAAACTCCTGGAGATCTGCAGATGGAGCCTGGGAATGGCAGAGACTTCAGTGGGGTACAATGTCTTGGAGTCAGCATTCCAATGCATTTATACGTAGGGCTTTTTTTTGGTAGCAGGAGCTCCTTTGCGTATTAGGCCACACACCCCTGATGTAGCTGATCCTCCTGGAGCTTCCAGTAGGCCCTGTACTTAGAGCCCTGTAAGGAATTCTAGCAGGACCTCCTTTGCATATTAGGCCACGCCCCCTGATGTAGCCAATCCTTCTGGAGCTTCCAGTAGGCCCTGGAAGAAGAGCCCTGTAAGGAATTCTAGCAGGACCTCCTTTGCATATTAGGCCACACACCCCTGATGTAGCCAATCCTCCTGGAGCTTACAGTAGGCCCTGCACTAAGAGCCCTGTAAGCTCTTGGAGGATTGGCTACATCAGAGGTGTGTGGCCTAATATGCAAAGAAGCTAAAAAAAAAAAAAAAAAGCCCTGCAAAGCATCCCTTTTCTCAGGCATCTCTGTAATCGGGAGATGAAATGTAATGACAGGGGATCCCAAGAAATTCCAAATCAGGAACTGGCAGCCCTAGAAAAGTAGAAACATAGAGTTGCAAGGGATCTCCAGGGTCATCAACCTCCTGTGCAATGCAAGAAATTCACAAGCGCTCCCCTCCTCCCAACATACCCATGCTTAGAAGATGGCAAAAAACCACCAGGTCAAACTGGCCTGGGGAAAAATTGCTACCTGATCCCCAAGGAGTGATCAACATTTCCATGGGTGTATAAGAAAAAGCCATGAGAACTAAGCACTGATGCAACTCTTTCTGCCCTCCCTCTCCGTGATCTGCCTAAGTTCACAGAATCAGCATTGCTGTCAGATGGCCATTGAGCCTCTGTTTAAAAACCTCCACGGAAGGAGAGACCACCACCTCCCGAGGAAGCCTGTTCCACTGAGGAACCACTCAAACGGTCAGGAAGTTCTTCCTAATGTTTAGTTGAAAACTCTTCTGATATCATTTCAACGTGAAGGTCTGACCTTCTGGGGCAGAAAGGCAGGGTATAGATATAGTAAGTAAAGAATAAATAATGTTTTTTTTCCAACAACTGTAATGGAAGGAATGGACCACGACTGTCAACTGGCTTAGCATACAACTAGATGGGAGTACAGGAGCTGTGTGGTACAGAGTGGTAAGCTGCAGTACTGCAGCTCAAGCTCTGCTCATGACCTGATTTCGATCCCGGTGGAAGCTGGGTTCAGGTAGCCGGCTCAAGGTCGACTCAGCCTTCCATCCTTCCGAGGTTGGTAAAATGAGTAGATGACTGGGGAAGGCAATGGCAAACCACCCTGTGGAAAGTCTGCCATGAAAATGTCATAATGTGACGTCACCCCATGGGTCAGCAACAACTCAGTGCTTGTGCAGGAGACCATCTTTACTTTTAGATGGGAGTATGTCTCTCATGCAAAAGCAGGAAGTTGGGAAGAAGCCAGATTCATACTACAGACAGAAAACCAGACTCTTATTATACATAGAAACCCTCACAGTAAGTTTTTTTTTTAAAATTACAGTCCCCCCCACTGCAGCAGCTCGAGAGAAGTGAAGACAAACTGGTTGAAATCCCAGGAGGTGCTGGGGGTGGGGGGGAACAGTAAAAGGAGAGAAAGAGACTTGCTGAAGTACATAATATCTCTGTCATTTCCTCTTTTTTGTTTCATTTGCAATTATTCAGGGTTGCTTTAGAGCTGTGAAATGCGCTCTGCGTGATAATATCACCTTTGATAACTTCCAAGTGTTTGCATTAACACGTCCTCGCAGCCCGCCTGAGGGTTCCCTCTCTCATCTGAATTAGCTACACATTCTTTCCTTGACTCATCTGGCGTGTCAGAGTGAAACGGCCCATTTATGTTGTATCTCTTCAAACAAAGGTCTCCAGAAATCCCTGCGCTGGAACACGCAGACTCCCAGTTTATCTCTTTTTAAATAAGAAAGAATTTATCAAGATTTTTGAAGAAAAAGCCCAGCAGGAACTCATTTGTATATCAGGCCACACTCCCTTATGCCACCATTGTTTTGCGCAGGAGTTTTTTGTAGAAAAAGCCCAGCAGGAACTCATTTGCATATTTGTCCCTGCCCCCTGACACCAAGCCAGCTGGAACTGCGTTCCTGCTCAAAAGAAAGCCCTGTATATATATTTGAAAGTCATCATCTCTATCCTTATATGAGATACTTCGGCGGGGAGGACGGGATATATATCCAATAACTAAACATACACACACACAGAGCTTTTTTTGAGCAGGAATGCACAGGAAGGCAGTTCTGGCTTTGCCGCAGGAGGTGTGGCCTGATATGCAAATGAGTCCCTGCTGGGCTTTTTCTACCAAAAAAGTCCTGTATACATGTAAAAATAAAAGGAAGTGATTTATCACCAGGGCTTTTTTGTTGTTGTTGTCAAATACAATAGATACAATACTTGTATCTGAATTGTGACCACCAATTCTATGATGATTACGTTTCAATAGACCGATGTCTAATGGTACTTGTGAATTTTTGAGATTTTTTTTGGTGGTCTACCCTTGCATTCTCCATCTTTGCACATTCAATACGCTTGGTGTCCCTATTGTTTGGCTTATACTGCGACCCAAAGCATTCAAAGGGCAGCTGCTGTGAGATCTCTCTCAGTCCCACCTACCTCACAGTGTGTCTGTTGTGGGGGGAAGAGGGGGGAAGGTAGAGGAGGTTGTGACCGCTCTGAGATTCAGAGTATAGGGCAGGATATAAATCCGATATCATCTTTTTTGCAGTTCAAGCATGTACCAATATTCAGTTAAAATGAACCATTATTGCTGGTGCAACATTCTGATGCCCAGTTCTCTTTTTGCTCCTTTGCTGGAGAGAGACAGCAGTCTCCGGAGATTTAAAGTTGTCATTTCATACAAAGTGAGAATCTCACCCTTTTTATCTAAGGAGCGAATGCAGAGAATATATCTCCCCCACCCTTTTGTTTACAGAACAGCTCAGTGATGGGACAGGCAGACTGAGATCATCCCCATCATATGTCTTTGGACCAGACTCTCTCATCTCATCCTACCGTTCAAGTTTGTTGGGAGGAAAAAACGGGAAGAGACCCAGGTCTGAAGTGCATGAACAATTCACAACATAGTGCCCTGTGGTTCAGACCAGTGGTCTATCTAGTCTAGTGCAACTTCTCTCACACAGGAGTAGAATTCTAACAGGAGCTCTTTTGCATATTAGGCCACACACACCTGATGTAGCCAATCCTCCAAGAGCTTACAACACTCTTTTTTGTAAGCTCTTGGAGGACTGGCTACATCAGGGATGTGTGGCCTAATATGTGCCCTTTCTCTTGTATGGTGACAGGCAAATGAGCTCCTGCTAGAATTCCACCCCTGGAAAAGGGGAATAGGTAGAGTTGCCGATTCCAGGCTCTGAAATTCCTGGAGATTTGGGTGGTGGAGCCTTGGGTTGACAGGATTTGAGGACGGAGGGACTTCAGTGGGGTATAATTAGGGTTGCCAGGTCTGACTCAAGAAATATCTGGGAACTTTGGGGGTAGAGCCAGGAAACTTTGGGGGTGGAGCCAAGAGGAAGGGTGTGACAAGTACGACTGAATTCCAAAGAAAGTTCTGATAATTACATTTAAAGAGACTGCACTTCTTTTAAATGCCTTCCCTTTGTTGGAAATAATAGAGGATGGGGCACCTTCTTTTGGGGCTCATAGCATTGGACCCCATGGTCCAATCCTTTTGAAACTTGGAGGGTGTTTGGGGAAAAGGCACCAGATGCTATGCTGTAAATTTGGTGTCTCTATCACAAAAAACAGCTCCCCTAGAGCCCCAGATACCTACAGATCAATTCTCCATTATACCCTATGGCAGTGTTTCTGATTTGCAGGGTCGTGACTCAGCATCGGGCCACGGAAGCCTCACTACCAGGTCACAAGAAAAGCCAAAGGTAGCCCCGCCCCCAGCAAAGCTAGCCCCACCCCCAGCAAAGCATGACCTCTGCTCTGCTTCCTTCTTTCCCCCATCTCTCTGTTGTGCAGAGAAAAGCTATCCTTGAAGACTGACACAGGCTGCAAAGCCTGCGCTCCATTTGGCTTCCTTTCTCCCCCCCGTCTCTGTGTTGTGCAGAGAGGAGTTGGGCTGCCTCTCCTTCCTCCTCCCCCCCTCCCAGTGTTTAAGAGAAAAGCTGGAGTCCACTGGCACTTTAGACCCATGAAGTGTTCTTCAGGCTTTCATGTGCCTTGCAGTATGTTCTTTTGGGGAGATTTCCCTGGGAGTTCTGGGCGGCAAAGAAGGGTGTGTGTGCTTTTTTCAGCCAGGTGGGGCGGGGAGTAGGGTTGCCAAGTCCAATTCAAGAAATAGCTGGGGACTTCGGGGGTGGAGCCAGGAGACTTTGGGGGTGGAGCCAGAAGACATTAGGGGTGGAGCTATGATCAAGGCTGTGACAAGCATAATGGAACTCCAAGGGAGTTCTGACCATCACATTTAAAGGGATGGCGCACCTTTTCAATTCCTTCCTTCCATAGGAAATCATGAAGGATAGGGGCACCTTCTTTTGGGGCTCATAGAATTGGACCCCCTGGTCCAATCGTTTTGAAACTTGGAGAGTATTTTGGGGAGAGGCACTAGATGCTATACTGAAAATTTGGTGCCTCTACCCCAAAAAACAGGGCCCCCCAGAGTCCCAGATACCCACGGATCAATTCTCCATGATTTTCTATGGCAATAAATCTCCATAGGGAATAACAGAGTTCCCAGCAGACATTTCCCTCCCCTCCCCCCGCTTTCTGATGACCCTGAAGCGGGGGGAGGGTCTCCAAACCGGGGGATCCCCTGCCCCCACCTGGGGATTGGCAACCCTAGCGGGGAGTGGGCATTCCAGTAGCTATTTTTTTTTACCAAATGATCCCTGGGCAGACTTTTTGCTGGCTGGGGTCATCTGATGGTGAGAAAGGCTTTTTTACCTCCCCCCTTCTTTCCTTCTTTCCCTGCAAGTGATGCTCTGTCTGTATTCTTGGTGCTGGGAGGGGGGGGAAGCAACAGTGGGAAGGCTTCTAGTGCCCTGGCCCCACATTCTGGTGCTTTTTGGGCATTGTATGAGATAATTTTGGACTAGGTAGTCCACTGGCCTGACCCAACATAGCTCTTTTATGTTCTTATGTTCCTTCTTTCCATGTCTTCTTTTCCTCTCCTTCCATTTCATTCTTTCCCTTTCTTTCTTTCCTTCCATTTTTACTGGATGAAACTTTTCTGTTCATCATACTGTTGTTGCAGACATAGGAGCTCTGCCAATGAAGAGTTGGCAACCCCAGTTGTAGCCAACTGGCCTTTCTATGAGATTTCTGTGTGAGTGAGTGAGTGAGTGAGAGTGAGAGGTGTGAGGCAGAAAGAGATTATTGGAGATTACTGTAGTATATATACAGCACTGGTAGTGATGGTACTATGAACTTGGCACCATTTTACTGGTCCTGCTTTTAACAGCTGTCTGACACCAAAATTAAACTCCTCCTGTAGATATTAAAAAGGATGAAAGAAGTTCACTGGCTAAATATCTGTAAAACAGGTTGCTTTTAAAGGCATGGGAAACACGGACAGTAAAAAGCTGCAGGCCCCTCATAAATATCCTTTTTGGGATAACTACAGAAAAGCTTGTATGAACTTCATATAACTGGAAATTAATTCATTAATTGCAGTACAATTCTCTGCTACCTTTCACAGCAATTTCCCAGTGTTTCAGCCAAAGAAAAGTATGAAAAATAGCTGTCGAAAGATTTTCTTGAAA
Source organism: Heteronotia binoei (assembly GCF_032191835.1). NCBI lineage: Eukaryota > Metazoa > Chordata > Lepidosauria > Squamata > Gekkonidae > Heteronotia > Heteronotia binoei. The sequence continues at coordinate 21,303,477 of NC_083243.1, read as the reverse complement.
CCAAGCAAGCTTGGTTATAGCTTGAGTCAGGGTTCTAGTAGTAGCAACTGAAGGAAGGGCCTACTAAATGTGTCAGCATATTTTGAGGTAGAGCAGCTGCCAGGGCCCAGTGTGGGTGATACACAGTGCTGTCATTCCTGATGTCAATGGCAACAGCACTCCCAACTGCATACACTGGCCAGTGCTGTTGAGGAAGGGGTGTGTAGGTGGTGCAGGCAATTGAACATGGACATTAAGAGTGCTTGCAAGCTGGAGAAGAACATACAAACAGATAGGTGCATTCAGGTGTGGGAGTGGAAAGAGGACCATCCACTTTCCACCCCCATTTTGGCTCAGCATGAGTTTCAGAGAGATTTTTCTGAAAATGAAGTTACTTCAGAAAGAGAGGCAGGTTTAGGGGAGTGCCCTGGAAGTGACATCACAGGAAAAGGTGGAGTTTTGGTTCAGTGTGCCCCGGAAGTGACATCACTTGGCCCTTGATACCACAGGAAATGACATAATTCCTGTCTTCCGGCTCCACCCCCAAAGTCTCTTGGCTCCACCCCCAAATTTTAGTGGGCCACGAAGGAGAAGTGTAAAAATAACCGGGCCACGGGAAAGAAAAGTTTGAGAAACCCTGCCCTAAGGCAATCGGTCTCTATATGAAATAATGGAGTGCCCAGCAGACATTTCCCTCCCTCTCCTCATTTTCTGATGACCCTGAAGTGGGGGGAGGGCCTCCAAACTGGGGGATCCCCTGCCACTGGCCACCCTAGGTATAATGCCATAGAGTCCTCCCTACAGAGCGGCCATTTTCTCCAGGAAACCTGATCCCTGTCACCTGGAGACCAGTTGAAATTCCAGGAGATATCTAGACCTCAGCTGGAGGATGGCAACCCTAGAAGTAGGTGGGATTTTACCAAACACTGCAGATTTTAGAAACAAGAAAAAAAACTAGGCTTCCCACACACAAAAACCCCCCAGGATAAAAGTGGTTTTAAAAATGCAATGAAAACACTGCAGTTCAGTGATCTGGCAGTATTACTGTGAGTAAATCTGGGGGAACCAAAGGGAGATTCCTTATCCCTAATTTATTAATTCCTCCTTGCCATCCACTCCAATGGTTTTCACAGGTTGCTTTTGTGCTTTGGAATAAATTGGGGGAGTGGGTGGGTCCGTCTTTAAAATACACTGCCCTTTGACCTTTTTGCCCTTTCTCTTGTATGGTGACAGGCATAAAGAATTTACCAGAGCGGGTTTGACTAGATCTTGTTGGAAGAGAAATGAAGTAGGAACAGCTGAGCAGGAAGAGGGGGGGGGGGAGTCCGGGTCAGGTTGTGGGGGTCTTGTCAAGAAGAGCCACTGGTCTGACCTGCAAGAATGAGGAGGACAGCTGAGCAGAGAGGGGGAAAGCTATTTTAGGGGTGGAGACCATCTTCTCCAAAATGTTAAAATGAGAGGGGTTTGATGAAGTGATAAAGCAAAGTGGAGTTACATTCTTGGCCTCATAGTATGTACTGAGGGGAGAGCCCATCGCTCAGTGAAAGTGTGTGTGTTTTACGCCACAGCCCACTTTCTAAGATCAACCCACCAGGCCTCATTTTGGGCTGGAGCTCACAGCAGCAGAGCTCTGGAACCTCTAAATTTTATTGTGCTCTTTCTTTCTCACCCCCCCTCCCCCGTTTTCAGCTAAACATTGTGCTTCTGGGCTCTATTATGCAAACTCCCTGTGAGAATTTTGCTGAACAATAAGATTTGACAAACTTTTTAAATATTTTACCCCACAAAATATGGGAAAAGAACCAAAACATATCAAGCAGACAGATGGAAATCTTCATCATGCCACTGTGGCCATATAGGAAAAAGTAATTTAAAAAGTATGATGGGAGAACTGGAAACACCAAGAAATGCCAAAAAACCAAGAACTGATTGAAAAAAAATACTAGAAACAGCAGAACTGGATACACTTCATCTTTATTGATAGTAGCATACAAGAGAAAAAAATCTTTGGAATCCTTTTTATACACGGTTTGATGCACAAATATAATCCTGTCTGTTATATGTACTAGTAAAAATAAGCAAATTACTGTGATTCAATTACATGTGTTTTAAGATATAATTTGTAGATCATAAGTGAAATTGTTTCATGACTTACTGATATCTTCTGTTCTGTATACGTGGGATTAGCTGATGTATAATTTGTATATGAACAATGAAGAAATGTAAGACCGAAACCTTTTGATCCCTTTCCCTTCCTTACCTTTGCTTAAAACTGAATAAAAGATTCAAAACTAAATGCAAAAGTGTGATGGAAGGAAGGTTTTATTATGACAATTCAAATTCAAGAAGAATTTCAAGGTAGATGCTGAGCTGACAGAATTTAGTACACCTTCCAATGATGTCAGGGGTGTGTGACAGGGCTCTTTTTCTAGCAGGAGCTTCTCTGCATATTAGGCCACTCCCTCTGATGTAGCCAATCCTTAGAGGGCTCTTAGTACAGGGCCTACTGTAAGCTCCAGGAGGATTGGCTACATCAGGAGTGTGTGGCCTAATATGCAGAGGAGCTACTACTAGAAAAAGAGCCCTGGTGTGTGGCATATGCAAAGGAGTTGTGCTAATGAATTCTGGCACTTCTTTTCCTACAAAATGCCCCCTGCAACTCCCCCCCCCCCCCAGCATCTCAAAACTTGAAAAGACCTGAAGGACTTCTGCCAGTCAAGGCAGACAAAGGTGGGCTAGGTGGCTCTGTATCATGCAGCTTCAGGTTTCATTTGTTTCTGAAAGGACTGAACGGCTTAGGATGGGGGAAAGCTGCTGATAAGACGGGAATTAGTTTTCACAGTCTTCTGGCCATCAGATCTTTTGGTTCATATTGCAGGCAGTTAGAGGAACCAGAAACGGGGTGAAACATAGGAGTTTGCCCCAAAAGGTCAGACCAGAACCAGTGGGTTGCAATCAAATCAGAAGAGTTTCCAGCTAAACATTAGGAAGAACTTCCTGACAATTCCTCAGTGGAACAGGCTTTCTCGGGAGGTGGTGGGCTTTTCTTCCTGGGAGGTTTTCCAACAAATGCTAGGTGGCCATCTGACAGCAATGCTGATTGTGCTAATTTAGGCAGATTGTGAGAAGAAGGAGAGCAGGAGGGATTGCATTGGCGCTTAATTCTTGTGGCCCTTTTTTACACACCCTGGGAAATGCTGATTGCCACTTTGAGTTCAAGAAGCAACTTCTCGCAAGGGATCTTGGAGTTTCCCCCCATCTTCTGAGCAAGGAGCAAGGGTCTCTGGGGAGGTATGTGTGTTGGGGGGGGGCGGGGGACTAGATGTGCAGGGGGTTGGACTAGATGACCATGGAGGTCCCTTCCGACTCTATGATTCTCCCTAATGGAAACCCAAAGCAGTGCACCTTGTCCTGCTCTCCTCCATTCCCCCCCTCACAACAACTTTTAAGGCAGGGTAGGCTAAGAATGTGTGACTGGCCCACATTTGCCTCAGTGAGTCTAATATAGTGGGTTCTATGCACGGCAGAGTCTCAGAGTAAGTGATAACAAGCTTTTTAATAGGAATCACATAGTAAAAAGTCACAGTACAAGACTGGCGTTGGGGCCCACGGGCCAAACTTGCATACATCTCTGGGTTCCCGCGCAAGCACGTTATTGGGTCATTCAAACCGGTGGGGGCTTGTGATTGGTCCAGGGTTGCAGGGGTTTGAATCCTACAGCCCTTTGTTCCCAAGCTCAGTTCGTATAGCTCCAATGAGCCAGGCGGAAATGACCCTTGGCACTTACCGTGAGGGGTCCTTCTCCTAAGAGGATAGGAGGACATCTTGGGTGTTTCCCACCATCCAATCAGGGAGCAGGAATCTAAAGTCTTCCTCTTCCTGTGGATGTGGGAACCACTCCCTTGCTCAGTTCGGGTGACTCTGAGAAGTAGTGAAGGAACTTGACCTATATAACAATCAGTAAACTGATGACTTAGAAAACTCTGCTATGAACATTAATGCATGGAAAAAACAGGTAACGGCACCTGAAATATTAAATATTGGAAACAGATGTCAGAAAAAGGAGAAAAAAGGAGAAAGCTCCAAAACAGATAGGGCGATAGAAGGGAGGGCAAGATGTCCTCCTATCCTCTTAGGAGAAGGACCCCTCACGGTAAGTGCCAAGGGTCGTTCTCCCTAAGAGGCGGAGGACATCTTGGGTCCTCCCAGAGCAGTGTGTTAGTCAGGGAGAGATCGCCCTAATCCGACAGGATGTGCTGCAAGATCTGTCTGCCAAACGCTGCATCCGCAGAGGCATATGCATTCAACTTGTAACGGCGAACGAACATGGAGATAGAAGACCACGTAGCTGCTTTACACACTTCTTCAACAGAGGCGCTCTTATCAAAGGCTGCATTGGTCGCGCACTTCTGGTCGCATGAGCAGTAATCCCAGTGGGTACTTTGAGGTGCATTGCCTTGTATGCCTCTGCTATGCACTGTTTAATGGCATAACTTATTGGTGACTTGGACATCTTCTGGCCCAACCTGGGTGTTGCTATGTTGATAAACATAGAATTGGACTTGCGAATTGGTTCAGTTCTGATAAGGTAAATCTTGATTGCTCTACATACATCAAGCGTATGCCATGTGCGCTCTTTGTGATGCTTGCGATTTGGACAAAAGGATGGTAAATTAATTTCCTGGCTTCTATGAAATTTAGAAGAAACCTTCGGTTGAAGGGTAGGGTCTGGGTAGAGAACCACTTCGTCTTTGTGAAATACACACAGCTCCTGCTTAACAGATAGAGCTCCGAGCTCTGAAACCCTTCTAGCTGATGTTACTGCCACCAGAAAAATAACCTTCATACCTAGTATTTTCAACGGAACTGACGTTAGATGCTCGAATGGTGGGTTAGATAATGCTTAGAGCACTGGATTAAGTCGCCATGTAGGAAAACGATGAACTTGTGGAGGAGAACTCAGCGAAGTCCCTCTAAGAAAATGTCGAATATGAGAATGAGATGATAAGTTAACTCATCCACCTGTTGAAGCACGGACGATAGGGCTGCCAACTGATGCCGAAGTGTAGCCGGTTTAACACCGGAATGTAGACCGTCCTGGAGGAATTGGAGGATCTTTGGAATAGTAGGCTGTAAGGGTTCCACGCCCTTTCTTCGACACCAGCTGTGAAATGCTTTCCATGAAGTGTTGTAGATCTGCGTAGTGGAGTCCTTTCTGGAGGCTAAAATAGTCTTTGTTACCTCCTTTGTATACCCCAAATCTAGTAACGATCTCCTCTCAACCTCCACACGGTCAATCGCAGCCAGTCGGGATGTGGATGCCAAACCGGCCCCTGTAATAGTGTGTCCAGCCAAATTGGTAGATAGAGTGGTTCCATTATTGACATCCGATGGATTGATGAAAACCAAGGACGTCAAGGCCACCAGGGAGCAACCAGTAGCACCTTGGCTCTCAGTAGATTGATTTTTCTGAGCAGTTTTGGAATGAATGGAATCGGAGGAAAAGCGTAAAGAAGACCTTGAGGCCACGGAGATGTCAGAGCGTCTGCGGACTCTGCCTGCCTGTGGAAGAATCTCGTGAAGAACCTTGGAAGCTGGTGATTTTGACACAATGCAAACAGGTCCAGGGTCGGTAGACCGAAATGTTCCATGATCTTCTGAAACAATGATTTGTTGAGTGACCACTCCCTGGATTGAATGTTCTCTCGGCTGAGCCAGTCTGCCTTGATGTTGCAGATCCCCCTGATGTGTTCCGCCCTGACTGATTTCACATGCTCTTCCACCCAGCTGAACAACTTCACGGCCTTTTTGTGGAGTGAAGTGGACCTGGATCCCCCTTGATTGTTTAGATAAGTCTTTGCTGCTATGTTGATCGATGACCTGATCCCAGAAATGTAGCAACGCCAATCGAATGGCCCGAAGCTCTAGTAGGTTGATTGGGAGCTTTGCTTCCCTGGGAGACCACTGGCCCTGCGTGGGTTTCTTCCAACCTGAAAGACTGGCATTGGAGAAAAGTTGTATTTCTTTCTCTACTCAGTAAATCTTCCCTGGCATAGGTTGGTGTCTATTGTCCACCAAGACAGGTTCTCCTTGACCTCCATAGGTACCATAAGGGACATGACACGTTTCTGAAACTGGTAAGGGCGTAGAAACATCTATAATGACCTGGTATGAAAACGCCCCCACTGAACCGCCTCGAGGTTCAAAAGCAGTAGACCCATGAGTCTTGCCAGGGTCTGGAGAGACGACGATCTCTTCCTGATCACCTGTTGTACCAAGGTCTTGGTCCTCAATACCCTGTTCTCTGGGAGAAAGAGAAAATCCAGGTTTGTGTCTATGACCATGCCCAGGTGTTCCAACCTCTGTGTCGGATGTAAGTGACTCTTGGAGAGGTTGACTATAAAGCCATGTTGCTGAAGACAACTGATGGTGTGTTGGACATCCTGTGAGGCACTCCTCCTTGACGTCGACCTTATCAACAAGTCGTCGAGGTACGGATGCACATGTATCCCCTTCTGTCTGAGATGTGCTATCAGGTTCACCAATACCTTGGTGAACACCCTGGGTGCAGTTGCCAGTTTGAAGGGGAGATCTCTGAATTGGAAGTGAGATCCGTCCACACAAAAACGAAGAAACTTGCAGTGTGTCGGCAGAATCGGAATGTGAAGATATGCTTCTGTTAAGTCCAGAGATGTCATGAAATCCTGATGATGGAGAGCCTCCGTTATGGTTTTGATGGACTCCATTCGAAAGTGGAGAAGTTTGATGACTCTGTTCAAAAACTTCAAATCCAAAATTGCTCTCCAGCCCCCGTTTTTCTTGGGAACCGTGAAAAAAATTGAATAGACACCTTGACATCTCTGATTCTGTGGTACTGGTTCTATTGCTGCGCTCTCCAAAAGATGGCGAATTGCTTTGAAAGTGATGTCTCTCTGGGCTGGGTTTGAACGAAGAGTAGAGATAAGGAAATGATCTGGAGGAGCTCTCTTGAGCTCTATTGAATAACCCTGAGATACAATTTCTAGAGTCCAAGAATCGGCTTGTGAGGTCGCCCAAGCCTAATGAAAATGTAGAAGGCGACCCCCTACAGGAATGGAATCCCAGTCAGGCTTTATTGGGCTTGGGATCTCTCTCGGACTTATCCGATCTGTCGGGCTGATGCCTCTGGAATCTCGGGTTAGCAAAATTCTTGCGTAAGTTTTGTCTGGGCTGCCTCCAGGATGACTTCCTAAAGTCCTGTTTAGGCTTGGAGCTGCTGGTTGAAGCACGAAAGGGACTGGATCCGAAACCCTTCCTATCTGAACGCCTGAGATACTTAGGCATAGCCTTCATTTTGTCTGGTGTCTCCGCCAGGATCTTGTCCAGAGTGTCTCCGAACAACTCACCCTGAAACGAGTAGGATGAAACTATAGACTTCGAATGAATGTCCGCCGGCCAGGCACGAACCCCCTTCTTGCTACTGCCGATGAAGCCATTGCTCCGGCGGAGAAAGTAAGCATATCTAAGGAAGCATCTGCAGAAAATTCGGCCGCCCTGAGGAGTCTGTTGGTGCCTTCAAGAATCCTCCTGCCAGCATCGGGCAGCAGTTGGGTTAGGGGTCGTATCCATACGATTGCTGCACAAGATACTATAGAGTTCATAGCTGCTGCCTTAATGGGTAAGGCCGTGGCCTCATGGCTCCTCTTCAGAGCCAGGTCGATCTTTCTGTCCCAGTTGTCTCGAACCGAGCCGTGCCCATCTTCAGCCAGGAGCCCATGCGACTGTAGAGCTGAAACTGGAGCATCAACCAATGGTACCTGCAACATGTCATTAGCAAAGGAAGGTAATGCATATAACTTCTTAATAAAATTTGGCACTTGATGATTAGCACTTGGCTTAGCCCACTCAGCCTTCAACTGGCGTTCGAAAAACTCAGGAAAAAGAGAAATCTTATCCGTAGAACGGTACTGAGGGAAGAACTCCGTGTTCTCCTTTGGCTTATTCTTTGGGTTATTTAGAGGACAGCTGGCCTCCTGCTCTTCAGGTGATTCATAGAGGTCTAACGCTGCCAGTACCTTAGCTAAGAGGGGTTGGTACTCCTCTGCTTTGAAAAATCTTAAGGAAGGTTCTGGGACTGTAATGCTTTCTACCTCCTCATCCGATATAAACTCACCCTCCTCCCGGTCCTCCCTCTCTGAGTCCTCTGATTGATCCCCCTCAGGTGATCTCTCACTCCCCAGGTGATCACTTGCTAAGGTCTTCTTCTGTGCCTTGGTGAGCCAGGCACGATTCTTGGGTCTCTTAGGAGAGGGTGACCTAGAAGATGAGCGAGAACTTGGGGCACAGGATCTCTTATGAGACGCTGCTCTAACTGCATTGCCTACAGTTTGTTTAATGGATTCTAAAAATTCATAAACAAAGGAAGAAGAGCCCATTATGGGTACATTACCCAGCCCCCCATGGGGCTGAGAAGGCTGTGCAGTCTTTTGTCCGGGCTGAAAAAGGCCCTGCCCGAAGTCTCCTGGCTGGAGGTTGACCTCTGGGAGCCCTTGCCGCTCAGGAAAGGTCTGCCGCCGATTGGCCCCGCTTCATGCCAAATTTCGCGCTTCAAAATGGCCGTCGGGCCCGGGAGGAAAAAGTGAAGTGCGCTCCTTTTCCGTGGCCGAGGAAGACCAGCGCCACTTTCTGCTGCTCACCGGTGGTCCACCCCTATAGGGTACGTTGCTGGCAGCCGCCGCAAGCCCAAGGGTCATGCCGACTCTGGAAGATCTCTGCTCTTCGGCCCCGTGCCAGGCATCTGATGCGGGGTCGTCCAGAAAGTCGTCCCTCGGTTGGCATGACATCCCGCCTCTTAAAGGGCCCTAGGCCGTCTCAGCGCTATTCCCCTCAGCCGTTAAGGGTGGAAGAAAAAGATCAAAGAGAAGGAAGGAAGGAATTAGTTGAGAAAAACTAAAAGAAGAAGAGGAAGGTATTTTTTTTTTTTTGTATAGAGTATGTGAAGAAAAGGATAGGAGCCTATCCTAAAGCTTGCTCTCCCTGTCAAGGCAGGAAAGGAATTGAGCAAGGGGGTGGTTCCCACATCCACAAGAGGAGGAAGACTTTAGATTCCTGCCTCCCTGATTAGAGCCGGTTTGGTGTAGTGGTTAAGTGTGCGGACTCTTATCTGGGAGAACCGGGTTTGATTCCCCACTCCTCCACTTGCACCTGCTAGCATGGCCTTGGGTCAGCCATAGCTCTGGCAGAGGTTGTCCTTGAAAGGGCAGCTGCTGTGAGAGCCCTCTCCAGCCCCACCCACCTCACAGGGTGTCTGTTGTGGGGGAGGAAGGTAAAGGAGATTGTGAGCCGCTCTGAGACTCTTCGGAGTGGAGGGCGGGATATAAATCCAATCTCTTCATCTACCTCACAGGGTGTCTGTTGTGGGGGAGGGGGAGGTAAAGGAGATTGTGAGCCGCTCTGAGACTCTTCGGAGTGAAGGGCGGGATATAAATCCAATATCTTCTTCATCTTCTTCTTCTTCTTAGACTGTGGGAAACACCCAAGATGTCCTCCGCCTCTTAGGGAGAACACCAAGTCTTCCCTTGAGTCCACCTATGTAATGGTGAGCTTCTGTGTCACAATGGGGACATAGATTTCAGTATGATGCTCTAACCCTGGGGTCCCCTAACTTTTTGATCTGACAGACTCCTTTGGAATTCTGACACAGTGTGGTGGGCTCAGCTACAAAATGACAAGAGCTAAAATGGATGATATGGAAGGTGTAGCCAGCCACAAAATGGCTGCCGTACCTTACCTTCAGTCAATGAAGATCCTTGTTGAAGTGGCAGTTTTTACTTCATTGCTAGAGCATCATGTCTGCTATGTGCCTGGTGTGATAACATTACTTCTGAATACAATCCCCTGCCCGGATCCAGGTAAGGCTTGGCAACCCTATTCCTAACAACCAGGGGTGGAATTCTAGCAGGAGCTCCTTTGTAGCTAATCCTCCAAGAGCTTACAAAAAAGAGCCTTGAAAGCTCCCAGAAGATTGGCTACATTAGGGGTGTGATAGAATTCCACCCCTGCTAACAACACTTGGTGGGCACCAGGAAAGGTACTGGCAGGCCACTCCTCAAACCCTGCCCCACAAGTTTCAAAAAGATTGGAGCAAGGGGGTCCAAGGACACCGCATTGGGGATCCATGCTTTAACTACTATACCAACCCGGCCTGTTTGTATGTTCATCTTCATCTTTTTTTTTTTTTTTAAAGAGAACATTTTAAAAACAATTGCAAAACACTTTGCTGATTGAACAGGGAACAGCATTGATGACTACACACATGCTGGCCAATCAGCACTGTGCACAAAACCCTTTGTTCCTCCCCCAGCATAAAAGGTACCGTTGTAGTAGACACACCAAGTGTGCTTCCAACCTGCTCTGTTATGCCCGTTAATGTTTAGAGTCCAGGACTTTAACATTTCTCAAGGGAACCTGATTAATCAGGCCTTGCTGGCTTGCGTTCAGTTTTGGGGCACTACCTCAGGTTTCCTGTGTGTTTGTGACCAAGTCCTTCCCCGTCTCCTTGATCCTCAGTTCCTCCATTTGTTACCTGTCATTTCGGGGGAGTCTGGCATTTTTAGCTTAAAGGTCAAAGGAAAATTACTAATGCCCTAAGCGTCCAACAATGCGAAGTCCAGAAATATTTCGGGTGTATAACGTTTCAGCTTGTACTGTTTCTCGGGTTATTACAATGCAAAAGGAAATGTGCTTTCATCTAATATTAACAATCAGAGATGGGGAATGGGGAGGGGAAAGCCTATCGACTTCGGGGCAAACAGAATTCAAGTGAGTAATAATTTCCTCCTATTTTGGGGAATGCTTTCAGCAAATTTATTGTGGATTTCTAAAAGGCTTCATAGGGTTAGGCTGAGCTGTGGGAAAGCTGATACTGCTTATCAGGCGGAGGGCCATCTATATTATGATTGCATGAATAGCACCTCTCAGGCCTGCCGCTGTTTGCAATTGAATTGATATGAGGTTTGGTGGAGGGTGGGACATTTTCTCAGGCTATCCCTTGAGATACGGGGTTGGTTCACACAGCCGGGAATATAAAAGCACTAGGCTTCCCAATCCCCAGGTTCCAGCGGGCGACCCCCCGGTTTTACAGGCTTCCTCCTGCCCCCAGCCAGCTGGCCGGTGGAGGAAGACCCACCCCACAGCCCCACCCCAAGTTGGTCTTAAAGGTGCAATCGACTCCTATTTTGTTCTACTACTTCAGACCAACACGGTGAAAGAGGAGAGAAGAAGATATTGGATTTATATCCTGCCCTCCACTCCGAAGACTCTCAGAGCAGCTCACAATCTCCTTTACCTTCCTCCCCACAACAGACACCCTGTGAGGTGGGTGGGGCTGAGAGAGCTCTCACAGCAGCTGCCCTTTCAAGGACAACCTCTGCGAGAGCTATATCTGACCCAAGGCCATTCCAGCAGGTGCAACAGTAGGTCCTGTAATAAGAGCCCCGTAAGCTTTTGGAGGATTGGCTACATTAGGGGTATGACCTAATATGCAAAGGAGTTCCTGCTACAAAAAAAGCCCTGGTCAAACTTACTTGTAAGGAAGGCTGGATCTGACACAAATGGGACTTTGTAGGCCCAGGCCATGCATGTCATAAAATGCAATGTGAGGTAGCAGAGATCTCTCTCGGCTTGACTTGGTGAACGAAGATTTAAGAAGGGTGCAGTAGTCCACGTCTGCTGCAGGCTCGCTGGTGGCTGACAAGACCAATGCAGGACAGGCAGATCCGGCCACAGTGGCTGCAGGGAAAAGTCTGATTTGGGGTTGGTGCTGTAGCAGTGCGATTCTTCCTCAATCTCCTTTTGTCCTCAAGACCAGCTATGCATGCGTTCTCAAAGGAAGAGACAGCCTGGTGGATGGTGTGCCTCCATGCTTTGCGATCTGAGGCTAGGTCAGACCACTGGTGATGGTTGATGCGACAGGTGCCAAGGGATTTCTTCAAGGAGTCCTTGTCTCCTTGGACTCCTTGGTAGCAGAGATATAAACTTTATAAAGGACACAGACAAACACAATTAAACATATTATTTTTAATGTAAAATACAAATATGCTTAAAACTCTTGCAATATTTTGTTTAAAATGGAAAGGCAGGGGAACAGTGGGATTTGGTATTGCAATTTTTAAAATAAAACATCAAGAAAAAGCACAAGGATCACAGCAGAAACTAAAAATATAAAATGCTGTGAGCCTGGGAAAACATGGAAGGGGGGGACTGGGCAATGCAATGTTACAAATAAAAAGTCTCTTTAAATGGGAAACAATGAATGCTGATACGTGGAAGTAATAAACAAATAGTCGCTTCACTGGAAATTAATCCTCACTCCAGCTCAAAGTCTTGTTCTTGAGTGTGATAGTTATTACTTCAAAGAGTAATAGTAAGATTTGGTTGCTGTGACGCTTTGGGCTTTTTGCTATTCACCATTTCAGGTGGTGCCTGGGATTCTCCTGAAATGGCAACTGTAGATAAAAGAACATAAGAGAAGCCATGTTGGATCAGGCCAATGGCCCACCCAGTCCAACACTCTGTGTCACACAGTGGCCAAAAAAAAAAAAAAAAAAGGCCACTCAGGAGAAAATGGCCACTTTGGAGGCATCATGTCCTTGGTGAGCATGCCCCCTCCCCCAAACTTGGTCCTCTGAGCCCCCTCCCCCAATCTTCAGAACTTCCCAAGCAGGAACTGTCAAATTCAACGGCAGATGACAGCACTTGTAACTGGTGGTGCTTTCACCATCTGGTGATTGCTAGCAGGTCTCATTCTGGGCAGGAGCTCTGGAACCTCTAAATTTTATTGTGTTCTATCTTTCTTAACCCCCCACCCCCCCACACACACACACTTGCTTCTGGACTCCATTGTTTCTTTGTTTCTATTTGTATCCCGCCCTCCCTGCCCACAGGCTCCGGCAGGCTAGCAGCCTGTTAACATCATAAAATACAATAATCTATTATAAAGCAATATGAATATAAAACATTAAGCAAATTATTAAAACCAAAATATATAAACTATTAAACCATATATAAAACCATAATATATAAAATTGCTTGATTAAAACATTGAGCAGTTATTAAAACCATAATATATACAATTGACTTCTTTGGTGCTATATCGGCGGCTATGTAATGTATAAGATAAATAGATAGATGGATGGCGTCTCGTAGTTCTTCGTGGTTTCTCATGGTTGTTTCTTCATGGTTGTTCAAACCCCCTGTGAGAATTTTGCTGAACTCTTAAGATCGGACAAACTTTCTAATACTTTTCCCCACAAAAAAAATAGGTAAATAACCAAAACATGTAAAGCAGACGGATGGAAATCTTCATCCTGCCACTGTGGCCACATAGGAGAAAGTAATTTAAAAAGTACGATAGGAGTAAGGTTTTATTATGACAATTATAATTCAAGAAGCATTTTAAGGGAGATGCTGAGATGATATAATTTAGTACAACTTCTGGTGATGTCAGGGGTGTGTGGCATATGCTAATGAGTTATGCAAATCAGTTGTGCTTAATGAGCTCTGGCACTAGGGTTGCCAATCCCCAGGTGGGGGCAGGGGATCCCCCAGTTTGGAGGCCCTCCCCCCGCTTCAGAGTCATCAGAAAGCAGGGGAGAGGGAAGGGAAATGTCTGCAGTGCATTCAATTATTCCCTATGGAGACTGATTCCCATAGAGTGTGATAGAGAATTGATCCATGGTTATCTGGGGCTCTGTTTTTTGAGCACCAAATTTACAGCAATGCATCCAGTGCCTCTCCTCAAAATACCCTCCAAGTTTCAAAAGGATTGGACCATAGGGTCCAATTCTATGAACCCCAAAAGAAGGTGCCCCTAGCCTTCATTATTTCCAATGGAAGGAAGGCATTTAAAAGCAATGCACTCCCTTTAAATGTGATGGCCAGAACTCCCTTCCGAGTTCAATCATGCTTGTCACAACCTTGCTCCTAGCTCCACCCCCAATTCTCCTGGTTCCACCCCCTAAGTCCCCAGATATTTCTTGAATTGGACTTGGCAGCCCTCTCTGGCACTTCCCCCTAGGGTTGCCAAGAACAATTCAAGAAATATCTGGGGACTTTGGGGGTGGAGCCAGGAGATTTTGGGGGTGGAGCCAGGAGCAAGGTTGTGACAAGCACAATTGAACTCCAAAGGGAGTTCTGGCTATGACATTTCAAGGGACTGAACACCTTTTAAATGCCTTCCTTCCATAGGAAACAATGGATAGGGGCACCTTTTGCGGCACATAGAATTGGACCCCCTGGTCCAATCTTTTTGAAACTTGGCGGGTATTTTGAGGAGAGGCACCAGATGCTACACTGCAAATTTGGGGCCTCTACCTCAAAAAACAGCCCCCCCCCCAGATACTTGCGGATCCATTCTCCATTATTTCCTATGGGAATACATCTCCATAGGGAATAATAAAGTTCCCAGCAGATATTTCCCTCTCCCCCCGCTTTCTGATAACCCTGAAGCGGAGGGAGGACCTCCAAACTGGGGGATCCCCTGCTCCCACCTGGGGATTGGCAACCCTACTTCCCCCCCTCCTACAAATGACTCCTGATTGGTTTGTGCATTCACAAGCCAGCAGTCACAGCAGCTGGGATCAGCATCAGGGAGGAGGCAGGTGGCTTTTTATGTCAGGAGTAACTGCTCCTTCCTCCTTCCAGGTGTTGGTTTGTTTGTCTGCTTTGGGTGGGAGGCAGGCAATTGGCAAGAGCCAAGAGATACCTGAAATAAGATGTTTTGTGTGATCAGGCTGCAAATTTCTGGCCCTCAGCCTGCCACCCCCAGGAGCATTGGAAGGCAGGTTAGGGTTGCCAGCTCTGGGGTAGGAAAGCTTTGGGGTGCCCAGAGATTTTATTGTAGCAGGAACTCCTTTGCAGATTAGGCCACACACAGCGCTGGCTCTAGAGCACGTGGTGCCCCAGGCAGGCTCTCTGCCCGCCCCCTGCCCCACCGCTGCCCCTCCTCCCTCCTTCTGTAGTGCCGGGGGAGTGAAGCCTTCTCCTGCAAGCGCTTCCAAGGATTAGATGTCGCACCAGCTGCATTGAAGCCGTTAGGGCCCAGCCTTGGTGCGCTCCTCTGATTGCGCTGGAGGGGCAGGGGGCGGGCAAAGTGCAAGGGAAGGGAGGGGGCGGGTGGGTGGGTGGCTGCAGCAGTGGGGAGGCAAGCAGGCAAACTAGGCAGTTGTCGTGGGCACTGTGGGGGCTCCCTCCTCCCAGTGCCCTAGGCAACTAATTTGCCTAGGGGGCGAGCTGGCCCTGGCCACACACCCCTGATATAGCCAATCCTCCTGGAGCTTACCGTAGGCCCTGTAAGAAGAGCCCTGTAAGCTCTTGGAGGATTGGCTACATCAGGGGGTGTGGCCTAATCAGGGGAAGAATACTAGCAGGAGCTTCTTTGCATATTAGGCCACACACCCCTGATACAGCCAATCCTCCTGGAGCTTCCAGTAGGCCCTGTAAGAAGAGCCCTGTAAGCTCTTAGAGGATTGGCTACATCAGTGGTATGTGGCCTAATATGCAAAGGAGTTCCTAGGCACATGCAGACAAAACTTCATACCCAGAATTAAACTTTGTTGGCCTTAAAGGTTCCACTGGACTCAATATTTGTCCATCTGTTTCAGACAAATCCGCCTGGATTTGTCTGTCTTGATGCTTCAACGCACCTGAAAGATGTGTGTAAAGTTCCTTCCGTTTCCCTTGCGAGCTGCAAGACTCTTGGAAAGAGCTTGGACTTTCGAAAGAGCTTTAACGCAATGTCTGAGGCTTAAAAGCGCTGTGAAGACTCGCTGCTCTCTGGAAGCCTCATTATTGTGATTCCGCTAAGGAAAGCAAAGGGCTTGTCCCAAAAACTTGAGGAAAAGGGTCTTGCTTCAGCACCATTGTTTCAGCTTCCTGTTGTTATTCTTCCGACACAAAGAATTTCAGCCTTACAGGCTGCGGGCATTCCAAAATGACCCTCGGGTTCTAAAACAATGTTTTCACCTTATGAAAACTAAGTCTGTGTCAGAGGGAAGCAGAGCCGCTGGGGTTTTTTATGGCCATGCCCTTCTATGTGGCTGTATCTCTATGCCACACTGACCCCGTCAGGAAGCTGTCTTCATGCTCGAATTATCCTACAGATCAGGGTTTTAAAGTTGTCAGTAGAGGCACTTTCACACATGTTGAAGAATGCACTTTCAATGCACTTTGCAAATGGGTAAAAAAGCAGAATTCCCTTGCAAACAATTGCAAAATCCATTGAAGTTGGATTGATAGTGCATTGTTCAGTGCGTGTGAATGCAACCTAGGTTTTCCACTAATGCTACTGATTGCAATTTCTTAAATGAATTCCCCCCAAACCCACAAAATGTTATCTTCTTTGTTTTGCAGCATTTTGAGGGGAGGGGCTGGATTTGCAGCTGGTATTGGGGTTCCCATTCTCCCACTATTACAATGGATCTCCAGACAACTGAGATCAGATCCCCTGGATAAAACGGCTGCTTTGAAAGGTGGACTGTATGGCACCAATCATCGTCGTCGTCATCGTCATCATCATCATCATCTCTATACTGCCTGTAGCTGTCTCTGGCGATCTACAACAAGTATCAAACATAAGAACATAAGAGAAGCCATGTTGGGTCAGGCCAATGGCCCATCCAGTCCAACACTCTGTGTCACACATAAGAACATAAGAGAAGCCATGTTGGGTCAGGCCAATGGCCCATCCAGTCCAACACTCTGTGTCACATAAGAACATAAGAGAAGCCATGTTGGATCAGGCCAATGGCCCATCCAGTCCAAAACTCTGTGTCACACATAAGAACATAAGAGAAGCCATGTTGGATCAGGCCAATGGCCCATCCAGTCCAACACTCTGTGTCACACATAAGAACATAAGAGAAGCCATGTTGAGTCAGGCCAATGGCCCATCCAGTCCAACACTCTGTGTCACACATAAGAACATAAGAGAAGCCATGTTGGATCAGGCCAATGGCCCATCCAGTCCAACACTCTGTGTCACACATAAGAACATAAGAGAAGCCATGTTGAGTCAGGCCAATGGCCCATCCAGTCCAACACTCTGTGTCACACATAAGAACATAAGAGAAGCCATGTTGGATCAGGCCAATGGCCCATCCAGTCCAACACTCTGTTTCACATGTGGCCAAACCCCAGGCGCCATCAGGAGGTCCACCAGCGGGGCCAGAACACTAGAAATCCTCCCCCTGTGACCCCCCTCCCCAAGCACCAAGAATACAGAGCATCACTTGCCCTAGACTGAGAGTTCCAACAATAAGCTGTGGCTAATAGCCACTGATGGACCTCTGCTTCATATGTTTATCCAATCCCCTCTTGAAGCTAAATAAAATACAAAAATACAATAAAATATAATAGATAAAAATGTTAAACATTAAAAATTAATTTAAGACACCATGGCGCAGAGTGGTAAAGCTGCAGTCCTGCAGTCTGAGCTCTCTGCTCACAATCTGAGTTCAATCCCGGCAGAAGCTGGGTTCAGTTAGCTGGCTCAAGGTTGACTCAGCCTTCCATCCTTCCAAGATCAGTAAAATGAGTCCCCAGCTTGGTGAGGGGAAAGAGTAGATGACTGGGGAAGGAAATGGCAAACCACCCCATTAAAAGTCTGCCGTGTAAACGTCGTGATGCAACGTCACCCCAGAATCGGAAACAACTGGTGATTGCATAGGGGACTTGTTTGTTGTTCAGTAGCACCGTCGAGTCTGACTCTTTGTGATCCCATGGACAAAGTCACACCAGGCCCTCTTGTCTTCCACCATCCTCCGAAGTCTGCTCAAATTCACATTAGTTACAACAGTAATGCTGTCCAGCCATCTCATCTTTTGCCGTCTACTTCTTCTTTTGCCTTCTGTCTTTTCCAACATCAGGGTCTTCTCCAGTGAATGCTCCCTTCTCATTTGATGGTCAAAGGATTTGAGCTTCAGCTTCAGCATCTGACCTTCCAGGGAACAGTCAGGGCTTATTTCCCTTAGGACTGACTGATTTGATCTTCTTCCAGTCCAAGGGACTCTCAAGATTCTTCTCCAGCACCATATCTCAAAAGCATCTATTCGTCTGCGCTCGGCCTTCCTTATGGTCCAGCTCTCTCAGCCATACATTACTACTAGGAATAGCATAAGAACATAAGAGAAGCCATGTTAGATCAGGCCAATGGCCCATCCAGTCCAACACTCTGTGTCACACAGTGGCCAAAAAAAATTATATATATATATATATATATATATATATATATATATATATATATATATACACACACACACACACACACACACACATATACACACTGTGGCTAATAGCCACTGATGGACCTCTGCTCCATATTTTTATCTAACCCCCTCTTGAAGGTGGCTATGCTTGTGGCCGCCACTACCTCCTGTGGCAATGAATTCCACATGTTAATCACCCTTTGGGTGAAGAAGTACTTCCTTTTATCCGTTTTAACCTGACTGCTCAGCAATTTCATCGAATGCCCATGAGTTCTTGTATTGTGAGAAAGGGAGAAAAGGACTTCTTTCTCTACTTTCTCCATCCCATGCATCATCTTGTAAACCTCTATGTCACCCTGCAGTCGACGTTTCTCCAAGCTAAAGACTCCCAAGCGTTTCAACCTTTCTTCATAGGGAAAGTATTCCAGCCCTTTAATCATTCTAGTTGCCCTTTTCTGGACTTTCTCCAATGCTATAATATCCTTTTTGAGGTGTGGCGACCAGAACTGCACACAGTACTCCAAATGAGACCGCACCATCGATTTATACAGGGGCATTATAATACTGGCTGATTTGTTTTCAATTCCCATCACTTTGACTACACAGACTTTTGTTGGCAGGGTGATGTCTTTAATTTTTATTATACTGTCTAGGTTTGCCATAGCTGTCCTCCCAAGGAGCAAGTGTCTTTTAATTTCATGGCTGCAATCATCATCTGCAGTGATCTTGGATCTACCTTTACATTTAAAAAAAAATAAACAATAGACCTGACTCGAAAAGATAAGTGCAAGAAAACACCTAGCTAATCACATCAAACTCTTGCATAACCAGGAAGGTTTTTAAAGACCTCTGCAAAGAGGGCTGTCTTAACATGGTGGTGAAAAGGTGGATTTATACCCACACTTCACTTGGCATCTCAGAGCAGCTCACAATCTTCTTCCCTTCCTCTTCCCACAACAGGTACCCTGTGAGGTGGGTGAGGCTGAGAGAGCTCTTGAGAACCACTCTTGAGAGAACAGCTTTGAGAGAACTTGTGACTGACCCAAGATAACTCCAGGAGCTGCATGTGGAGGAGTGTGGAATCAAACCTGATTCTTCTAGGTAATAGTCAGCGCACTTAACCACTACACCAGGGGTGGGGAACCTTTTTTCTGCCAAGGGCCATATGGATATTTATAACATCATTCGTGGGCCATAAAAAATTATTAACTTAGAAAACAGTGCTCCGCCAAGGGAGAATGATTCAGGGAGCAAAATTAATGCAAATAATTGTTTTTCTATTTGGAGTCATGTGGAGAGAGCCTAATCTGGCACACACACAAACACACATGGCGCGCCGCCCTAGGCAAATGCATAGGTAGAAAAAGCCCAACAGGAACTCAGTAGCATATTATACCGCATATTAGACCACATATTAACATATTAGGTTACACCATCTGGGATAATCAAGTGTAAACTGAACCCAGGGAGGCTGCTGCACAGTACATCTGGGCCCTGTGATCCCTGCCTGGCCCTGGGGAGGCTGCTGCACAATGCGGCTGGGCCCCACGATCTTCGCTGGCCAGCCAGGCCTCAGGGAGGCTGCCACATGGCTCGGATTGGTCCAGCAATCCTTGAGGGCCACACCTAGTGACCTCGAGGGCCATATACGGCCCTCAGGACAGAGGTTCCCCACCCCTGCACTACACCAAACTGGCTGAGAGCCATGAGAAAGAGAGAGAGATGGTGGTAATGCTGAGGAGAGAACGGGGGCCCGGTGAACTCTCTGCCTCAGACCCCTCAAAATCTGGAACCGGCCCTGCTAGAAAGCCTGCAATGCCATGACCTTCGTGTCTGTTTCGGAGAAGCAGGCAGGGATGCCTATGTCTGCTGTCTCCGCAGTGCAGCTATTCTTTCGTAGATCTGCAACCCAGAATACTTCACCATTCCATATTCATGTCGAACTACTTACAAAAGGTCATGTGCTCACAATGTACTCAGGCGTGCGGTCGCCAGGTGCTGATATCTTCCCATCGCTCTTGCTCATCGAGATGTTGTTAAAATGCAAGGGATCCTTCTCCGTGCTCTGAGCGGAGGCTTGATTTTAAACCTGCCGCTGATGAGGCAAAAGTACTCCCCTGTGAGCTTTCGCCCGAGCACTGCATCGTGTTTATAGCAGGCTGGCTCTCTTTTGCAAAGCGGCGGCGCAGCGTTTACAGCCCAATTTCAATGCATTTTAAACATAAGAACATAAGGGAAGCCATGTTGGATCAGGCCAAAGGCCCATCCAGTCCAACACTCTGTGTCACACATAAGAACATAAGAGAAGCCATGTTGAATCAGGCCAATGGCCCATCCAGTCCAACACTCTGTGTCACACATAAGAACATAAGAGAAGCCATGTTGGATCAGTGGCCAAAAAACCCCAGGTGTCATCAGGAGGTCCACCAGTGGGGCCAGGACACTAGAAGCCCTCACACTGTTGCCCTCCCAAGCACCAAGAATACAGAGCATCACTACCCCAGACAGAGCTTACAGAAGAGCCTTGTAAGCTCTTGGAGGACTGGCTACATCAGGGGTGTGTGGCCTAATATGCAAAGGAGCTCCTGCTAGAATCCCACCTTTGACCCTGGGTAATGTTATGAGGGACAGTAAACACAATATCCTTTATCTGTATTCCCAAGTGGTACAGTCTTCTGGAGGGGCCTATACTGTAAAGTAGCGGGTTCAGTTGCTAGAGCAGGGGTGGCCAAATTGTGACTTGGGAGCCAGATGTGGCTGTTTCATACAAATTGCGTGGCTCTCAAAGCCCCCACCACCCGGTCAGCTGGCTTGGAGAAGGCAGTTGTCCCTTTAAATTACTTCTCCAATCCAGCTGGCAGCTTGGTTAATGCATTTGAAGTTAAAGTTGCATGCTTTCCACCTCTCCCTGCCCTCCCTCTCCAACTATTTTCCCTTCCTTCCTTCCTTCCTTCCTTCCTTCCGTCCGTCCGTCTTGTGGTACTCAAACATCTGCTGTTCATCTCTTGCAGCTCTCTGATAGTTATTCTAGGTAGCTCTTATATTAAGCAAGTATTCCAAAGCATTCAATGGGTGACCTCAAGGTAGCTGTTTTACTGCAAAGGAACTTCAAGAGCAGAATGGAGGGAGAAATTGCTGAATTACAAATTATTATGAAACTTGGAACAAACACCTCTCCAGGAATGAACAGGGATATTGGTTTTTTTTTATCTCATTACATATGCTAAACCCACTCTCAGTGAGTATAGCTATACATCCACAGTATTCCAATGTATTTTTTATAATAGTGTATCAGAATAATGTTTTATATTGACATACTCAGATAAGGAATATTGGCTATTAATCTCATTACATATTCTTAACCCATTTTCATTTTATGTATTCGTTTTCTAATGACAGACTAGAATGATGTTAATAATGTATAGATTGATGCTGATAAGTAGATTGGGTGGACTACAACAGTGATATACATGTCCTTTTGTGATTCACCTAGATTTGCAGAAACACCATTTGGCAAGAAACTTTATTACCTTTTATGGCTAACCAGACCAAATGGCCTAGCCACACTGTTTTATGTGACCATGTGATCAGTTAGTTTGCCCTCTTGTATTTCAGCTCACAATACCCGATCCCCTCGTCTGATAAAGTGTGCTTAACAGAGCACACAAAAGCTTACATTCTAAATAAAAATTGGTTGGCCTTAAAGGTGCACCTTGACTCCTGCTTTGTTAATTAAGCAAGTTTGGCCACCCCTGCTCTAGCAGGATTTGCTTGAATTTCTCTTTAGCTTGGAGAAACGTCGACTGCGGGGTGACATGATAGAGGTTTACAAGATTAGGCATGGGATGGAGAAAGTAGAGAAAGAAGTCCTTTTCTCCCTTTCGCACAATACAAGAACTCGTGGGCGCTCAATGAAATTGCTGAGCAGTCGGGTTAGAGCGGATAAAGGGAAGCACTTCTTCACCCAAAGGGTGATTAACATGTGGAATTCACTGCCACAGGAGGTGGTGGAGGCTACAAGCATAGCCAGCTTTAAGAGGGGATTGGATAAAAATATGGAGCAGAGGTCCATCAGTGGCTATTAGCCACAGTATATATATGTGAGTGTGTGTGTGTTTTATATATATATATATATATATATATATATATATATATATATATATATATATATACACACACATATATATTGGACTGGATGAGCCATTGGCCTGATCCAACATGGCTTTTCTTATGTTCTTGTTCTCTTTCTCTCTTCCTTGGAAACGGACCTCAGAGACCCTGCCTCAAGGTCAGGCTGCACCATGACATGGCCCCTTTAAGAATACCCCAGTAAAACAGAACTATTCCAGGGTCAACCGGTGCACCAGCGAATACTCAGAATGCCTCCCCTCCTGCCTCTTAAGCGCCTGTTTCCTCAGTAGTCTCTGGCTTGGCTCCTGCCCAGATTAGGCGGTCAGTGTTCTGGGTGGAAGGTTTGTGAAAGCTGATAGGAGGATCTGGGAAGACAGGTCTCTGTAGTAAAACCGTGAGATGTATTTTGTGCACCCGCAGTAAAGCGAGATGGGTCTGGGAGCCGGCTTGGAATCCGAACGCTGGCAAATCTGGTGGAGCGGCAAGAATGCAAATAATGCGGGGACTTAAAGTTTCCCCCCAGCAGTACGTGTCATTCATTCGCGCCGGCTGATCAAATGTGGGAAAGAGCTGGGTTTTCTCCCCACCACCACCACCAATGCAGCTGTACATGAACAAGTGCATATCCCTGCACAAAGGCAGCCAGGGTTGTGGGGAGGGGGGGATACACTGCCTGGGGTTGCCAGCCTCCAGGTGGGGCCTAGAGATCTCCCAGAATGACAACGGATCTCCGGATGACAGAGGTCAACGCCCTCTGAAGAAAAATGGTCGCTTTGCAGCGTAGACTCTATGACAGGAGTGGCCAGACTTGCTGAACACAAGAGCCACATAGAATAAACGTCAGATGTTTGTGAGCCAGAAGGCAAGGAAGGAAAGCAAACAGATGGGGGAAGGAGTGAGAGGTGGAAAGAAAGTAACTTTAAATGCATTCTCCAAGCTGATGGCTGGCTTGGCAAAGTGATTTAAAGACAGAAGTGTCTTCTCCAAGCCAGCCAACAAGGTGGTGGGGCCTTCAAGAGCCACACAATATGAGTGATAGAGCCACATGCGACTCTCGAGCCACAGTTTGGTCAGCCCTGCTGTATGATGTCATACCCTGCTGAAGTCCCTCTAGGAATTTCCCAACCCAGAGCTGGAAACTTGAACATCGCCTATGCACAACCCAGTTTAGTGTCTGCAGTTTTTGGATCGATTTGTCTTCCGAGTTGCAGCTTCCAGTATGTTGGGATTCCTTGTTGGAATTGTTATTGCGTCTTGTACCCTTAAGCAGCCCCGTGGTGCAGAGTGGTAAAGCTGCAGTACTGCAGTCCCAACCCTCTGCTCACGACCTGAGTTTGATCCCGGCAGAAGCTGGGTTCAAGTAGCCGGCTCCAGGTTGTCTCAGCCTCCTATCCTTCTGAGGTCGGTAAAATGAGTACCCAGCTTGGTGAGGGGAAAGCGTAGAGGACTGGGGAAGGCAATGGCAAACCACCCCGTAAAAAGTCTGCGGTGAAAACGCTGTGAAAGCAACGTCACCCCAGAGTCGAAAACAACTGGTGCTTGCACAGGGGACTAATTTTACCTTTTTACCTTTAAGCATTGCTTGTCTGTAAATTTTTAAGTTTGATGTATTAGATCTTAGTTATTTGGTCACTGTAAGCTTTCTGCTGTTTCATATACATATTCCAGGAGTGATCTCTCTCTGGTTCCCCTACCTCCTGAGAGTTATGGTCGTGTAGGGGAATACTTGAGGATGTATTCTCTGTCTGTCTTGGGCCATGCTCTGGATGTCTTAGTAGCAGGGGTGGAATTCTAGCAGGAGCTCCTCTGCATATTAGGCCACACCCCCTGATGTAGCCAGTCCTCCAAGTGCTTACAAAAAAGAGCCTTGTAAACTCTTGGATTGGCTACATCAGGGGCGTGTGGTCTAATATGCAGAGGAGCTCCTTCTGGAATTCCACCCGTTTAGTAGGGATATCAACTCTGGACTAGGAAATACTTCAAGATTTTTTTTGGGGGGGGGGAGGAGGGTAACAACCTGGGGAGGGTGGGGTTTGGGGATGGAAGGAATCTCAGCAAGCTATAATGCCACACGATCTGCCTTCCAAAGCAGCTGTCTTCTTCAGGAGAACTGATTTCCGGAGAGCAGTTGTAATTTTGGAGAACTAGTTAGCATTGGGATGGGGGATCCCCAAGGAACTCCAGGTTTGCTTTGCAGAGGTGAGCTAACCACTTGTGCTCATTTCTTGCCTTGAAAATCCAACAGGGCTACCAAGGCACCCAGGACAGGGGTGGCCAAACGGTGGCTCTTTCACGCATATTGTGTGGCTCTTGAAGCCCCCAACGCTCCATGAGCCAGCTTGGAGAAGCATTTGTCTCTTTAAATTACTTCTCCAAGCCAAGCCAACCAGCGGCTTGGAGAATGCATTTAAAGTTAAAGTTGCTTTCTTTCCACCTCTCCTCCCTCCATCTATCTTCCTTCCTTCTTTCCTGCGACTCTCAAGCATCTAATGTTCACCTCTTGCAGCTCTCAGACATCTGATAGTTATTCAGATACTAAGCTACTGCCATTTCATAGGGCCTGTAAGACGGAGCTGTTCCGCTGGGCTTTTGGTTGAGGAAGTGGGCGTCCTATTCCACCAACTATTTTATCAGTCAGCCTCCCTTGTTGTGACAACATGCTTTGTAGCCTTGTTGAGGTGCTGAATCTGATTTTAACACCATCACTTTTTCTTGGGCCAAAAACTGTTGTACTTTGTGAAAGGTGCCCTTTCTGCTGGTGATGCACTTCATTTCGTTTTATTGTTCGGCTGTTTGGGTTTCATTGTATTGTTTAAAATTTGAATTGTAGGTTTTATTGTCTAACTTACGCTGCGATCTGTCCTGAGCCCGTTATGGGAAAGGACGGAATATAACAAACAAATTCTATGCGGCTCTTATGTTCAAAACGACCCTCAGGGGTCGTTTTGTAGAAAAATAAGTGGTGGAGCTCATCCAGGGATTGTTATGC
The DNA here is from genome assembly GCF_032191835.1 of Heteronotia binoei. NCBI lineage: Eukaryota > Metazoa > Chordata > Lepidosauria > Squamata > Gekkonidae > Heteronotia > Heteronotia binoei. Next base: position 21,278,136 of record NC_083243.1, on the reverse strand, counting down.
AGCTGTACCTATTATTCAATGGACAAGGTGGGAAGGAGGAGTGGAACACTCAGAAAGGTTCAGGAGCTCTGCTGATTCTGCACTCACCTTTCTCCAGGGCGGACTCCCGTTTCTGGGCGGAGCAAACTGGCAATTTCGCATTTTGCGCCACCATTTTGCACAGGGCAAACCCACGATTTGCCCCACCGCAGTGTAAACCTGTTTTTTCAGGACCTATCCCTGACCTATCATAATACACAGCATTTCAGCAACCGATAAAACAGAGTGGTCCTTGATAGACCAGGGTTTCCCGAAGGTTTGCAAAGTGGCTGGCCTGTTCAGTCATCTTTCTTCAATCTTTGGCGCCCTCTTCTGCTTGCATTCAGCTTTTCAAGCAAGGAGCTGCAGAGGACAACTGCTGCTCTCACTCTCTGGGGTTTCTCGGGCTCCACGCAGAGATAATCAAAGGCCACGGGGTCTCTCAAGCTGTGCATGCAGCAAGTGAGACGTACATCTTTGCCTTTCGCTCCTGGAAGCTCACCCACTCCTTTGCGGCCTCCACACCGCATAACTGTTGCAAAGAGGGCCGTGCTGCCGCATCTGAGGAAGTGAGCAGTGACTCACAAAAGCTCTTATACCTTGCCAAAAATCGAGTTAGTCTTCAAGAGGGGTGGTCAAACCATGGCTCGGGAGCCACATGAGGATCTTTCACCTATATTGTGCGGCTCTCAACGCCCCTTCCTCTGTCCTGTTGGCCTGCCTGGAGAGGGCATTTCTCTCTTTAAATCACTTCTTCAAGCCCAACAGCTTGGAGAAGGTATTTGAAGTTAAAGTTGCTTTCTTTCCACCTCTCCCTCCCTCATCTCTCCCCCAGCTACCTACCTTCCTTCCTTCCTTCCTGAGAGCCAGTCTGGTGCAGTGGTTAAGTGTGCGGACTCTTATCTGGGAGAACCGGGTTTGATTCCCCACTCCTCCACTGCTGGAATGGCCTTGGGTCAGCCATAGCTCTCGTAGGGAGTTGTCCTTGAAAGGGCAACTGCTGTGAGAGCTCTCTCAGCCCCACGTGCCTCACAGGGTCTCTGTTGTGGGGAGAGATAGAGGAGATTGTAAACCGCTCTGAGTCTCTGATTCTGAGAGAAGGGCGTGGTATAAATCTATGGTCGTCTTCTTCTTCCCATGCCTTTAGGGGCCCTGGGCCAGTTTTCCCCCTGCAGGCAGCCTTAGGAGCCAGCAACCGATATAAACAAATTGTGTACACCGCAAGGGTCATAACTGAGAGCCAGTTTGGTGTAGTGGTTAAGTGTACGGACTCTTATCTGGGAGAACTGGGTTTGATTCCCCACTCCTCCAATTGCACCTGCTGGAATGGCCTTGGGTCAGCCATAGCTCTCGTAGGAGTTATCCTTGAAAGGGCAGCTGCTGTGAGAGCCCTCTCAGCCCCACTCACCTCACAGGGTGTCTGTTGTGGGGGAGGAAGGTAAAGGAGATTGTGAGCGGCTCTGAGACTCTTTATCATCATCATCATCATCTTCTTCTTCTTCCCTCCTGTCTTGCAGCTCTCAAATATCTAACATTTATTCTCTGTGGCTCTCACATTAAGCAAGTTGGGCACCCTGGGTCTTCAAGGTGCTATGGGACTGTTGCTCGTTTCTCCTGCTCATGCAGCAGCGTTCCTGATCACAGCTTCCCTGCCCTACCCTACCCTAGCAGAGCAGACACCCACACTACACTTGAGGGAGAGAAGCTGAAATACATATTGAATAAATATGACTTCTGTGGCGTCCTTTTGCCCAGTTTTCAGATGCTAATCTTTATATGCTGGAACATGCTCTGAAAAGGGCTGCCTCCAGGTTTTTTGGTGCACCAGGTGAAGATGAAGAAGATATTGAAGATATTGGATTTATATCCCGCCTTCCACTGAGAGCGGCTCACAATCTCCTTTACCTTCCTCCCCCACAACAGGCACCCTGTGAGGTGGGTGGGGCTGGAGAGGGCTCCCACAGCAGCTGCCCTTTCAAGGACAACCTCTGCCAGAGCTATGGCTGACCCAAGGCCATCTCAGCAGGTGCAAGTGGACGAGTGGGGAATCAAATCCGGTTCTCCCAGATAAGAGTCCGCACACTTAACCACTACACCTAACTGGATAGCTGAGGCTAGCCTCATCAGAACTTGAAAGCTAAGCAGGGTTGGTCTGGTTAGTATTCAGATCGGTGACCGCCAGGGCTTCTTGGGTAGAAAAAGCCCAACCAGAACCTATTTGCATATTAGGCCACACCCCCTATGTCAGCATTGTTTCACATAGGGCTTTTTGTAGAAAAAGCCCAGCAGGAATGCATTTACATGTTAGGCCACATCCCCTGACACCAAGCCAGCTGGAACTGCATTCCTGTCCATTCTCACTAAAAACTAAAAGCCCTTGTAACTACCAAGACATATATGTAGTGTAATGCGCAGAGTCGGACTCGACTGTGCAACTGAACAACAACAACAACAATGCGCTAGGGGTGTGTTGTGTATGTGGATCAAAGCGAAGACTATTGTGTGTGTTCCTGCCTGGCTCATTGGAACCATAAGGACTGAGCTTGGGGGCTCAGGAAAAACGCAGGATCCAAATACCTGTTGCCCTGCTCCAATCACGAGCCCCTGGCCGGTTTGAATGACCCAATGGCGTGCTAGCGTGGGAACCTTGAAGTGTATATAAGTTGGCCCCCAGTCTTAGAGTGCAGCCCTATACTATGCTGTACTGAAATAAAGAGGTATGATCACTACCACCTCGCCTCTTCCTTGCTTCGAACCCACTATATCAGGGGTGGCCAACGGTAGCTCTCCAGATGTTTTTTTGCCTACAACTCCAATGGCCAATGGCTGGGGCTGATAAGAGTTGTAGGCAAAAAACATCTGGAGAGCTACTGTTGGCCACCCCTGCACTATATTATAGGGTGTTAAGGGGAAAAGGGATGGGAAAGGTAGAAAGGGGGCAGGGATACATAAGAACATGAGACGCCATGCTGGATCAGGCCAATGGCTTATCCAGTCCAACATTCTGTGTCAAACAGTGGCCAAAAAACCCCAGGCGCCATAAGGAGGTCTACCATTGGGGTCAGGACACTAGAAGCCCTCCCACTGTGCCCCCCCAAGCACCAAGAATACAGAGCATCCCTGCCCCAGACAGAGAGTTCCAACAAAGGAGAATGTTAAAAGGAGGATGTTACAGAGAAGGGTGTTGAAAGGGGGTGTAGATCACTGCTGTGAAGAATAACGATTCAGGCATTTTGCACATGGAATCAAGCTGACTCGGAAATAAAATCGCCCAATAAGTGCTCTGGGAAAACACCCCCACCCCCACACACCCCACAAATTAACCCGATGAAACTCTTACATTGACCCGACATGGAGAAAAACAAGTTTCAAAATGAAAAAGTTAAAAACATTGTAACCCAATTGTACATCCAAGGTAAAATACATGTGTGGAATGGGCCTGCCTCTGCCTCTTACTTGCCTTGGGAGCCGCTTGCTGCAGTCACCATATGGCTGTGATTTGACAACACTAGACATACACAGACACACAAGTTCTTCAAAAGCCCACCAGGATCCATCATGGCAGGCAGAGAAGACTAGGCAGTGTCAGCAGATATGGAGATTCTAAAAGCCTGCTTACACCCGGCTTCCCTTCCACCCAGTAGAGGAGGTAGCTCTCATTCTTCTTCTTCTTTCTCTTCCTCCTCCTCCTCCTCTTCTTCCTCTTCTTGGTGTAGTAGTTAAGTGTGTGAACTCTTATCTTGGAGAACCACTCCTCCACTTGCACCTGCTAGAATGGCCTTGGGTCAGCTGTAGCTATCATAAGAACATAAGAGAAGCCATGTTGGATCAGGCCAATGGCCCATCCAGTCCAACACTCTGTGTCACACAGTGGCCTACACACACACACACACACACACAGAGTGGCTAATAGCCACTGATGGACCTCTGCTCCATATTTTTATCCAATCCCCTCTTGAAGCTGGCTATGCTTGTAGCCGCCGCCACTTCCTGTGGCAGTGAATTCCACACGTTAATCACCCTTTGGGTGAAGAAGTGCTTCCTTTTATCCGTTCTCACCTGACTGCTCAGCAATTTCATCGAATGCCCACGAATTCTTGTATTGTGAGAAAGGGAGAAAAGTACTTCTTTCTCTACTTTCTCCATCCCATGCATTATCTTGTAAACCTCTATCATGTCACCCCGCAGTCAACGTTTCTCCAAGCTAAAGAGCCCCAAGTGTTATAACCTTTCTTCATAGGGAAAGTGTTCCAACCCTTTAATCATTCTAGTTGCTCTTTTCTGGACTTTTTCCAATGCTATAATATCCTTTTTGAGGTGCGGCGACCAGAATTGCACACAGTATTCCAAATGAGACCGCACCATCGATTTATACAGGGACATTATGATACTGGCTGATTTGTTTTCAGTTCCCTTCCTAATAATTCCCAGCATGGCGTTGGCCATTCTCTCAGGAATTGTCCTTGAAAGGGCAGCTTCTGGGAGAGCTATCTCAGTCCCACCTACCTCACAAGGTGTCTGTTGTGGGGGAGAGAGATTGTTAGCTGCTCTGAGAATCTGAGATTTGGAGTGAAGGGAGGGATATAAATCCAATATCATCGTCATCATCGTTGTCGTCACCATCTTCTTCTTCTCAACCTTTATTGGCATAACTGTTTTCATCTTTCATAACTATGAGGCACAGAATGCACTTGACCCCTGTTGGGTACCAATACAAAAAGGAAGAGTTTTAAAGGCATGTAGAAATGACATGAAACCAACTACAAACCTTTCTTTTGCATCTCATTGGGATTCAACATCTCTTAGCACTTTTGGCCCGAGAAAACAATGATGTCCAACAACTGATCTGGCCCAAAGAACCCTTATAGGAATTTCAGATTTGGCAGATTTTCAGAGTTTGGGCCCAGAGGGTCATCTGGTTGAAGATGTAAGGCAGAATTAGAGATGGTAGGAAGCACCAAGTGTCCAACACTTCTTGGCTGCTTCCAGGGTTGTTTTTTGTAGCAGGAACTCCTTTGCATATTAGGCCACACACCCTTGATGTAGCCAATTCTCATGGAGCTTACAGTAGGCCCTCTACTAACAGCCTTGAAAGTTCTTGGAGGATTGGTTATACCAGGGGTGTGTGGCCTAATATGCGAAAGAGTTCCTGCTACAAAAGAAGCCCCAACTGTTTCCTTCTCTTCTTCAGAATGTCTATGCTTGTTTTCCTGTCCCCACCTTGTCATTGGCTGTTGTATGACGATGTCGTTTCAAATGGTGTCCTTTCACAGCTTATGAAGAAGGGAAGAAAGAAAGAGAGATAAAGCAATGGCCGTGTTTTCCATAATATCTAGGTCTGTCCTCACTGACTTAAGTGTTAAGCCATGCTTAACTTTTTGCAGATTGCACCTAATTTAAATAATAATAACAATCTCAAACATTTTTACATTTTTTTTCAAATCTGAACCAATGAACTTGAAGGCAAGAATCATAATTAGCTAACTTCACTATTTGCACTTTTTTTTTGTGGTCTACACTTTTATAATAAATCCACAGCACCTGGTACCAAAACAGAACAGTACTTTATTAGAACATAAGAAGAAGAAGTAGACTGCAGATTTATACCTGCCCGTCTCTCTGAATCAGAGACTCAGAGCAGCTTACAATCTCCTTTATCTTCCTCCCCTACAACAGACACCCTGTGAGGTGGGTGGGGCTGAGAGAGCTCTGACAGAAGTTGCCCTTTCAAGGACAACTCCTGTGAGAGCTATGGCTGACCCAAGGCCATTCCAGCAGCTGCAAGTGGAGGAGTGGGGAATCAAACCCAGTTCTCCCAGATAAGAGTCCGCACAATTAATCACTACACCAAACTGGCTCTCCATAAGCAAGATCTGTTGTAGGGAGGACAGGGACCTTGTGGGGTATAATGCCACAGAATCCACTATCCAAAGCATCCATTTTCTCCAGGGGAATTTCTGGAGTCTGGAGATGACTTGCAGTTTCAGGGGATCCCAGGTCCCACCATAAGTCTGGCATCTCTATTGCCAGGGGTGGAATTCTAGCAGGAACTCCTTTGCATATTAGGCCACACACCCCTGATGTAGCTAATCCTCCAAGAGCTTACAAAAAAAGAGCCTTGTAAGCTCTTGGAGGATTGGCTACATCAGGGGTGTGTGGCCTAAAATGCAAAGGAGCTCCAGTTGGAATTCCACCCCTGCCTATTGCTAGACCATAAACATCCACAGCCAGCACAAAATAAGTGAAAACTGAAACTAAAGCAAAGGCTTTAAGGGACCATTTTAACTACAGCATACAATAAGGGAAGGAGCCTGTCAAGCGCCGATATTTCTCAATAAGCAGTCTTTTGTTTTAAATCAAAACTGTTTTATTGTTAGAAACTCAGGAGGGAGCTATACCAAAGACACAAGCCCTGGGAGCAACAACGCACACACATCCACACAGTTGCTATATAGGACATCCTCAAAGGCCACCACACAGATGCATAACTGAGTCACAGGTTCAAAGGTTGCTAAACATCTATTTTATTACTAAGGAATTTAGGCTACATCTCCCATTCTCACACTATTCTGGAAGCAGATAAGAGTTGTCTGTGTGAACCTGTGGGAGAGGGGACCTGAAAGTACTACCAGCCAGGCTGTAGCATAAACATCTTCGGACCAGATGGATTTATTACCTGGCCAATGGTTGTAAATCAGGGGGGAGCAGAAGAGAGCTGGTGATCTGCTCTTTGAAAGAAAATCACGTTACAGAAAATAGCGCGCTTGACATACTGCCCCCCCCCAAGCCCTTCTTCGGGGTTTTGAAGGATATTTAGCATAGAATTGTTTAATCAGCGCTGGCGCTCTCACATTTGAGCTAACTACCCATTCATCATGGGCTGTTGAAAAATGTTTCCATCTAATAAAAAAGTACAATATACCCTGCTTCAGCTTAGCATCTAAGATTTCTTTCACTTCATGGTGATTCTGATCCCCCACTGGAATAGGCTCTGGAGCTTTGAGTCGGGGGTGCCAGGGCGTCGCTCTAGGGTCTCGCTGCAGTAAACTGCAATGAAAGATTGGATGTATCTTACTGAACAGTTTTGGTAATTCGAGTTCTACAGTCACTTTATTGATTACACGTTTACTACGGAACGGTCCCAAAAACTTGTATGCCAGTTTTTTAGAAGTTTGTGGTAGAGGCAAGTTCTTGGTAGACAGTATCTCCCACTTTAAAATCCCAAGTGGGAGAATGATGCTTGTCGTAATGTTTTTTGTAAGTCTCTTTAGCCAACTCTAGATTCTCTTGGATGTTGTTCCAAGTTTTCCCCAACTTCCCCCACCACTGCTCAAAAGTCGATGGGGTTTCAGGTATTGTTCCTCCCAGTAATTGTGGAAAGGGTTTCCCTTCATACCCATTCACTACTAGGAAGGGGGAGGATTTGGTGGAGCTATGTATGTTGCTATTATAGCCACATTCTGCAAATGGGAGCAGCTCTGCCCTGTTCAATTGCTCCAGTAGTGCATTTACCCTCTCCATCTGTCTGTCAGTCTGAGGGTGATACGTGGAGCTCAATCCCGGCTAATTTACAAAACTCCCGCCAGAAGTTGGCAACGAACTGTTCACTCACTAATTAACTTATCCAGAAAAGTGTGTAATTTCACCATGTGTTGCAAGAATAATTGGGCTAGTCTTTTAGCTGTGGGAATTTGAAAGCATGGAATGTAGTGCGCTTTCTTAGAGGAGGTGTCCACTACTACCAGGATTACGGTTTTTCCCTGAGAAGGGGGAAGTTTTACTATAAAATCCAATTATGCTACCGACCACAGTCTGGTTGCTGTTTCCAATGGCTGTAGCAACCCGGAGGTGTTTCCCCCTCTCCTCTTAGCCATTAAGCATTTGGGGCATGAAGCAACATAGTTAGATACGTCCCTTTTCATAAATGGCCACCAAAATTATCTATTCACTAGATGCAGGGTTTTGACATATCCAAAGTGCCCAGATAGTTTGCTGTCATGACAAAACTGGAGCACTTCCTTCCGGAGGCTCTCTGGTACATAAAGTTTATTGTCCTTGTACCAGAAGCCCCCTCCCCCTTTCTTTACCCCCTCAGGTACTGCATTTCCTTCATTTTCCACCTCTTTAATCAGTCTTTCTCCCCCCCCCCCTTTCTTCTCTTCTTGTTTTACATGCTTTGCTTGAGAGCGGGTTACAGCAAATGCTTCCTTGTCCCACACCGACCAATTCCTCTGGTCTTGGGAGAACTTTTTAGAGATGTAAGCACATGGTTTTAGGGACCCGCCCCTCATCTGGTTGCATGAGAATTGCCCCCATGGCAACATCGCTGGTGTCGCAGTGGACCACAAAGGTTTTTAACTCATTGGGGTGAATCTGGATGGGTTCACTGGTGAAAAACCTCTTTAACTTGTTGAATGCCTCTTGACAGTTTTCTGTCCAATTTAGTTTTGCTCCTGGCCGCTTGGCCTCGGGACCTCTCCCTTTCAAGCCAGTTTGGTGTAGTGGTTAAGTGTGCGGACTCTTATCTGGGAGAACCGGGTTTGATTCCCCACTCCTCCACTTGCAGCTGCTGGAATGGCCTTGTGTCAGCCATAGCTCTGGTAGAGGTTGTCCTTGAAAGGGCAGCTGCTGGGAGAGCCCTCTCAGCCTCACCCACCTCACAGGGTATCTGTTGTAGGGGAGGAAGGTAAAGAAGATTGTGAGCCGCTCTGAGACTCTTTGGAGTGAAGGGTGGGATATAAATCCAATATCATCTTCTTCATCTTCTTCGTTTTAAGAAGGTCTGTCAAGGGGAGCATGGTGTGTGCGAATCCTTGTATAAAATTACGATAAAAATTTGCTAATCTGATGAAGGATTGGAGCTGTCTACGTGTTCTTGGGGGTTCCTAATCTAGCACGGTTTGTATTTTGGCTGGGTCCATTGCCAACCCCCCCCCCCCCCCCGACACTTTGTAATTTAGGTAATCCAATTCCGTCTTATAGAACTTACACTTGGACAGCTTTGCATACAGTTGGTTCTCATAGAGGGTTGCTAAGACTTCCCTCACTAATTTCACATGTGAGGGGAGGTCATTGGAATAAATAATTATATCGTCTAAGTACACCACTACCCCTCGGTACAAATACTTTCGCAGTACTTCATTTATAAAGTTCATGAAAACTCCCGGGGCCCCTTGCGACCCGAATGGCATGACTAAGTATTCAAACTGTCCCATCAGTGTGTTAAACACCGTCTTGCATTCATCCCCCTCTTTTATGAATACCCAGAAGTAAGCGTCTCTTAGGTCCAGCTTGGTGAAAATCTTTCCCTCCGACACAGTGCTCAATAATTTCTTTATTAGGGGTATGGGGTACACATTCGATGTCGAAATCACGTTGATCCTCCTAAAATCTGTACATAGTCAGAGCCCTCCATCCTTCTTCCTAAACAGCACGGGGGCTGTGTGTGGAGCCGTAGATGGCCTGATGAACCCCCGTTTTAGGTTCTTGTCTAGAAATTTGCAAAGTTCTGCTTTCTCAGGTCACCCCATAGAGTATAGTTTAGCTCGGGGGAGGCTCTGCCCCGGAATCAGTTCTATAGCACAGTCAGTATCTCAATGGGGCAGAAGCTCATTGGATTCTTCTTCACTGAACACTTGCTTTAAGTCTCGGTACTCTTTTGGAATTGATCTCACCTCTTCTATTGTGAGACACAGTTTTTCATTCAAAGGGGGTGGTTCTGGGCCCCACTCCATGTTCCATTGATGAGGCTCGCACCCTCCATCTCTAAAGTCTATGATTTGGTCTTCCCACTTTATGTTTGGTTCATGTTTGGCCAACCATCCCACTCCCAGGACAATGTCAAATGACGATGAAGGGGCATCAACAAAAATCTCTGTGTTCCAGTGGTCTTCTATCCCCACTGGCACTCCTTGGGTTTGCTCTGTGCAGGGTTCCCCCTTCATTACTGTCCCATCCACCTTTTCAAATTGTATGGGATGCTGCAATGGACTCGTAGGGAGTCTGAGAGCCTCCACTAGTTTGGGTGTGATTATGTCTCTGGTGCACCCAGAATCTAGTAGTGCTTGGGCATGTATAAAACGCTTAAGTCTAGGGTTCAGTAAAGTCAGTGGGTTGAAAAACAAAGTCCCCGTAATTCTCACTCTAAGTGGTGCCATTAGTTCCATGACCTGCTGCTCGGCACCTCTCAGTGCAGGTCGCTCTCGTTTCCTGCCGGCTCGTCTTCCCAGGAGTCTACTCCCAACTCATCAACGACGATGATCTCCCCCTTTTGTGGGGTTGCGGACACCAAGATGCCCTTAGCTGGTTCTTTCGCTTGTCCCTCCGCCTTATTCGCTTTGCATGCGCTGGTCTTCAGGGTGAGGGGGGGGTGCCTTGAGGCCGCTCTGGGCAATTGGCCACCATGTGGTTGAAGTTGCCGCACCTAAAGCAGCGTCTAGGGGTGGATGGTTTAGTTGATTCCCCAGACTGATCTGCTTTCTGCCTTCTGTTTTTGCCCCTGGCCGAGTCGCACGTCCCCCTTTACCCCCTTGCTGCTGTTGACGCTGGAGAGCCACTCTCTTCATGTTGGTTTCCACCTCTCCCTCCAGTTGCACCCACCCTACTAGCATGGTAGGGTGAGCCTGTTAGAGGGCTTGATCCAGCATGCTGGCATTCAGTCCCCTCTGGAACTGCTCGATCTTCACCTGCTCGTTCCACCCTCAAACTTTGGCCGCATTGGCCCGAAATTTGGCTACATACTCTCTCATGGCTTTGGACCCCTGTTGTAGGTCCCTCAGGGTGGTCAGTGCTCGGGTCTCTTGCGAGGGATCTTTGTACTGTATCAGTAGTGCTCGTAGGAACACTGCTACTGTGTCTAGTTCAGGGCTCTGGGTTGCATACAGGCTTATGTACCATCTCTTCAGTTTGGAGCCTAAGTAATCCACTCTGCTGAATTCATCAGGGAAGGTGTGACCCCAGTAGAACATGAAGCTATTAGCTTGTATTGAAAAGTACTCCACCTCTTTGGGGTCTCCGTTGAAGGTGGCATCCAGCTCACGGCCTCGCCCGTAATCCCTCGGTGGAGGCAGCAGCAGCTGAGGTTGCTGGGGCAGCTATGGCAGTGGTAGGGGGGGTTGTGGTGGTTGCCCCCCTCTCTGTGCCGGAGGCTGCAGTGCCCTGTCTAAGTACTTTCTCACCTCTTGGGCCATGAATGCATTGTTTGCTCACATTTCTTCTCTTAGACCCCTGGCCATTTCTGCCATCTCTAATCTCATTGTTTGGAGAACGTCCCGTGGGTCGGGATTTTGTTTTTCCTCCTCCTCCTCATCTGGAATCGGATCAGGGCCTCGTTCTTCCTGACCATCTTTACCACTCGCCTCCAAGGTGCCTTGGTCGTTTTCATCCCCCATCCTTGTGCGTAGGAGGGGGCAGCGCTAAGATCGCCTCTCTCCAAGTGGGCACTTCGTCCATTAGGCTGGTGGACCTTCTGGGGCCCCAATCCATTGGGGTTATGAACAATCGCTGTATGTGCAGCGGAGACCCTCGCCATGCCAGCCTCCTGGCGAGTACATGCCACGGATGTTGTCTCGAGTCCTTGATCCTCACCAATCGGTTGTTCTGGATTTTCAGGGGCTTCTCTGTTATCTGGAGCCTTTTCCGCCATTGGGGTAGAAAGTTTCCAATTCGGTTATGTCCCCAAGTGGGATTACTCCCAAAATGTCAAGCGCCGATATTTCTCAATAAGCAGTCTTTTGTTTTAAATCAAAGCTGTTTTATTGTTAGAAACTCAGGAGCTATACCAAGGACACAAGCCCTGGGAGCAATGACGCACACAAAGCCACACAGTTGCTATATAGGACATCCTCAAAGGCCACCATACAGATGCATAACTGAGTCACGGGTTCAAAGGTTGCTAAACAACTATCTATTTTATTACTAAGGAATATAGTCTATTAGAAATATCTCCCATTCTCACACTATTCTGGAAGCAGATAAGAGTTGTCTGTGTGAACCTGTGGGAGAGGCGACTTGAAAGTACTACCAGCCAGACTGTAGCATAAACATCCTTGGGCCAGATGGATTTATTTCCTGCCTAATGGTTGTAAATAAGGGGGGAGCAGAAGAAAGCTGGTGACCTGCTCTTTGTCTGAAAGAAAATCACATTACAGAAAATAGTGCGCTTGATAGAGCCCCGTGGCACAGAGTGGTAAGCTGCAGTACCGCAGTCTAAGTTCTGCTCACGACCTGAGTTCAATCCCAGCGGAAGCTGGTTCAGGTAGCTGGTTCAAGGTTGATTCATCCTTTCATCCTTCTGAAATCAGTAAAATGAGTACTTAGCTAGCTGGGGGGCAGGGCTTTTTGGGTAGAAAAAGCTCAGTGGCAACTCATTTACATATAAAGCCACACCCCTTGATTGTCACCATTAATTCACATAGGGCTTTTTTGTAGAAAAAGCTCAGCAGGAATTCATTTGTATATTAAGCAACACTCCCTGATGCCAAGCCAGCTGGAACTGCGTTCCTGCTAAAAAAAAGCCCTGGCTGGGTGGAAAGTGTAGATGACTGGGGAAGGCAATGGCAAATCACCCCATAAAAAGTCTGCCAGGAAAATGTCCTGAGGGTTTGGTAAAGACTCCGTGCTTGCACTGGGGACAAGTGTTCCTTCTAAGCCAGGGGAGGGGAACTTTTTTCCTGCCAAGGGCCATATGGATATTTATAACATCATTCGCGGGTCATAACAATTATCAACTTAAAAAACAGTGCTCTGCCGAGGGAGAATGATTCAGCTCAGCAAAATTAATGCAAATAATTGTTTTTCTATTTGAAGTCATGTGGGGAGAGCCTAATCTGGCGCGCACACACATACGGCCTGCCGCTCTAGGCAAATGCATAGGTCTAGGGCTTTTTTGTAGGAAAAGCCTAGCAGGAACTCAGTAGCATATTAGACCACATCCCCTAATATTAGTATATTAGGTCACACATTCATTAGCATATTAGGCTTCACCATCTGGGATAATCAAGTGCAAACTGAACTGTGACAGTAACTTTTCCAGGCCCTGAAGCAATTCTGACCGGCCAGCCAGGCCCCAGGGAGGCTGCCGCACAGTACATCTGAGCCCTGTGATCCCTGCCTGGCCCTGGGGAGGCTGCTGTACAGCACAGCTGGGCCCCACGATCCTCACTGGCCAGCTAGGCCCCAGGGAGGCTGCCACATGGCTCAGTTTGGTCCAGCAATCTCCGAGGGTCACACCAAGTGACCTCGAGGCCGTATATGGCCCTTGGGATGGAGGTTCCCCACCCCTGTCCTAAGCTGAGTTAGTGTGAGCTAGCTCACAGATTTTTAGCCTCTAGCTCACACGTTTTTGTCTTAGCTTAGGAAAAATGGCCCCAGAGCACGATAATTTATGCAGTAGCTCACAACTTTAACACCAGTAGCTCACAAAGTAGAATTTTCGCTTAGTAGACTCTGCAGCTTAGAGGGAACATTGCTGGGGACTACCTTCACCTTTTCACAATGAGGGAACATCAACAAATTCAGAACAGCTTCTATCTTGTTTCCTCACCGACTTCTGTTGTCAAATGTCCCAAACTGCCACAACTTAGGCCTCCACACAGTGTAGTGTTCCTTGGTGCTTTCACATCTTTTAAAAACAAACAAACGAACGAACAAAAAAAACTCTTTTAGGGCATCAACAAGTCTGTTCCCTGGAATGTTCTCATTTCCTTAGCTAAATCAGGGCTGTTTCCCTCCCTTGCCTTAAGAGTGCTTCCTTTGACATGTGGTGTTGACAATTTGCAATTTAACAGTTTATAATCATTTTAATCATTTTAAATCACAGTCTCAACTGCCACAACTGTCAGTGTTGAAAGCGACAAGCTGGAAAGTGGAGCTCACCACTTCAAATCCTTTGTGGATATCGTCTGTCAAAACCCGAAGGGAAACACAATCAACACAATTCCGAGCTCCTCGAAAGCGACAGGACTCATAGGGCTTTTTTTTGTAGCAGGAGCTCCTTTGCATATTAGGCCACACACCCCTGATGCCAGTCCTCCAAGAACTTACAGGGCTCTTCTTACAGGGTCTACTGTAATCTCCAGGAGAATTGGTTACATCAGGGGTGTGAGGCCTAATATGCAAAGGCGTTCCTCCTACAAAAAAAGCCCTAATTGTAAGCCACTTTGAGACTCCTTAGAGTAGAAAAAAGTGGAGTATAAAAATGCAAAGCCAGTTTGAGAGCTAGTTTGGTGTAGTGGTTAAGTGTGTGGACTCTTATCTGGGAGAACCAGGTTTGATTCCCCACTCCTCCACTTTCACCTGCTGAAATGGCCTTGGGTCAGCCATAGCTCTTGTAGTTGTCCTTGAAAGGGCAGCTTCTAGGAGAGCCCTCTCAGCCCCACCAACCTCACATGGTGTCTGTTGTGGGCGAAGGAGATAAAGGAGATTGTAAGCCGCTCTGAGACTTTGATTCAGAGAGAAGAGTGGGGTATAAATCTGCGTTCTTATTTTTTTTTCTTGAGTTCCGGCTCCAAAACAAGCCCTGGAGAGGAGATTCATACCTGCAGAATAAGATTCCATAATACGAGAAATGCAAGACCATCCGAGCCAGGAATGGGAGAAATATGTTGTCTGGGTCTGAAATTTGAAGGCATTACCTTCATAATTGCTCTTCCTCTCTTTCCCTAAATTTCCTATTTATGTAGAGCTGTTTGTGGAAAAGTAAGCTTACTCTTTTAGGGATATGGAGGGAGCAGTGCACTGGATTCCTCACCCTATTGCTGAACTTACAGGTCTGCAAAACTTGCCTCTTTATTCCCAGACACTTTGTCACTGGAGCTGGGACACTTAACCCTTTCCATACTGCAGTAAAACTAGCCAAGATCCTCCAAGTCTGTTTAGAACCAAAATTAGCTACACCTGATTAGTTTGAGCAGCTACAGCTGAAATAAGAACTAGGCCAGAAAACCAGAAGAGGACTAAAATTGGAACTAACATTAGCTGTACCTGAGTAGTTTGAGCTGCTACTACACTGAGTGATTACAAAGGACACAGAAGCCATTGGATTTATATTCCACCTGTTAGGGAAACTGCTCTCAAAATGAGATTGGGGAATTAGATTGAGAGACAGCTGGCCCTAAAAAGGAATCTTTTATTATCTGTGTATACGAGGCTCAACCGTTCAGAGAGTCAATGCTCAATAAGAAGACTCTAATTTAATAAAATCAATTGTGGTTTATTTGAAACAATAGTTCGTTCACACAAGGTACAAAAATCAATCACACATTCACACAGGTCTAGGAAATATAGAGAGATCGATAGGGGAACATAAAGGAATGGACATACAGGGTAATACTACCTCTCGCAGACTCCAATGGAAGGCTCCGATGGCGACGAATGAGGGAATAGGGGGAAGGTCCCGAAACTGATCAGGAATCGGGGGTGTTACTACCCAGCGGGAATAGGGGTTTACTGAGTAGAGGGCACACATGAGTGGAGTTGGGTCAGAGGTTAAATAGGCTTCCTCAGACCCTTAGGGACTGGGAGGTCCAAGGGAGGAGAGATGGGAGGTTCAAGAAGGCTGGACATTCCTTACTGACACCTAATTGGATGCCTGCTTTGGCCAATGAACTTCACCTTAGTCCAGTGAACCTGGAAATTTCCAAGCTGCAATGTTGCCTGGGTTGGCCCCACGGTACTTAGACTGGAGTAAGAATGGGAATGGCTGGATACTTAAGTTTAAATGGGATTAACTAGGAGGGTGACAATAGGTAATCAAATGCTGGCCTAGGTACCACCCAAGTTAGACAAAAGACTTGATGAAGACAGGAGATGTCCTTCCTCTTTCTCATCTTCTGCTGGGCAAGATTTATTGTTCTGGTGTTGCTGAGCAATTAGGATCAACAGTGGAGCTATTAATCCATTCTTAAAACAGATGGGTTGCTTGCAGGCTCAGGGTGTGTACGTGTGACTTTCCCACTAAGAAGGAATGAGTTCAGCCTGGCAGGGTAAGCTTGGGTCAGGAAAGCAAGCTGGATTCTGCTGTTGTTAGCTCTAGGTCCATGGAGCCAGGCTGGAAACATGGTGGCTTCTTCCACTGCAGTGGCCAAGACTGGGCACACAAGGAGCAGCTGGAGCATGTCTGTATTTCTGGCTCACACCCTTCAGAGATGTAGAATGCAAAGCTGCCACATAAGCCTTAGAAAGTGTAAGCAAAGTTCACTTCTTAGAGCAGATGTGTGAGAGTCAAATCTCCAGGCACCCTGGCAACCATGCTGGTGATCATGATGTCCACATGCATGAAAAGTAGGGGGCTTTTCCTCACAGTTCCCCCCCTCAAGACCTATGTCACCATCTGGTGGCGAGGTCTTGCAATAACACAATGTCCATATCTGTAGTTGACAGGCGGCGAGTCCACGTAGCTTCAGGGGTCTACCGGGGTGTACCGTCTATCTAAAAAGGTTGGAGCCACTATCTAAACTATTCAAAAATCAATTTGGAAAAATATTCCAATAGGCCAAAGGTTCCTTCCTTTGAATACTACGATGCAGGGATAACAGGCATTGGCAACGTTGTGGGGCATACAGTATTAAAACACAGGGTTACAACCATTGAAATAAAAGTTGAGTTCATAAAATCATTACTGCCATTTAAACCAGATAAATAACAAGAATTGATCTATAAATCACACACAATCATGACAATAATTGATTAGGAAAACACACAGGTACATTAGAGTTCATGGTTACAAGTGAATCCATATCTTAATCTTGAGTCTTCTTTTCTTCTTCTCCCCCCCTTGATAAGCTTCTTATACTGGGGTTTGAAGAGGATCTTCTTCCAGGTACCTATTGGGTATGTGAAAGTCCTAGTGGAGGGTGAACTAAAGAGTCTTCCCACCCCCCCTAGCACCCAGCGAAATCTGTCTTTATTGTTGCTAAAAGGGAGTCTTCCTGTAACCCAGCATGTAATTGGCAATGGTGCTTTTCTGCCTGTATCACCGATGGTCCATAGAGCAACAATGGGCTTGAGGAAAGAACCAAAAAGGAACCAAAAACATTCACACATGACAACATGGAGATGATTCTGTACCATTGTAGGGAGCAGTGAAAGCAGATCAAAAATGCATACATTCAACCATGAAGAAAGGAGTTTTAAAAAGCTATTAGTGAAGTGTCCTCCTGTCCAGAGTGTGGTGACCAGTGAGCTTTTACGTCACAAGCTTACATATGTCATGTTAGGGGCCTGCATTGGGCAGGTTTGCCTTATTACACTAAGCATTCAGGACTTTAGGAGGCTTTTTCCTTGTCAAGGAAGGAAAGTAACATACACAATTCAGAAAACATAACCCAAAATATTCTTTGTTGCAACATAAAACTTAAAATAAAACATTGTGCACAATCCAGGAAAATGACCATAGTTTGGGGCGTCCCCCATATGACGAAAATAGTTCCATAAAGAAGAGACAAAAGAAAACCTTTGCTATAGCTTTGGAATATAATGAATTGTCAAAACAATATAAAAACTTCAAAAACAAAAACTGAGGCCTCAATAGAACAATGCTAGCTAGCTTTATATGAGAGGGATCATACCCAAAATGACAGGTGAGCTAGAGCAGAGAAATTAAAAACCTGGACATAAGTGAGCTGATCAGGTCCCACTAAATCCAGTTTTTCTCTGGGCCAGTTCAGCTGAAACGATCTCGGTATGGGGGTCTCACATGTGAGCATAGATTTCAACAAAAACTTAACAAAACCAGAACTCTGAAAAGCAACATAATGGTTACACATACATAAAACAATTCTCAACAGGACTATCAACAACTCTTAAAACTACTGAGCATGCATTAGATTTGATTTGCAGGTCCAGATTCCCTGCACATCTATATTGAAAGAAAAGATGAGCAAACTTAACAAAACAAATCCTAGAAATCAAATTATGGTTAATTCACCTTGACAAACACACTAAAACAATTCATAAAAAGAGAAAAGATGTGGCAAGGCATCTGTGGTACCAAGAGAAAACGCTGAGTAGTTGCAAGGACAAGTCAAAAGAAAGACTTGAGGCATGAAAGCATATCCCTTTAAGAAGAAACCTTTTATGGAGTAAAAGGCAAAACTAAGATGATGGCACAATGCTCCAGGTTTAAGGCTTGTGCCAGAGAACGATTTTCCTCTGTGCATACACAGAGTGCAAAGAATGTGTTGCTGGAAGGCAACATGCTGTCAGAAATACCAAGTAGACCAACATTTGAACATGATACAACAAGACTTGAATTGGGGAGCATTAATAGGCTCAGCCAACTGGTTATAGATGCAGAAATAACACAAAAGACATTTAGTAGCAAGAAGAAAATCATGATTAGAAATGAACCCTGAGGAATCTACATTAAGAATCTAATAGGTTATTGCTCATTTCCTTGAGAACATGGAAAATAGAAAAGGGTTTTCACTCAGAAAAAGTCTAGTTCTAACAAGATATATATTATAGGTGGGGGCAGAACCATCCATTGGTCATTATATTACTTAAGACCAAACAAAGATACTGAGCCCACAAGTTGGGGCCTCTTAAGAACATGTGGATACCTCTTTCCGCAGGCAGACTGGATTAAACTAAAATTAAAACTCAAGATTCACCAAATAGCTAAAAGGGAAGGTTGATGATGCAAATGGCATTCAGAGAGAAAATGAAGATATCAATAGTTGAAGTACATTTGAGGAATCCAGATTTCTAATGGAAACCAAGAGCTTTCAGGAATTCTGCCAAAAACTAAGAGTATTAGTTCTTGAGGCTTAAGAGAGAGAAAGCACAGGGAGAGGGTAATTTTACCCCAAAGAAGTGTACAGATGTCCTATACTTCTTGTAGGAACCAAAATTTGTGAGATAAAATTTTCTTAGCTCTAATGTTTAGCAAAGGGCCTATAGATTGTAAAGCATTTTCCTTTTACTACAAAGCACTGGGAATGCCCAATAGACTTTGAGGAGCCATTTCCTAAAAGTGTTTCCCTTAAAATTAAAGCTATGAAATCTAAGTATAGGAGAGATTGGTACCAGTCACTAGAAAAAAAAATATTTTAAGACTTAAAAGGTACAGCAAAAATAACAGAAAGAAAGCTTCTAATCTAGGAGAACTCTTAGTATTAGGGCAGTTTACAGGCAGGGGATTTTCTCTAGCAGAGAACGATTGGCTGTAAGCAGAGCTTTGGGATGCCAGCTCCAGGCTGGAGATTTCTAGAAATTTGGGTCAAATTTGGAGATCACAAGGCATGCAGTCCATGTCCTTGGACACTCATTTCCTCCAGAGGCTTAGCCTCAATGTACTGGGGGAAAGGCTATGATTTTGGGAGAGACCTCCAGGTCTCACCTGGAGACTGGCAACTTTACAAAAACACAGTAGTATGCACATCTTCCACCCAGGTATTCTCTGGCTGGGAAGAGGCTGTCTCTGTGAGAGACTGCAATATAAAAAAAGTTTGGTAATGAAAAACTTTTGAAATTATATCTTTTTAGACCCAAAATCAGAAGATGAGAATTCAAAATAGCACAAAAAAAATACCTCAATTGTATTTCCACCCCCCCTAGATGAAGAAGGCGGGGAGGGTTTTAACAGACAAACCAAAATTCCTTCCCTCTTGGGTAAAGTGAATGCTTAGCTTTAACAAAAGGCTAAAACAGACACAATGGATTTGGCCAGTACTCTTATCTGACCCTGATAAGTTTTTACAAAGAAAGGTGGAGGAGGAGAATAATGAGCTTTCTGCCTGGGTGGGGCTCAAAATTGTAACTCTTTCCAGTTTCTTTAACTCAAGCTGAATTTGGCTGATTTTATTTCAAGAGGGTCTGCATGAGATTTGCCAATCAGTACTACATTAGTTGTTGCTGCTCCTGCAGCTGGAGGTTCTCCTTTCTGTACTTTCAAATTTAAATGACAGACTTGCCCATTTGAGGTTAGCTGTCTTGTTGCTGTGACCTTTGAGAAGGAGAGGCAACACCTCTTATATTACAAACACTGAATTTGATCTCTTCTGAGGCTCTGCAAGAAAACTTTCCTAGCCAGCCATCCACTGGAAGATACTAGGACAAAAAGTTCTTTACAAGAATGGTGGCAAACAAACCTGTGGTTCCTCTTGCCACTGGCTAGTTATAGGTCTATAAGAAAATGAGGCTTTCTCTCAAAGACACTGAGTTGCTTGTACCTTAAGGAGACCTGAGATAAACAAAAATTTAACTTCTCAGGGCAATGCATTTAAAATTCTATTCCTTTGCCTTAGTTACTTATCAAATCTTTACTGCTACAGATCTCCATTGAGCAAGAGGGAGAACAATTAGCATTTCTTCCTGATGGCAGGAGTGCTGAGCATTTGCAATACTTTAGCCAGTTCTATTTGGGCCAATCTGCAGGCACTCTGTACAAGCTCAGAGGCTATACCATTTAAAATTCATAGAACTGAGGAAATAAATATTTTCTGACTTTATAAGCGAGAGAGAGAAAGATGAACTTGGGAGTTTCACAGATTTTCATTCAGCCAATTTGAAAGTTAAAACAGTTTCTTACATCTTGCTCTGAAAGCTTTGAATTAACAAAAAACTAGTTCAGTCTCTCTTTCTCAGGTACTTGATGCTGGCATTTTTAAAGGGTTAGACTAAATACATACTACATCAAGCTCCCATTACCCTGCAGAGAAACTAACTGCAGGCTGGAACCCTTGCTGGGATTCCAGGAGATCTCCAGGCCTCACCTGGAGAAATGGCCTGGTCTAATTGTAGTCCAAGTCATTGCTTGTATGTTTTCTTATTTAGTCAAGGGAAAAGGTGCCCTTGTTACCTTTAAACCTAATAAGGCCAGATCTCTCTGTTTTAAGAGACATTCAAGTCTAGGAGTTAGATTTTCCTTTGGGTGGGGGGAGGTTCAGAGACAAAGGAACCTTGCCTGCCCATGTGGGATTACCATTCTCTGAGTTCCACAGAATTCTGGCTTTCAAATTCCCCAAATGGGATGAGCTAAAGACAGAAAATTTCTGGCGTAAAGGGCTGAGGCTTGCTCATGTAGGAGTGTCTGGAGCAAGTCCTTGCAAAAAGGAATACCTTGTGCCATAATTGTGGAACTCTGCATAGGCTCAGAGACCACATTTCCTTCATGATTCTGGGGTAAGAGAACTGAAATAGGGACTGTTTTCTCATTTTCATGGGGGAAAGAAGTCTGGGGCTGCACAGCTGGGTTTGCCCCACCACATTTCCTTTTATCCTGCACTTCCAGAATTTCCAATCTCCTCTCTGTGGCCCTGCAAGACTCCAGAACATTTTGAAGGAGGCTGGCAGTTTCCTTTTCTTTCCTACCAGCTTCTAACTTTTTCTGAAGTTCCAGATTTTTCTCAGCAAGCTTTTGGATTTCTAAATCCTTTTCATGAGTAGGATTTGTAAGTTTCCCTACCCTTTCCTTATTAGGGAAGTCTTCCAAAGCAGTAGCTTTGGGGAGGCTATCTCCATTTTCTGCAAACCCTGGGGCTTTGGGAACCGTGTGCCCTGGTGGCTTCATGGCATCTGAAAGGGCAGCAAGTAGCACATGTGTGGGCTGCTTATCAAACTGCCTCATGTCTGCTCCAGTGGCTCTAAGCTGGGACCAAGCTGCCATTCTGACTTTGTCTCGAGGAGTCCGCTGAGGCCAGGGTTGCCCAGAGGCTGACTGTGTCTGCCTAGGAGCATAAGCCTGCTTGTGAAGGGGAACCTTTGGGGCAAGCTGGGGATGGCAAGAAGAGCTGGAACCAAAGCCAGTGTTTTGGAACTTCCAGTTCTGGCTTTCTTTTCCATGCCCGTCCTGTTCCTGATTCCAGTAAACAGGGTACTGGCCTTTTCTATTTAATTGTGCTTGAGTGAGCTGTGTTTCTAAAACAGCAGCCTTCTTCTCAGATTCTTGGGCATGCTTTAAAGCATTCTCCAGTCTCCATTTGGCCTCATGGAGAGAGTGGGTTAAATTTTGTTTGTCTATTAGGTACTCATATCTCTCAGCCCTGAACCTTTCTACCTCCTTCTCATAAGTTTTTAACCTAGCTTCTGTCTTTCTAAGCTCAGAGGATACCTGTTTTTGCTGTTCTTCTCTCAATCTTGTCCTTTCTTCCTCATGAGTTTCCAGCATTTGCTTTACTTTGGCCTCATGACTCATGAGAATCTGCTCTTTCTCTGCTGCATAGGCCTGGAGCATGAGTTCCTTCTCTGCCACATGGCTTTGAAACTCCTGCTTCAGCACTGATGCATGGCTTTTAAGAGTTTGTTCTAGTTCTTGTTCCTTTAATTCTAACTGTTGCTCTTGTTTCTTAACTTGTTCCCTAAGCTGTCTGTTCACATTGGAGCTTTCCTGCAAGGCTAGGAACAGACCCCATGATGCGAAAAGATCTCTTTTTCCTGGCTTGATCTTTTTCTGAGCACATTGGTCCTCAAACGTGTCTCGAAAGAATTGGAGGGGGTCAGGGTTCTTAAAAACTCCTGCTTTCCAAGGGTTGTCTCCCTTCTTCACAAGCCACTTCTCTAGCTTGGGAAGCTCCTGTTCTTTCTTGGCCAATGCCATAGCTTACACTTTAGTTCCTCTCAAAGTCCTAACTTTACTTGCAGGGCTGGTTTTCCTGCACTGTTAGGTGCCTAACCACAGGCCACCAAAATTAACTGATGCAGGAGCCTTCCCTGGCACTTTTCCTGCTTATTGGGGAGCAAAGAACTTGCAGGACACCTCTGTGTGTCTCACAAGTAAAGGAGAGAGTTGCAGGACCTTCCTTAGTTCTCTGCAACACTAACAAATGTTTGTGGCATGGGCTTATGGCCTTGCACACATTGTTGAGCTCCTCAGGAGGGGCTTTTCTCTAGCCTCTGCCTCCAAACAAATCAAAAGTTTTAAAAGTCTCAGAGCCTGAGCTTTTCCTCTGTTGGCCCTAAGCAAAAGGGAAATTTTTCGGCTGGGAAGAGTTCCTATCTCCTCAGACCCGGGACAAATTTTTAACCCCAAGGGAGAGCTTCTTGCTCCTTTCACTAAATTCTCTTAAAGGCACAGCCAAGTGTAAGAACTAGCAGCATATTTCCAGATGCTTTCTGGCTCCTATGTGCTATTTTACACCTGGGCTGGCAACTTTACTTATGTTCCCTTTTTTTGTTTTGCCTACTGCCAATCTCTGATTGCGCTTCGGCTTGGGTTTAGGGGGCAGTGAGCCAATCCTATGATTGCGTCTCGGCCAGAAAAGGGAGCCACGAGCCGACCCAACGATCGCGTCTCGGGCGAAATTTTAGGCAACGAGCCGACCCAACGATCGCGTCTCGGCCAGAAAAGGGAGCCACGAGCCGACCCAACGATCGCGTCTCGGGCGAAAGGGAGCCACGAGCCGACCCAACGGTCGCGTCTTCGGGCAAAAGGGAGCCACGAGCCGACCCAACGATCGCGTCTCGGGCGAAAGGGAGCCACGAGCCGACCCAACGGTCGCGTCTTCGGGCAAAAGGGAGCCACGAGCCGACCCAACGATCGCGTCTCGGGCGAAAGGGAGCCACGAGCCGACCCAACGGTCGCGTCTTCGGGCAAAAGGGAGCCACGAGCCGACCCAACGATCGCGTCTCGGGCGAAAGGGAGCCACGAGCCGACCCAACGGTCGCGTCTTCGGGCAAAAGGGAGCCACGAGCCGACCCAACGATCGCGTCTCGGGCAAACAAAATAAAAAGTTGCCCAGCAGTCAGATTGCAGCAGTCCTACGACCCACCTGCCTTCTTGACTGTCGGGTGCCTTAGACTAGCCTTGGCCTAGACTCGTGTAAGGACTTGGGTGTGTGTGTGCAAGTGTCTGAGTGTGTATGTAGTGTGTGTGCACTACGCTCTAAAGAAAAGGGAGAAGGGAAGGGTGCTCTATCCAGATCTTAACAGCTCTGACCTATCCTGACATTCCCTCCCACGATAGACGCGTTTAGAAAGGCCTCGGGACGGCGGCCAGGCTTCACGGGACTTCCCCCTTGCGTTCTATCGGGCTCAGTCCTCTTTCGAGGGGTCTGGCCTCCTAGGGGCGGCTGAGAAGTCCAACGCTGAATGATAGAAATGGGAGTAGCCCAACCCACAATTATATAGAGATGCTCGCTAGAGCCGTTCACACAGAACTCATTCACTCAATCACTCACACAATAGCCTCGCTAGCAAGACTTTCTGAACGGTGCAACCTTACGTCTGTCTGTATGAAGACACGCGTGTCGACTCGCGTGCGTTCACACAAACAGGATAATGCCCAAGCTTTCTCCACCAATTTCTGTTAGGGAAACTGCTCTCAAAATAAAGTTGGGGAATTAGACTGAGAGACAGCTAGCCCTAAAAAGGAATCTTTGTTATCAATTGTATACCAGGCTCAACCGTTCAGAGAGTCAATGCTCAATAAGAAGACTCTAATTTAATAAAATCAATTGTGGTTTATTTGAAACAATAGTTCGTTCACACAAGGTACAAAAATCAATCACACATTCACACAGGTCTAGGAAATATAGAGAGATCGATAGGGGAACATAAAGGAATGGACATACAGGGTAATACTACCTCTCGCAGACTCCAATGGAAGGCTCCGATGGCGACGAATGAGGGAATAGGGGGAAGGTCCCGAAACTGATCAGGAATCGGGGGTGTTACTACCCAGCGGGAATAGGGGTTTACTGAGTAGAGGGCACACATGAGTGGAGTTGGGTCAGAGGTTAAATAGGCTTCCTCAGACCCTTAGGGACTGGGAGGTCCAAGGGAGGAGAGATGGGAGGTTCAAGAAGGCTGGACATTCCTTACTGACACCTAATTGGATGCCTGCTTTGGCCAATGAACTTCACCTTAGTCCAGTGAACCTGGAAATTTCCAAGCTGCAATGTTGCCTGGGTTGGCCCCACGGTACTTAGACTGGAGTAAGAATGGGAATGGCTGGATACTTAAGTTTAAATGGGATTAACTAGGAGGGTGACAATAGGTAATCAAATGCTGGCCTAGGTACCACCCAAGTTAGACAAAAGACTTGATGAAGACAGGAGATGTCCTTCCTCTTTCTCATCTTCTGCTGGGCAAGATTTATTGTTCTGGTGTTGCTGAGCAATTAGGATCAACAGTGGAGCTATTAATCCATTCTTAAAACAGATGGGTTGCTTGCAGGCTCAGGGTGTGTACGTGTGACTTTCCCACTAAGAAGGAATGAGTTCAGCCTGGCAGGGTAAGCTTGGGTCAGGAAAGCAAGCTGGATTCTGCTGTTGTTAGCTCTAGGTCCATGGAGCCAGGCTGGAAACATGGTGGCTTCTTCCACTGCAGTGGCCAAGACTGGGCACACAAGGAGCAGCTGGAGCATGTCTGTATTTCTGGCTCACACCCTTCAGAGATGTAGAATGCAAAGCTGCCACATAAGCCTTAGAAAGTGTAAGCAAAGTTCACTTCTTAGAGCAGATGTGTGAGAGTCAAATCTCCAGGCACCCTGGCAACCATGCTGGTGATCATGATGTCCACATGCATGAAAAGTAGGGGGCTTTTCCTCACACACCCTCCATCCTGAATCAGAGTCTCAGAGCAGCTTACAATTTCCTTTATCCTCCTCCCCCACAACAAACATCCTGTGAGGTGGGTGGGGCTGAGAGGGCTCTCACAGCAGCTGTCCTTTCAAGGACAACCTCTGCGAGAGCTATGGCTGACCCAAGGCCATTCCAGCAGCTGCAGGTGGAGGAGTGGGGAATCAAACCTGATCCTCCAAGATAAGAGTCTGTGCACTTAACCACTACACCAAAATGTTGTTACCTAAAGGTATTTTTTAGCCATTTGCCCTCTTTACTATTTTAACTCATTTATTTTGCCTATCAATAGAATTTTATGTTTAAATATATATAAAAATGCCACTTAAATTCTCCTTGGCTTTTCTCCTAAATTAGCCTGTTTATTCCCTTCTTCCAAACATTCCGTTACGGGAGCGGGGCCTACTAATCTGCAGAACTGGAGCTTGCTTGTAGGATCCCTTAATCATTTCCATTACCTGCCTCTGTGGACCAACCCTGGACTTTCTTGGTGGTCCCCCATCCAAGAACTGACCAGGGTGGGCCCTGCTTACTGCCCAAGACCTGATGAGATTGGGCTAGCTTGGGCCAAAGGTAATAATAATAATAATAAAATTTTATTTATATCCCGCCCTCCCTGCTGAAGCAGGCTCAGGGCAGCTAACAACATAATCAATCTATACAATAAGTTATATAACAATTTTAAAATCAACATTCAACATAAAACATTCCAATTTAAAATTAACATTTCTGGTGCTATTCTATTAGATGCAAGTATGTATGATGGCGGAATCACTTAAGATGAGTCCATCAATCATTCAGTCAGGTAAAGGCCATCCTAAAGAGGAAGGTCTTGCAAGCCCTGCGGAAGGTCTTGCAGGTAGAGTTGCCAAGTCCAATTCGAGAAATATCTGGGAACTGTGGGGGTGGAGCCAGGAGACTTTGGGGATATAGCCAGGAGCAAGCATAAATGAACTCCAACGGAAGTTCTGGCCATCACATTTAAAGGGACCACACATCTCTTAAATGCCTTACCTCCACTGGAAATAATGAAGGATAGGGGCATCTTCTTTTGGGGCTCATAGAATTGGACCCCCTGGTCCAATCTTTTTGAAACCTAGAGGGTATCTTGGGGAGAGGCACTGGATGCTTTGCTGAAAATTCGGTGCCTGTACCTCAAAAAACAGTCCCTCCAGAGCCCCATACCCATCAATTCTCTGGAAGGCTACATTAGGGGTGTGGGCCTAATATGTTATGACTCAGAGGGGTCTTACCAAACTGCTGCCAACACTCTGGGTTAAGGGTTCCCCTTGAGAAGGCCCAGAGTACCCTCCCAAGCCCTTCAGACCTCCCTTAGCGAGGCCAAATAATGGGTGTGAGGACCAGGCAGAGTAAACAACAACAAAAAGGTTTATTTTAGCGCAATATAAATTAACAAGGTGCATTAACCAGTAAAAGAGTGAAGGGAAAATAAACAAATGCCCTAATGCGTCTGTCTTACAGTCCCTACTCTTATCAGCACTTATCCCCTTGGATAAGGATCTTCCCCTTGCTTCCCGCTCAGCCTTCCAGGGAAAGAACACCCACTTCCTGGGCTTGGCCTTTATATTCTCTTCCCAGGCCCCACCCCTCTCTGGGCCTCTTTCTCTCCAAAACCCTCGCTACCCAATCAGAGGGGATCCTGGGAGATGTAGTCTTTTCCCAGTAACTCCTAAGCAGGCTTGTGAGCTCTTGGAGGATTGGCTACATCAGGAGGGTGTGGCCTAATATGCAAAGGAGCTCCTGCTAGAATTCCACCCCTAGTGAAGACCCACTGTAACTTGGGACTTAGGTACGATGGGAGGAGGGACCCCTGCCTTCCTTATATGAAATGTGGAGAGGGGTAGGTTGTCCAGGTTGGGGGAATTCCTGGAGATTTTGGGGGGTAGAGCCTGAATGTGATGGGGTTTGGGGAGGGGAGGGACTTCAGTGGGATACAGGGCCATAGAGCCCACCTTCCAAAGCAGCCATTTTTCTCCTTGTGAAGTGATCTCTGTTTCCTGGAGATCAGCTATAATCCCAGCAGATCTCTGGCTACCACCTGGAGGTTGGAAACCCTAGCGTAAGCGGCAGGGGTGGAATTCTAGCAGGAGCTCCTTTGCATATTAGGCCACACACCCCTGATGTCGCCAATCCTCCAAAAGCTTACAAGGCTCTTTTTTGTAAGCTCTTGGAGGATTGGCGACATCAGGGGTGTGTGGCCTAATATGCAAACGAGCTCCTGCTAGAATTCCACCCTTGGTAGGGGGGGTGTTTGCCCCTCATTGGAGCTGCACCTTCTTATGCAGTTTGGCCTTTAGAGGGGAGGTCAAGATTTTCTTCATACGGCCTATCTTGCATTGATTTTGTTCAGGGCTTTTTTTTTAGTGGGAACTCCTTTGCATATTAGGCCACACCCCCTCTTATGTAGCTAATCCTCTAAGAGTTTACAGGGCTCTTATTCCAGGGCCTACTGTAAGCTCTTGGAGGATTGGCTACATCAGGGGTGTGTGGCCTAAAATGCAAAGGAGTTCCTGCTACAAAAAAAGCCCTGATTTTGTCATGGGGAGATGTATAATATCAATATGAACAGATCTGATTCTTGGATGGAATGTGGAATGCGTGTGAAAAGAAAAGTGCTTGCTAATCTATTTTCTTTTTTATGTCTCTTTTGTATGAGTCAGCTTTTTTTCTTCGTGTTTTTGGCAAGGTTGTGTTTTTCTTAATTTGATAGCCGTGCATTTTCAAAAGAACTGCCTCCCATCTGGATTGGGGTGAAGGAGTTCTCCTTATCTGTAGGGGCTGAAGCGACTGCAATCTTCAGAGGAAATATTATAGGGGAAGGGAAAGATGCTCGGTATCCGCAGGGGTTACATGAGCAAACCTGATTAGAAGAGCAGAATCTTAAAAAATACCTTCCAGCCAGGGGGAAAATGCTGATTCATGTGTTTTAAAATGAATTGTTGATGATGACCTTTTCTATTTTTCCAAATGCAGTACAAAATATTTTTGCAGTGAGTTAACCCCTTCCTTGTAGCACACAGGAACTTCCGCACTGTACTTTCTACATTGAAAGCTCAAGGCAAAATGAAAGAACGTATAAGAGACAGGGAACAATGAAAAGGTGAGTCACGACTCATGAAAACTCTTCCCTTGGCCACAAATTTTGTTAGTCATAAGAACATAAGAGAAGCCATGTTGGATCAGGCCAACGGCCCATCCAGTCCAACACTCTGTGTCACACAGTGGCCAAAAAACCAGGTGCCATCAGGAGGTCCATCAGTGGGACCAGGACACTAGAAGCCCTCCCACTGTTCCTCCCCCAAGCACCAAGAATACAGAGCATCACTGCCCCAGACAGAGAGTTCCAACAATGTTGTTGTTGTTCAGTCGCACAGTCGAGTTCGACTCTTTGCGACCCCATGGACAAAATTATTCCAGGCCCTCCTGCCTTCCACCATCCTCCGAAGTCTGCTCAAATTTGTGCTTCTTACATCAGTAACGCTTAGGGTTGCCAAGTCTAACTCAGAAAATATCTGGGGATTTTGGGGGTGGAGCCAGGAGACTTTGGGGGTGGAGTCAGGAGACTTTAGGGCAGAATCAGGACTTTCCCATTCCCAAAATAAATGCATATTTTCAAAATAAATAAGTATTTTCAAACAAGAGTGTTTCCATTCCTTGAACGCAATCTTCATTTCCTCCTCTTTTTTGCTTTCCCCACTAACTGATAGTGTCATTTGTTGTATCCCACAACCACAAGCCCCTTGTCAGGCTCTGGTAACATTTCCAAGCATGGCTTTATTATTATTATTATTTTCAGAAAAATCTCTCTGAAACTCATGCTGAGCCAAAATGGGGGTGGAAAGTGGGCGGTCCTCTCTTTCCACTCCCACACCTGCATGCACCTATCTGTTCTTCTCCAGCTTACAAGCACTCCTAATGCCTATGTTCAATTGCCTGCACCACCTACACACCCATTCCTCAGCAGCACTGGCCAGTGTATGCAGTTGGGAGTGCTGTTGCCATTGCCATCAGGAATGACAGCACTGTGAATCACCCACACTGGGCCCTGGCAGCTGCTCTACCTCAAAATATGCTGAAACATTTAGTAGGCCCTTGCTACTACTAGAACCCTGACTCAAGCTGTAACCAAGCTTGCTTGGTTTCAAGAAAATCTTTTGACAGCTATTTTTCATACTTTTCTTTGGCTAAAACACTGGGAAATTGCTGTGAAAGGTAGCAGAGAATTGTACTGCAGTTAATGAATTAATTTCCAGTTATATGAAGTTCATACAAGCTTTTCTGTAGTTATCCCAAAAAGGATATTTATGAGGGACCTGCAGCTTTTTACTGGATATATTTCCCATGCCTTTAAAAGCAACCTGTTTTGCAGATATTTAGCCAGTGAACTTCTTTCACCTTTTTAATATCTACAGGAGGAGTTTAATTTTGGTGTCAGACAGCTGTTAAAAGCAGGACCAGTAAAATGGTGCCAAGTTCATAGTACCATCGCTTCCAGTGCTGTTGAGAAATACTGCAGTAGTCTCCAATAATCTCTTTCTGCCCCACACCTCTCACTCTCACTCACTCACACAGAAATCTCATAAAAAGGCCAGCTGGCTACAACTGGGGGTGCCAACTTTTCATTGGCAGAGCTCCTATGTCTGCCACAACAGTATGATGAACAGAAAAGTTTCATGCAGTAAAAATGGAAGGAAAGAAAGAAAGGGAAAGAATGAAATGGAAGGAGAGGAAAAGAAGACATGGAAAGAAAGAACAGAAGAACATAAGAGGATCAGGCCATATGTTGGGTTAGGCCAGTGGACTACCCAGCCCAAAATTCTCTCATACAATGCCCAAAAAGCACCAGAATCTCCACCAGTGGGCCCAGGGCACTAGAAGCCCTCCCACTGTTGCTTCTCCCCCTCCCAGCACCAAGAATACAGACAGAGCATCACTTGCAGGAAAAGAAAGAAAGAAGAGGGGGGGGGAGAAAAAAAAGCTTTTCTCACCATCAGATGACCCCAGCCAGCAACAATTCTGCCCAGGGGTCATTTGGTAATGAGTGCGCTACTGGAATGCCCACTCCCTGCCCCTCTCAGCTAAAAAAAACACACATACCCTTCTTTGCCGCCCAGGCCTCTCGGGGAAATCTCCCCAAAAGAGCATACTGCAAGGCACATGAAAGCTCATACCTTGAAGAACACTTCATGGGCCTAAAGTGCCAGTGGACTCCAGCTCCTCTCTGCCCAACATAGAGACGGGGGAAGGAAGGAAGCCAAACAGAGCTCAGACTTTGCAGCCTGTGTCAGTCTTCAAGGCTAGCTTTTCTCTGCATAACAGAGAGACGGGGGAAGGAAGGAAGCAGAGCAGAGGTCATGCTTTGCTGGGGGTGGGGCTAGCTTTGCTGGGGGCGGGGCTAGCTTTGGGTTTTCTTGTGACCTGGTAGTGAGGCTTCCATGGCCCGGTGCCAGGTCACGACCCTGCAAATGGGAAACACTGTTCTAGGGAAACAAGGAGTGTAGAAGGTGTATGGTACCTGGTCTTTTCTACATGCACTCTATATCAACTATGTCTAACTTTCAGCAAGATTGGATGAGGACTTCTTGTGGGAACCTGCAGCACTGCATAAAGGAGGGATCCTCATGCTTTTTGAACCTGCGAGTACCTTTGGACTTTGGACACAGTACGGTGGGCACAGCCACAAAATGGTTGCTACAAAATGGCTGCTGCTGGAGAAACGGTTGCCAGGTCCAACTCAGTCCAACAAAAATATCTGGGGACTTTGGGGGCGAGCTGGGAGACTTTGGGATGGAGCCAGGAGGCTTTCCTATTCCCTAAAACAAACAAACAAAAATACAGCGCTGCAGTTCCCTTGAATACAGTCTTCATTTCCTCCATCTGTTTTTGAACATATGAAACTGTCTTATACGGAATCGGACCCATGATCCATCAAAGTCAGTATTGTCTACGCAGACTGGCTTTTCTGCCTTCAAAGCATTACCCGAGCAGCTGCATTTCCACTGTATGAAAGGAAACACACACACACACTCATAAAGCAGCCAAAATAAACAGTTTGCAAGCCCACAATTTTGTGATCACATTGGGGTAATTTACTCATGGGAGTTGCTGGATGTAGCTATCTGCTGTATTTCAACCAAATTCTTCAGACTAACACAGGAAAATGAAACTACTGAGCAGTCTAGGTTCTGGTTAAATCTTTACTATCCATATAAATAATGGCCAATCAAAAGCCTTGGAAGGTGGTGGGCTCTCCTTTTTTTGGAGGTTTTTAAGCAGAGACTAGATCTGACAGGAATGCAGATCCTGTGAATTAGGCAGATCGTGAAAAGGAGGGTGGAAAAGGTTGCATCAGTGCTTAGTTCTCGTGGCTCTTTCTTACACGCCCAGGGAAATGCAGATTGCCACTTTGGGATCAGGAAGCAATTTTTCTGCAGGCCAGTTTGGCAAAGGATCCTGGAGGGGGTTTTTCCGCATCTTCTGGGCATGGAGCAGGGGTCATTGGGGATGTATGTGTGCGTATGGGGAGGTATTTGTGAGTTCCCTGCATTGTGCAGGGAATTGGACTAGATGATCCTGGAGGTCCCTTCCAACTCTATGATTCTATGAAATAGTCAGGTTCTGGGTAACTATTATCCACAGGGTTTTTTTTTTTAGAAAAAGCCCAGCAGGAACTCATTTGCATATTACGCCACACCCCTGACACCAAGGCACCCAGAACTGCCTTGTGCATGCATGTGAAAGCTCATACCTTGACTAAACCTTTGTTAGTCTCAGAGGTGCCCCTGGACTCAAACTTTGTTCTGCTGCTTCAAACCAACACAGCTGCCCATAGGGTTGCCAATCCCGAGGTGGGGGCAGGGGATCCCCCGGTTTGGAGGCCCTCCCCCCGCTTCAGGGTCGTTAGAAAGCGGGAGGAGGGGAGGGAAATGTCTGCTGGGAACTCTGTTATCCCTAAGGAGATTTATTCCCATAGAAAATAACGGAGAATTGATCCACGGATATTTGGGGCTCTGAGGGGCTGTTTTTTGAGGTAGAGGCACCAAATTTTCAGTACAGCATTTAGTGCCTCTCCCCAAAATATCCCCCAAGTTTCAAAACGATTGGACCAGGGGTTCCAATTCTGTGAGCCTCAAAAGAAGGCGCCCCTATCCGTCATTATTTCCTATGGAAGGAAGGCATTAAAAAGGTGTGCCGTCCCTTTAAATGTGATGGCGAGAACTCCCTTTGGAGTTCAATTATGCTTGTCATAGCCTTGATCTCGGCTCCACCCCCAAAGTCTCCTGGCTCCACCCCCAAAGTCCCCCAGATATTTCTTAAATTGGCAACCCTAGCTGCCCACTTGAATCTATCTTCATAGGGAGTGTTGTGTATGCAGACCAAAGTGGCGACTATTATGTGTGTTTCTGCCTGGCTCATTGGAGCCATAAGGACTGAACTTGGGGGCTCAGGAACAATGGGCAGGATCCAAATTCCTGCTGCCCTGCCAATCACAGGCCCCGTGCTGGTTTGTATGATCCAATGGTGTACTAGCGCTGGAACCATGAAGTGTATATAAATTGGCCCTGTTAGTCCAGTCCCCCAGGTTTTTGAGTGCAGCCCTATACTTTGCTGTACCTAATAAAAGAGCATGATCACTACCACCTCGCCTCTTCAATGCATTGAACCGACTATATTATAGGGAGGAAAAAACACACCCTGGCTGGGTATGACATGCAATACCTCTACCAGGCAGTAGGTGGCAACCTCTGATCAGCTTTCCTTGGATTCCCAGAAGTTGAATTTGCAACATGCACATCACGGTTGGAAGAGAGAGCTGAACCGGGGAGATCCGAAAGCACAATGGAAGTGATGACGTTTGGTTAGTCTGGGGTTTGAATAGTGGGGCGCTGCTCACATTAGGTGGGATGTCTTTGTCCTGATTTGAGCCAGTGAAGAAGTAGGGCATTCAGACAGAGCTGTTGCTTGAGAGAAACAGGATAACTAACTTTGGTGGTGAGAAGTGCTTTTTATTGGCCACTTTTAGCATAGAACATTAACACTGAAGAGCCCCGTGGAGCAATGTTAAAGCTGCAGTACTGCAGTCCTAAACTCTGCTCGCGACCTGAGTTCGATCCCTGGTGGAAGCTAGGTTTTAAGGTAGCCGGCTCGAGGGTGACTCAGCCTTCCATCCTTCCGAGGTCAGTCAAATGAGTACCCAAATTGCTGGGGGGAAAGCGTAGATGACTGGGGAAGGCAATGGCAAACCACCCCGTAAAAAGTCTGTCGTGAAAATGTTGTGAAGGCAACGTCACCGCAGAGTCGGAAACGACTGGTGCTTACACAGGGGACCTTCCCTTTCCTTTAGCATAGAATTTGGCCTTCTAGTTT
Organism: Heteronotia binoei; assembly: GCF_032191835.1. Classification (NCBI taxonomy): domain Eukaryota; kingdom Metazoa; phylum Chordata; class Lepidosauria; order Squamata; family Gekkonidae; genus Heteronotia; species Heteronotia binoei. Next base: position 21,244,213 of record NC_083243.1, on the reverse strand, counting down.
GGATTAACTGCCATATGATAGTAACCATGGATCTAGACCGCTGTAACATGATCGACGTGGGGCTGCCCTTGGAAGCTACTTGGAAACGTCCACTGATGCAAAATCAGCCAGGCTGCCTGGCTCGTGGGCTGAATTCAAGTCTGTGTTTCCATGGACACTAGGACTGCTACCTACAGTCTGGGGTTCTCTCCCCGATGTTATTTAACATCTACATGCGGCCTCTTGCCCAGATTGCCCGAAGGTACGGGCTAGGGTGTCATCAGTATGCTGATGACACCCAGCTCTATCTACTGATGGACGGCCAGCCGACCTACGCCCCGGAAAATCTAGATCGGGCATTGCATGCCGTAGCTGAGTGGCTCAGACTGAGCGGGCTGAAGCTTAACCCTGCGAAGACAGAGGTCCTTTGCTTGGGTCGCCGCGGCCCGGGAGGGGGAATCCCCCTACCAGCCTTTGACGGTGCGCCGCTGATAGCGGCGGACAGGGTCAAGAGCTTGGGGGTGTTATTGGAGCCTTCTTTAAAGATGGAGGCTCAGATAGCAGCCGCTGCCAAGTCCGCGTTTTTTCACCTTAGGCGGGCAAGGCAGTTGGCCCCCTTCCTGGAGCGCGACGACCTAGCAACAGTGATCCATGCTACGGTCACCTCGAGGTTGGACTACTGTAATGCCCTCTACATGGGGCTGCCCCTGTCCCGAACTCGGAAATTGCAGCTGGTGCAGAATGCCGCGGCCCGGCTGTTATTGGGCCTCCCAAAGTGGGAGCACATTCAGCAGGGTCTTCGGACTCTGCACTGGCTTCCAGTGATATACCGAGTCCGGTACAAGGTGCTGGTCATCACCTTTAAAGCCCTATATGGCTTGGGACCTGTCTACCTGAAGGACCGTCTCTCCCCGCATGTTCCCCAGAGAGTACTGAGGTCGGGATCACAAAACTTCCTTACTGTCCCTGGGCCGAAAGAAGCCCGCTTGAAAGCTACAAGAGAAAGGGCCTTCTCTGTTATGGCCCCTACATGGTGGAATCAGCTACCGGAAGAGGTGAGGGCCCTGAGGGACCTTGTTCAGTTCCGCAGGGCCTGTAAAACAACCCTCTTCCGGTTAGCCTACACCTAGCTTGAGAATTTTAATGCAACCTGCCAGATCTCTGTATATATATATATTGGAATATTTATTAATTTTATGGTTTTATCTGTTTTATCTGTTTTAAAGTTATTCCCTTGCATGTTTAAATATTGTTTAATTTATGATGGATCTAATGCTGGAAGCCGCCCTGAGCCACTTGTGGGAAGGGCGGGATATAAATTCTAAATAAATAAATAAATAAATAAATACAGACCATCACCTTTGTGGCTGTTCCTCCATCCCAAAATGCCCCCAAGATTCAGCTCCAGGGGGATCAGGGAACCCACCATCCTCTGAAGTCTGCTCAAATTCAGGATTTTGAAAGGCAATTCAGGATGAAACATGGCTTTTTTCTTTTTAGCTGGAATGCACAGGAACACAGATGCAAGTCAGGAGGACACAAGGAGTTGGGAGGGTAAACAACTGGAAAGATCTCTGCAATACAGAAAGATTGCTGAGATTGAGTGATTTCCTGTTCATATAGTCCTGAAGCTCAGCATTTTCGTTTTAGAGAATAGCTATGCTGGTCTCTGCTTGCTACTGCCGTCCCTTCCTGGCTCCCCCTTGCTCCCAAGGAGTGTCAAAAGCAAACTGGTAGTTGACAGAGCATGTGGCCTGCCAATCAGCTGGTTTGTTGTTCAGTCGCACAGTCAAGTTTGACTCTTTGCGACCCCATGGGCCCAGTCATGCCAGGCCCTCCTGTCTTCCACCATCCTCCAAAGTTCACTCAAATTCAGGTTAGTTACATCAGTAACGCTGTCCAGCCATCTCATCTTCTGCCGTCCCCTTCTTCTTTTGCCTTCTGTCTTTCCCAGCATCAGGGTCTTCTCCAGTGAGTGCTCCCTTTTCACTTGATGGCTAAAGGATTTGAGCTTCAGCTTCAGCATCTGACCTTCCAGGGAATAGTCTGGGCTGATTTCCCTTAGCACTGACTGATTGGATCTTCTTGCACTCCAAGGGACTCTCAAGATTCTTCTCCGGCACCACATCTCAAAAGCATCTATTCTTCTGCGCTCAGCCTTCCTTACGGTCAGGCTCTCACAGCCATACATTACTATTGGGAATACCATCGCTTTGACTATACGGACTTTTGTTGGCAGAGTGATGTCTCCATTAACACAGCAGCCAGGCTGTTAATGGAGCTACCTGTATGAGAGCACATTCAGCCTGTGCTGAAAGTGTTACACTGGTTGCCTGTGGTGTTTTGGATTCGCTTCAAGGTGCTGGTTATAACCTTTAAAGCCCCATACAGCCTGGGACCTGTCTACCTTCGGGACCACCTTTTCCCCATATGTACCCCAGAAAGCACTACATTCAAGGTCTCAGAATCTCCTTAAGAGCCAGTTTGGTGTAGTGGTTAAGTGTGTGGACTCTTATCTGGGAGAACTGGGTTTGATTCTCCACTCCTCCACTTGCACCTGCTAGCATGGCCTTGGGTCAGCCATAGCTCTGGCAGAGGTTGTCCTTGAAAGGGCAGCTGCTGTGAGAGCCCTCTCCAGCCCCACCCACCTCACAGGGTGTCTGTTGTGGGGGAGGAAGGTAAAGGAGATTGTGAGCTGCTCTGAGACTCTTCGGAGTGGAGGGTGGGATAAAAATCCAATATCTTCATCTACCTCACAGGGCGTCTATTGTGGGGGAGGGGAAGGTAAAGGAGATTGTGAGCCGCTCTGAGACTCTTTGGAGTGGAGGTCGGGATTTAAATCCAATATCTTCATCTACCTCACAGGGTGTCTGTTGTGGGGAGGAAGATAAAGGAGATTGTGAGCTGCTCTGAGACTCTTTGGAGTGGAGGGCGGGCTATAAATCCAATATCTTCATCTACCTCACAGGGTGTCTGTTGTGGGGGAGGGGAAGATAAAGGAGATTGTGAGCCGCTCTGAGACTCTTCGGAGTGGAGGGCGGGCTATAAATCCAATATCTTCATCTACCTCACAGGGTGTCTGTTGTGGGGAGGAAGATAAAGGAGATTGTGAGCTGCTCTGAGACTCTTTGGAGTGGAGGGCGGGCTATAAATCCAATATCTTCATCTACCTCACAGGGTGTCTGTTGTGGGGAGGAAGATAAAGGAGATTGTGAGCTGCTCTGAGACTCTTTGGAGTGGAGGGCGGGCTATAAATCCAATATCTTCATCTACCTCACAGGGTGTCTGTTGTGGGGGAGAAAGGGAAAGGAGATTGTGAGCCGCTCTGAGACTCTTCAGAGTGGAGGTCGGGATATAAATCCAATATCTTCATCTACCTCACAGGGTGTCTGTTGTGGGGAGGAAGATAAAGGAGATTGTGAGCTGCTCTGAGACTTTTTGGAGTGGAGGGCGGGCTATAAATCCAATCCAATATCTTCCTTAAGATCCCTGGACCGAAAGACGCTCGATTGTCCACCACCAGAGCCAGAGCATTCTTGGTAATAGCTCCCACTTTGTGGAATGCCCTCCACATGATGAAAAGGTCAGGGCCCTGTGGGACCTGCCACAGCTCCGCAGGGCCTGTAAGACCGAACTATTCAAACTTGCCTATAATGGTTAGGGGGAGGTGGTTATTACCTTACAGCGCCGACAATCTCACTGAGGTAATATAATGGAAATCAGAAACCTGCCATCTTGGACTTTTAACGAATGGATTGATGATTGCGGACATATATGGAAGCGTTTTATTATATATTTTACTTTTTAATATTCTATGTTTGTTAATTGTCAATGTTTTTAATTTTATTTATTTATTTATTTATTTCGAATTATATCCCGCTCTACCCCACCGAAGCGGGCTCAGGGCGGCCCACAACATAAAACTCTAACAGTAAATCAGGTTAAACACATTAAAAATTAATACAGTAAAATACATAAAAACACATTTATCAATATACCATGCTACATCTTCCCTGAAAGTCGGTTTTTCAAGTATTCCAAAGTTCAGATATGCTGATGTTCATGAATTTGGATATTCAGATATCAGTCAGTTGTATGCCAGCCGGAAGAGGGTTGTCTTACAGTCCCTGCGGAACTGTCTAAGATTCCGCAAGGCCCTCACCTCCTCCGGGAGCTGGTTCCACCAACAGGGGGCTGCAATCGAAAAGGCCCTGTCTCTAGTTGTTTTCAGACGGGCCTCCTTTGGCCCAGGGATTGTAAGGAGGTTCTGGGACCCCGATCTCAGCACTCTCTGGGGAACGTGTGGGGAGAGATGGTCCCTAAGGTAGGCAGGTCTTAGACCATAAAGGGCTTTAAAGGTCATAACCAGCACCTTGTACCGAACTCGGTATGCTATCGGCAGCCAATGCAGTCCCCGAAGCCCCGGCTGAATGTGCTCCCTTTAACTGTTGTTAGCCGCCCTGAGCCCCCCAGGGGAGGGCAGGATATAAATCCGATAAATAAATAAATAATAAAGAAATAATTTTTTTTTAATTGTACCGCCTAGGTTTGCCATGGAGGGCCCTTTAAATCTTGCCAGAGAGGAGGGAGAGGTGTGGTTGCTGGCCGCACATCTGAACTCCAAGCAGAGAATCCTCCCCTCAGCGTTCAGGCGTCGGCAGCACCCGCTTGCAAAAAAATAACCTTGGAGTTCAAGCTTGTGCAATGCCCTCTAGCAAAAACTATTTAAAGTCAAATGGCTTTTGCAAGCCGGCGCCGCCAGTGCCTTTCGAGGGGCTGCGTCCCCAGCATGATGACATCAGTTCTGTGTGACATCATCACATGGGGGACCTCCCTGCCCCCTCCTGGAATGCTCCCTAAAGCCCCCCTGCTGCCGACAAGGGAGGACCTGGCAACCCTACATTGGACTAAAATCTAACTGTTCTACTGCAGCCCAGCATGGCTAACCTGTGAAACCGGGTGATCTAAAGCACTGGTTGAAATGGCCTTGGCTTAACCCCCTTTAGAATAAAAGTGTTTGTTGTGGTGCTCTTGTAATCTCTCGATCCTTTGTTGTGCTGACTTAGCAGGCCTTGCACAAAATGCAGTAGTGAGAGCCAGGTTGGTGTAGTGGATAAGTGCGCAGACTTTTATCTGGGAGAACCAGGTTTGATTCCCCACTCCTCCACTTGCAGCTGCTGGAATGGCCTTGGGTCAGCCATAGCTAACACAGGGGTTGTCCTTGAAAGGCCAGCTTCTGGGAGAGCTCTCTCAACCCCACTCTCTTCACAGGGTGTCTGTTGTGGGGGGAAGGAGATAAAGGAGATTATATGCTGCTCTGAGACTCTGATTCAGAGAAAAGGGCAGGGTATAAAACTGCGGTATTTTTCTTCTTCTACAATTGTGCCTTCCCCTGTTTGACTCAGATTTCTCCCATCAGGCTGAAGTGTTCCACTTCCTTCCTAAATTTGTTTGCACTTCCCTCCTCCTCCTTTTTTGTGCACTCCTCATAATCACAAAATTTGGAGGGGTGGAATTCTCCCCCCCCCCTTAAACCATCTGGAAGCTACAGGAAGCCCCAATTATCTGCACACACTTGAATCAGGAGAGCATTGCGTTGGAATATTTCTTGCATTTTATGAAAAAGGAAACCCTATAAAAAGATTCAAATCAGCGCAGCGTATAATTAAATGCAGCACATGGAAGGAGACGATGCAGTTGTTTCGGCGCCTCGACGTTCCGGGTATATCCAATTAAAAATGAAGGGAAGCCGCAGTACCTGAAACGCTAGCCCGTCTTCTGCCACCACCCGGCTACATGTCAATTAAAAACACTTTCTGAAGCTGGAAACTTTAACCTAGAAGTTGTACAAGGAAGTTCTGAAAACCAAAAGCTCTCGTTCGGATCAAAGCAAGCCCCCAGCATGAGTCCCTGGCTGCTTCTTTGTGTTTCGTTCTCTGATTTCAGTGCCTAAAATACAAAAAAATCAAGTTTCTTGCCTCATTTTTTTTTTTTAGACCCAGGGCTTTTTTTTTTGTAGCAGGAACTCCTTTGCTTATCAGGCCACACACACCCTGATGTAGCCAGTCCTCCAAGAGCTTACAGGGCTCTTTGTACAGGACCTACTGTAAGCTCTTGGAGGATTGGCTACATCAGGGGGTGTGTGGTCTAATATGCAAAGGAGGTCCTGCTAGAATTCCTTACAGGGCTCCAAGTACAGGGCCTACTGGAAGCTCCAGGAGGATTGGCTACATCGGGGGTGTGTGTGTGTGTGGCCTAATATGCAAAGGAGGTCCTGCTAGAATTCCTTACAGGGCTCTTCTTACAGGGCCTACTGTAAGCTCCAGGAGGATTGGCTGCCTCAGGAGGGTGTGGCCTAATATGCAAAGGAGGTCCTGCTAGAATTCCTTACAGGGCTCTAAGTACAGGGCCTACTGGAAGCTCCAGGAGAATTGGCTACATCGGGGGGGGGGGTGGTGGCCTAATATGCAAAGGAGGTCCTGCTAGAATTCCTTACAGGGCTCTAAGTACAGGGCCTACTGGAAGCTCCAGGAGGATTGGCTGCATCAGGGTGTGTGGCCTAATATGCAAAGGAGGTCCTGCTAGAATACCTTACAGGGCTCTAAGTACAGGGCCTACTGGAAGCTCCAGGAGGATTGGCTGCATCAGGGGGGCGTGGCCTAATATGCAAAGGAGGTCCTGCTAGAATTCCTTACAGGGCTCTAAGTACAGGGCCTACTGGAAGCTCCAGGAGGATTGGCTACATCAGGGGGGGGTGGCCTAATATGCAAAGGAGGTCCTGCTAGAATTCCTTACAGGGCTCTAAGTACAGGGCCTACTGGAAGCTCCAGGAGGATTGGCTACATCAGGGGGGCGTGGCCTAATATGCAAAGGAGGTCCTGCTAGAATTCCTTACAGGGCTCTTTGTACAGGACCTACTGTAAGCTCTTGGAGGATTGGCTACATCAGGCGTGGCCTGATATGCAAAGGAATTCCTGCTACAAAAAAAAAAGCCCTTAAAAACCCCAACACTGTGCATGCATATGTGTCTTTAAAGTGCCACTTTTGAAATACAAATTATTGGGAATGGAGTTTTTCTGACATTTTTACTGCATCTGCCCCTTTTGCCATGAAAAAGGACTGAAAGGTGTTATATATTAGAGTAGAAAAAGTGAGGTATGAAAACCAACTGTCCTCCCACTGTGCCCCCCTCCAAGAATAAAGAGCATCACTGCCCCAGACAGAGATTTACAGCAATATGCTGTGGCAAATAGCTACTGATGGACCTCTGCTCCAGATGTTGATTTAATCCCCTCTTGAAGCTGGCTTGTAGCCGCTGTCACCTCCTGTGGCAGTGAATCCCATGTGCACTGATAACATCACCGAGTCACATGGGGGGGCACCCAATTTGGTGCCCACGCAGGGCCTAGTTTGCCTAGTGGCTGGGTTGGCCCTGGATGCAGCCCTTCCTGCCCTCCTTCTCACGCCCTGCCTAATTCTTAGAATCACCATTGCTGTCAGATGGCCATCTAGCCTCTGTTTAAAAGCCTCCAAAACCCCTTTTCCTTTCCTTTCAATAAATGAATGGCTCTCCTTCCTTGGAGGTTTTTAAACAGAGGCTAGATGGCCATCTGACAGCGATGAAGATCCTGTGAATTTAGGGGGAGGTGTTTGTGTGTTTCCTGCATTGTGCAGGGGGTTGGAATAGATGACCCTGGAGGTCCCTTCCAACTCTATGATTCTATGATTCATGCATTTCTATAGGAAAACAGCACTGTGTCCCCATAGGGTATAATGGAGAATCAATACATGGGTATCTGGGGCTTAGGGGGGGGGCTGTTTTTTGAGGTAGAGGCACCAAAATTTCAGCATAGTATCTGATGCCTCTCATCGATCTCCCCCCCCCCCTCAATTTTCAAAAAAATTAGATCCCAAAGAAGGTGCCCCCATTCTCCGTTATTTCCAAGGGAGGGAGGGCGTTTAAAAGGAATGTGGTCCCTTTAAATGTGATGGCCAGAACTCCCTTTGGAGTCCTCTTCCTAATGACAAACAAATCAGTCTTTGTTCACTGTGACTGGCTGAAACTGATGAGTAGATTCAAAGCACAGGCCCTGCTTTAATGTCTGTATCAAATCCCCGAGCAGATATTTTGCGTCTCAGGACGAACACCCTTACAGCTTTCAGAATAGCAGGAAGAATCCCACACGATGGAAGCTGTCAGGGCTCGGGCGAAATAAATGTCACGACGTCTCTGAAATACGCTTCGTCTTTAATACCTGTTGCCTAAAAAGAATCCATTCAAAGCCGATCTAACACGCTGGTTACTTCTCCTCGTCATGCTTCGAATGCCCTCAGCGAGTCACGATGTGGTTCCTCCTTACCCACCCCTTCGGTTTTCATTTCCCCTAAGAAAACCCAACTTTTCCTTGAAACTTGAAACTTTTGGTTTAGGGTTGCCAATCCCCAGCTGTGTGTGTGTGGGGGGGGGCGGGGAGGTCACTTGTAGGATAAAGACAGCACAACGGAAGTTACAGCGACCAAATAGCTAAGAATGTATTGAAACAAAATCATACAAGTATGTTCAATAGAAGACTACAAAGCAGTAACAATTCCCCAAAAGTTTCACAGTTCCATCAAAGGAGACCCGATGAACAGGAGGTCGACTTGATTATTCCCGCTTGGAATGCCCTTCTAGCATAGGGGGCTCCAACCGCATCTCCCAACCAAAGGCAAAAGCTCAGAAAAGCCATCAAAGTGTTTCTGATGCATTAATAAGTTGCTCAAAGCTGCAAAACCCACCGGATTCTTTTTCAGTGCGTCCAAAGACTGCACCTAGAATTCCCAATGGACAAATGGGACAGAAAGTCTCCAGCAAGATTTTAAAATGGCACTAAACTCCAAAAAGCTCAAGACCCCCAGTTGGGAGGCCCTCCCCCCAGGTTCATCAGAAAGCGAGGGGGGGGGAGGGAAATGTCTGATGGGCACTCCATTATTCCCTATAGAGACTGATTCCCATAGGGTATAATGGAGAATTGATCCGTGGGTATCTGGAGCTCTGGGGTCAGGGCCGGTGCTAGGGTTTTTGGTGCCCTAGGCGAGCCTGCCCACTACTGCTCCCCTCGCAAAAAAATTTAAAAAACAGAGTTTTTCACAAGACCTTCACATGACCATTTCTACTTGATCCTTTTAGTTGGAGGTGCCAGGGACAAGACCTTCACATGACCATTTCTACTTCATCCTTTTAGCTGGAGGTGCCAGGGAGAAGACCTTCACATGACCATTTCTACTTCATCCTTTTAGCTGGAGGTGCCAGGGACAAGACCTTCACATGACCATTTCTACTTCATCCTTTTAGCTGGAGGTGCCAGGGACAAGACCTTCACTTGACCATTTCTACTTCATCCTTTTAGCTGGAGGTGCCAGGGACAAGACCTTCACTTGACCATTTCTACTTGATCCTTTTAGCTGGAGGTGCCAGGGACAAGACCTTCACATGACCATTTCTACTTGATCCTTTTAGTTGGAGGTGCCAGGGACAAGACCTTCACATGACCATTTCTACTTCATCCTTTTAGCTGGAGGTGCCAGGGAGAAGACCTTCACATGACCATTTCTACTTCATCCTTTTAGCTGGAGGTGCCAGGGAGAAGACCTTCACATGACCATTTCTACTTCATCCTTTTAGCTGGAGGTGCCAGGGACAAGACCTTCACTTGACCATTTCTACTTCATCCTTTTAGCTGGAGGTGCCAGGGACAAGACCTTCACATGACCATTTCTACTTCATCCTTTTAGCTGGAGGTGCCAGGGACAAGACCTTCACTTGACCATTTCTACTTCATCCTTTTAGCTGGAGGTGCCAGGGACAAGACCTTCACTTGACCATTTCTACTTGATCCTTTTAGCTGGAGGTGCCAGGGACAAGACCTTCACTTGACCATTTCTACTTGATCCTTTTAGCTGGAGGTGCCAGGGACAAGACCTTCACTTGACCATTTCTACTTGATCCTTTTAGCTGGAGGTGCCAGGGACAAGACCTTCACATGACCATTTCTACTTCATCCTTTTAGCTGGAGGTGCCAGGGACAAGACCTTCACTTGACCATTTCTACTTCATCCTTTTAGCTGGAGGTGCCAGGGACAAGACCGTCACATGACCATTTCTACTTCATCCTTTTAGCTGGAGGTGCCAGGGACAAGACCTTCACATAACCATTTCTACTTGATCCTTTTAGCTGGAGGTGCCAGGGACAAGACCGTCACATGACCATTTCTACTTGATCCTTTTAGCTGGAGGTGCCAGGGACAAGACCGTCACATGACCATTTCTACTTGATCCTTTTAGCTGGAGGTGCCGGGGACAAGACCTTCACATGACCATTTCTACTTCATCCTTTTAGCTGGAGGTGCCGGGGACAAGACCGTCACATGACCATTTCTACTTGATCCTTTTAGCTGGAGGTGCCGGGGACAAGACCTTCACATGACCATTTCTACTTGATCCTTTTGGCTGGAGGTGCCAGGGACAAGACCTTCACATGACCATTTCTACTTGATCCTTTTAGCTGGAGGTGCCGGGGACAAGACCTTCGCATGACCATTTCTACTTGATCCTTTTAGCTGGAGGTGCCGGGGACAAGACCTTCACATGACCATTTCTACTTGATCCTTTTGGCTGGAGGTGCCAGGGACAAGACCTTCACATGACCATTTCTACTTGATCCTTTTAGCTGGAGGTGCCAGGGACAAGACCTTCACATGACCATTTCTACTTGATCCTTTTAGCTGGAGGTGCCAGGGACAAGACCTTCACATGACCATTTCTACTTGATCCTTTTAGTGGGAGGTGCCAGGGACAAGACCTTCACATGACCATTTCTACTTGATCCTTTTAGCTGGAGGTGCCAGGGACAAGACCGTCACATGACCATTTCTACTTGATCCTTTTAGCGGGAGGTGCCAGAGACAAGTCCTTCACATGACCATTTCTACTTGATCCTTTTAGTTGGAGGTGCCAGGGACAAGACCTTCACATGACCATTTCTACTTGATCCTTTTAGCTGGAGGTGCCAGGGACAAGACCTTCACATGACCATTTCTACTTGATCCTTTTAGCTGCAGGTGCCAGGGACAAGATCTTGTGCATGCGAGAAAGATGCTCTATCATTGAGCTATGGCTCCCACCGCATGGCTCTGTTAAAGTAGAGTCGGAAGGATGAGTGGCAGCATACGACTTCCACAGGAGCCAATTTTTAGAAACTGTCATTGGCTCTTCTTCAGCTTTTACAATTCGTTAATTTATCCCTGCCGGACTCCAAGGAGAGCACTGCACAGGCGCCGCCCACTTTCACGAACGCGAAACTGGCCGGGCAGCGTATGCACTCCATTGGGGAAGGCAGGGAGTGAAGAGAGGGGGCGCCTGGCGGTGCCCCCCTAGGCCAGGTGGTGCCTTAGGCGGCTGCCTACTTGGCCTACTCCGACACACCAGCCATGTCTGGGGTGGCTATGTTTTGAGGCTTTTAAACAGGCATGAAGGGCTGCCAGGTTCCCCTTCCCAGCCACTGGCAGGGGGTGGGAGTAGGGTTGCCAGCTCCAGGCTGGGAAACTGGAGGTTTAAGGATGGAGCCCGGGCAGGATCTCAGTGGAATACGATGCCATACAGTACACCCTCCAAAACGGGGGTATTGAACTCATTTGTTATGAGGACTGTATCTGGCTTAAATGAGACCTTGTTGGGCCAGGCCACATGTGTAATAAAATGTAATGCCTGGTCAATTTTATAAAGTTTATAAATGCCAGGTAAACTTTATAAAGGACACAAACACAAGTAAACTTTTTTTTAAAAAATGCTTAAAAGATTAGCACTCTTGCAATATTTTAGTAACAGTTTCTGATAACGGACACCTCTTGCTCTGAATTATTGCATCACAATCTGGAGACAATGTCTGTTCTGTAGTAATCTCGAATAGGCTGCTCAGGTGTTGTTCAGGTGTTTATTTGTAAGTTGTTAAACCAACTTTCAATTTAGAACAAAATAGGAGTCAAGTTGCACCTTTAAGACCAACTTAGTTACATTTATTTTAAATTAACTTTAAATTTATTTGGCATTTGTTACAGAAATCTTGTGGTCAGTGCTTTGAGCCTAAGAGTACACCCAGAGGAAAATATGAAACGGCTGGGCATTTCAAGCTTTTGTACATAAGTTGCTTCATGGGCTGGTCAGGCAATGGAGAAACTAGAGGCTCTGCTCTGTAGCTCCTGTGCGATTGTAGCAATTAATCAAACCTGGCAAAGCAAGCTGTGATGCAGAAAGAAGCAAAAGAGAGAGACAGAAGCAGATGACAGTGAGTTGCTCATGGGCCTGATAGGAACTTTCCAGGGGCCTGATCTGGCCCTTGAGCTGCATGTTTGACACCTCTGCTTGAAAGCATCCATTTCCACCCAGGGAACTGAATTTGGTAGTCTAGAGATGAGCTGTAATTCCAGGAGCTCACCAGCCCCACCTGGAGGCTGGCCTCCCTACAGGAATTCCACAGGTGCACTCCAAGCCAATGCTGACCTAAGTGGAGAAGTTTGGAGAGACTGAACCAAGGATTTCCCCCTGGGCCTTTAGATAACCTCACAGGTGAGGCTTTCCCATTAGTGTGAACCAGGGCTTTTTTTGTAGCAGGGGCTCCTTTGCATATTAGGCCACCCTCCCAATGTAGCCAATCCTCCAAGAGCTTACAGTAGGCCCTGTAAGAAGAGCCCTGTAGTTGGCCTCCCTTTTTGTGACATCATGCCCTACTATGTATTATTAGCATCGTTTTATTCTTGGGCCGATTGTTTATTATGTAAAATGTGCCTTTCCCGCCTATGATGCACTTTAATTATTATTTCCGGCCTTGTCAATTTTATTGCATTGTTTTCAGTCCTTTTTGTTTATTTATTTTGGTAAATTTATATTCCGCCCTTTCCCAGGCGGGCTCAGGGCGGATCACATCCAAGTAAAACCAGTCCAATACAATAAAACCCATAAAATGCAATTAAAACAACAACACGTGAGGTATAACAAAGGCGGGCGGGCTCATAGTGCAGGTTGGAGTATAATCAGTGGCCTAGATATAAGAATTCAGATGACGGATCACTGTGGGGGAGGATAGCCGATGGTATAGGCAATAAGGAAAAGGATGCCCGCTTGCCTCAACCAAATGCCTGACAGAACAGCTCCATCTTACAGGTCCTATGAAAAGGTAGCAAATCCGGTAGGGCACGTATCTCCATAAAGAGCTGATTCCACCAGGTTGGGGCCAGGGCCGAAAAGGCCATGGTCCTGGTCAAGGCAAGTCAGACGTTCTTTGGGCCAGGGATGACCAAAGAACGTTCTTTGGGCCAGGGTGTCTGTTGTGGGGGAGGAAGGTAAAGAAGATTGTGAGCCGCTCTGAGACTCTTCGGAGTGGAGGGCGGGATATAAATCCAATATCTTCATCTTCATGACCAGAAGACGTTGGTTGTCAGATCGTAGCAACCTTCAGGGCTCATATGGGGAGAGGCGGTCATCATTTCTGGGGTTTTTATTGTTACCTAAATTGGGTTGTGATCCACCCTAAGCCCGTTTACAGGAAAGGGCAGAATATAAGTCTACAAAATAAATAAAAATAAAAAAGCAACTAATGTATCTGTAAGACTTGTATTCAACCAATTGTTATGTTGTGTACTTAATCCTTTGGAGGAACTAACCTAGAGACTGTTTTAAGGAAGGGATCCCGACCCCAAAGAGGGAAGCGTGACCATGAGAGAATCGCCTGATGTCCCCGTCTCCTAGGAAACAGAAGACAGAGACATGGGAGGATAGCTACGGACTGGAATGTGCAACCTTGTCCAAAACACTGTTGACCTGAGCACTCTTTGAAATATATTTTGACTCTGGATTTACGCACCTCGAATTCTGGTGTGTAAGGCTGGGGCTGTTAGGTCATCTATCTGTAAATAATAGTTACGTTTAATTTGACTTTAGTCCTGGCAAAGAAAGGCTTCCTTGCCATAAGTGTTTCCCTTGCTGATTTATCTCAATAAATGCTTTTTCTTCATTCAATGGAAAAGTCAACTTGAGCGATACCCAGAGCAAAACCTTACAATACTCCAGAGAGATTCAGGTGGGTGGGCGTATTGGTCTGAAGCAGGGGTGGAATTCTAGCAGGTGCTCCTTTGCATATTAGGCCACACCCCGCTGATGTAGCCAATCCTCCACGAGCTTACAAGGCTCTTTTTTGTAAGCTCTTGGGGGATCGGCTACATCAGGGGTGTGTGGCCTAATATGCAAAGGAGCTCCTGCTAGAATTCCACCCCGGTCTGAAGCAAGAGAACCAAGTTCGAGTCCAATGGTGCAACGTTTAATTCTGGGTATAAGCTTTTGCGTGCATGCACACTTCTTTGGATGCACCCAAAAGCTTATACCCAGAAGTAAACTTTGTTGGTCTTAAAGGCACCACCGGACTCATACTTTGTTCAGCTGATCTCCAGGCAACAGAGATCAGTTCACTTGGAGAAAATGGCTGCTTTGAAGGTGGACTCTACAGCATTATATCCCACTGAAGCTCCGCCCCTCCCCAAACTCCACCTTCCTCAGGCTCCACCCCCTAATCTCCAGGTATTTCCCAGCTAGGGCTGCCAAGTTCCTGCTGGGGGCCCCGACCCACCAGCAGGGAGGAGGCTGCCGGAGGGATCCCCCCCCCCCCAAAGAGTCCTGTTGCCGCATGGGGTGTGCTGCGCCTGGGAGTGACGTATTGTGCCGGACACGTTCAGGGATGCCCTAGGAATTTGCAGGAACTCTATGGTTTCACGTGGGGACACTCTAGCAATTGGGGGGGGGGACTCTATGATACCGTGGGGGACTCGGGAACCCTATTCTCATCTCAGAACTGGCAACCCTAAGGGGAAGGACTTCAGGGAGCTTTATGCTAACGGAACATGACAACACAGAGTCGGGTTCGCACCAGCATCCCTACTCCTCAGCCCTGCACTCTGTTTATATCAGCAGCATTTGCAAAAAGAGCCGTCAAATCGACTCAGAATTTCAAATCGACTGACAACCCTGGCGCACCGGCCTACTCATGATGAATGCCTCCTCTGTAGCGTTTGAAGCCGAATGATGGACGTGGTTGCTTGCAGACGATGCTTTGCCGTTAAAAGGCTTCTTCGATGCACGGCACACTCAAAAGGCCACTGAGACAATCTGCGGCACTTGCCAAGCAATGCCTGAGTCTTACCTTTTAAAAAAGAGTGTTCTTGTCTCTCTCTCTCTCTCTCTCTTTGCAACAACAGTCTGGCTGTACAGAAAGCGAACGGCCTGCGAAAGCTCCCAGCGCCAGAAGACAATAACAAGCCGAGAAATGAAAGCGTTGCCAGTTAACGAAGCGCTGAAGTTCTTTCATTCCCACGACACCCACCGATGTGACCCAAATGTATACATCTAATATCCTGATGCTCAGAAAAGCAAGACAGACAATTCCTTTGGCAACCACAACAAGACACTTTGCCCCTCTTTGCCAGACCCTCAAAGGGCTGTGGGTACAGATAAAAGAGAAATCTTCCCTGGGGCTTCTGATGCAAACTGTTTTTTTCAGCAAGAGCAATGCTGTGTGAGAGGGATGCCAGCCTCCAGGTGGGACCTGGGGATTCCTGGAATTACAACAACAACAATAATAATAATAATAAATTTATTTTTGTATCCCGCCCTCCCCCGCCAAAGGCGGGCTCAGGGCGGCTCACAGACATGGAATTCCATGATTCAAGTAAAACAATGTAAACAACAGTTTTAAATATAATCAATTGCATAATAAATTATTTAAAATAGATAAAATAGGTGCTATAAAATACTGTAAGTCATAATATCCACAAGATGGCTAAATGGCTACACGTCAAATTAGTCAGGTTCTGCCTCAAAAGCAAGCTGGAAAAGAAATGTTTTGCAAGCCCTGCGGAATTGGTTCAGGTCCCGCAGGGCTCGTACCATCTCTGGAAGATGATTCCACCATCGAGGGGCCATTACTGAGAAGGCTTGCTCCCTAGTTGTCTTCAATTTAGCCTCTCTTGGCCCAGGGATTGTTAGAAGGTTTTGAGAGCTAGATCTCAGTGCTCTCTGGGGAACATATGGGGAGAGGCGGTCCCTTAGGTAGGCAGGTCCTCGGCCATATAGGGCTGTTTATCTCCAGACTACAGAGATCAATTTCCCTGGAGAAGATGGTTGTTTTGGAGGGTGAACTCTGTGGCATCGTACCCCACTGAGGTCCCTGTCCTCTCCAGGCTCCACCCCCAAATATCCAGGAGTTTTCTAACCTGGATCTGCCAATCCGATCCCCCATGCCCTGCTGGTGACCGGGGGGGATTCAGCAGCCCTTGGTACAGATGTCACACTAGGGTTGCCAACCTCCAGGTGTTTGGAAGGAGAGCTACAGCTCTGTGCACAATATGCCTCTTATCCAATTATCTATTCTTAAGAGTTCAATAAAGAATGCTTTCTCCAAAAAACATTGTAAATCCAATTCTTTTACTGGTAGCAAAAATATATGGAAACATCCAGATTTGCACAATGTTTGCGGAGGATACTTAAGCACAAATTCCAAGTAGCTTTCAGGCATAACCGGTCTGTGTTCCTGTTTTGCATTGCTGCTTTCTCCAAGCTATAGTTTTGGGCCACTATTTTGCTTTACTCTTCACATTGATACTCAGTTCTTATCACATTTGCTCCAACAATTGCTGATATCTTTTCAGTGTCAGTGAACCCAGAGCTGGCAACCCTAGAACATAAGCAAGCCCAAATTTGGGAAGGACGGTGGCTCAGTGGCAGAGCATCTGCTTGGGAAGCAGAAGGTCCCAGGTTCAATCCCTGACATCTCCACTAAAAAAGGGTCCAGGCAAGTAGGCATGAAAAACCTCAGCTGGAGACCCTGGAGAGCCGCTGCCAGTCTGAGTAGACAAGACTGACTTTGATGGACTGAGGGTCTGATCCAGTAGAAGGCAGCTTCATATGTTCATGTTCTAACCAGCCGCAGCCAGCAAGGGACACCACCAGAGAAAAGTGAAAGTCAAGCAAAGGCTTTTTATCTTAAGGGATCATCTTAAAATAACTATACTATACCATAAGGGAATGTCGACAAATTCACAACTGCCCATGATATAACAAAATGGAGGCAGGGTGACCAAGTTGGAAATATGCTGGTGGGAGGGTTGCCAGTCTCCAGGTGGCTGCTGGGGATCAGTTGGGATTACAACTAGGTTTCCCAATCCCCAGGTCCCAGCGGGGGATCCCCCGGTTTTACAGGCTTCCCCCCTCCCCCAGCCAGCTGGCTGGCGGGGGAAGCCCCTCCCCCACAGCCATTATGCACCTCCATGAACAATTCCCATAGGGAATGATGGGGAATTAATCTGCGGGTATCGGGGGCTCTGGGGGGGGCTGTTTTTTGAGGTAGAGGCGCCAAATTTTCAGTATAGCATCTAGTGTCTCTCCCCAAAATATCCCCCAGTTTCAAAAGGATTGGACCAGGGGATCCAATTCTACGAGCCCCAAAAGAAGGTGCCCCTATCTTTCATTATTTTCTATGGAACGAAGGCATTTTAAAAGGTGTGCTGTCCCTTTAAATGTGATGGCCAGAGCTCCCTTGGAGTTCAATTCTGCTTATCACACCCTTGCGCCTGGCTCTGCCCCAATGTCTCCTGGCTCCACCCCCAAAGTCTCCTGGCTCCACCCCCAAAGTCCCCAGATATTTCTTGAATTGGACTTGGCAACCCTAATTACAACTGATTCCTAGACTACTTAGAATCATAGCTTTTATTGAGCAGGAACGCACAGGAACACAGTTCCGGCTAGCTTGGCATCAGGGGGTGTGGCCTAATGTGAAAATGAGTCCCTGCTGGGCTTTTTCTACAAAAGAACCCTATGTGAAACAATGGTGATGTCAGGAGGTGTGGCCTAATATGTAAATGAGTTCCTGCTGGGCTTTTCCCGCAAACCAAGCCCTGCTTAGAACAGTTCACTTGGAGCAAATGGCTGCTTTGGAAGGCAGACTCTATGACCTATTGTGATGTCTTGCTGGAAAGTATAATGGGCCCAGTCTTGGATAGGCCAGACTAGCCCAATCTCATCAGATCCTGGAAGCTAAGCAGCAGGGCTTTTAGGAATGCACAGGAATGCAGTCCCAGCTGGCTTGGTGTCAAGGGGTGTGGCCTAATATGCAAATGAGTCACTGCTGGGCTTTTTCTACAAAAAAGTCCCTTGTGAAACAATGGAGATGTCAGGGGGTTGGGTTTTATATACAAATGAATTCCTGCTGGGCTGCTTCTACAAAAAAGCCCAGTGTGAAACAATGGTGATGTCAGGGGGTGGTGTCTAATATGCAAATGAGTTCCTGCTGGACTTTTTCTTACAAAAAAAGCCGCATGTGAAACAATGGTGATGTCAGGTGGGTGGGGTCTGATATGCAAATGAATTCCTGCTGGACTTTTTCGACAAAAAAGCCCTGTGTGAAACAATGGCGATGTCGGGGTGGGGTCTGATATGCAAATGAGTTCCTGCTGGGCTTCTTCTACAAAAAAAGCTCAGTGTGAAACAATGCTGATGTCAGGGGGTGGGGTCTGATATGCAAATGAGTTCCTGCTGGACTTTTTCGACAAAAAAGCCCTGTGTGAAACAATGGTGATGTCGGGGTGGGGTCTGATATGCAAATGAGTTCCTTCTGGACTTTTTCAACAAAAAAGCCCCGTGCGAAACAATGGTGATGTCAGGGGGTGGGGTCTAATATGGAGATGAGTTCCTGCTAGGCTTCTTCTACAAAAAAGGTCTGTGTGAAACAATTTTGATGTCAGTGGGTGTGGCCTAATACGCAATGCATTCCTGCTGGGCTTTTTCTACCGAAAAAGCCCTGCTAAGTAGAGTCAGTTCTGGTTGGTATTTGAGTGGGAGACCTCCAAGGGACACCAAGATTGCTACACAGTGGCAGGCAATGGCAAACCGCCTCTGAATGTACCCGAAAATTCAATGGGATCACCATAAGCCAGCTCTTCCTTGATGGCACTTTCCACCACCAGCAAGTATAATGGGCATGAAATGGTACAGGACTCCCGCTCAAGTGCTCTGCACCAACTCTTCCTTCTTCTTTCCCTCTGCCCTGGCAGAAATAGCAGGGTTATGTTAGAGACCGAGCGGGAGAGAGAGGTGCAGGCGGCCAGAATCAAGAAGAGCCGCTGATGAGCTGGGTTCTTAATGCTGAAAATACCTCCCGTATTATAACTGGGTCATGTAGCTGCCAAAAACACCCCCAGACAGATGCTGCAGCTTGTGATTTTCCTGCTGGGAGCCAGGAGGGGAAAAGGACAGCCTGGAAGAGCGAGTGACACTAATTGTTAGGCAACCTCCAGAGAGTCTAATGTACTTCTGCAAATTAGCTGGGTACCAGTTTTCCTTCTGCTTTTTCATATTCGCCCGGAGAAGGTCTGGAGCAGGGAATGAGGGCGAATGCATAATTCAGGGGGAACTGCTGCTGTCACTCCCACTAGAGAACTTTTCACCACCAAATGCTCTGGAAAGAGGATGAGTTGTGTTCTCTTCCCCCTAGAGCTGCCAGCCTCCAGGTGGTGGGAGATAAGGAAGGCCCCCATGAAAAGTGTCCTGTAACTCAACTTAACATTTTAAACACACTCAGAATACTCAGAACACAAACTTACTAATATTCATTCTCAGGGCTTTTTTTTTTTTTTGTAGCAGGAACTCCTTTGTCTGTTAGGTCACGCCCCCCCCAATGTAGCCAGTCCTCCTGGAGCTTCCATTAGGCCCTGTACTAAGAGCCCTGTAAGCTTGGAGGATTGGCTACATCAGGGGTGTGTGGCCTAATCTGCAGAGGAGTTCCTGCTACAAAAAACCCCCTGTTCATTCTTGTCTGCACACTTAACCACTATACCAAACTGGCTCTCTTGGTTGAATGAGTCGTCAGAAGAAGAGCACAGGAGCTTGGCGGGCTCCTACCAAGTCCAGTTGTGGTTACCTAACTGCCTCTGGTGGAAAGTGCCATGGAGTTGCAGTTGACCATACGGTTTGCAAGAAGAAGAAGAAGAGGAGGAGGAGGAAGAAGAAGAGGAGGAGGAGGAAGAAGACTGCATATTTATACCCCACCCCCCTCTCTAAATCAGAGCGGCTTACAATCGCCTATAGCATACCGAGTTCGGTACAAGGTGCTGGTTATGACCTTTAAAGCCCTTTATGGTCTAGGACTTGCCTACCTTAGGGACCGTCTCTCCCCACATATCCCCCAGAGAGTGCTGAGATCGGGGTCTCAGAACCTCCTTATCCCTCCTCCACAAATCCCTGGGCCAAAGGAGGCCCGTCTGAAAACAACTAGGGACAGGGCCTTTTCGATTGCAGCCCCCTGTTGGTGGAACCAGCTCCTGGAGGAGGTGAGGGCCCTGCGGAATCTCGGACAGTTCCTCAGGGCCTGTAAGACAACCCTCTTCCGACTGGCATACAACTGACCGATATCTGAATATCCAAATTCATGAACATCTGAACACTGGAATACTTGAAGAACCGACTTTTAGGGAAGATGTAGCATGGTATATTGATAAATGTTTTTTATGTATTTTATTGTATTAATTATTAATGTATTTTAAGCTGATTTATTGTTAGAGTTTTATGTTGTAAGCTGCCCTGAGCCCGCTTCGGTGGGGTAGGGCGGGATATAAATCGAATGAAATAAATAAATAAATACATTCTTCCCCCACAACAGACACCCTGTGAGGTGGGTGGGGCTGAGAGGGCTCTCACAGCAGCTGCCCTTTCAAGGACAGAGTCTCAGAGCGGCTCACAATCTCCTTTCCCTTCCTCCCCCACAACAGACACCCTGTGAGGTGGGTGGGGCTGGAGAGGGCTCTCCCAGCAGCTGCCCTTTCAAGGACAGAGTCTCAGAGCGGCCTACAATCTCCTTTCCCTTCCTCCCCCACAACAGACACCCTGTGAGGTGGGTGGGGCTGAGAGGGCTCTCACAGCAGCTGCCCTTTCAAGGACAACTCCTGCGAGAGCTATGGCCGACCCAAGGCCATTCCAACAGCTGCAAGCAGAGGAGTGGGGAATCAGACATGATCCTCCCAGATAGGAGTGCACACACTAAACCAGTACACCAAACTGGCTCTCTCAAGGCAAGAGACATTAAGAGGCGATTTGCCATTGCCTGCCTTTGTATTGTGACTAGAGTTTCCAGGCCCCTCCTGGCAACTGGTGGGAAATAAGGGGATTTACCAGGAAAGGGAGGCTAAGGTGATGTCTCCAGTGATGTGGCTACATCACTTCTGGCGTGCAATGGAAATGATGCCGTCACATTGTGACGTTGCAGCAATGCTCTGGTATTTGGGTAAGAAAATTGCTTCTACCATAAAGTTTTTGACGCAATACCAGAATATCACCTGGACATCACTGGCATGTTGACATCACTTCCTGTGAACTCCAGAAGTGACCACACCACTGGCCAGCTGATTGGCAGTGGGGGGTGGGGCCCGGAGGCAAGGTATTCCCACCTCCATGGAGAGCCAGTTTGGTGTAGTGGTTAAGTGTGCGGACTCTTATCTGGGAGAACCGGGTTTGATTCCCCACTCCTCCACTTGCACCTGCTGGAATGGCCTTGGGTCAGCCATACCTCTCACAGGAGTTGTCCTTCAAAGGGCAGCTTCTGGGAGAGCTCTCTCAGCCCCACCCGCCTCACAGGGTGTCTGTTGTGGGGGAGGAAGGTAAAGGAGATTGTGAGCCGCTGTGAGACTCTTTGGAGTGGAGGGCGGGATATAAATCCAATATCATCATCATCATCATCATCATCTTCTTCTTCTTCTTCTTCTTCTTCTTCTTCTTCTTCTTCTTCTTCTTCTTCTTCTTCTTCTTCTTCTTCCATGGCACTGGGCTTCCATGGTGTTCTCTCATCCAGGGCTTTTTCTGTAGCAGGAACTCCTTTGCATGTTAGGCCACACACCCCTGATGTAGCCAATCCTCCTGGAGCTTCCAGTAGTACTAAAAGCCCTGTGCCAGTGCCTCTCTGCAAAACACCCTCCAGGTTTCAAAAGGATTGGACCAGGGAGTCCAATTCTCTGAACCCTCAAAGAAGGTGCCCCTATCCATTATTTCCAAATGGATGGAAGGCATTTAAAAAGTGTGCGGTCCCTTGAAATGTGATGGCCAGAACTCCCTTTGGAGTTCAATGATGCTTGTCACAACCTTGCTTCTGGCTCCACCCCCAATGCCTCCTGGCTCCAGCCCAAAGTCTCCAGGCTCCACCCCCAAAGTCCCCAGATATTTCTTGAATTGGACTTGGCAACCCTATTCACTGGAGATGCCGGGGACTGAACCTGGGACCTTCTGCATGCCAAGCAGAGGCTGTATTACTGAGCCACGTGCCCTCACGCACCACATACGAGGCACTCCATTTGTGTGTCCCTCTACCCAGCAAGGAGTTTTGCTCCATGGTTTCCTTGCCCAGTCCATCGAGAGGGCTAGGGGAACCCTGCAATGCGGATTCTTGTCTGTATGAGTGATGTCTCTTTGCCTTCTTCGGGCCTTTACTGCTGCCTGCTCCTAAGAAAGTTTCCTAATTTACAACCTGCAGCATCCAAGACGTACATCAAAGGAGGAGGCGGTGGGAACGCAGGTAGCCATAACTTATCCCTAGCGACATTCTCCAGATGGTTTCTGTGAGCCGGAGCTTTGTCTTTCTATGAGACATACTGCAGTAAAATGGCAAATCATCTCCAACTGGCAGGGCAGCATCGCCTGAATGGGGGACCCGTCCGCGGAAGGAATGCAAATGACTCTCTGGTGGTTTGTAGCGCAAGGGATTCTGAACAAGGGAAAAGGATTTTTGGTCCATCTAAGAAAGGCTCTGCCAGAGCAATCTGAAGACCCAACCGACAACCATTTACAAGAGCCAGTTTGGTGTAATGGTGAAGAACACGGACTCTTATCTGGGAGAAACAGGTTTGATTCCCCACTCCTCCACCTGCAGCTGCTGGGAAGGCCTTGGGTCAGCCATAGCTCTTGCAGAGTTGTCCTTGAAAGGGCAGCTTCTGGGAGAGCTCTCTCAGCCCCACATACCTCACAGGGTGTTTGTTGGAGGGGAGGAAGATAAAGGAGATTGTGAGCCGCTCTGAGACTCAGATTTGGAATGGATAAATCCAATGTAAATCCAATATCTTTTTCTTCTGTCTCATAAAGTCCTCTCCTTTTCACTATGGTTCATACAGGCATTCAGAGAGATTTTCAGGTCTAATAGGCAAAGGAGTTCCTGCCCCCCAAAAAGCCCTGGGTGTAGTGGTTAAATGTGGATTCTTATCTGGGAGAACCT
The DNA here is from genome assembly GCF_032191835.1 of Heteronotia binoei. NCBI lineage: Eukaryota > Metazoa > Chordata > Lepidosauria > Squamata > Gekkonidae > Heteronotia > Heteronotia binoei. Next base: position 21,220,904 of record NC_083243.1, on the reverse strand, counting down.
GGTTTGACTCTTCCAAGTACAACTGCTGGGTCAGTCATAACTCTCACAGAGCTATTCTCTCAAGAGTAGTTATTGGAGAGCTCTCTCAGCCCCATCTACAGGGTGTCTGTTGTGGAGAAGGGAAGGGAAAGGAGATTGTAAATTGCTCTGAGACTCTGAATGAAGGACGGGGTATAAATCCAGTCTCTTCTCTTCTTCTACATAGTGGTTCCGCTTAGCTACCATGGACCGCTGGTCTAATTCCTCAGGGTTCATTCCTAAAGAGCCAGCATGGCATTGGGGTTAAAGTAGTGGGACTAAAATCTGGAAGGAAAAGGAAAGATCCCCTGTGCAAGCACCGGTCGTTTCTGACTCTGGGGTGACTTTGCTTTCACAATGTTTTCACGGCAGACTCTTCTACAGGGTGGTTTGCTGTTGCCCTCCCCAGTCATCTACCCTTTCCCCCCAGCAAGCTGGGTACTCATTTTACTGACCTCAGAAGGATGGAAGGCTAGTCAACCTGGAGCCGGCTAACTGAAACCCCAGCTTCCGCTGGGGATCCAACTCAGGTCGTGAGCAGAGCTTAGGACTGCAGTACTGCAGCTTTAACACTCTGCGCCACAGGGCTCTTAAATCAAGAAGACCCAGGTTCTAATCTCACTTGTGCCATAGAAGCTTGTGGGATGGGCTTGGGCCAGTCACATTCTCTTATCCTAGCCTACAGCACAGGGTGGTTTTTCTGAGGGGGAAATAGAGGATGGGAGAACGATGAAAGCCGCTTTGAGTCCCTTCTGGGGAGAAAGGTGAGATATAAACGAAGTAAAATGAGTAAAACTGAACTTTCCAGTGTTCGTAAAGAAGTGAGGAGCCTCTTAAGGCAGTCCGTAATGATATAAGAAAGGGGGTTATGTATAAGTTGATAAACTCTTCTGCGAGTTTGTGAGTTTAGAATTCTAAGAGTTCCTCATCATGTCCTCCTGAGTTTTCTTTTTCCTCCCAAAATGAAAAGTCTCAGACCAGGGGTGACCAAACTCGCTTAACGTAAGAGCCACGGAATAAACATCAGACGTTTGAGAGCTGCAAGACAGGAAGGAAGGAAGGAAGGAAGGAAGGAAGGAAGGAAGGAAGGAAGGAAGGAAGGAAGGAAGGAAATAGGAGATGGATGGAGGTGGAGGTGGAAAGAAAGCAACTATAAATGCATTTTCCAAGCCACTGGCTTGCTTGGCTTGGAGAAGTGATTTAAAGAGGCAAATGCCTTCTCCAAGCAGACCAACGGGGCAGTGGTGGCTTCGAGAGCCACACAATATGTGTAAAAGAGCCACATGTGGCTCCTTCCTTCCTTCCTTCCTTCCTTCCTTCCTTCCTTCCTTCCTTCCTTCCTTCCTTCCTTCCTTCCTTCCTTCCTTCCTGTCTTGTGGCTCTGAAACATCTGACGTTTATTCTATGTGGCTCACATGAAGCATGTTTGGCCACCCCCTGCTCTAGCATTTGGAGTTTACTGGATGTTTTCTTTACTGGGGTTTATTGAATGTTTTCAGCCAACCTCTTGTTGTTTCTCTCTCTGCTTTGTGTTAGGATGTGTTAGCACTTGTGCTCTGAAGGCCTCCTTGTTATATTAGAGGCCTGCAGTCACTGTCTCTGCAAAATCCTGTTGCAGTAAATTCACTAAAAGCAAACTCCAATAGCAGGTATTGGATAATATCCTGAACTCTGCCAAGAGGAATATGAGCTGTAATTTCAAGGAATGGATCCTCAGGTGGTCCCACCTGGGGGCTGGCATCCTTCATCAGTGGAGACTTGGGTCCAAGTCTATCAGATCCTAGTTCAAAACTTTAACCCAGAGGTGTCAAACATGTAGTTCAGGGGCCGAATCAGGCCCCCAGAGGGTTCCTATCAGGCCTCCAAGCAACCGGCTGTCATCTGCTTCCTTCTCCCTCTCTCGTGCTCCCTTCTGCATAACACCTTGCTTTGCCAGGCTTGCTCAATTGCACAGGAGCTACAGAACAAAGCCTCTATTTTCTCCATTGGCTGAGGCTCCTCCCTTGGGGAGGAAGGGGGGATAACTTGCTTTGCCAGGCTCTCTCAATTGCACAGCAGAGCTACTGAGCCCAGCCTCTCTTCCTTCTATTGGCTGAGGCTCCTGCCCCTCCCGGTCCCCTGGGGAAGGAAGGAAAGAACCAGAGCTTCCTTTGCCCAGTTCCCTGGATCCCATGGGAGAAATACAGAGAAAGCACTAAGACCAATGAATGCTAACATTTTAAGCATGTTTTAAGTTATATATAAAAAGATAACGGTAGTTCCCTGTGCAAGCACCAGTCGTTTCCGACTCTGGGGTGACGTCACATCACAACGTTTTCACGGCAGACTTTTTTACGGGGTGGTTTGCCATTGCCTTCCCCAGTCATCTACATTTTCCTGCCAACAAGCTGGGCACTCATTTTACCGACCTCGTAAGGATGGAAGGCTGAGTCAACCTTGAGCCAGCTACCTGAACCCAGCTTCCTCTGGGATCGAACTCAGGTTGTGAGTAGAGAGTTTGACTGCAGTACTGCAACTTTACCACTCTGCGCCATGGGGCTCCTAAGTTATATATATTTGTGTTTGTCTGTGTTCTTTATAAAATTTATATCTCTGCTACCTAAACTTAAATAGGTACATCCATGGCCTGGCCCGACATGGCTCAGCCCAACCCAACATAACCCGGCCCAACAAGGTCTCGTATGTCAGATCCGGCCCCTCATAATAAATGAGTTCGATATCCCCGCTTTAACCACTATGATTACGCTGGTTCTCAGATATTTAAGCATCAGTTGAATACTCAAAAAAAAAAAATTTTTTTTAAAGCCTTTGGCAATGCATGTCCAATTAGCTGTTTCTCTTGTTTTGCGCAACCTTTGCTGGATTTAAATATGTTAGAGTTGTTTTAATTGTTTTTTAGTGAGCTGCCTCAGAGGCCTGTCTAGGCAGAACAGAAGGCTGTAATTAAAACAACAACAACCGATAAATATAATGAGAATGGGGCCAGTCAGCCTGACCATTGTAAAGGCCTGGAGCACTCTGCCGTCAAAATTCACATTCGAAGAGTGCACAGAAAATAGGGTTGCCAAGTCCAATCCAAGAAATATCTGGGGACTTTGGGGGTGGAGCCAGGAGACTTTGGGGTGGAGCCAGGAGACATTGGGGTGGAGCCAGGAGCAAGGGTGTGACACGCATAATTGAACTCCAAAGGGAGTTTTGGCCATCACATTTCAAGGGACTGCACACTTTTAAAATGCCTTCCTTCCATAGGATATAATGAAGGATAGGGGCACCTTCTTTGGGGGCTCATAGAATTGGACCCCCTGGTCCAACCTTTTTGAAACTTAGGGAGTATTTTGGAGAGAGCCACTGGATGCTATACTGAAAATGTGGTGCCTCTACCTCAAAAAACGGCCCTCAGAGCCCCAGATACCCACGGATCAATTCTTCATTATTTTCTATGGGAATAAGTCTCCATAGGGAATCATGAGTACCCAGCAGACATTCCCCCCCCCCCCTGCTTTCTGATGACCCTGAAGCGAGGGGAGGGCCTCCAAACCGGGGGATCCCCTGCCCCAACCTGGGGATTGGCAACCCTAACAGAAAAGAATCCCATAACTTAAACAAAAAAGACATTTGGCCGATGAAGTTTGACATTTCAGTGCTGCTGGGGAATGTTAAGATGCTTCTTGTGACGGACAGCCTAGGTTCTACCTCTCTCCAAGCACAACCAATGAGAGCAGTCGGGAAGTTGAAAGGAGACTTGAAAAAACATGAGTTGGGGGGCAGGGAATGACAATTAAGGTGTAAGCAGAAGAAAGAAGGTGACAGCTTAATGGCAGAGATGAAAAGAGTTTTTCTGACTGAGGGGAACTGTATAGAAGAGCTTCCCGAAATAGGCTGAAAATAGCAAGGCCTTTTTTTGAGCCAGAAAGCACAGAAACGCAGTTCCAGCTGGTTTAGTGTTAGGGATATGTGGCCTAATATGCAAATAAATCCCTGCAGGGCTTTTTCTACAAAAAAGCCCTGGAAATAGGGTTGCCAATCCCCAGGTGGGGGCAAGGGATTTCCTGGTTTGGAGACCCTCCCTCCGCTTCAGGGTTGTCAGAAAGCGGGGGGAGGGGAGGGAAATGTCTGCTGGGAACTTTATTATTCCCTATGGAGATGTATTCCCATAGAAAATAATAGAGAATGGATCCACGAGTATCTGGGGCTTGGGGTGGGGCTGTTTTTTTGAGGTAGAGGCCCCAAATTTTCAGTACCGCATCCAGTGCCTCTCCCCAAAATATCCCCCAAGTTTCAAAACAATTGGACCAGGGGGTCCAATTTTATGAGCCCCAAAAGAAATATTCTTCATTATTTCCTATGGAAGGAAGGCATTGAAAAGGTGTGCTGTCCCTTTTAAATGTGATGGCCAGAACTCCCTTTGGAGTTCAATTATGCTTGCCACAGCCTTGATCAAAGCTCCACCCCAATGTCTCCTGGCTCCATCCCCAAGGTCTCCTGGCTCCACCCCCAAAGTCCCCATATATTTCTAAAATTGGACTTGGCAACCCTACCTGGAAAATAGTAAATTTGTAACAAAAGGATCCCAGTCATATTGTATAGGACCTCAGTTCAAACGTTCAGTGGACGTGAAGCATTATTCCTTAGACTGTATTTTCCTTTGTGCTTTGTTCTTATAAATACAGCCGGGGCTGCGTGGACTGCACTGGCTGCCGGTGGCGTACCGAGTTCGTTACAAGGTGCTGGTTATTACCTTTAAAGCCCTATATGGCCGAGGACCTGTCTACTTGAGGGACCGTCTCTCCCCGCATGAACCCCAGAGAGCACTGAGGTCAGCTGGAAAGAACCAGCTGAATATCCCTGGGCCAAGGGAGGCCAGATTGAAGTCCACCCGGGATCGGGCCTTCTCTATAGCGGCCCCCCTACTGTGGAACCAACTCCCGGAGGAGGTACGGGCCCTGCGATGCTTAGATCAATTCCGCAGGGCCTGTAAGACCCACCTCTTTAAAACAGCCTTCACATAATACCGAGCCAAGAAAGTCCTGCTGGATATGTTCTATGTTTTATGTTTTAATCACTGGATTTTATGAAAGATCTTAATTACAGAACCATAATCTTAAGTCTAATGTAATTTTAATGATTTTAAGGATGATTTTATAACTGAAATTGTATATGAATTTATAATTGATTGCACATGGTTTTATTGTATACTGTATTTACATGTTGTGAGCCACCCTGAGCCTGCTTGCGGGGAGGGCGGGATACAAATAAAAAGTTATTATTATTATTATTATTATTATAAACATGTATTGTTTTGATTAAACAATGCTCTGGAGACCAAGCCCTATAAAAAAAAGGTTGAAGGAGCTGGGCATGTTTAGCCTGGAGAGGAGGTGGCTGAGAGGTGATATGATCACCATCTTCAAGTACTTGAAGGGCTGTCCTATAGAGGATGGTGTGGAATTGTTTTCTCTGACCCCAGAAGCTAGGACCGAACCAATAGGTTGAAATTAAATCAAAAGAGTTTCCGGATCAACATTAGGAAGAACTTCCTGACCATTAGAGCGGTTCCTCAGTGGAACAGTCTTCCTCGGGAGGTGGTGGGCTCTCCTTCCTTGGAGGTTTTTAAACAGAGGCTAGTTAGCCATCTGACAGCAATGAAGATCCTGTGAGTTTAGAGGGATGTATTTGTAAGTTTCCTGCATTGTGCAGGGGTTCAACTAGATGACGCTGGAGGTCCCTTCCAACTCTATGATTCTAACCTTGTGGGCTATATGTCTTAGGGAAAGAACCACACACACTCACTCACACACACACACACACAATATGTAATATCTTGGTCTATACACATACATTATAAGAAATGAATGAATGGTGGCAGCAAGCAGAGTTTTTTTGCTGCAGGAACTCCTTTGCATATTAGGCCGCACACCCCTGATGTAGCCAATCCTCCTGGAGCTTACAGTAGACCCTGTACTAAGAGCCCTGTAAGCTCTTGGAGGATTGGCTACATCAGGGCAGTGTTTGAGCACCCACCGCAATAGTTCTGTGTGAGTGAGGGCTGATTATTAAGGGGGGCTGGGGCAATACTCCCTCTAAGCTGTGGAGTCTTGTGAGCAAAAGTTCTACTTTGTGAGCTACTGGCATTACAGTTGTGAGCTACTGTATAGATTAGTGTGCTCTGGGGCCGTTTTTCCTGAGCTGAGACAAAAATGGGTGAGCCAGAGGCTAAAAAACTGTGAGCTAGCTCACACTAACTCAGCTTACAGGCAACACTGGGCTGGGGTACCTGGTCTGTTGATGTCTCTGGGAGTGAGAGAGAGGATGTGATGCGTGAAGTGGTCATTACAGTCGATTTTTAAAACAGGCAAGAAGAGTGCTGAATATGATGTCCTCACCGTATAACTTGTACCCTGAATAAGAAAGGTTATAGAGGGCGCTAGGCACTCTATGTGAGTGGACAAGGGGCATTACCCCCTCCCCCCTTATGGTATCCCTTGGAGGAAAAATCTAGTCTTGCATACAATGAAATACATTTATTTATTTATTTTAACTGCAGATTTACACCCCGCCCTTCTCCCTGAATCAGAGAGACAGAGTGGCTTACAACCTCCTATATCTTCTCCCCCCACCACAGACACCCTGTGAGGTGGGTGGAGCTGGAGAGGACTCTCACAGCAGCTGCCCTTTCAAGGAGAACTCCTATGAGAGCTATGGCTGACCCAAGGCCATTCCAGCAGCTGCGAGTGGAGGAGTGGGGAATCAAACCCGGTTCTCCCAGATAAGAGTCCGCACACTTAACCACTACACCAAACTGGCTTTATCAGGGCTTTTGTGGGTTCCACAGTAAATCAATTGCTTTCAACCCACAACACACATTGCCAATGTGTCTGAGTTCTGTTTTGATTAGTTCGCAAACTTTCCTCAATCTTACCCATCTAGAATGTTTTCGCCCTGCTGTTCCTCCAAGGAAACATTACAGAGATTTATTTCACGGCGCTAATCAATTAGAGGCATTCACATATCACAAAGTTTCAGTTCGAATAATTACACAGGAAGTTGGTAATTTAAAAATCCAACCTGGCAGTAATTTACTGAGAAACGTTTTAAATCTTTCTAGTGACAGCAAAGAGATGTTGATAGCTCCAACGTGCATTACTTTTCACTTGCCCACATTGAACCTCATTTGCCATGTTGCCGCTCCCTCATCCAGCCTTGATAGATGCCTTTGGAGTACCTCACTGTCCTCCCTGAGTTTTGCTAAACACATATCATTCCTCCCATGTGACAGCAATACTAAAGTAATACCAACTTTTCACGTTTCAGTTGCAGCACATCAATAACTTAATAACATTCTAAACAGCAGTCGTAAAATGCTCACATGTGGATCAATTATAAATACCTTCTAAAAGAGCAATCAAGCAATGTTCCTTCATTACATTAAACATTCACAACCATCAGCTGCAAACCTCATGTTCAAAGGATAGTCTACCTCTTAAAGATTCAGTGGGTCACACATAATACTATATTGTTGAAACAAAAGAGCTCAAATCGCATTTCTCAAAGGACCCTCAGGATGCGGAGTCTAAATGCAGTAAAATTCTCATTGTTGTAAATACTTGACTATATCAAATCGATTGTCGGGATGTTTAATTAACTTCTCAGTAACAAAAACAATTAAAATCCATTGCTCTATTTCCATTTGATAGGAAGTGCGTAACCAAGGGAGTAGCTAAGGAGCCATTTTTAATGCTGCTACACAGGGGTCGTTTTGTAGAAAAATATGTGGTGGAGCTCACCCAGGGATTGTTATGCAGCTGCACCTGCCATTCAATGGACAAGGTGGGGAGGAGGAGGTGGAACTCTCAGAAAGGTTCAGGATCCGCGCTCCTGTGAGCTCCTGCTGAATCCGAGGTCTGCTGCTACAACACTCTGATATTTGTGTGTGCACTTGACAAGAAGTCATACCTATGTATAACAATTTACAAGAACAAATCAAAACATATACTACGTCAATTGAACTACAGTCTGAAAAACAGGTCAATTGAAATCTACGAGTGTCCTGTGGATGCAGAAATTCCTGCACCAGTAGTGTTTGACTACAATGCAATCCATACTACAACTAATGCAATGCCAGTGCCAACAGTGAGGAGACTAGGAGTGACCCTGGATGCCTCACTGTCAATGGAGGCCCAGGTCACAAATGTTGCCAGATCGGCCTTTTGCCATCTTTGGCTGGTCAGGCAACTAGTTCCCTATCTCTCCTCCTGGAACCTGGTTACGATGATCCATGTAATGGTCACCTCCAGACTGGACTGCTTGAATTTGATCTGGAGACTTCAGCTGGTGCAAAATGCAGCTGCGCGCTTCCTGATTAGGATGTCCTTGCGTCTATCAACAAGGAGGATAGATTGGCAGCAGAATTTGGTACCATATTTTTCCAAGTATCCAGAGTTGTATCAATTTTGTTTATAGACTTTGGACTAATGAGAAGTTTGTGTAGAGTGATTGGTATACAAAGAATTACGAAGAAATGTATGTTAAATGTTAAAAGCATTTATTTGCAGCATATAATTACACAGTGTTTGTTGCGTGTTTTACTAATCCACAGGTAGGGGCAGGGGATCCCCTGGTTTGGAGGCCCTCCCCCCACTTTAGAGTCATCAGAAAGCGGGAGGGGGGAGGGAAATGTCTGCTGGGCACTCCATTATTCCCTATGGAGACTTATTCCCATAGAAAATAATGGGAGAATTGATCTGTCGGTATCTCGGGCTCGAGGGGGGGGGCTGTTTTTTGAGATAGAGGCACCAACATTTCATCATAGCATCCAGTGCCTCCCCCCAAAATATCCCTCAAGTTTCAAAAAGATTGGACCAGGGGGTCCAATTCTATGAAACCCAAAAGTAGCTGCCCTTATCCTTCATTATTTCCAATGGAGAGAAGGCATTTAAAAGGTTTGTGATCTCTTTAAATGTGATGACCAGAATTGCTTTTAGAGTTCAATTATGCTTGTTGCACCCTTGCTCCTGGCTCTACCCCCCAAAGACCCCAGATATTTCTTGAATTGGACTTGGCAACCCTAGACATAGGTAGTGGCACTATACCAACTTATGCCATAGGTAGTGGCTTGGTCCCACTTGCTTAATATGCTGGCCTGTTGGGGGCATCCATGACTCTTATCTGGGAGAACCAGGTTTGATTCCCCACTTCTCCACTTGCAGCTGCTGGAATGGCCTTGGGTCAGCCATAGCTCTCATAGGAGTTCTCCTTGAAAGGGCAGCTTCTGGGAGAGCTCTCTCAGCCCCACCTACCCCACAGGGCGTCTGTTGTGGGGGAAGAAGATAAAGGAGATTGTAAGCCGTTCTGAGATTCTGATTCAGAGAGAAGGGTGGGGTATAAATCCACGATCTTCTTATTCTCCTCCTCCTCTTTAACTATTCAAGAGTCAGTATGCCCTATCATATTTTTAACTGCCTGGAATCTCCTGTAGCCTATGTTAGGGAATACCTCACATCCTGGAATCTCCTACAAGAACTCGTGGGCATTCGATGAAATTGCTGAGCAGACAGGTTAAAACGGATAAAAGGAAGTACTTCTTCACCCAAAGGGTGATTAACATGTGGAATTCACTGCCACAGGAGGTGGTGGCGGCCACAAGTATAGCCACCTTCAAGAAGGGTTTAGATAAAAATATGGAGCACAGGTCCATCAGTGGCTATTAGCCACAGTGTATGTGTGTATATAAATTTTTTTGCCACTGTGTGACACAGAGTGTTGGACTGGATGGGCCGTTGGCCTGATCCAACATGGCTTCTCTTATGTTCTTATGTTCTACATGATATGCCAGTGTTGATATATAATCTTAATTTCTCCTGATACGGAAAAAAATTTCAAGGAGAAGAGGAGACTATTATTCAATGGTTTTGATTGTCTAAATAATAGGTCCTGCGGTGCTCTTGAGTTTGCCTTTTTTCGTGCATTCTGAGTAATTCTATATGGGTAGTCTCTAGCCATTAAATTGGAACACAATTTATCAGCATCGGCTAAACAATCACAACATCAGGGTGAATTATGTTTAATCTGAAGAAACTGACCGTAAAGTATGTTTTGTTGTAAATGGCCAGGATGGTGACTGTTATTGTGCAATAATGAATTTCTGTCTGAAGGTTTAGGAAAAAATCTTAGCAAATAGCCTTATTCCACACAAAAACGTCTGTATCCAAACAGATAAGAACATAAGAGAAGCCATGTTGGATCAGGCCAATGGCCCATTCAGTTCAACACTCTGTGTCACACATAAGAACATAAGAGAAGCCATGTTGGGTCAGGCCAATGACCCATCCAGTTCAACACTCTGTGTCACACATAAGAACATAAGAGAAGCCATGTTGGGTCAGGCCAATGGCCCATCCAGTCCAACACTCTGTGTCACACATAAGAGCATAAGAGAAGCCATGTTGGATCAGGCCAATGGCCCATCCAGTTCAACACTCTGTGTCACACATAAGAACATAAGAGAAGCCATGTTGGGTCAGGCCAATGGCCCATCCAGTTCAACACTCTGTGTCACACATAAGAACATAAGAGAAGCCATGTTGGGTCAGGCCAATGGCCCATCCAGTCCAACACTCTGTGTCACACATAAGAACATAAGAGAAGCCATGTTGGGTCAGGCCAATGACCCATCCAGTTCAACACTCTGTGTCACACATAAGAACATAAGAGAAGCCATGTTGGATCAGGCCAATGGCCCATCCAGTTCAACACTCTGTGCCACACATAAGAACATAAGAGAAGCCATGTTGGGTCAGGCCAATGGCCCATCCAGTTCAACACTCTGTGTCGCACAGTGGCCAAAAAAAAAAAAAGTGCCATCAGGAGGTTCTTAAGTGGGGCTAGAAGCCCTTCCACTGTGTCCCCTGCCCCAAGCACCAAGAACACTGAGCATTACTGCCCCAGACAGAGTGTTTCAACAATACGCTGTGACTAATAGCCACTGATGGACCTCTGCTCCATATGTTTATCCAAATCCCCTCTTGAAGCTGTCTATGCCTGTAACCGTCACCACCTCCTATGGCAGTGAATTCCACGTGTTAATCATCCTTTGGGTGAAGAAATACTTCCTTTTATCAGTTCTAACCTGACTGCTTGGCAATTTCATTGAATGCCCACGAGTTCTTCTATTGTGAGAAAGGGAGAAAAGTACTTCTTTCTCTACCTTCTCCATCCCATGCATAATCTTGTAAACCTCTAACATGTTACCCCTCGGCCAATGTTTCTCCAAGCATCTTTAAGACCAATAAGTGCTAATATTTTAAGTATGTTTTCTTAAGTTTTTAAAAAATTAATTGTGTTTGTCTGTGTCCTTTATAAAGTTTATATCTCTGCTACCTAATCTTAAATAAGTACATATATGGCCCGGCCTGACATGGCCCAGCCTGACAAGGTCTCATTTATGTCCGATCTGGCCCTCATAACAGATGAGTTTGACACCCCTGCTCTAAGCTGTGGAGTCTTGTGAGCAAAATCCTGTTTGTGAGCTATTGGCATTAAAGTTGTGAGTGAGTGATCTGACCACTGCATAAATTGGTTTGCTCTGGGGCCATCCTTCCTGAGCTAAAACAAAAATGTGTGAGCCAGAGGCTACAAAAACCGGTGAGATAGCTCACATTAACTGAACTTAGAGGGAAAGAAAGAAGACAGGCAAAAAGAGAGAGAGAGTTGCCTGTCTTTTTTCCTTTACCATGGCTAATAAAAGAGGGGTGTGGATGTTTGATGTCAATAGATGAAAGCATGCAAGCTTTGAAGTGTTGTGACTGCAACCCTTCATAGAATTACACCTTTTAAAACCCATTGAGGTCAATGGGCCTAAAATGGTGTAACTCTGCTTATGCCCCATAAGTCCCACCTTCTCTCTCCCCATGGCTCTGATCTGAATCAGCATTACTCACTTTTGCTGTTTGCCTGTTGGCTGAGCAGACAGGTTAAAACGGATAAAAGGAAGTACTTCTTCACCCAAAGGGTGATTAACATGTGGAATTCACTGCCACAGGAGGTGGTGGCGGCCACAAGCATAGCCACCTTCAAGAGGGGGTTAGATAAAAATATGGAGCAGAGGTTCATCAGTGGCTATTAGCCACAGTGTGTGTGTATATATAAAAATTTTTTTTGCCACTGTGTGATACAGAGTGTTGGACTGGATGGGCCATTGGCCTGATCTAACATGGCTTCTCTTATGTTCTTATGCCTCTTTAAAAGTGCTGGCACGATTCACATGTTTCCCATGATCTCATCCCTTCCCGTGACCTAAGATACTGAAGTTTTTACGTTGGTTTGTAAATGGGGGTCAGTGGATGATCCAAAACTTGCCTTTGTCAGTTGCAGTTCACATTCAGCCACTGCATTCGTACACTATCAAAGCCATATGGCATCAATTCTCATGACATATGAATTGGGAAAACGAATCTATTGCTCTCTGCCTGAGCATAAAATCCAGCGAGGGTTTCTTCCGTAAATTCTAACCATTAAGGATAGTGTAAATGCTGCAGTCCGTTCTTAACTTTTAAAAGCAGGGCTTTTTTGGAGCAGGAACTCCTTTGCATATTAGGCCACACCCCCTGATGTAGCCAATCCTCCTGGAGTTTACAGTAGGCCCTGTAAGAAGATCCCTGTAAGTTCTCGGAGGATTGGCTACATCAGCGGTGTGTGGCCTAATATATAAACGAGTTCCTGCTACTCTAGGCATTTCCAGGAAAACTCTATTGTTTTCCCGGACGCTCTAGCATTTTGGGAGGGAAAACTCGACGGAGGCCGTGGGGGACTTGGCAACCATAACTAAGAACCAGGACGGTACCATTGTTATAGAGCTGATGTGAAAAAACAAACCCCAGAGCTTCAGATCCCATCAATGGGTTCAACAGAGTTTGGAGAGCCTAAAATGGAGGAGAGGTGAATTCTGAATGTTGTCCTCAGCACCTTAGAGAAAATAATAATATTAAGTGCCCTCAAGTCACAACTGACTTAAGGTTCTCAGGAGGGTTCTCGAGGCAAGAGACAAACAGAGATGGTTCACCATTGCCTGCCTCTGCGTAGCTTGGGAGACCAAACCCTGTGAGGAAAGGCTGAGGGACTTGGGAAAGTTCAGTCTGGAGAAGAGGAGGTTGGGTGGGGGAACAGGATTGAAGGGCTGTCACTTAGAGGAGGGCAGGGAGCTGTTCCTGTTGGCAGCAGAGGAGAGGACTCGCAACAATGGACTTAAGAAGACTGTAGATTTATATCCCACCCTCCACTCTGAATCTCAGAGCCACTTACAATCTCCTTTACCTTCCTCCCCTGCAACAGACACCCTGTGAGGTGGGTGGGGCTGAGAAAGCAGTCCCAGAAGCTGCCCTTTCAAGGACAACTCCTGCGAGAGCTATGGCTGACCCAAGGCCATTCCAGCAGGTGCAAGTGGAGGAGTGGAGAATCAAACTTAGTTCTCCCAGATAAGAGTCCAGGCACTCAACCACTACACCAAACTGGCTCTCAAGGGTGAGAAGGTACTGGCTGGATATTAGGGGAAACATTTTTTTTACAGCCAGAGTGGAATCAGCTACCAAGGGAGGTGGTTAGCTCCTCCTCACTGGCACTCTTTAAGCAGTGGCTGGACGAACACTTGACAGGGACGCTCTAGGCTGATTGTGCATTGAGCAAGGGGTTGGACTAGATGGCCTATATATAGGGTTGCCAAGTCCAATTCAAGAAATATCTGGGGACTTTGGGGGTGGAGCAAGGAGACTTTGGGGGTGGAGCCAGGAGACATTAGGGGTGGAGCCAAGATCAAGGCTGTGACAAGCATAATTGAACTCCAAAGGGAGTTCTGGCCATCACATTTAAAGGGACGGCACACCTTTTCAATTGCTTCCTTCCATAGGAAATAATGAAGGATAGGGGCACCTTCTTTTGGGGCTCATAGAATTGGACCCTCTGGTCCAATCTTTATGAAACTTGGGGGGTATTTTGGGGAGAGGCACTAGATGCTATACTGAAAATCTGGTGCCTCTACCTCAAAAAAACAGCCCCCTCCAGAGCCCCAGATACCTACAGATCAATTCTCCATGATTTTCTATGGGAATAAATCTCCATAGGGAATAACAGAGTTCCCAGCAGACATTTCCCTCCCCCTGCTTTCTGACGACCCTGAAGCAGGGGGAGGGCCTCCAAACTGGGGGATCCCCTGCCCCCACCTGGGGATTGGCAGCCCTAGCTATATAGCCCCTTCCAACTCTATGATTCCATGATAACTCTGATCTTCCTTGGTGGTCTCCCATCCAAGTCCTAACCAGGGCTGACCCTGCTTAGCTTCTGAGATCTGTGGATATTGGGCTAATCTGCACCATCTAGGTCAGGCCTATCACTTAAGCAGGCCTCATTTCATACCTTGTATTCCATAGTCAAAAGCCTTTTTGGGATACTGCAGTGTTTAATTCTTCCTGTTTGACGTTCTCTTTCCCCGCAGAATTGAGCCACTAACCAGCTTTTGCCCTACATCTCTTTAAACTTCCCGATGAGCTGTTTTTTTTTTGGGGGGGGGGGGGAGGGGGTTTGGGTCTCTCTAGGCAACCAACACAGCTGCTTCCCATTGGTACTGGCAAATTAAATCCCTCAGAGAGACAGATCTAACATTTGATTCTCTCCGGGAACAAAAAGTGCCTGGAATTACAGCCCTCCAAAACATCAATCTGTGTCAGGCAAAGTTCCTTTCTTCAGCGGCAACGTTCTCCAGATTGGCCGTGATTTGAATTCAGTATAGCTGTAAGCAGGCCTGCTGAAATATTGATCAAAATTTAGAAAGAAGGGGGAGGGGGGAAATCACACACACACACACATGCTGAACACTTTGGTTTCCCAAAATGGTTGCTTTGGCACCGCTAAACATAATTAACGGTTACATTATGCCGTGTAACGAGCCAAATGTTAACCCCGCTGGGAGGTCGTAAACAAGAAAGAAAATGTGACATGGGGCTATTCCGTGGGATCGCTGCCTTCCTCGCGTCTGTACTGTGAGCTGAAAGGAGTTTCAAAGGGTTCAGCCAAATTAATGTGTCTGAAAATTTTAGCTAGTCTGCGATGCAGCTGCCAGACTGAGCAGTGGAAAGTCGTATTCAAGCCAACTTTACTCTGCTCTGGTAAGACCTCACCTGGAGTCTTGTGTTCAGTTTTGGGCACCACATTTTAAGAAGGATATAGACAAGCTGAAACGGGTCCAGAGGAGGGCGATGAAGATGGTGAGGGGTCAGGAGACCAAGTCCTATGAGGAAAGGTTGAAGGAGCTGGGGATGTTTAGCCTGGAGAGGAGGCGGCTGAGAGGAGATACGATCACCATCTTCAAGTACTTGAAGGGCTG
Source organism: Heteronotia binoei (assembly GCF_032191835.1). NCBI lineage: Eukaryota > Metazoa > Chordata > Lepidosauria > Squamata > Gekkonidae > Heteronotia > Heteronotia binoei. Next base: position 21,205,516 of record NC_083243.1, on the reverse strand, counting down.
TCCTATAGAGGATGGTGTGGAATTGTTTTCCGTGGCCCCAGAAGGTAGGACCAGAAACAATGGGTTGAAATTAAATCAAAAGAGTTTCCGGCTCAATATTAGGAAGAACTTCCTGACTGTTAGAATGATTCCTCAGTGGAACGGGCTTCCTCGGGAGGTGGTGGGCTCTCCTTCCTTGGAGGTTTTTAAACAGAGGCTAGATGGCCATCTGACAGCGATGAAGATCCTGTGGATTATGGGGGAGGTGTTTGTGAGTTTTCTGCATTGTGCAGGGGGTTGGACTAGATGACCCTGGAGGTCCCTTCCATGATTCTAAGCTATGGCTAACTTATGGTGACCCCGTAGGGTTTCCCAGGTAAGAGATAGAGATAGTTCGCCATTGCCTGACTCTGCGTAGCAACTGGACTTCCTCGGTTAAATCCCATGGATTGTTGGATTTCAACACGAAAACGGGAAAAGAGGAAATCCCGTCATTGGACAGAGAAGGAGGAGATTGGATTTATACCCTGCGCTTCACTACCCAAAGGAGTCTCATAGTGGCTTACAATCTCCTTTCCCTTCCCCTCCCCACAACAGACACCCTGTGAGGTAGGTGGGGTTGAGAGCTCTCCCAAAAATGCTCTTGAGCAAAATTTCTCTTAACTACCGCATCGCATGCTTGTTTTAAACCGGGGTGGCCAAATTTGCTTAATACAATAGCCACATAGAATAAGAGTCAGATGTTTGAGATCTGCAAGAGAGGAAGGAAGTTCTTGCAGAGCTGTTCTGCTCAACAGAAGTTCTGGGAGAGCTCTCTCAGCTCCACCTACCTGTTGTGGGGAGAGGAAGGGAAAGGAGATTGCAAGCCACTCTGAGACTTCTTTGGGTGGTGAAGGCTGATGTATAAATCCTATCTCCACCACCTCCTCTTCTTCTCCTTCTTCTTCATTATTGTTTCTTTACTTCATTTATCCTGTGCCTTTCTCCCCAGTGGGGACAGACCCGGGGTCACCCATCAAGCATCCATGGCAAAGCAAAGAGTTGCCAGCTCTGGTTTGGGAAATACCTGGGAAGGCGGGGCATGGAGCGGGATCTCCACAGGTTATGATGCCATAGAGTCCTCTCACCAAAGCATCCATTTTCTCCAGGAGAACTGTTCTCAGTTGTAATTCCAGGAGGATTTTTTTAATATGTATATTTTATTATTATTATTCATTATTCATTATCCATTTCTCTACACACTTTCTGATATCCATTTTACATGTTTCCCTCAACTCACCCCCTTAGTCTATACATCCTCTTCTTCTTCCAGCCAGGGACAAAGGACTTGAAGCTTCCACTGAATGTCCACTCTCCTTTCTTCCTTCGCCCATTTCAGGTAGATCCGCCACTTTCCCTTAATTCTTGATCTTCTTTCCCAAGGTCACATCAGCAGCTGCGAGTGGAGGAGTGGGGAATCAAACCCGGTTCTCCCAGATAAGAGTCCGCTCACTTAACCACTACACCAAACTGGCTCTCATGTAGATGTCTTCTTCCATCCAATCTCCCCACTCTCCGTGCCACGAGCTCAGATGCATCAGAAAATCTGTGGGTTCTAATCCACAAAAGCAAGTTCTGCCAGCGTGCAATCTCGTTCATCTTTATCTTTAAAGTGCAGCTAGATTATTATTTAAAAGATGGGATGGTGGCTAAGTGGTAGAGCATCTGCTTGGTAAGCAGAAGCTCCCAGATTCAATCCCCAGCATCTCCAACTAAAAAGGGTCCAGGCTTGAGACCCTGGAGAGTCGCTGCCAGTCTGAGTGGACAAATACCGACTTAGATGGACTGAGGGTCTGATTCAGTATAAGGCAGCTTTATAGGTTCATATGTTATTTCTCTTTTTACCATGCTGAGTGATTCTTATATTCTTTGGGCAAACCAGTTAAATGTGCAGTTGGAAACCAGCCCTTTTGCAGAAGGGTCTGTTCGGAACACCTTCTCCCTTTGTTATCGAAGGGGTTTGAGGTTGTTCCCCCCCCCCTTCTTGCTCTGAGGGGCAGGGAGAGGATTATAAATGGCAAGCCAAGGTCATCTGCATCCCAGACAAAGGAGTCTGCGCAAATGAGGCCGAAGCCCATGGGTGACATTCATTATTTATCATCATGCATGCAAACAAAATCAAGCGGCACCTTGGATTGTGCTTCTTTTGCCAGAGGGGAAAAGGGAGAGATGGGCTCATTTGTTGCTGTTTTGAAGGGGACAAATTTACATCATCACAAGTGAAGTTTTCTGGATTTTTTTTTTTAATACAGCATATTGCATATGGTTGAGTTACATTGCTCCTTGGCAAATAGAAGGGGAAGACGTGGACGTAGTGACAGACTTTACATTCCTGGGATCCGAGATCACTGCAGATGGTGACTGTAGCCATGGAATTAAAAGACGTTTGCTCCTTGGGAGGACAGCTATGGCGAACCTGGGCAGTATAATAAAAAGTTGAGACATCACCCTGCCAACAAAAGTCCATATAGTTAAAGTGATGGATTCCCAGTAGTAATGTATGGCTGTGAGAGCGGGACCATAAGGAAGGCCGAGCACAGAAGAATAGATGCTTTCGAGCTGTGGTGCTGAAGAAGACTCTGAGTCCCTTGGACTGCAAGAAGATCAAGTCAGTGGGAGTTTTCACACTGACCTTAAGCAGCATCGATGCCCCTCTTCACCACGCAGGATCTGCGCGGATTTCGCACTAATTGCCGCGGAGCACCCGGAAGAGCCGGAAAGCCCTGCGGCTTTTGCAGCACAAACAGAAACCACCAAAAACCAGTTTCCGTTTGCGCCGCAAAAGCCGCGGGGTTTTCCGGCTCTTTCGGGTGCTCCGCGGTAATTAGTGCGAAATCCGCGCAGATCCTGCGCGGTGAAGAGGGGTGTCGACGCTGCTTAAGGTCAGTGCGAAAACGCCCAGTCAGTCCTAAGGGAAATCAACCCTGACTGTTCCCTGGGAGGTCAGATGCTGAAGCTGAAGCTCAAATACTTTGGCCACCAAATGAGAAGGAAGCACTCACTGGAGAAAACTCTTGAGAGTCCCTTGGACTGCAAGAAGATCAAGTCAGTCAGTCCTAAGGGAAATCAACCCTGACTGTTCCCTGGAAGGTCAGATGCTGAAGCTCAAATACTTTGGCCACCATAGGAGAAGGGAGCACTTACTGGAGAAGACCTTGATGCTGGGAAAGACAGAAGGCAAAAGAAGAAGGGGACAGCAAAAGAGATGGCTGGACAGCATTACTGATGTAACTAACATGAATTTGAGCAGACTTTGGAGGATGGTGGAAGACAGGAGGGCCTGGCGTGACTTGCTCCATGGGGTTGCAAAGAGTCGGACTTGACTGTGTGACTGAACAACAACAACCTGGACAGCATAAGGGCATGAAGGATTTCACTTATTTGAGACTAGCAACTGACTGGTACTTGGCAATGATCGGATCTATTTAGAACTCTTCTCTTCAGAAGCACTGGCCTCTCTTCACCCTTATACACCTTTGCCAAAATTTTCCTGTCAGTTATTCAGCCAGCTTAGCATATTTTCTGTGCCAAGGATAACAGGCCTTCCATATAATATCTGTTGTTTTTAGAAAGCGTTGAACGCATGAAGCTGCCTTACACTGAATCAGGACATTGGTCTGTCTGGATTAGTATTGTCTACTCTGACTGACTGGCTGGTAGGTCTTTCCCATCACCTACTGGCTGAGCTTTTCAGCTGGAGATGCTGGGGATTGAACCTGGGACCTTCTGTGTGCAAAGCAGAGGCTCTGTCACTGAGCCATGACTCCTCCCTGGGGGGTGGGGAACAGTATGATGTCATGGTCAGCACATCTAATGGGGGTGGGAAGATCTGGGTTCAAATCCCGCAGTCGAGCCATTAAGTTAATTGGATGGTCTTGAGCCAGTCAGAGCCAGTCACTGTCTTTAGGCCTGTTGCCACGGGGGGCCTGTGGGGGCACTGCCCCTCGACTCCCAGGGGCCCCTCTGAGGCACAGCCTGCTTTTTTTTTCTTTTTGACATGGCTGAGGCGGCAAAGCGTCATCAGCGGCAGCCAGAGCCGGAAGAGCTGAGCAGGGCACAGGGCACTGCAGCAGCAAAAGGGAAGGGAAGTGGAGGAGCAGGAGGCAATGGAAGCCATGTGGAATGGGCCAGGGAGGGGGAGATGGAGCTGCTGGCTGCAAAGCACCAGGGCGGAGGAGAGGGAGGTGGAAGGAAACCCCCCTGCTTGCATGCAAGGTGAGGTCCCTTCTTGACTCCAACGTTTTAGGGTTGGCTGCCTCGACTTGGCCACTTTCAGAGCCTCCGGCTTTTGCCCCTACCCCAGGAAGTTTCTGAGAAGCAGCAAGTGGGTGGGAAAGGGTGCCCCCTGACTTTTTAAAAAGTCCCCCCCAACTTTTAAAATCCTGGCTAAGCCCCTGAGGCCTTTCAGCTGAGCCCGCCCAACAGTGTTGTTGTGAAGATAAAGTGGCAGGAGGGGAGAGAGGATCCGCCTACCATTTATTTTATTTATTTGTTTTTGTTTATTTATTACCTTAAATTTCTATCTCACCCTCTCCGCAAGCAGACTCAGGGTGGCTAACAGACATTTATATTTAAAATTTAAAGCCAATAAAATACAGTTACAATTAAAACCATTCCGTGGTACTGTACCACTTCAATATAGGTGGGTACCACTCCAATATACCTTGGAGGATGGATGGGTGGGGGTGGGGAACTGGAATCACTATTGACTATGTGGCCCAAAGTTACGGGATGACAGCCCAGATTGCAACCTAAGAAAGAATATTTGATTTGAAGCATTAGAATCTGTTCACATTTTATTTAATATGAAAGGAAGTAACCTTTAACATAAATTAATAATAGAAAAGAGCAAGAGTCCTTAAAGACTAACAAAATTTGTGGCCGGGGTTGAGCAAGTCACAGGTCCTTCGTTGGATACAGCTAGAATATGATTCCATCTGTCTGTCTGTACCTGTGTACGTCCCCCCCCCCCCCCCACACACACAAGGTTGATGGATTTCCATCCTGTACGGCTAAATGTTGTGCTTTCTATAGAGATAGATGAAGATGGGTAGTCATGATAGCCTGTCTGTAGCAGTAGAAAAAAGCAAGAGTCCAGTTAGCTCTTTACGGACTAACAGGGGTCATTTTGTAGAAAAATAGGTGGTGGAGCTCATTAGCATAACTCATTAGCATATACCACCATCACTCCCCAAGCCAAAAGCAACCTGATGCAAGAAAGAAGAGCCCTGGGTGAGCAAGGCCTGCTTGGGCTGGCTAGAGATCCAGCCAGCCCAAGCAGGCCTCACTCTCCCGGGGCTCTCCTGGGCCGCCCCCCCCAGTCAAAAGGCCAGCAAGCCACCTGCCACCCAAAATCACATAAGAGGTGGAGAAAGGGTGGTGTGGGCTTCTCCAGGGGTTAATGGGGGCTGCTGGGGGCGTGGCAAAGCTCCTCCTGGCTGGCTGCCTGCTCTCCTAATCCAGCGATTGTTATGCAGCTGCACCTACTATGCAATGGACAAGGTAGGTGGGGGGAGGGGGAACCCTCAGAAAGGTTCAGGAGCTGTCCTCCGGTGAGCTCCTGCTGAATCTGAGGCCTGAAAACTAACTAAATTTGTGGCAGGGGAGGAGCTTTTGTGAGTCACTGCTCGCTTCTTCAGGTACAGCTAGAATGGGAGTCCATCTGAAACCACTTCACTCTCCAATATATAGGATAGATGAAACCGACCTGTTTCATGCGCAAATACGCTACACGCATGAACACACATGAAGCTGCCGTACATTGAATCAGACCCTTCAAGGTCAATATCGTCTGCTCAGACTGGCAGCAGCTCTCCCGGGTCTCAAGCGGACAAATGTTTCACATCACCTACTATGAATTGGAGATGCTGGGGATTGAACCTGGGACCTTCTGCACGCAAAGTGGAGGCTCTTCCACTGTGCCAAAGCCCATCATCCCTACTTTTGTACTTGGCTCAATCCTGCTTTCCCAAGTGGTGTCATGCAGGGGAAGCATGTTCAGGAAGGAACAAGCACTCAGGTGGGGCAAGATCCCAACCTTTTCCTTTATTTTTTTTTCCATTTTCCTACTGACAGCTGGAAGATGAGTAATATTCCTTGAGAAACTGAGTGGAGACCTAAAGAAGCCATGCTTGATAGGTGTAGCAGCATCCTTTACCTAACAGAAGATACAAGGCTGGAAAAAGTCCCATGGAGATATCTTGCAGTGCTGTTCCATTGCCTGAGTAAGAGATCCAGAATTATCCAAGAGCCAGGAAATATACTGAGGACATCTACTTAGGGCTTACGATTCTCAGGAATGGTCTTGCTACTCAGTCGAACCCTGTGTGTGCAAAGGAATGTGTCATGATCCTGCTTTGAATGGTACCATAAGTGGAGCTCAGAGTGATATATATGATCTCCACTCTTCCACGATTTGCACAACAATTTTGTGAAGTAAGTTTAGCTGAGAAAGGGGGGAAAAAAATAGGACTATAGCTCAAGATCAACCACTGAGCTTCCTGGAACAGTAGGGATTTGAACCCAAGTCTTTTTGTTGGTCCCAGTCAAACATGCTCATCTAGGGTGGCCAAGTTTAACTCAGAAAATACTTTGGGGGTGGGTTGGAAGACTTTCCCATTCTGTAAAATAAATAAATAAAAACAGCAGTGCAGTTCCCTTGGATACGTTTTCATTTCCTCACCTCAAGCAGCTGTACCTCCCCCGTACACACACTCTCTTTCACACACACACACACAGAAGCCAAAATAAACAGTTTGCAATCCCACACTTGTGTGGTCTTACGGGGGGCGATTTACTCACGAGTTGCTGAAGTTCCAGGTTCTTCAGACTAACACATGGAAACCAAAGGTTTCTAGTTTACCCTTTACTATGCAAACGACCTCTGAAAATAATGTAAAACAAACAGAAATTCTGGGCTGCCATCACAGCTATTGGGAGCAGCCATGTTGTTCTGCCCTGCTCACCCAGCCCCCATTCAGCCTGGCTTCTAGATTTAAAGGCACAGACATGCCGTCTAAAAAGTAAGCCTTTCCAAACGTCTCCTTAAGCCTCCCAAAGTGGAAAGGCAGTTGGTGGCTGTGGAGGCAGGGCTCTCCCCCTGCCCACTGGCCAGCTGACTGGGGGTGGGAAGGAGCCTCCAAAAGCCTGGGAACTCCGACTGGGACCTAGGGATTGGCAAGCCTATGCTAATCATTACAAGGTGTCATGATCTGAGGCCTAGTAAGGCCTAGAGGGCAGGGAGAAGCCTGCCTATGAGTAGATACCAGGGATCTACATCTCCCAGGATCCCTTCTTTCCCTGTGATTGGGTGGAGAAATTTTGGAGGGAAAACTAGCCCACGAGGGGTGGGACCTGCGAGGAAAGCATAAATAGGCCTGGCTGGAAAGGAGCTTTGGTCTCTCTGGAACAGGCTGGAGGGGGAAAGGTTCTCTCTGGAGAGAAGGCAGCTGAAGAAAGATCTCTCACGCAAGGAGGGTGAGTTTAGAATTAGAGGAAGGCGGAATGTTTAGCAAGTTGTGTTAGGGCTTTTCTTTTTGTTTACACCAACTTTTACTGTTTATATCTTTCACTGTTGCACCTAAAAGTTTTTTTCTTACCCCACATTGTTTGAGCACTGTTGACTGTTGTTGTTGAATTGCCAGAGTCCTCACATCTCCTCGGTCACAGTTAAAAGATTTTGCTAAAAAGGAAGAGACGAGGGGTGGTTGGGTGCTCTGAGCCCTCCCAGACAGAACTAGGGCTGCCAATCCCCAGGTGGGGGCAGGGGATCCCCTGGTTTGGAGACCCTCCTCCCGCTTCAGGGTCATCAGAAAGCGGGGGGAGGGGAGGGAAATGTCTGCTGGGAACTCTATGGAGATTTATTCCCATAGAAAATAATGGAGAATTGATCCGTGGGTATCTGGGGCTCTGGGGGGGGGGGGCTGCTTTTTTGGATAGAGGCACCAAATTTTCAGTATAGCATCTAGTACCCTCTCTCCAAAATACCCTCCAAGTTTCAAAAAGATTGGACCAGCGGGTCCAATTCTATGAGCCCCAAAAGAAGGTGCCCCTATCCTTTATTATTTCCTATGGAAGGAAGGAATTGAAAAGGTGTGCTGTCCCTTTAAATTGTGATGGCCAGAACTCTCTTGGAGTTCATTTATGTTTGTCACACCCTTGCTCCTGGCTCCGCCCAAAGTCTCCTGGCTCCACCCCCAAAGTCCCCAGATATTTCTTGAATTGGACTTGGCAACCCTAAGACAGACCCTTACCAGAGTGGTGGCAGCCAGTAGAAGGCCTTTCCTAGTCCCCTACTGTGTGACACGAGGCATGAAGCTGCCTTGTGCAAGTCAGATCTTCAGCCTATCAGGATCATTATTGTCTGCTCTGGCTGGCAGAGGCTCTCCAGGGTCTGCAGATGGTCTTTTACATGTCTTACTACTTGATCTTTTATTTCCTCCGTTTATATGAACATATGCAGCTGCCTTATACTGAATCAGACCCTCAGTCCATCAAAGTCAGTATTGTCTGCTCAGACTGGCAGCGGCTCTCTCAGGGTCTCCAGCTGAGTTTTTTCACACCTATTGCCTGGACTCTTTTTAGCTGGAGATGCTGGGGATCGAGCCTGGGACCTTCTGCTTACCAAGCAGATGCTCTACCACTGAGCCACCGTGCCTCCTAATACTCCACCTTTCCTCCCCGATGGGGACCTAAAGTGGTTTGTAGTATCATTCTCCTTTCCTCCATTTAATCCTCACAACAACTCTGCATGGAAGAAGAGCACTTAACCATTACACCAAAGTGGCTCTCGGGCTGAGTGTGTGTGTCTGGCCCAATGTCACCCAGTCAATTCCATGGCAAGGAGAGGATTCAAACCTGGGTCTCCCAGATCCCAGTCTGATATTTGAATCATTACTCCACACTGGCTCTTTTTAAAACTGGAGATGCCAGGGACTGAACCTGGTACTGGGTCCCATGCTCTTTAACTTGTTCATAAATTATTTAGAATTAGGAGTGAGCAGTGAAAGTGGCCAAGTCTGCGGATGACACTAGATTGTTCAGGGTGGTGAGAACCAGAGAGGATTGTGAGGAACTCCAAAAGGATTTGTTGAGGCTGGGTGAGTGGGCGTCAATGTGGCAGATGAGGTTTTCTGTGGCCTCAGAAAGCAGGACCAGAACCAATGGGTTGAAATTAAATCAAAAGAGTTTCCGGGCTCAACATTAGGAAGAACTTCCTGACCGTTACAGCGATTCCTCAGTGGAACAGGCTTGATCCTGGGTAGGTGGTGGGCTCTCCTTCCTTGGAGGTTTCTCAACAGAGGCTAGATGGCCATCTGACAGCAATGAAGATCCTGTGAATTTAGGGGGAGGTGTTTGTGAGTTTCCTGCATTGTGCAGGGGGTTGGACTAGATGACCTGGAGGTCCCTTCCAACTCTATGATTCTAAGGGTCCTTCTGCCACGGTGAGTTGGGTCCCCCCCCTTCATGGGTGCTGGGACAGAGTTCTCACCTAACACTTCTGGCCTTTTGAAGAGATGCCTGAGATAGTAAAGGGGTCACCGGTCCCTCTGGTGCTTCTGGTTTCCCACAGGAATTAGGCCCCACGACAGACGGAGCCAAAGGAATGAGAGGCTCAGCTTGTAACATCTCTAAGAAGGCAACAGAGTCTCTTAACTTCCCCCCAAAAACAAGGTGGCACATCTAAAATCCCTTGGCATGTGATACAGCAGAATAATATTAAATCCGATCTACAAACCACAAGGAACTCTTTTGTCCTGATTGGCCAGGTGCAATTCTCAGGTGTCCCCTGAGCGTATGTAGGTTTGTGATTTCGGGTGGTGTATCTCCAGTCTCCATTTTCCTTGTGACATGTTAGTGTTTGTGTCTCTCCTTTTCCCCAGAGAGAAGCCTCTCTTCAGAGTCAAGTGAACGAAGGCATCTTTCCACAGATGGAGGTGACTCCACAGAAGGAGCAGAAGATGGAAGAGCAGGATCCAGAAAGACCTGGGACTGGCAAGAGAGCAAGGAAAAGCCCCTTTCTCCTCCAAGCTGGGAGTGGTGTTGAATTCCGGGAAAGGGCTGGGCCAGAGAGCCTGGCTAAGGACACCGTGACCTCAGATGCGCACAGCCTACGCTTCCGGCAGTTCCGCTACCATGAGGCCGATGGGCCCCGAGAGGTTTGCAGCCAGCTCCATGGACTTTGCAGCCAGTGGCTGGAGCCGGAGAGGCACACCAAGAAGCAGATCGTGGACCTGGTGATCCTGGAGCAGTTCCTGACTCTCCTGCCCCAGGAAATGCAGGGCTGGGTCAGAGGATGTGGGCCGGAGACCAGTTCCCAGGCGGTGGCCCTGGCCGAAGGTTTCCTCCTGAGTCAGGCAGAGGAGAAGAGGCAGGCAGGACAGGTGAGGGGGTTGCCTCCAATACGTCCAATTCAAGCAATGATACCTGGCCTTTTTCTAAAAGGTTTCCCCTGCCAGATTTTCTTCTAGAGGATTCCTGATCGCTGCAAGTAACTCTCCAGGTCTCCTGATGGAAGGGTGCAGAGTCGGGGAGTGGGGCAGGATCCATTCCTTGGCCTCTTTTCCATCCAGTCTCTTACCCCCCCCCCCCTCCCTGGCTGCTTTTTCAGATGTGGGCCTCATCCAGGAAGAAAGAAGCTACGTTCCCTGAGGCGGAAGGAGCTTCCTTGGAGCAAGGGCAGAGGGCGCAGGCTGTGGAGCGTGTCCAAGATGCCCTCCCCTTGTGGTAAGGGCCTTTTGTGCCTATATACCAGTGGTGGCCAACGGTAGCTCTCCAGAAGTTTTTTGCCTACAACTCCCATCAGCCCAGCCATTGGCCATGCTTGCTGGGGCTGATGGGAGTTGTAGGCAAAAAAACATCTGGAGAGCTACCATTGGCCACCCCTGCTATATACCATTGGGGCACCCCATGAATTTGTTGCCTAGAGAGTTCGGGGGTGGGATTTAAATGTTTTCCCACACAGCCCAGAGTTAAAATATGGTCGTTCAGTTGCTAATACTCGTCATTAGGTGATATGGCTTTTATTGATATACTGACATTCACAAGGAAGACGGTTCTTGTGAAAACTAATCACGGTGGAGACTCACCCTGTCTTATACCTTTTTCCCCTCGCCGTTACCCGCTTGAATACGAAGGCGCAAGGAAGCCATCCCTCCCGCCAAAACCCGTTCCCACGCCCCTTTCGCAGGTGCACACATCAGCAGACACGCCTATGGCCTTGACTCTCTCTGAGACCAGGCAGAAGTAGGTTCTAGCGGTGACAAAGAGACAGTTGCTAGGCAAAAACAGAGGTCAGAAGAAGAAGAAGAAGATATTGGATTTATATCCTGCCCTCCATTCCGAGGAATCTCAGAGCGGATCACAATCTCCTTTACCTTCCTCCCCCACAACAGACACCCTGTGAGGTAGAAGAAGATATTGGATTTATATCCTGCCCTCCACGCTGTGGAGTCTCAGAGCGGCTCACAATCTCCTTTCCCTTCCTCCCCCACAACAGACACCCTGTGAGGTAGATGAAGATATTGGATTTATATTCTGCCCTCTGCTCCGAAGAGTCTCAGAGAGGCTCACAATCTCCTTTCCCTTCCTCCTCCACAACAGACACCCTGTAAGGTGGGTGGGGCTGAGAGGGCTCCCACAGCAGCTGCCCTTTCAAGGACAGAGGCTCAGAGCAGCGTACAATCTCCTTTCCCTTCCTCCCCCACAACAGACACCCTTTGAGGTGAGTGGAGCTGAGAGGGCTCTCCCAGCAGCTGCCCGTTCAAGGACAACCTCTGCCAGATAGTTAGGAAGTGGGGCAGAAAAAGAACTGCAGATTTATACCTCACCCTTCTCTCTGAATCAGACTCAGAGCGGCCTACAATCTCCTTTATCTCCTTCCCCTTCCTCCCCCACAACAGACACCCTGTGAGGTGAGTGGGGCTGAGAGGGCTCTCACAGCAGCTGCCCTTTCAAGGACAGAGGCTCAGAGCGGCCTACAATCTCCTTTCCCTTCCTCCCCCACAACAGACACCCTGTGAGGTGGGTGGGGCTGAGAGGGCTCTCACAGTAGCTGCCCGTTCAAGGACAGAGTCTCAGAGCAGCCTACAATCTCCTTTCCCTTCCTTCCCCACAACAGACACCCTGTGAGGTGGGTGGTGCTGAGAGGGCTCCCATAGCAGCTGCCCTTTCAGGGACAGAGGCTCAGAGCGGCCTACAATCTCCTTTCCCTTCCTCCCCCACAACAGACACCCTGTGAGGTGGGTGGGGCTGAGAGGGCTCTCACAGTAGCTGCACTTTCAAGGACAGAGGCTCAGAGTGGCCTACAATCTCCTTTCCCTTCCTCCCCCACAACAGACACCCTGTGAGGTGGGTGGGGCTGAGACAGCTCTCCCAGAAGCTGCCCTTTCAAGAAAGACGCTCAAAGTGGCCTATAATCTCCTTTATCTTCCTCTGCCAAAACAGACACCCTGTGAGGTGGGTGGGGCTGAGAGGGCTCTCATGGCAGCTGAGCTTTCAAGGACAACCTCTGCCAGAGCTATAGCTGACTCAAGGCCATTCCAGCAGGTGCAAATGTCCTTGAAATGTTCCAGATGTCGCATCTGGCTGAAAACATGTTTGTGAAGGCACACTCTGAAAACTCATTTGTATTAGCCAGTGTAGTGTATTGGTTAAGAGCGTGGACTCTAATCTGGGAGACGTAGTCTGATTCCCCACTCCTCCACATGCAGCTGCTGGGTCACTTTGGGTCAGTCGAGTTCTCTCAGAGCTGTTCTCTCAAGACTGGTTTCTGTCAGAGCTCTCTCAGCCCCTCCTACCCCACAGGTGCCTGTTCTGGGGAGTGGAAGGGAATGAGATTGTAAGCCACTCTGAGACCCTGAGTGAAGGGCGGGGTATAAATCCAGTCTCTTCTTCTTCTGCCTTTGAGTCTCTAGATGCGCTCAAGTCACTTGTGGGCCAACGTAACAGTGATGTGTCGCGCAGCGTCATTTCCACCCCCTCCGAAATACATCAGCAGCCTTTGTAATGCTTGAGGCTTTCAGGTCCCAGAATTTAGTATAAAGTATTTTAAAATTTGAAAAGAGGCCAGTAGCACCTTTTAGACTAACAGATTTTATTGTAACGTCAGCTTTTGGGAAACACAGCTCTTTTCTTCATTAAAAACGCGGTGAGTGAACAGAGGGCCAGGTTTCACATCCCTGGGAAGGGGGGGCACGAAGCAAGGTACAAACAAGCCAATGGAATAGCAAGTCTCAGAAAACACTCCTCATTCCTCCTTTGTCTCAGGAACAGGCAGTGGAGAGAGGCTGTTGAGCCGTCGTCTTTTCAGAGGGGTGGAAACGGCTGCTGCACCTCCAATCCAGGTAGGAGAGATGAGATGTGCAGAGGACAACCTGGGCCCCTCCTCCTTTCTCAGGGGAACTTTTGCTCCTTCAGTTTCTAGAAGGTTTCTGGGTAAGAGAGGGTCTGCATGCCATTCCCCCAAGCCTTACTTTCCGAACCTTCCCAGATACTCCCTTCCAGTGTGCAGTCTCTGCCTGGCCTGACCTCTGATGAGGAGGGAATCTGCTTTTTCTTCCAGGGTCCCTTTTCCTTTGAGGAGGTGTCCGTCCCTTTCACGGAGGCAGAGTGGGCCCTGCTGGATCCGGACCAAAGAGCTCTGTACAGGGAAGTCATGCTGGAGAACTATGGGAATTTGGCCTCTCTGGGTAAGGACCTTTTATAGGCGCGAAAGGTGTGAATTCCGCCATTGTGATGAGGCATGAATCAAAACACTGAACAGCAATATGCTGTTTTGATTCCCTGTCGCGTTACTTGCCCAAAGGCAACGGTGGCCGGTGGTGTAGTTGTCACCCAAGCTAGAGAAGGGGTCCTGGACTGAGGTGAAGGTGGGATGAGAGGCCCTCAGAAAGTCTCCAGAAGGGGCCAGATCCTCATTTCTCTGTTGCCAGCCTTTTTAACATACGTTTTCCCTGGACGGTATTACGAACATTTGCTCTGACTGTGATCTGGAAATGATTATTACTGAATCCCCTTATACTAGCTGGGATTCAGTAATAAGGCCCATTATGCGGAGAAATACAACGGGTGCTGGTGTCAAGCAGCGATATTTCTCAATAATCAAGCTTTTGTTATTGAATCAAAAGTTGCTTTATTGTATAAAATGGATAAAAGGAAGTCCTTCTTCACCCAAAGGGTGATTAACATGTGGAATTCACTGTCGCAGGAGGTGGTGGTGGCTACAAGCATAACCAGCTTCAGGAGTGGGTTGGATAAAAATATGGAGCAGAGGTCCATCAGCGGCTATTAGCCACAGTGTGTGTATATATATATATGTGTGTGTGTGTGTGTGTGTGTGTGTGTGTGTATATATATATATATATATATAAAATTTTTGGCCACTGTGTGACACAGAGTGTTGGACTGGATGGGCCACTGACCTGATCCAACATGGCTTCTCTTATGTTCTTATGTGACACAGAGTGTTGGACTGGATGGGCCACTGGCCTGATCCAACATGGCTTCTCTTATGTTCTTATGTGACACAGAGTGTTGGACTGGATGGGCCACTGACCTGATCCAACATGGCTTCTCTTATGTGACACAGAGTGTTGGACTGGATGGTCCACTGACCTGATCGAACATGGCTTCTCTTATGTTGTTTTGTGACACAGAGTGTTGGACTGGATTTGCCATTGGCTGATCCAACATGGCTTCTCTTATGTTCTTTTGTGACACAGAGTGTTGGACTGGATGATCTCCAACGGCACCTGGATCGGGGCGGTGTGGCGGTGCTGATGTTGCTGGACCTGTCGCCCACGTTCGACACGGTCGACCATCGGCTACTGACCCGCCGCCTCGCCAATGTAGGGGTGAGGGGGTCTGCCCTACAATGGCTCTCCTCCTTCCTCGAGGATCGGGGACAAAGGGTGGCAATTGGGGGCGAGCGGTCCCAGAGGCGCACACTGGATTGTGGAGTGCCTCAGGGGGCAGTTCTCTCACCAATGCTATTTAATATCTATATGCGCCCCCTTGCCCAGATTGCCAGGAGACATGGACTTGGGTGCCATCAATATGCAGATGACACCCAACTCTACCTGCTGATGGACGGCCGGCCTGACTGCGTCCCAGAGAATTTAGACCGGGCCATGCAGGATATGGCAACTTGGTTGAGGAGGAGCGGGCTGAAATTGAATCCAGCGAAGACAGAAGTCCTTTGTCTGGGTCGGGGCGCTCGGGAAGGGGAAATACCTCTCCCGGTCTTCGACAGGTTAAGAGCCTGGGAGTTTTACTGGAGCCTTCACTATCAATGGAGGCCCAGATTGCAGCCACTGCCAAGTCAGCCTTTTTCCATCTAAGGCGGGCAAAGCAGTTGGCTCCCTTCCTAGAGCGCCAAGATCTGGCAACGGTGCTTCATGCAACGGTCACCTCGAGACTGGATTACTGCAATGCCCTCTACATGGGGCTGCCTCTGCACCGAACCCGGAAGCTGCAGCTGGTGCAGAATGCAGCGGCTAGACTGTTGTTGGGGCTTCCTAAATGGGAGCACATACAGCCTGGACTGCGAGAACTGCACTGGCTGCCAGTTATATACCGGGTCCGTTACAAAGTGCTGGTCATTAGCTTTCAAGCCCTATATGGTCGAGGAGCTGCCTACCTTAGGGACCGTCTCTCCCCATATGAACCCCAGAGAGCACTGAGGTCAGCCGGGAAAAACTTGTTGACTTCCCCCGGACCGAGAGAGGTGAAGCTGCAAAGCACCCGTAACCGGGCCTTCTCCTCTATAGCCCCGAGCCTATGGAACCAACTTCCAGAGGAAATGCGGGCCCTGCGGGATCTTGAACAATTCCACAGGGCCTGCAAGACCTTCCTCTTCCGACTGGCTTTCGCTGATGAAAAAGGAAATTGCTAATGAAAACCGCCATCATAAAAAACAAACATAGTATTAGCACTTTTATCAATTTAATTTAAATTAATTTTTAAAGACTTAACCAGAATTTTAATTGAAATGTTTATAATGTTTGAATGTGATTTTATTCATCTCTGTATAATTGAAACTTGAATGGTGCTGTTAGCCGCCCTGAGCCTGCTCCGGCAGGGAGGGTGGGATACAAATAAAACTTTGTTGTTGT
Source organism: Heteronotia binoei (assembly GCF_032191835.1). Taxonomy (NCBI): domain Eukaryota; kingdom Metazoa; phylum Chordata; class Lepidosauria; order Squamata; family Gekkonidae; genus Heteronotia; species Heteronotia binoei. The sequence continues at coordinate 21,189,386 of NC_083243.1, read as the reverse complement.
TGTTGTTGTTGGATGGGCCATTGGCCTGATCCAACATGGCTTCTTTTATGTTCTTATGTGACACAGAGTGTTGGACTGGATGGGCCATTGGCCTGATCCAATATGGCTTCTCTTATGTTCTTTTGTGACACAGAGTGTTGGACTGGATGGGCCATTAGCCTGATCCAACATTGCTTCTCTTATGTTCTTATGTGACACAGGTGTTGGACTGGATGTGCTATTGGCCTGATCCAACATGGCTTCTCTTATGTTCTTATGTAAAAACTCCATAGCTTTGTCAAGGACAAACCCTTGGAAGTAATGACGGATACAGATTCGAATCGTTACTTTATAGGAAAACTTCAAAAGGATAACATACAGGTGCAATTTGAGTCACGGGTTCAAAGGCTAGTATCTCTTTTATGACTAAAGAATGCAAGCTAATACAAACATCTCCCTTTCTCACACTTTCTCTGAGAGCAGATAAGACCTGGCTGTGTGAATCTGGGAGAGAGGCACCTTCCACTGTTTCTGCAAGGCTAACCGAAACATTCTTTGGCCAGATGGCTCTATTATACACCCTTTAGTTGTAAAGGTTGGGGAGGGCAGGCCAGAGTGGTGTTCTGCTCTGTATCTTGTGGACTTTCATGGCACATAAAATATGCATGCTTGACAGCTAGAAATCTGCTGTAAGTCAGTGTTGTGACCCAGGATGGGGTGGAAAGGGAAAGGGAAAGATAGAGGGCGGCAAGGTATGTCGAGAAAGCAGCTGTTGGGAAGGAAGATGGACAAAGTGAGGAAATGTGGGGTAGATTATTCTTTTATTCTTGCTTGGATTCTGCCCTTCCCCTATTAGAATCGTCATTCTCCCTCTCTAAGAAAGAAACAGGGATGAAAAGAAAGCCTGTTGTGAGGAAAAATGTTATCTGGTGGTTCCCCTTGGGAGTACTGCCTCACTTAAGTTCACCGGGCTGGACGGGATCTGGCTAGAGCCAAGTTTTGGTAGGAAGAGAAGGAGACACAAGCATGCTCTAATGTATTTGATTGAACCTTCAGCAAAATAACTGACCAGCTCAGAGCACACAACTTCAACGCAGCGTCCACTGCTTAACCGAAGTCAGAAAAGAGAATTCTCTTGACGGCCACACAACGGAACGTTGACAAAATTTATACCTTTTTTTGCAAAATAAAAACTTCCCTGTGGGAATCTCTTGAGCGCGCCGGTTGTCAGACCCTTCCAGATGATGGCACTATAAAACCTTAAACTTTGCCCATCGACTGGTTGTCAGCCAGACCAGAGCCCCTGGTCATACAGGAGAGATGTGACACTAATCTCTAGACATTCAACCAGAGACAGAGCATAGAATTTAAGGAATGTAAGCTGGGGGGGGAGGGGACAGCAGCCAGGCACTGCCTGTGTGGGAAAGACAGGAATAGCCATGTTGCAGTGGTTTCTGGGAAGCAACCTAAGTCTGCTTTTGCTAACGTTTATTCAGGATACCTTATAGATAAATGGCATGGGATGGAGAAAGTAGAGAAGTCCTTTTCTCCCTTTCTCATATTTCAAGAAATCGTGGGCATTCAATGAAATTGCTGAGCAGTCCGGTTAAAACGGATAAAAGGAAGTACTACTTCACCCAAAGGGTGATTAACATGTGGACTTCACTGCCACAGGAAGAGGTGGTGGCTACAAGTATAGCCATCTTCAAGAGGGGATTGCATAAAAATATGGAGCAGAGGTCCATCAGTGGCTACTAGCCACAGTATATATATGTGTGTGTGTGTGTGTGTATGTACACACAGACATATATTGGCCACTGTGTGACACAGTGTTGGACTGGATGGGCCATTGGCCTGATCCAAAATGCCTTCTCTTATGTTCTTATGGCCACGGCTTCCTTAGTCCAAAATTTTGCTACAGAGACTATGGTGGAGACAGATAGCTGGCTCACATCCAAGGAAAGGCTGGAGAGTTTCTCAAGAAGATCTCAGGAGAGCTTTTCCCTCCCAAGGGAGCTGGTAGAAACTGGGTTTCTTTCATGGTTATGTCAAGGCAACAAGCAAGGAATGCCCATGGGACGTTTCTGCTTCACTTTTAAGCAGCTCTTAGTTTGGTAGAATAATAAACCCCACTGGACAAGGTGGGAGGGACGCCTTCTGGGGCCTGGAATTTGGAAAGTCAGCAGCTCCTTCTGGGAAAGAGCTCAGCTGTGGCTCTTGAAAGGTATCCTTAAATCCGGAATGTTCTGGGGAAAGGTGGGTTGGTTAAGGTTAGTCAAGCGTGACGAGGCCAAGGGGCTGTCACACAGATGGCCCTTACCTACCCTCCCAGGTACTAATGCTTCTATTTTTTTTCCAGCAAAGGATGATCAGATGAATGAGGAGTGTGAGGAACTACAGCTGCGTTTGCCAGATGAAGTTATTAATAAAGACTCGAAAGGAAATGTAAGGAATCGAGGCAGACCCCAGAGAAAGAAGGACAGCCATTTTGTTGAGAAGAGAAATGGAAGAAGGCGTAATGTACTTTTCCCCAAGCGCAACAGAACGGAGATGAGTCAGTCCATTAAGTATGGAAAGGACATCAGATATAGATCACAGATTCTAGTGAACCAAAGAATAGAAAAACGAGATAAATCTTTTGAAAGCTCGGAGTGTGGAAAGAAATTCAATCAGAATGGCAAGCTTCAGCAGCGTCAAAGAACTCACAAAGAGGATAAACAGTTTGAAAGCTCAGCAGGTGGAAAGATATTTGGGTTGAATGGCAATCTTCAGCAGCATCAAAAAACCCACACAGGAGAGAAACCTTTTGAATGCACAGAGTGTGAAAAGAGATTCAGTCGGTGTGAACATCTTCAAGAACATCAAAGAACTCATACAGGGGAGAAACCTTTTAAATACACAGATTGTGGAAAGAGATTCAGTCAGAGTAGCACTCTTCACCAACATCAGAGAACCCACACAGGGGAGAAACGTTTTGTATACTTAGCGTGTGGAAAGACATTCAGCGACAAGAGCAGTCTTAAACAGCATCAGAGAACCCACACAGGGGAGAAACCTTTTGAATGCACAGAGTGTGGAAAGAGATTCACTGACAGTGGCACTCTTAAAAAGCATCAGAGAACTCACACAGGGGAGAAACCTTTTGAATGCACAGAGTGTGGAGAGAGATTCAGTCAGAGTGGCACTCTTCAAAGGCATCAAAGAACCCACACAGGAGAGAAACCTTTTGAATGCACAGAGTGTGGAGAGAGATTCAGTCAGAGTGGCACTCTTCAAAAGCATCAAAGAACCCACACAGGAGAGAAACCTTTTGAATGCTCAGAGTGTGGAAAGAGATTCAGTCAGAGTGGCCATCTTCAAAACCACCAAAGAACTCACACAGGGGAGAAACCTTTTGAATGCACAGAGTGTCGAAAGAGATTCAGTCACAGTTGCACTCTTCAAAAGCATCAGAGAACTCACACAGGGGAGAAACCTTTTGAATGCACAGAGTGTGGAAAGAGATTCACTAACAGTGGCACTCTTCAAAAGCATCAGAGAACCCACACAGGAGAGAAACCTTTTGAATGCTCAGAGTGTGGAAAGAGATTCAGTCAGAGTGGCCATCTTCAAAACCACCAAAGAACTCACACAGGGGAGAAACCTTTTGAATGCACAGAGTGTCGAAAGAGATTCAGTCACAGTTGCACTCTTCAAAGGCATCAGAGAACCCACACAGGGGAGAAACCTTTTGAATGCTCAGAGTTTGGAAAGAGATTCAGTCACAATTAGGGTGGCCGGACCGTCCCGGTTGCCTGGGACAGTCCCGATTTTGGCCCTCAATTCCCGGCTCCCGGGCTGGCTATACCGGGACCATTAGAGATCCCGGTTTAGCCAGCCAGAGAGCCGGTGGGCCGCGCGCGCGGGTGGGGAAGGCGGAGCATCCCTGTGCGTGCGCAGGGCGATTGGCGGCGGTGTGGCGGGCTCTGCGCATTGCGCGGGGACGCTCCCTCCCTCACTCGCCGCCTTCCCCGCCGGCGGTGGCGGAGGCCGGGGAGGCGGCGGAGAGGCCGGCGCTGGTCGCTGGAGGGAGCCTCCGCCACCGGGCCCCACGCGCGGGCCTCCACTGCAGGCGGAGGCCGGGGAGGCAGCGGAGAGGCCGGCGCTGGTCGCTGGAGGGCCTCCAGCGACCAGCGCCGGCCTCTCCGCCGCCTTCCCGGCCTCCGCCACCGCCGCTGGGCCCCGCGCGGGGGCCTCCTCTGCAGGCGGAGGCTGGGGAGGCAGCGGAGAGGCCGGTCGCTGGAGGGCCTCCAGCGCCGGCCTCTCCGCTGCCTCCCCGGCCTCCGCCACCGCCGCCGGGCCGCGCACTGGCCTCCACTGGAGGAAGGAAGGCCGCCACCCGCCCTGGAAGAAGGTAAGCAGGCAGGCTGGGAGGGAGGGGGTCGAAAGCGGGGGGGGGCGGCTGGCGGGAGTGGGCGGCCTTCCTTCCTTCCTTCCTTCCTTCCTTCCTTCCTTCCTTCCTTCCTTCCTTCCTTCCTTCCTTCCTTCCTTCCTTCCTTCCTTCCTTCCTTCCTTCCTTCCTTCCTTCCTTCCTTCCCTCCCTCCCTCCCTCCTCCCTTCCTTCCCTCCCTCCCTCCTTCCTTCCTTCCTCCCTCCCTCCCTCCCTCCCTTTCTTCCTTCCTTCCCTCCCTCCTCCCTTCCTCCCTCCCTCCTTCCTTCCCTCCTTCCCTCCCTCCTTCCTTTCTTCCTTCCTTCCTCTCTCCTTCATTTCTTCCCCCCCTCCCTCCTTCCTTCCTCCCTTCCCTCCCTCCCTCCTTTCTTCCTCCCTTCCCTCCCTCCCTCCTTCCTTCCTCCCTTCCCTCCCTCCCTCCTTCCTTTCTTCCTCCCTTCCCTCCCTCCTTCCTTCCTCCCTTCCCTCCCTCCCTCCTTCCTTTCTTCCTCCCTTCCCTCCCTCCTTCCTTCCTTTACTGCACCATTTGGAATCCTTGTTGCTTCTATCCATTTCTCACTAGGATAAATATTTAGAATATGTTGTATGGGAGAAAAGTCATTTGGTTCTGGTTCATGCAGATGTTTGAAGAGAAAATACTAAAATTCCTTTACCAAGTGTTTAAGCTTCATTATGCAATAGGTTGCAAGAGTATTCCCTGAGCTCTAGCAAAATGAAAATTGAATTGTAATCCTCAGGAAACCATGAGTTCAGGGTAGGCTTTTTTTGCATGTGTGTGATAGCTTAGACAGCCAGCGTCACCATCTTCCAGAGAAAAGTATGCATGTGGAGACATAATGAGCTGTTTAGTTTAAATTTTCATTTTAAGGACCATGTGTTGCTGCAGCAGTTCCATGTAGCATGTATTTGCAAACTGTAGTTACAAACAGAAGAGACAGGAATGAGGTTCACAATTGATATTTTATTTGGTAAAAAAGATATTAAGATGAGAAATACATCAACAATATGATGGGACTTCTATGGCCTTGTATATGTTTCACTATGATTTACTTGATGGTTCCATCTGTTGGTTTAAATGGATATAATGGCCTTTATAAGAGATCAGCGCAATTGTTATCCAGGGACTCTCTCTGTCTCTTATATGCCCTTCAAATGCTGAATGAGGTGTAGAGAGCAGAATGTGCACAGAAAGCTGGCGTGAAGTGGGCACGCCAAATCATTTAATAAACTGTGGATTTTGATGTTTTTGTGTGTCCGTGCGTGTGTGTTGCTGCAATATTGTCTTGACTACCATTTCCTGTGATGTATGACTAGGGTTGCCAAATTCTTGGAGATTTGGGGGCAGTACCTGGGGAAGGCAGGTTTTGGGGAGAGGAGGGGAGGGAGGCAGCAGAGATATGATGCCCTGGAGTCTGCCCTTTGAAATTCCCATTCCCTTCAGGGGAACTGGTCTCTCTAGTTCAGAGACCATTTGTAATTCCAGAACTCCAGGCCCCACCTGGAGGTTGGTAACTCTATGTATGAGCTGTATTCTCTCCCCCCCTCCCCCCAATGGCTTGCCTTTGGCTAAACAGGACTCCAAATGACACATATACATTTATTTTAAATGCTGTCAGCTTTTAATTATCTTCAGTATAACAATGTTGAGAGCCAGTTTGGTGTAGTGGTTAAGTGTGTAAACTCTTATCTGGGAGAACGGGGTTTGATTCCCCATTCCTCCATTTGTAGCTGCTGGAATGGCCTTGGGTCAGCCATAGCTCTCGTAGGAGTTGTCCTTGAAAGGGCAGCTTCTGTGAGAGCTCTCTCAGCCCCACCTACCTCACAGGGTGTCTGTTTTTTTTTGGGGGGGGGGAATGTAAAGGAGATTGTGACCACTCTGAGACTCCCTCCCACTGCTGTATGCTGCTGTTTCCAAGAGTGCCAGCCCAGTAGATGGAAACATGGCACCCACTCTCCCGCAATCCACCAAGTAGTTTTCCTACACAAGTATCCATTTCACACAGTTCTCATTGATTTTTTTTTTGCAAAAGAGGCTTTATGACTGTTCATAACAAATCAGTCTTTCTCCCCCCTGTTCTTTTGTTCCCTCAGTTTGCCATCTGAGATTGTTACCTCCCCTTATTCACATGATGGCTGCCGAAGGTTTCCAAAACCAGTCTATGGTGGGAGTTTACAGTGTTCTCTGCGGCACATTGTGGCTGTGTGAATGCCATGAGGAAGTTCCCTCCCTCCTTCCTTCCTCCCTTCCCTCCCTCCTTCCTTCCTCCCTTCCCTCCCTCCTTCCTTCCTTTCTTCCTCCCTTCCCTCCCTCCCTCCTTCCTACCTTCCCTCCCTCCTTCCTTCCTTCCTTCCTTCCTTCCTTCCTTCCTTCCTTCCTTCCTTCCTTCCTTCCTTCCTTCCTTCCTTCCTTCCTTCCTTCCTTCCTTCCTTCCTTCCTTCCTCCCTCCCTCCCTCCCTCCCTCCCTCCCTCCCTTCCTTCCTTCCTTCCCTCCCTCCTTCCTTTCTTTTTTTGGTGCTTGGTGGGGGGCAACAGTGGGAGGGCTTCTTGTCCTGGCCCCACTACTGGACCTCCTGATAGCCCCTAGTTTTTGGGCCACTGTGTTTTTGCGCCACCTTCATCACTTTCGGGGTGTGGATCCCCCATTGGGGTGGGCTCCTGACTCCCTCCGCCGGCTGTTTCTGATAGCCCTGTGCCCCCTCTTTCATTTGATATGTGTCCCATGCGGGTGCCACCCTCCTGCCGGGAGATGCCGCAAAATGAGCCCCCTTGAGGCTTATGGCGGCAGGGCTCGGGGGAAGCGAGCTAGACTGCTGTTCTTTTGAGGGGTTATAGAGTGTTTCGAGCCCGTCCCTGTGGCATCGGTCCCATCGTTGTGGGACCCAGGGGGCCGGCGTGGCGGCCCGCCGAAGCAGCCTGTCACTAATAACACAGGTCGAGATGCAGGACAGGAACCCGGAAGTGACTGACAGGCTGCTTCAGCGGGCCACCGCGCCGGCCCCCTGGGTCCCACAACAATGGGACCGATGCCACAGGGACGGGCTCGAAACACTCTATAACCCCTCAAAAGAACAGCAGTCTAGCTCGCTTCCCCCAAGCCCTGCCGCCATAAGCCTCAAGGGGGCTCATTTTGCGGCATCTCCCGGCAGGAGGGTGGCACCCGCACGGGACACATATCAAATGAAAGAGGGGGCGCAGGGCTATCAGAAACAGCCGGCGGAGGGAGTCGGGAGCTCACCCCAATGGGGGATCCACACCCCGAAAGTGATGAAGGTGGCGCAAAAACACAGTGGCCCAAAAACTAGGGGCTATCAGGAGGTCCAGTAGTGGGGACGTCACAGGAAGTGCTGTGAAGTCACTTCCTGTTTCCGGCAGTGGCATTTGGGGGAAATGATGTCACAGGAAGTGACGTCACTTCCTGCTTCCGGCAGGTGGCGCGGTGGGAATGATGTCACAGGAAGTGATGTCACTTCCTGTTTCCGGCGGTGGCATGACATCACCGGAAGTGACGTCACTTCCTGTTTTCGGCGGCGTGCGCGCACAAACATTTATTCCCCCCTCAAGGTGTCCCTGGCTGGCCTGAAGAAATTATGGCCACCCTACCTCCATTTCCCTCTGCTCACCTTCACAGCACTGAAGTCATTCTGTGTAAACTCCTGCCAAACAGCCACCCAACTTTGTGTGTGTGTGTGTTTTGCTAGCAATCTGTTCCAATGCAAATATTTGAGAGAAATACACCCCTCCCACCCTTTTGTGCAGTGAAGAAAATCATTGTGGGAAGGGGGGGGGAATCTTTCACATCTAGTTGATTGCAAAAGCAGGATATCATTTGCTTGTCACTTTGGAAGGTTTTAAAACCGGTAAAGCAAAAAGGGGAGTGAGTGAGAGAGAGATTGCTCAATATGCAGGGGAAGAAACTAAACCCTCCATGTACTCGTCAGATAAAAGAGAAGTTCTTCTCTTCTGGAAGCTTGAAGGATGGGGAAAGTAGGCCAATGGTCTCTCTTGTGGGGTGGGGGGGGGTGGGAGAGGCTTGGGACGGATCCACCAGGCGTTTAATCCCTGCTGAAATGGAGATGCGCCAAAGCTCGCAAAATTCCCTTTCACATCAATAGGGCTTGTGTGAAGATGTTCCAGAGGTTGATGAGGCTGCCGGGTCTCTGGGAGCCTAATTAGAAGCAGAAGATCCCCCCTCTGCTGACTCTCCTTTCAACGAGACTGCAAAATCACTAGGCCCAGCTTCATCAAGATCAGTAAGGGGACGGGATTGATTTTCTGCACGGAGTCCTGGGAACCTCTGGAAATTATGCACAAAGATTTCCACTCAGTTATATCGTTTCAGCCCCCTGGCTACCTCAATTAAGAGCCTATGGAAAATGGATGTTTTGTGGTGTGTCTGTGTGTGTGTGTGTGGAAATGTAGGGTTGCCAGTTCTGGGATGGGAAATACCTGGACATTTTGGGGGTGGAGGCTGGGGAGGGCAGGGTTTGGGGAGGGGAGGGACCTCCGTGGCCACAGAGTCCACCCTCCAAAGCAGCCATTTTCTCCAGGGAAACTGACCTTGGTTGTCTAGAGATTGACTGGAATAGCAGGAGAGCGCCAGGTGCCACCTGGAGGTTGGCAACCCCAGGTTTGATTTCCTACCACGTGAATTTGGGACGTGTGTTCAGTTAGTGCAGGAGCTCTCTGGAAAGACAGGATATCTCTTTCCCGGATGATGGTTATATTTTGTACTGAGACCATGCCCATGAGAAACACAGGTTGCTTGCAGGCCCAGTTAGTAGGATTCTAGGCACTGCTTGCCAGCTAGCAGGAGATAGGGGGAGGCCAGTACCTGCCAAGGGCAGTGACTGTCTTTGCTGCACACTTCTGGTGTGACCTGGATGCATCAGCTCTTCTGGATCATGTTGGAATTGTTATTGCACAGTGATGACGATTGCTGTCCCCTCCCGTTTGGACAGCCTGCTTCTGCCGGCCAGCTAGCTAAGTGTGGGCAGGTAGGAGCTGTAATTTGCCAGGAATCGACCAGCCGTTACTGGGCAGCTAGCAAGCCAAGTTAATAGACATGATGCAGCAGAAAAGTGGGACTGGACTTCTCTCAAGCAGCATTAAAGGAGGTAGAGAAACCACCAAGAAACAGGATACTGGAGTTTGCAAAAAAATGACAATTAACAGATACAACTTGTTCCGTTTTTGGAAGCGCAAGGTATGTTCTCTTAGGCTTTTGCTGCCTCGCGATCACACAGGACAGTGCAACAGAGGTATGCTAAAGGAAAACGTTTACTGGATTTCAGGGACTTCTAAATCCTTTTCAGGCATTATAATCATGTACCCAGTTTGGAGAGCCAGTTTGGTGTAGTGGTTAAGTGCGCGGACTTTTATCTGGGAGAACCGGGTTTGATTCCCCACTCCTCCACTGCTGGAATGGCCTTGGGTCAGCCATAGCTCTTGTAGGAGTTGTCCTTCAAAGGGCAGCTTCTGTGAAAGGTCTCTCAGCCCCACCCACCTCACAGGGTGTCTGTTGTGGGGGGAAAGGTAAAGGAGATTGTGAGCCGCTCCGAGACTCTTTGGAGTGGAGGGCGGGATATAAATCCTATATCTTCATCTACCTCACAGGGTGTCTGTTGTGGGGGAGGAAGGTAAAGGAGATTGTGAGCCGCTCTGAGACTCTTCGGAGTGGAGGGTGGGATATAAATCCAATATCTTCATCTTCTTCTTCGTAACCAGGAGTCAGTCTACCCAGGAGCTCTCTTCTTCTTCTTCTACCCAGAGCCCACCAAGAAGACTTAACAAGAGCTCATGCCATTGTAGGGTCGCAAAGTCCCTCTGCAGCTGCTGTGGGGAAAGCATGCATGGCGTGATAACATCACCCAGAAGTGACGTCATCGCACTGGGACATGACACTAGGGATGCTCTAGAACTTGCAATAAAACTCTATGGTACCACGAGTCCTAGAGCCTCCCTATCGCGATGATGTCATTTCTG